>NC_139472.1:11995000-12717500 GCF_057233095.1 Heloderma suspectum | reverse complement strand
CACTTTCCCAAATGTGGCGAGGCAGTTTACAAATAAATACTCTAAAATACATATATTAGGGAATGATATGCCCCAAAATGCACACTCTAGGGGAAAGTCCACAGAGTAATGCATATATGGTGCAGCTGATTGCTCAAAGTAGTTTTTACTAACTTTTTAGATATGTTGTCTCTGTGTATACTCTGTGTCTGCGTTTTTTATGTTTTTAAATTTTGCATATTGTATTTTTAATGGTTAACCTTTGTAAACTGCCCAGGGAGCTTCAGCTATGGAGCAGTGTAGAAATGTAAAAAAGGAGAAGAAGGAGAAGGGAAAGTGTATACAAAGCTACATGATACAAGGGAAAATTGCTTGCAAAAACTGTATATTTAGTAGGGGAGTGAACCAACCACAACATTCAGTTTGGGCCGTGATTCAGCAATTTGGAAAACAGTCTAATTCAGATTGGACTAATCTGGAGGCCACCCACTTTCAGGTCCAAATCTGGAAATCCAAATCTTCACGTTTTCCATTGATTATCATTGGACATCAACACGCGGGTATAATGTTTTTCAGTTGTCAGAATTGGATGACATTTGCAGGCATAGTAGTCCCCTATGAGAGGACTACACCTGCCAAAATTTCAGACAAATAGGTGCAAGGTTTTTTGTGCTAGATGCCTTTAAATTCTGATTACTATTTTTTAAAGGAACTGCCAGTAACATTTAAAAAAAAATTCTTAGGAAAAACAATGAAATGTTTAGACATAGCCGCTCCCTCTGAGCAACTGTAGTTGAGCTTTGCGCAAGCTGTTATGGTTTGGGGATAACAAAAGAAGGATGTGCTTATTCCCCTATTTTTTTTGTGGGCAATTGTTAGGAAAATGACATACAGCACTGAGTTAACCCTGGGTAAGAAAGCTGCAAAACTTCTTTCTTTTTTTGTTCAAGGGAAGTATTCAAATGGGGGCGGGGTGACTCACTTCCCTTATTCTCCTCCATGTTTCCACCGCATTCCTTTTTTCTTGTAATTTATATGGAAATGGCATAGGTCCCGCAAGTGTCACTAGGCAAGAACCCTGTATAAAATTGTAGGTGTGGGTGTTTTGGAGTTACAATGAATGAAAAGCATTTTAAGGCTTGTTCATTTTCTGTTCTATGGGCACCAAATGCAATCAGATCATGGGGGATGATGGGTGCGGAGCATCCAGTAGCAGAGGCAAAATGACTTGAACACCCATCATTTTCCAAGCAAGCAGCCATTGCTACAGAATACCTCTTTTAGTGGCCCCCTATTCCTGGGATAGAGAACTAGCAAAGTGCACTAAACACTGGATCTGTCCGATATATATTACTTTGATGTCCCTTCCCTAAAGAACTGGAGTTAGAGAGCCGTGGGGTACCCCTTCACTGTGATAAGAAGTAGGGATGGAGCAGGCACCCGATTCCATCCAGGAATCCAGTGGAACTCCCCACCCACACACCCCTGAGCCCTGCTTGCTGAGCCCCTGCCCCCACTCACCCCCTGCCCCCACTCGGCGAGCGGCCTGCACTCACCCCAAAGGTTGGGCTCCTCTGTCAGCATTTTTTGAAAAATAGAATGGCAATTACAAAAATGTGCATATTTGCGTATGCGCGAAAATGCACATTTTTGCGAAAGTCCACATTTCCACACATGTGCAATATGCACATTTTTGCAATCACCATTGTACTTTTCAAAAAATGGCAACTGCGGCACTCAATGAGGCTGCCGGGGTGAATGCGGGCTGCTCGCTGAGCACAGGAGGGGCTTGAGGGCGGTCCCGGGACCGGTGAGCAGGGACTGGGGCTGGGAGGGTTCCAGGAGAACCTAGATGGGGGTGGGTTCACACATCCCTAATGAGAAGTGAGATCTGACAGTCAGAAAATGACTCCTCCTCTTCTCCCTCCCTTCTCTCCCCAGCCTGTTGCTTTCCTTACATGGAGAGCTTGGGGTAGGGATGTACAAAAGGCACTTACCTGGTCCCGCAGCTTGCTTCGCGGTGGGGGGGAGGAGCTTCGGTTCTCCCCCCGAAGTTCAGGCCGGGGGGGGAGGCGCCCCGCCTCGCCCTGCTGAAATTCAGGGCGGGGAGAAGCGCCCCATCTCCCCGGCCGCGAAATACAAAAGTGAAAAAAAAAAAAACACCCGTGATAGGCTACGTAACGATTTACGTAGCCTATCACGGCTGACTTTGGAAATCTAGCCGTGATAGGCTACGTAAATCGTTACGTAGCCTATCACTTTTTTTTTTTTACTTTATTTTGTAATGGCGGCGGCGGCAGCCGGTCAGAAGACCGGCCGCCACCCCCGCCCCCGAGGAACCGCTGCCGGGACCCGCCGCCGAGAGGGACATTCGAGGGAGGTAAGTCCCATCCCGGGGGGGTGGGGGGGCGGAGAATTTCACCGCCAATTTTGGGGGGCTGAATGTGTTGGCATTCGGCCTCCCCGAGATTCGTGGAGAAATTCTCCGCCATCCCTAGCTTGGGGGGAAATGTATTGATTTTTGGAGACACACTCTTGGTGTCTCTGTGTTCCTCTGAATTTTCACTCTTTGGGGGGTTCAGATTCAGATTTGATCTGCCTTGGAGTAGTCCCGCCTCTGTTTGGACATCTCCTGAATCTGTCCAAATCAGTCCAGTTTGGTTGAGGATACAACTGAACCAAAAGCACACCCTGAATATTTGGAACCCCTTCATGGATCACTGCCTTGTTGTGGCGAAGGGGCTTGTGTAACTCAGTGAAGCCATAAGCTATGCTGTGCAGGGCCACCCAAGACAGACAGGTCATGGCGGAGAGTTCTGACAAAATGTGGTCCACTGGAGAAGGAAATGGCAACCCACTCCAGTATTCTTGCCAAGAAAACCCCATGGAACGTATCACAAGGCTAAAAGATATGACGCTGGAAGATGAGCCCCTCCGGTCGGAAGGTGTCCAATATACTATTGGGGAAGAGCAGAGGGAATTTCCAAGTAGCGCCAGAAAGAGTGAAGCGGCTGGGCCAAAGCCGAAAGGACACTCAGCTGTGGATGTGTCTGGTGGTGAAAAGAAAATCCGATGCTGTAAAGAACAATATTGTTTAGGAACCTGGAATGTCAGATCAATGAATCAAGGTAAGCTGGAGGTGGTCAAACATGAGATGGCAAGATTGGACATCAACATCTTGGGAATCAGCGAACTAAAATGGACAAGCATAAGTGAATTTAATTCAGGTGACCATCATATCTACTACTGTGGGCAAGAATCCCTTAGAAGAAATGGAGTAGCACTCATAGTCAAGAAAAGGGTGGGAAAAGCAGTACTGGGGTACAATCTCAAAAATGATAGAATGATCTCAGTACAAATCCAAGGCAAACCATTCAACATCACAGTAATTCAAGTCTATGCCCCAACCATAGATGCCGAAGAAGCTGAGGTTGATCGGTTCTATGAAGACCTACAACACCTTCTAGAACTAACACCAAAAAAAGATGTCCTCTTCATCATAGGGGATTGGAATGCTAAAGTAGGAAGTCAAGAAATCACCGGGATAACAGGCAAGCACGGCCTTGGTGTACAAAATGAAGCAGGACAAAGGCTAATAAGGTTTTGCCAAGAGAACACGCTGATCATAGCTAACACTCTTTTCCAACAGCACAAGAGGTGACTCTACACATGGACATCACCAGATGGTCAATATCGAAATCAGATTATGTCCTTTGCAGCCAAAGATGGAGAAGCTCTATCCAGTCAGTAAAAACAAGACCTGGAGCTGACTGTGGCTCAGATCATGAGCTTCTTGTTGCAAAATTTCAGCTTAAATGGGAGAACGTAGGGAAAACCACTAAACCATTCAGGTATGACCTAAATTATATCCCTTATGAATATACAGTGGAGGTGAGGAATAGATTTCAGGGATTAGACCTGATAGACAGAGTGCCTGAGGAACTATGGACAGAGGTCTGTAACATTGTTCAGGAGGCAGCTACTCAATCCATCCCAAATAAAAAGAAATGCAAGAAAGTGGCTGTCTGATGAGGCTTTACAAGTAGCTGAGGAAAGAAAGGGAGTGAAAAGCAAGGGAGAAAGGGGAAGATATATCCAACTGAATGCAGAGTTCCAGAGAATAGCAAGGAGAGACAAGAAGGCCTTCTTAAATGAACAATGCAAAGAAATCGAGGAAAACAACAGAATGGGAAAGACTAGAGATCTCTTCAAGAAAATTGGAGATCTCAAGGGAACGTTTTGTGCAAAGATGGGCATAATAAAGGACAAAGAAGGCAGGGACCTAACAGAAACAGATGAGATTAAGAAGAGGTGGCAAGAATACACAGAAGAACTATACAGGAAAGATCTTCATGTCCCTGATAGCCATGATAGTGCGGTCACTGAACTTGAGCCGGACATCCTCGAGAGTGAAGTCAAGTGGGCCTTAGGAAGCATTACGAACAACAAAGCTAGCGGAGATGACAGACTTCCAGCTGAGCTATTTAAGATCCTAAAAGATGATGCTGTTAAGGTGCTGCACTCAATATGCCAACACATTTGGAACACTCAACAGTGGCCACAAGACTGGAAACGGTCAGTTTACATTCCAATTCCAAAGAAGGGCAATGCCAAAGAGTGTTCCAACTACCGTACAATTGCACTCATTTCACATGCCAGCAAGGTTATGCTCAAAATCCTACAAGCTAGGCTTCAGCAGTACCAAGAACAACCAGAAGTACAAGCTAGGTTTCGAAGAGGCAGAGGAACTAGTGACCAAATCGACAACATTCGCTGGATCATGGAGAAAGCAAGAGCATTCCAGAAAAACATCTATTTCTGCTTCATTGACTACGCCAAAGCCTTTGATTGTGTGGATCACAACAAACTCTGGCAAATTCTGAAAGAGATGGGAGTACCAGACCACCTTACCTGTCTGTCTCCTGAGAAACCTGTACGAGGGTCAAGAAGCAACAGTAAGAACTGGACATGGAACAACCAACTGGTTCAAAATTGGGAAAGGAGTACAACAAGGCTGTATATTGTCGCTAGGGATGGCGGAGAATTTCTCCCCGAAACTTTGGGGGGCCGAGCGCCAACGTGTTCGGCCCCCCGAACAAGTTTCGGGGAGAAATCCTCCGCCCCCCCGGCCCCCGCCCCCCCCCCCCCGGGACGGGACTTAGCTTCCCTGAATGTCCCTCCCGGCGGCGGGTCCGGCTGGCGGTTCGTCCGGTGTTCGAGCGGGGCGGGAGCGGCAGCCGGTCTTTCGACCAGCTGCCGCCCCCGCCATTGCAATGAAAGAAAAAAAAAAAACACGTCCCCTGATAGGCTACGTGACGATTCACGTAGCCTATCATGGCAAGATTTGCAAAGTCAGCCGTGATAGGCTACGTGAATCGTCACGTAGCCTATCACAGGTGACTTTTTTAAAAAAAGCGCGTACGCGAATGGCGGCCCCCATAGGGAGCCGCCATTCGCGTTCCTTATTTAGTTGCTGTAGTCTACGTCAATGTTTACATAGACTACGGCGAAAATAAGGGCAACGCTAAATAAGGAACGCGAATGGCGGCTCCCTATGGGGGCCGCCATTCGCGTACGCGCTTTTTTTTTTTTTTTAAAGTCACCCGTGATAGGCTATGTGACTATTCACGTAGCCTATCACGGCTGACTTTCCAGATCTAGCCGTGATAGGCTACGTGAATCGTCACGTAGCCTATCAGGAGACGTGTTTTGTTTGTTTTTTTTACTTTCGTGTTCGCGGCCGGGCGAGGCGGGAAGCCTCCCCCCCCCGGCCTGAATTTCGGCTGGGCGAGGTGGGAAGCCTCCCCCCCACCGCGAAAAAGCTGCGAGAAAAGGTAAGTGACTTTCGTTCACCCCTAATTGTCGCCCTGCTTATTTAACTTATATAAGTTAAATAAATATAAGTTATATGCAATGAATATGGACTTGAGCACACTCCGGGAGAGAGCGGAGGACAGGAAGGCCTGGCCTGCTATGGTCCATGGGGTCACGAAGGGTCGGACTTGACTTAACGACTGAACAACAAATATTTGGAAGTGCCTACAAAAGTACATATATTTGAGAAAGTGCATACATGTGATGCCCCCTCTGGAGAACTTTGGAACCAGTTACCTAGGCAGGTGGTGGGCTCTCCCACACTGGAGGCATTCAAGATGAAGCTGGACAGCCATCTGTCAGGGATGCTCTGACTTGGATTCCTGCATTGAGCAGGGGTTGGACTTTATAGTCGTATAGTCCCCCTCCAACCCTACTATTCTATGTTCCTATGACTTTTCTACCTGTGTTGAGGGATCCTGGACCCTCAGGGGAGACAGACATTGAGCCTTCTCCTCACAACATAGTTAGCCCCCTCTTGGAGTCAAAGAGAGCAGCCACCTAGCCCTGAAAAACACAAGTGTCTAAAGGTTCAGGCTCGGACAGCTGCCAGAGGCAAAAGTACCTGCCTGAGAAATAAGGGCTCTTAATGAGTAAAGGTATACTTGTGAGCAAGGCTCTATTCATGAGTAGGCCATTCTGAGATGGCACTGATGGCCTGCAGCTGTGCTCTGGGTGGGGCTCTGAAGGCTCAGTCTTAAAAGCCTTCAGTTCTAGGCAGGGATTGTCTCTGCAACAGATCCTATCTGGTTTTGCCTTGCTGAATTGTGCTCTCCTCTGGCCCTCCCTGTGTAATCTGCTACTGAGCTTGCCTTTTGTACCCATCCAGACTGGTCCCTGGCTGGAACTCTATCCTTGCACTGCTGCAAGCAGACAATGCAAAAATGGGTATATCTGGATAAATGTGTGTAAAAAGGTATGCATTTTCACAGAGGCCTTAAAAAACAAGTTTGCAAACTGGTGCAGAAATGGGATGGAACATCATGCAGGAAAAATGAGAAACGGAGCAGAATTGGATTTGACTGATTCATCCATCAACTGTTGTTTGCCCTTAGCCCTATACTGGCATTCAGAGGTTTACCACAACTGAATGTAGAATATCTCCTCATTCATGGGGGTCAATTTCGTGTCTCCCTCTCACACTTTGGCACCATGCCCAAAATCGCCCACAGCTTGTGTCCAAGATTTGTTAGGGCTACATTACAAATTTTCATTGAGGATTGGGACCTTGGATTTCATCTCTAGGTCATGGGCTGAAGAAGGCATCGGTAGAAATGCTCTCTGCTTCAGCATTAACTGTTTTTGGAAGCCTTCCAAAATATGCCCCTAGGAAAGCTGTGAGGACGATGACGTCGGAGATCCGCAGAAGCCACAATAATGTAGGCCTTAGATTGTATCACAGAGATATAATTATCCACAAGTTTCCCAAGGAAAGGTTGAATAGTTTTAGTTTTCACACCAGAGTCATAACTGAAACATAGCCCAAATAGTTACATTTCTTTCCATCCTGCCGGGTGGAAGGGATGCTTTGTCGTTTAAGAGAGACAATATGTAGGACATTCGCCAGCCCTCCGGCACTTTGTGAAAACTCACACCGAATCTTCAGGGAAATGAAGAATGAAGCAGCCCAAACTCTAACCCCAGGTACTCGTCTCTGATAAAGTTTTCAGATATTTTGACGTGAAGGGGACTTTCCCATAACAATCTAATTGTTGAAGGGGTGGAAGATGATTGTGGTAGCATAAAAGACTGGTCTGTTGTGGTTCACTCTTAAATCCTGCATTAGATGTCAACAAAAAAGTTTCAAAAAGAGGGAAAGAAATTGGCTTGGCTTGTCGAGAGAGACAAGGCGTCAAGGCCACGCCGGGGTTGTCAGGGGCCGTAACCAAATCCAGACACGGAGTGTGTATTATTCTCCAAAACAGGGTCCCCGGGGAGAATTGCTTCAGCTGGGTTTGGAAATGCAGCAGGCAAAAGAAAGTGCTCTGTCGGCCAGGCAAGGACACAGTGCTAGGCTCTTACCAATGCAGAGGCTTCATGTTGCCTACCAATCCTAGAGGGACGTGGAAAGGCTGTAGTTTGCATGACTTGCCTGTAGCAGGGCCCAGGTTCAGTTAGGGATCTCGCAGGAGTCCGATGGGAGGTGGAGTCTGGCACAGCTGCCCGACTCCTCAGTGAGCTGCCATTTTGCTTAAAGGCAGCCATAAAGCGGCCATTTATACAAGACTGCAGGCTTGAATAGACCATTCGTGTTTGTTTGTTTGTTTATCGTATGGCACATTCACATCACATTACAATAAAAACATAGAGCATAATAAATATAAAATATAGACAGGAAGATCACAAATGTATGTCTAGGTTACAGATATAGATTTTTACTTCAGTTGTCACAGCAAAGTCTCCATTGTAGGCTTGGTTTTGACACTCTGTCACTATGTGTTGGATAGTTTGTTTTTCAGCCCCACAGTCACAATTGTTTTGCCCCATTTATAAAGGGCATCTGCACATCTGCCATGCGAATTTGGTTCAAGGTTGTCCATATCGCACAGGGCTGGTCAAATCCAGGTGGTTTGTCCAAGATGCAGGGCAAGCTTTGGCATTGTGGAGGGCAGTTTCCTAGCCAATGTTGTTTCCACGTGTTGTGGATATTGAAATCATCTTCTAGAAGAGCTTTAGTGGTAGAAATGGCTGGATGTCTCGACCTTAGCCTGTTTCGTGCCTGTAATCTTGCATAAATGGCCGCTTTATGGCTGCCATTTAGGTAAAATGTATTTTACGAAAACAAGTCACATTTTTTATGCAAAATGGTGGCTTGCTGAGGAGTTAGGTGGCTGCACGCTGCTCACTGGCTCCGAACAGGGCAGGTAAGTGGGCAGGGGTCCGGCAAGCAGCATGTGGGGTGGGGCAGTTTGCCCTTCCCTAGATTCAATCCCTCTTCTCTCCAGGCAGAGCTTGGAAAGACCCCTGCCTGAGAATTATTTATTTATTTGGAGCGTTTCTACCCCACTCTTCAGCCAAAAAAGGCTCCCAGAGTGGCTTACAAAGGCTAGTATTAAGACAGCCCCTGCCCTCAGGCTTGCAATCTAAAAGACATGACACAAAAGGAAAAGGGATTGGGAGGGAGGAGGGGAAAGAGAGCAAATGTTCGCTGATGGATGTATTGGGCCAGGTTGGTTTCCTCCTTGGGATGATGGTCTTCCTGGTGCAGCTTCCCAGCAGGAGGTTCTCTGGCTGATGGATGAGGCCAGAGCCTTCAGACCCAGAGAACAGTCAGTTGGAGCTGCGAGTTCTTTCGAGCAAGGAGGGTGGAGCGAGCTCTCTGCAGCTCTTCCCTCTCTGCCCGATGTACAGGGCCAAGTTAGTTTCCCCCTTGTCTAGGGATGGGTGGATTCCCCACCCGTTGTTCCAGGGGGGAATCCGCCTGCACGGGGAGGCAATCCATCCCTCCCCCTGGAATCCATCCAGGCTGGCTCCGCCTCACATTGATCCTGCGGAGCTGGCCATCAGCTCCGCATCGCTGGCGAGTGGCGATACGGCCAGCAGCCATTGCCATACCATATTGCTGTGCTAAGTCCCCAGACGCAAATGGCGTAGTGGGAGCCATTTGCGGCCATAAAGCTGGTAGATTAGCCTAAATGCAGCCATTTATGGCTGCATTTAGGTTAATCTACCAGCTTTACGGCCACAAATGGCATCCACTATGCCATTTGCCTCCCTGTTTTTTGACGTGATAGGCTACGCAAATATTTGCGTAGCCTATCGCATGAACAAGGACACAAGTGGCGTCCACTACGGCCTCATTGGGGTCTGTGGTGGAATTCTCCCCCATCCCTACCCTTGTAATGATCTTCTTCCTGGGATACTGGAGGTAGAGAGAACCCAGAGAGCTGTAGCCAGTCAATGTAGGCAATACTGAGCAACATCGGCCAACGGCCTGAACTTGGTAGAAGTCCGATTCCTGTATTCCTGTCTATGAACGCGGGCTTCTAGGAGCAGTTTCTGTAGTCATGAATTCCATTTGCACAATTCTAGGGGTTGGGCTGAGGAATCTGTTGGGTTTGCATTTCAAAAATGTGAACTTGCCACATTAGCATTCTGCCATTTTCCAAACCTACACACAAAGCAGAATATATTGTGATATTCACACTTTCCCAAACTTTATGATGCAATTTGCAAATAAGAAGTATGGTTAAAAAATGCAAATAAGAGGGGGAAATGCACAGAAAAATGTATACAATAGGGGAAAATGCAAGTAGAAATTATATTAGGGAAAGGTGCATACAAAACTGTCTTATATTAGGGGAAATTGCGTGCAAAAATGTTTATATTTAGAATGCATACAAAAATCCATATATTTCAGAAAATGTGTAGAGAAATGCATACATTTAGATCAGAGATGGGCAAGTTGTGACCCTCCCGATAGTGTTGGACTGCAACTCCCAGAATAGCCAATGATGAAGGATAATGGGAGTTGTTGTTGTTGTTGTTCAGTCGTTCAGTCGTGTCCGACTCTTCATGACCCCATGGACCATAGCACGCCAGGCCTTCCTGTCCTGCGCTCTCTCCCGGAGCATGCTCAAGTTCATATTCATTGCATCGGTGATGCTATCTAGCCATCTCATCCTCTGCCGTCCCCTTCTCCTTTTGCCTTCAGTCTTTCCCAGCATAAGGGTCTTTTCCAGCGAGTTTTCTCTTCGCATTAGGTGGCCAAAATATTGGAGCTTCAGCTTCATTATCTGTCCTTCCAATGAGCACTCAGGGTTGATTTCTTTTAGGATGGACTGATTTGACCTCCTTGCAGTCCAGGGGACTCGTAAGAGTCTTCTCCAGCACCACAGTTCGAAAGCATCAATTCTTCGGCGCTCAGCCTTCCTTATAGTCCAGCTCTCACAGCCATACATTACTACTGGGAAAACCATAGCTTTGATTAGACGGACCTTTGTCGGCAAGGTGATGTCTCTGCTTCTTACTATGCTGTCTAGGTTGGCCATAGCTTTCCTCCCAAGGAGCAAGCGTCTTTTAATTTCATGGCTACAGTCACCGTCTGCGGTGATCTTGGAGCCCAAGAAAGTAAAATCTGTCACTGCTTCCATTTCTTCCCTTTCTATATGCCAGGAAGTGATGGGGCCAGATGCCATGATCTTAGTTTTTTTAATGTTGAGTTTCAAACCAGCTTTTGCACTCTCCTCTTTCACCCTCAACAAGAGGCTCTTTAGATCCTCTTCGCTTTCTGCCATTAGGGTGGTATCATCTGCATATTGGAGGTTGTTGATAATTCTCCCAGCAATCTTAATTCCGACCTGTGATTCATCCAACCCGGCATTTCTCATGATGTACTCTGCATATAAGTTAAATAAGCAGGGTGACAATATGCAGCCTTGTCGTACTCCTTTCCCAATTTTGAACCAATCGGTTGTTCCATGTCTGGTTCTTACTGTTGCTTCTTGACCCTCGTACAGGTTTCGCAGGAGACAGGTAAGGTGGTCTGGTACTCCCATCACTTTAAGAATTTGCCACAGTTTGTTGTGATCCACACAATCAAAGGCTTTAGCGTAGTCAATGAAGCAGAAATAGACGTTTTTCTGGAATTCTCTTGCTTTCTCCATGATGCAGCGAATGTTGGCGATTTGATCTCTAGTTCCTCTGCCTCTTCTAAACCCAGCTTGTACTTCCGGTAGTTCTCGGTTCGCATACTGCTGAAGTCTAGCTTCTAGGATTTTGAGCATCACCTTGCTGGCATGTGAAATGAGCACAATTGTGCGGTAGTTTGAACACTCTTTGGCATTGCCCTTCTTTGGAATTGGAATGTAAACTGACCTTTTCCAGTCTTGTGGCCACTGTTGAGTGTTCCAGATTTGTTGGCATATTGAATGCAGCACTTTAACAGCATCATCTTTTAGGATTTTAAATAGCTCGGCTGGAATACTGTCATCTCCGCTAGCTTTGTTGTTACTAATGCTTCCTAAGGCCCACTTGACTTCACTCTCGAGGATGTCCGGCTCAAGTTCAGTGACCGCACTATCATGGCTATCAGGGACATGAAGATCTTTCCTGTATAGTTCTTCTGTGTATTCTTGCCACCTCTTCTTAATCTCATCTGCTTCTGTTAGGTCCCTGCCTTCTTTGTCCTTTATCATGCCCGTCTTTGCACAAAACGTTCCCTTGAGATCTCCAATTTCCCTTGAGATCTCCAATTTTTTCTCCAATTTTAGAGAAGAGATCTCTAGTCTTTCCCATTCTGTTGTTTTCCTCGATTTCTTTGCATTGTTCATTTAAAAAGGCCTTCTTGTCTCTCCTTGCTATTCTCTGGAACTCTGCATTCAGTTGGGTATATCTTCCCCTCTCTCCCTTGCTTTTCGCTTCCCTTCTTTCGTGAGCTACTTGTAAAGCCTCATCAGACAGCCACTTTGCTTTCTTGCATTTCTTTTTCTTTGGGATGGATTTCGTTGCTGCCTCCTGAACAATGTTACGGACCTCCGTCCATAGTTCCTCAGGCACTCTGTCTATCAGGTCTAATCCCTGAAATCTATTCCTCACCTCCACTGTATATTCATCAGGGATATGATTTAGGTCATACCTGAATGGTTTAGTGGTTTTCCCGATGTTCTTCAATTTAAGCCGAAATTTTGCAAGAAGCAGCTCATGATCTGAGCCACAGTCAGCTCCAGGTCTTGTTTTTACTGACTGTATGGAGCTTCTCCATCTTTGGCTGCAAAGGACATAATCAATCTGATTTCGATATTGACCATCTGGTGACGTCCATGTGTAGAGTCGCCTCTTGTGCTGTTGGAAAAGAGTGTTTGCTATGATCAGCATGTTCTCTTGGCAAAACTCTATTAGCTTTTGTCCTGCTTCATTTTGTACACCAAGGCCATGCCTGCCTGTTATCCCGGTGATTTCTTGACTTCCTACTTTAGCATTCCAATCCCCTATGATGAAGAGGACATCTTTTTTTGGTGTTAGTTCTAGAAGGTGTTGTAGGTCTTCATAGAACCGATCAACCTCAGCTTCTTCGGCCTCAGTGGTTGGGGCATAGACTTGAATTACTGTGATGTTGAATGGTTTGCCTTGGATTCGTACTGAGATCATTCTATCATTTTTAAGATTGTACCCCAGTACTGCTTTTCCCACCCTTTTGTTGACTATGAGTGCTACTCCATTTCTTCTAAGGGATTCTTGCCCACAATAGTAGATATGATGGTCACCTGAATTAAATTCGCCCATGCCTGTCCATTTTAGTTCGCTGATTCCCAAGATGTCGATGTTCAATCTTGCCATCTCATGTTTGACCACCTCCAGCTTACCTTGATTCATTGATCTGACATTCCAGGTTCCTAAACAATATTGTTCTCTACAGCATCGGATTTTCTTTTCACCGCCAGACACATCCACAGCTGAGTGTCCTTTCGGGTTTGGCCCAGCCGCTTCACTCTTTCTGGCGCTACTTGGAAATACCCTCTGCTCTTCCCCAGTAGTATATTGGACACCTTCCGACCTGAGGGGCTCATCTTCCGGCGTCATCTCTTTTAGCCTTGTGATACGTTCCATGGGGTTTTCTTGGCAAGAATACTGGAGTGGGTTGCCATTTCCTTCTCCAGTGGACCACATTTTGTCAGAACTCTCTGCCATGACCTGTCCGTCTTGGGTGGCCCTGCACGGCATAGCTTATGGCTTCACTGAGTTACGCAAGCCCCTTCGCCACAACAAGGCAGTGATCCATGAAGGGGAATGGGAGTTGTAGTCCAATGATATCCACAATTTGCCCACCCCTGATTTAGATAAAGGCACAAGAAATTGGAGTTGTAGTCCAATGATATCCACAATTTGCCCACCCCTGATTTAGATAAAGGCACAAGAAATTATGTATTAATTTTTACAGGGGCTTTTAAAAAAACAAATTAACAAACTGATCTGGAAATGGGATGGAATGAAGTTAATGTAGTAAAAATGAAAAACTGTGCAGAACTGAACCTGACAGATTCATCCTTCTCTACGAAATTCACTGATGTGGGAGATATGATTTTGGGGGGAAGTGAGCAAGGCAATATTTTGCACAGAGGATGTGTAAAACCCTCACTGTTATTTCCACAGTTATTTCCCCTTGCAGAAAAATTGCCACCGCTTATTCAGGCCATTCATTTGCAAAATCAGATCTGTAACTTTCAGAAGGGGAGGGGTTACGTTTGCATTGAAATCCAAGTGTTCACTGATAGCAATGCTATTTCCCAAAATCCAAGGACTATTTCACATCCCCTTGCTGCTGAACTGGTTAATTGCAACTTTTTCATGTTGTTTTTCTTCAAATAAGATTTTTATTTTATTTTCATAAAAAAGTCCTGCTGGATCATACCGAAGAGGGACCCAATCCTCCCAGCATCCTGGGTTTTTACCCAGGCCAGCCTGTTGCCTCCAGGAAGCCCACAAGTGGGAGGGCAAGGGAAGTGATCTCCTGCACTGTTGCCCCATGGTGATGATGTCAGCTGGAGCTGGATTCAAATGGTCTTTTGAAATTATCCGCCCTATTGCTGGGCGGTCTCTTGAAATTCTCCGCCTATTACTGGGCGGTCTCTTGGAATTCTCCACCTTACTGCTGGGAGGAGAAATTCTCTACCCTACACCTGAGCGGAAAAATTCCCCACCTATTGCTGGGTGGTCTCTTGGAATTCTCCATCTTACTGCTGGGAGGAGAGGTTCTCTGCCCTATACCTGGGCAGAAAAATTCTCCACCTATTGCTGGGCGGTCTCTTGGAATTCTCCACCTTACTGCTGGGAGGAGAAGTTATCTGCCCTATACCTGGGCAGAAAAATTCTCCACCTATTGCTGGGTGGTCCATTGGAATTCTCCACCTACTGCTGGGCAGAGAAATTGGTGAGACCAGATCATTTCACCACACTTCTCCAGGGGGAGGAGAAAGTTTTCAACAGTTTCTCAGGGATGGAGATTACCACTAGGGATGTACGAAAGTCACTTACCTTTTCGAAGGGTGACGTTCACGGTCAGGGGCAGGCGCTCCATCCCTCCCCCTGAAATTCTCTCCAGCCAGCTCCGCTCCGTGGAGATTCCACGGAGCTGCCGGCCAGGGCGGCCGCTGGGCAGCCTGCAGGGACGCAAATGGCGGCAGCCGTAGCCGCCGCCATTTGCGTCCCTGTATTTTGCCGTGATAGGTTATGTAAATATTTACATAGCCTATCACGGCAAAAAACAAAACACAGCAGACACAAATGGCGGCGGCTACGGCGGCCACCATTTGCGTCCCCTTTTTTTGCTGTTTTAGCCTACGTAAATATTTACGTAGGCTATTATGGCGGGGGGGGGGAGGGAACACAAATGGCACCTGCCATAGCCACCACCATTTGCGTTCCCTTAGTTTAGCCGTGATAGGCTACGTAAGTATTTACGTAGCCTATCATGGCTATATGGAGGAAGCGAATGGCGGCTGCAGACGTGGCCGCCATTTGCAAGTCAGCGCGGATGGCAGCAGGTAGGTGCTCCATTCCGGGCCCATTTCGTGGGGTGAGGGGGCTTCGTTCCCTCATGGATTTCGGGGGGCCGAATGCACTGGCATTCGGCCTCACTGAGATCCGTGGCGGAATTCTCTGACATCCCTAATTACCACTAGCCGTGATAGTATCACTGCTTCTCCCTTTTTTTCTTAAATGGAAAGCAGCAGCAACTGTGTTGATCTTGGCACAATTTTGCATTCTCCACAATACTCGAACTAACATTGGGGTGGGGAGAGCACCTGCCACAAAAAAATTATATTCTGAAAAATTTCTGTAGAGCGGCCTACTTTTTCTAAGGGGGTGAGAAAGAGAAAATCTCAGACAGAAAAAGAAAGTCTTCTGAGAAGTTTCAGCTCGGCTCTAATTAAAGCCAAACTGGATGTAATGTTCGTTGTGTGAGTGGCCCTTCTGTGATTGCTTTCCATGTACCAAATAACAGGTGGATGGCAGATAAAGGCACTGATGAGTGTGAGTGGGGGGTTTGACCCTTCGTACCTGCACTGTTCCTGATCCGGACTGCCCCTCGACATGGTGGCTATTTGCACTAGGAGAGAGGCTCTCACTGGCTGCTCTTTAGTAAAGAAAACAGTGGTGCACAAAGGCCTATCATATGGTTAACATCACATCTGAGGGGAGATAGGATCGTGCTCTTCATGTACCTGAAAGGTTGTCCCAGGGAGGAAGGCCAGGATCTCTTCTCGATCATCCCAGAGTGCAGGACACAGAATCATGGGCTCAAGTTGCAGGAAGCCAGATTCTGGCTGAACATCAGGAGAAACCTCCTGACTGTTAGAGCAATACGACAATGGAACCAACGACCTACGGAGGTGGTGGGCTCTCCCACACTGGAGGCATTCAAGACGAGGCTGGACAGCCATCTGTCAGGAATGCTTTGGCTTGGATCCCTGAATTGAGCAGGGAGTTGGACTCGATGGGCTTGTAGGCCCCTTCCAACCCTACTATTCTATGATTCTATGATCTTGTTGGACCCTTAGTCAAACTAGTTGTTTGACCTGGAGATGCCATGTAGCCACCATGGTCATAGCCACTGACAGATCTCTCCCTCACACATTTGTATCATCCCTTTATTTTTTTGTTTATTCGGTCAGTCGCTTCTGACTCTTCGTGACTTCATGGACCAGCTCACACCAGAGCTTCCTGTCAGCCGTCGCCACCCCCAGCTCCCCCAAGGTCAAGTCCATCACCTCCAGAATATTATCCATCCATCTTGCCCTTGGTCGGCCCCTCTTCATTTGGCCTTCCACTTCCCCTAGGATCAGCATCTTCTCCAGGGTATCCTGTCTTCTCATGATGTGGCCAAAGTACTTCAGTTTTGCCTTTAATATCATTCCCTCAAGTGAGCAGTCTGGCTTTATTTTTTGGAGTATGGACTGGTTTGATCTTCTTGCAGTCCAAGGCACTCTCAGAATTTTAAAACATCTAAAACAGTGGTGACGACTGCGCCTTGTGGCAGGGAATTCCATCGGTTAATTAAGCACTGTGGTGAAGAAGTACTTCCTTCACCTCTCCCAAACTTCTTGCCAATCATTACATTAGAAGATCCCAAGTTCTAGTATTCTGGAAGGGTGAGAGGTAAACTCTGTCCACTTTCTCCACACCGTCCGTGACTCCTTAAAAACCTGTTGCTTCATTTAAGTTGTGTATCCATCTTGGAGACGAATGCAATTCTCATGTCAGGAATTATGCAGAACATAAGCTGGTGCCCTTTTGCATTTTCCAGCTCCTTCCACTTTCTGCTTCTGGTTGCAAATGCTACAGATGAGACGCCTTGGCTGCTTCTGTAGGTAGCTGAGAATCTCCTTGCATGGTACTCCTTCTCAAGGCAAGCTCAGCACAGGCCTTTGCTTGATTTATATGAACCTGGTGAATGATTAACTGACAGGGATAAGGGAAATGAATCTGTCCAAAGTGTGAGAGGTTGGATTCTCCAGCCCAAACAAACGGCCTTTCTTCGCGATTTATGGTCTTCATGAATTTCCACAATGGTGAGCGACGACCTATCTTCAGATTATTATGACAACTTATCACCAAAGTAACATAACAAGATTGGTGGGAGGGGGAAGGAATCCTGAAGGAAGTGGAGAAAGCATCTTTTATTTGTTGGAGAACTTTCCACATATCTTGGGGCCTCAGGTGGTAGTGGTGTTGAGCTGGATATAGTAAAGAGAAAATCGAGATGAGAGAGAACAAGGAAGTGAACATGGGTGTGAGAAAGAGAAATCACTATTAGTGGGCGCCTGTGTTGGGAGTTCCTGCCCCTGACAGGGGTGGGGGAGAACATAATGGCCAGGGTTAGCACCAATGGGGGGGGGCAGGGCAGACCATGGATGCTTTGGCCTAAGGATGGGGAGGTGAACTCATGGACAATGCAAGATATGTGCATGAACTGAAAGATCCTCCCAGAATCCCTCGTGCCATGATAGGGAATTCTGGGGAGCAGTTTTTTTGCACAGGGTTTGCTGGTTCTGACCTGGCTAGGCTTTGTGCCAAGAGACAGCAGCATATCGGCTCCTAGTGTGTGGGCCACTTTTAATGGGTCAAGCCCCAACAGCTGCCTGACCCCACACAGCTCTACCCCTGTAAGCCAGGGCATACGTCACCTCATCTGATTTATGCCCTCCAGCAAAACCAAGGCTGGAGGGCATAGGTCAGATGAGGTACACAACACTTGTCACCCTGACAATGGGGAAATTAAGGTATGATTCCAGCAGGCCCAACAGCATGGCACACCACAGTCTGGTTATGATGACGATGCTCCAGGAGTCAGGGTGTTTTCTGATTTATGCCCCCCAGCCTTGGTGTTGCCCTGTCATGGCTTACAGAGGCAGAGCTGTGTGGGAGACAGGCAGATTCTCGGAGCAGTTGTGGCATACAGGGACATGAGGAGGCCGTTGGCTGAGGAGGATTTGCGCCACCGTGGACCTGGCAGCCTTTGGAAAGAGCACAGAAAACAGGAGATGGTGCACAGGACAGACTCTAAACTATGCTTCCCTCCTAATATGAAGGCCCTTTGGGGGACACAAGTTTGGAGACCACTGGAGCCACACATTTCTCTCCCCACTTTATGAAAAGAAAAGTATTTCAATCGTATAGCTCAGGGGAAGGCAGAAGGTGAACTGGAGTTCACTGGTATGCTGAAAGCTAGTGGCAGGGCTGAGGCCTCCCCATGACCTTTTGTGGCCAACCAGGGATTTGAACCTGGATTTCACTGGTTCGAGAAGTGTAAATTTGGAGGGCAAGACTGAGCAAGCCATCAGACAGTGACATTCACAGAGGTCAGAAGAACTAGCAAGAGACTCTTGGCTGCATTGCACAATTAATGTAGAGGCATGGGGGTCTGCAGGAATTTCTCCGGTGGTGGTGAGGCAAAACCATACAGTGGTGTGTGCATGTAGCATGAGCCGCTATGCAACATCTGTGCATTTTCCTTGTGTGTCTGTACCTGCTTTGTTGCCTAGAGTCACATTCCATGATGTTTAGAAGGCTACTCAGAGTGGCAGAAAATCCTGGGGTATTATGCAGAAGAGTATTATGGTCAACCCCTTCATGGATCACTGCCTTGTTGTGGCGAAGGGGCTTGCGTAACTCAGTGAAGCCATAAGCTATGCCGTGCAGGGCCACCCAAGACGGACAGGTCATGGCAGAGAGTTCTGACAAAATGTGGTCCACTGGAGAAGGAAATGGCAACCCACTCCAGTATTCTTGCCAAGAAAACCCCATGGAACGTATCACAAGGCTAAAAGAGATGACGCCGGAAGATGAGCCCCTCAGGTCGGACGGTGTCCAATATGCTACTGGGGAAGAGCAGAGGGTATTTCCAAGTAGCGCCAGAAAGAGTGAAGCGGCTGGGCCAAAACCGAAAGGACACTCAGATGTGGATGTGTCTGGTGGTGAAAAGAAAATCCGATGCTGTAGAGAACAATATTGTTTAGGAACCTGGAATGTCAGATCAATGAATCAAGGTAAGCTGGAGGTGGTCAAACATGAGATGGCAAGATTGAACATCGACATCTTGGGAATCAGCGAACTAAAATGGACAGGCATGGGCGAATTTAATTCAGGTGACCATCGTATCTACTACTGTGGGCAAGAATCCCTTAGAAGAAATGGAGTAGCACTCATAGTCAACAAAAGGGTGGGAAAAGCAGTACTGGGGTACAATCTTAGAAATGATAGAATGATCTCAGTACGAATCCAAGGCAAACCATTCAACATCACAGTAATTCAAGTCTATGCCCCAACCACTGAGGCCGAAGAAGCTGAGGTTGATCGGTTCTATGAAGACCTACAACACCTTCTAGAACTAGCACCAAAAAAAGACGTCCTCTTCATCATAGGGGATTGGAATGCTAAAGTAGGAAGTCAAGAAATCACTGGGATAACAGGCAGGCATGGCCTTGGGGTACAAAATGAAGCAGGACAAAAGCTAATAGAGTTTTGCCAAGAGAACATGCTGATCATAGCGAATACTCTTTTCCAACAGCACAAGAGGCGACTCTACACATGGACGTCACCAGATGGTCAATATCGAAATCAGATTGATTATGTCCTTTGCAGCCAAAGATGGAGAAGCTCCATACAGTCAGTAAAAACAAGACCTGGTGCTGACTGTGGCTCAGATCATGAGCTGCTTCTTGCAAAATTTCGGCTTAAATTGAAGAACGTCGGGAAAACCACTAAACCGTTCAGGTATGACCTAAATCATATCCCTGATGAATATACAGTGGAGGTGAGGAATAGATTTCAGGGATTAGACCTGATAGACAGAGTGCCTGAGGAACTATGGACGGAGGTCCGTAACATTGTTCAGGAGGCAGCAACGAAATCCATCCCAAAGAAAAAGAAATGCAAGAAAGCAAAGTGGCTGTCTGATGAGGCTTTACAAGTAGCTGAGGAAAGAAGGGAAGCGAAAAGCAAGGGAGAAAGGGGAAGATATACCCAACTGAATGCAGAGTTCCAGAGAATAGCAAGGAGAGACAAGAAGGCCTTCTTAAATGAACAATGCAAAGAAATCGAGGAAAACAACAGAATAGGAAAGACTAGAGATCTCTTCAAGAAAATTGGAGATCTCAAGGGAACATTTTGTGCAAAGACGGGCATGATAAAGGACAAAGAAGGCAGGGACCTAACAGAAGCAGATGAGATTAAGAAGAGGTGGCAAGAATACACAGAAGAACTATACAGGAAAGATCTTCATGTCCCTGATAGCCATGATAGTGCGGTCACTGAACTTGAGCCGGACATCCTCGAGAGTGAAGTCAAGTGGGCCTTAGGAAGCATTAGTAACAATAAAGCTAGCGGAGATGACAGTATTCCAGCCGAGCTATTTAAAATCCTAAAAGATGATGCTGTTAAAGTGCTGCATTCAATATGCCAACAAATCTGGAACACTCAACAGTGGCCACAAGACTGGAAAAGGTCAGTTTACATTCCAATTCCAAAGAAGGGCAACGCCAAAGAGTGTTCAAACTACCGCACCATTGCGCTCATTTCACATGCCAGCAAGGTGATGCTCAAAATCCTACAAGCTAGGCTTCAGCAGTATGCGAACCGAGAACTACCGGAAGTACAAGCTGGGTTTAGAAGAGGCAGAGGAACTAGAGATCAAATCGCCAACATTCGCTGCATCATGGAGAAAGCAAGAGAATTCCAGAAAAACATCTATTTCTGCTTCATTGACTACGCTAAAGCCTTTGATTGTGTGGATCACAACAAACTGTGGCAAATTCTGAAAGTGATGGGAGTACCAGACCACCTTACCTGTCTCCTGAGAAACCTGTACGAGGGTCAAGAAGCAACAGTAAGAACCAGACATGGAACAACCGATTGGTTCAAAATTGGGAAAGGAGTACGACAAGGCTGCATATTGTCACCCTGCTTATTTAACTTATATGCAGAGTACATCATGAGAAATGCCGGGTTGGATGAATCACAGGTCGGAATTAAGATTGCTGGGAGAATTATCAACAACCTCCAATATGCAGATGATACCACCCTAATGGCAGAAAGCGAAGAGGATCTAAAGAGCCTCTTGTTGAGGGTGAAAGAGGAGAGTGCAAAAGCTGGTTTGAAACTCAACATTAAAAAAACGAAGATCATGGCATCTGGCCCTATCACTTCCTGGCATATAGAAGGGGAAGAAATGGAAGCAGTGACAGATTTTACTTTCTTGGGCTCCAAGATCACCGCAGACGGTGACTGTAGCCATGAAATTAAAAGACGCTTGCTCCTGGGGAGGAAAGCTATGGCAAACCTAGACAGCATAGTAAGAAGCAGAGACATCACCTTGCCGACAAAGGTCCGTCTAATCAAAGCTATGGTTTTCCCAGTAGTAATGTATGGCTGTGAGAGCTGGACTATAAGGAAGGCTGAGCGCCAAAGAATTGATGCTTTCGAACTGTGGTGCTGGAGAAGACTCTTACGAGTCCCCTGGACTGCAAGGAGGTCAAATCAGTCCATCCTAAAGGTAATCAACCCTGAGTGCTCATTGGAAGGACAGATAATGAAGCTGAAGCTCCAATATTTTGGCCACCTAATGCGAAGAGAAAACTCCCTGGAAAAGACCCTGATGCTGGGAAAGACTGAAGGCAAAAAGAGAAGGGGACGGCAGAGGATGAGATGGCTAGATAGCATCACGGATGCAATGAATATGAACTTGAGCATGCTCCGGGAGAGAGCGCAGGACAGGAAGGCCTGGCGTGCTATGGTCCATGGGGTCACGAAGAGTTGGACACGACTGAACGACTGAACAACAACAACAACAATTATGGTCAAGATCTCAACTGATCTCGGAAGCTAAGCAGGGTCAGCCCTGGTTGGTCCTTGGATGGGAGACCGCCTGGGAATTAAGCTTCCTGCATTGAGCAGGGGGTTGAACCTGATGGTCTTGTAGGCCCCTTCCAACCCTCTGTGGTGGCCCCCACTCTGTGGAACTCCCTCCCTAGGGAACTCCGCCATGTCCCCTCTTTAATGAGCTTCCGCCACGCATTAAAAACGTGGTTGTTCAGGCAGGCATTTGAGATGGGTTAGGGTATTTTAAAAAATGTTTTTACTGTAGAATTTTATTGTTTTAAACTATTGTATTATATACTTTGTTCATCACCCAGAGTGGCTGGGTGACCAGCCAGATGGGCGATTAATAAATTTAATAAATAAATAAATAAAAATAAAAAATGATTCTATAACTCCAACAAATATTCACTAGTAGTGAGGGATATAAAAAAATCCCCGAAAGAACAAGAGACAAATACACAATTCACTTGTTTATTCCATTTCTAAACTGCCCCATAGCCAAAGCTCTTTGGGTGGCTTGCAAAGATTAAAATGCTAAAAATGCAATGTAATGACATAGTAAAACCATTTACATACCAAAATATAAAACGATTTTACACAACTGACAATTTTCGAATTGTTCCTTGGAGGCAGCAATTACTTTCCACCAGGGAAGATCCCCCCAGAAGGCTTTATAGTGAACCAAGAAGTTTTCTCTCCATCCAAAGGGCATGCCAAACGTTGCTATGATATCATTCATTGGCTAAAAATACTGAAAGGCAGGAGCAACCTATTTTTGCTGACAAACAAAACCAATGGGCAGAATAGCGGTTGCACATTTCGCCTCGTATCTCAAGTCCTACTATTTCAAAACAGAACAAAACAATGAAAGCCGGAGGGACCATAGCTCAGTTCTAGAGCCCCTGCTTTGCATGCAGAATGTGCCTGGTTCAATGTCCAGCATCTCCAGGTAGGATTAGACAAGAATACTGCCTGAAACCCTGGAGAGCTGCTGCCAGTCAGTCTCAACAGTACTGGGCTTAATAGACCAATGCTCTGACACAGTATAAGGCAGCTTCCTGTGTTTCCAAAATCTGGGGATTGTGGCTCATCTGGGGTGGGGTGGGGGAGTCACCTGATACCCCTTGCCCCCTCTTCAGACATCTCCGTATAAAGGCAACCAAGTATGTCATGCATTAGAGCCAAATAAAGTGTTAAGGGGGAAATGGGGCTTAGCCAACTTGTGATAGTATATCAAATGCTATATCAGCTATCAACTGTTAAACACCATAAAGCCTCAAATACAGATGTCAAATATTGAGTGTTTACAGGTTTCCTGCACTGAGCAGGGGGTGGGACTCAATGGTCTTGTAGGCCTCTTCCAACCCTATGATTCTATGAGATCAAAATTTAGAGAACGATTCCTGGTAAGATGGATCAGGCTGGCACGAAGACAGGGCCTTTTCAATAGTGGCCCCACGGCCCTCCCTTCTGGATTAATTATGCATATCTTTTTCAGTGCAGGTTTTCAAACAGGTCTTAACATCCTATCTTTTCTGAGCTGCTTTTCCATAATGCGATCTTACGCCAGCCTTCCACAACATGGTGCCCTCCAGATCTGGCTGAAATACAACTCCAATCCATCCCAACTAACATGGCTAATGATTAGGAATGATGACAGCGTACTAAGCTGGGGAAGGCGGTTTCAGCCAGGCTACGTGACTCTGAGCTATCCCCCACACACACCATTTTAATATTGAAAACCTATGGCAGAGGTGGTGAACCTGGTTCTTCAGATGTTGCTGGAGTGCAATTCCTACCATCCCTGACCATTAGCCATGCTGGCTGTGAATGATGGGAGTTGGAGTCCAACAACATCTGAGGGCCCCAGGCATCCCTACTATTGTGTATGCTGCTTTGCCAAGGGCATAGCCCTGAAAGGTAGCTTATAAAGATTTCCAATAAGTGAAGAAATTCCAAGAAGGATTTTCAGGAGAAATTTTAATTTGGCCCTAGTGTGCAAAGACAAGGAAGGCGGATAACTTTCCCCAGTTGCTAAGCAATGTCCAGTAGCAACAGGGCCTTATGGAATGATGTCAGGAAGAGTGAGAGGTGACCAGATGAATAATGTCCATTGCCAAAGTAGTCTGATGATGATGCCCCCCTCCCAACATACTCCTTATATGTTAACTCAACACATCAGGATGTTGCACCGCTGTAGGCATCCATCACAACTGTCCTGTTTAGTGCCACAGTACTTAAGACTGTCAGCTTTTACATGACGAGATGTAATTTTTCCAATAAACACATCCAGAAAAGCAGCACGTCTGAACAATTTTTCCCAACACTTGAAAAGGCATTGGTTGCAGGAATTAAATTATAAACACAAAATCTCCCCAGCCCCACACACACTGCTTTTGCTCCATACTTTCAAATGGTTTTCTGGAGCTAAACCAAGAGGTGCGTTCAAATGTTTGCTTTTGCTCATATTGGCTGTTAAAAGAGCAGGAGGGTAAAGGTGCCGGATGGCTGTAACTTTCTCAGCTTGCTTATGTACACGGTGCCGTAACCTCTGCCTCTTGCTGAGAGCAGCTGTACTTCACCACTCTTACGAGCTGGGCTGGCTGCCGCAATGTGTAAAACAGGCTCTGCGCGCAATGGCGGTGACTAATTAGAGATCATCTCGTGAGGCATTTGAAACAGGTGTAAATTAAAACACATGTCCTAGACGTGCACAAGAGAAAAAAATAATGCACTTCCAAATGTTGAATTCTGTAACCTACATACGTACATTATGTGAACTAACCTCTCCATAACTATGTTCAAGCTAGGGAGGTATGGACTGTGTACAATCCGTTTCATCTGAGTTTCACAAATTGTCAGGCACTTTTCATTCAACAATCCACCCATTGATGGAATTGGGGGGGGGGAGTTTCTAAATTTGCACAAATGTGCACTCATGCAAATTCGGGCATGTGAAAATGTGCAAATTCCCCCCAAATATGTGAAATCCCCCCACCCATGTGCATTTTCATGTTTTAGCCTATGGGGAAATGTGCATTTTTGGCCTTTTTAAATTTTTGGGCGTACTTTTCAATGACAAAATTTGCACAAAATCATGGAAGGTAGCAAAAAGGTCCACAAGTTGGTGGAATTTGCCCAATGGGAAAAGCTGGTCAGCTGTGGAATCCGCCAGTCAGATTCATCAAAATCCAAACTCATTTGGATCTGTTGTGGATTTACAGTTCAAGCTTATCAAGGGGGAGGGGGAGGATCACCCCCCTTTGAAGCCACCACCACCCTTTCCTTTGAAGCCACTACCACCCTTTCCTTTGAAGCCACCATCACCCTTTCCTCAAACGCTCTGATACATCAGTAATATTACCTGAGTGCCTGCACATTTTCAAGCATATCTGGACTGGATGAGGCTCAACAACACTACAAGCGAGAAGCATCTTGGAATTGTTGTAGATCACAAGCTGAATATGAGCCAACAATGTGATGTGGCTGCAAAAAGGGCAAATGTTATTTTGGGCTGCATTAATAGAAGCATAGCTTCCAAATCCTGGGAAGTACTAGTTCCCATCTACTCAACACTGGTTAGGCCTCATCTGGAGTACTGTGTCCAGTTCTGGGCACCACACTTTAAGAAGGATGCAGACAAACTGGAGAAGGTTCAGAGGAGGGCAACAAAGATGGCCAGGGGACTGGAAACAAATGAGGAGAGACTGAAAGAACTGGGCATGTTTAGCTTTGAGAAGAGAAGACTGAGTGGAGATATGATAGCGCTCTTCAAGTACTTGAAAGGTTGTCACAGAGAGGAAGGCCAGGATCTCTTCTCGATCATCCCATAGTGCAGGTCACGGAATAATGGTGTCAAGTTGCAGGAAGCCAGATTCCAGCTGAACATCAGGAAAACTTCCTGACTGTTAGCACAAGACAACAATGAAACCCATTCCCTAGGGAGGCGGTGGGCTCTCCCACACTGGAGGCATTCAAGACGAGGCTGGACAGCCATCTGTCAGGAATGCTTTGACTTGGATTCCTGCGTTGAGCGGGGGGTTGGACTCGATGGGCTTGTAGGCCCCTTCCAACCCTACTATTCTATGATTCTATGATTCTATGAATAACTTGAAACTTAATCCAGACAAGAGAGAAGTGATCCAGGTCAATCAAAATGCACGTCAGGGAAGATGGATTCAACCTGTGTTGAATGGGGTAAAAACTCCCCTTGATGATTTTGGTTCACAATTTGGGTGTGTACTGCTTAACTGAACCCTGAACCTGGATTTTTGGGTTTTGGTGATGGTCAGGAGAGATGGATGGATTCACCACCATCCAGTTTCACCTGGTGCTTGCCAAGCAGCCCCCCCCCCCGAGCCTTTGTACTCGCCCAGACCTGCTCACCAAGCAGCCATATGCCCAGTGAGCGGGCTCAGCAGCTGCCCATCATCTTAGCGAGATGCCATTTTATATAAAAATGGCAGCTCAGGGATTTCCAGAAATCCAATGTTACATAAATGGTGGCCGTAAAGGGGCCATTTACACAACGTCACAGGCGTGAATGGACCATTTATGCCTGTAATGTTGCTAGGGATGTACGAACGTTCCGCCACGGATCTCGGGGAGGCCGAATGCCAGCGCATTCGGCCCCCCGAAATCAGTGGCGGAATGGCCCCCCACCCACCCCCAGCCCCCCCAGGATGGGACTTACCTTAGGCGGATCTTCCTGGCGGCGGCAGCAGCTCCGGCGGCGGCAGCAGCCAGTCTTCCGACCAAGTGCCGCCACCGCCATTTCCAGGTAAAAAAAAAAAAAAAACAAAAAAAGTGATAGGCTACATAGCCTATCACGGCTAGATTTTTAAAAAACATTATGATAGGCTACGTAAATGTTTACATAGCCTATCACAGCTGATTAAAAAACAAAAACGCGCATATGCAAAAACGTATGCAAAAAAACTACGCCATTTGCGTTCCCCTTATTTTCGCCATCTTAGTCTACATAAATGTTTATGTAGACTAAGACATACCAAAATAAGGAACACAAATGGCGGCGCCCATGGGCGCTGCCATTTGCGTACGCGCTTTTTTGTTTGTTTTAATCAGCCGTGATAGGCTACATAAACATTTACATAGCCTATCACGGCTGACTGCAGGGACGCAAACGGCGGCGGCTATGGCGCCATTTACGTCCCTGCTAGCCAGCGGCCAGATGTCCAGCTGCTGGCGGAGCCGGCCGGCGGCTCTACAGAATCCCTGCAGAGCGGAGCCGGCTGGCCAGGATTCCGGGGGAAGGGATGGAAGGCTTCCCCCCCAGCATCAGCATAATCCGCGGAAAGGTAAGTACCTTTCGTACATCCCTAAATGTTGCGTAAATGGCCCCTTTACGGCTGGACTCTGCCCACTTCCCAGACTCCTGCAATTTCCCTAATGCCAGGACTGCATCTTCTGCACAAGGCAGGTACACCAACTCCACCCATCTGATCTGGCCATGGTGGCACCGACCTTAGTTACAGCCCATGTGAACTGCTGGAACACACTCTACGTGGGGCTGCCTCTGAAAACTGTTTGGAAACTTCAGCTGGTCCAGAATGCTGCAGCCAGACTGCTGACCGGGGCCAGTTACAGGGAACACGTGACTCCCGTGTTGCAACAGCTTTGCTGACTACCGGTCTATTTCCAGGCGCAATTCAAAGTGCTGGGTATGATCTAAAAAAACCTTGGGACCTGGCTACCTGAAAGTAGGGGTGTACAAAACCCTGCTTACCTGGCTCCGCCGGGTTATGCTGGGGGGGAGGCGCTCCATCCCTCCCCCCAGGAATCCTCCCGGCCAAGCCGCAGAGCCACCGGCCGGCTCCAGCTGCCCACACTGGACATCTGGCCGCTGGGCAGCCCTACAGGGATGCAAATGGCAGCTGTCGTAGCCGCCGTCATTTGCATCCCTTTCTTTCGCCGTGATAGGCTACGTAGAAATTTACGTAGCCTATCACGGCAGGGGGAAAACCCGAGCGTACGCAAATGGCGGTAGCCGCTGCCATTTGCGTACGCTGGGGTTTTTTCCCCCTGCCATGACAGGCTACGTAAATACTTGCATAGCCTATCACGGCCTCCATAGGGATGCAAATGGCATCCCTGTGTTAGCCATGATAGGCTACGTAAGTATTTACATAGCCTATCGCGCCTGAAGAGGAGCAAGTGATTGGCAGCCGGAGGCCGGCCGCCATTCGCACAGCAGCGCGGACGGGAGCAGGTAAGTGCTCCGTTTCACATGCCTTTCATGGGGTGGGAGCAGCGGGAACTTTGTCCCGCATGCCTTTCGTGGGGGGGGCTTCGTTCCGCGATGGGTTTCGGGGGGCCAAATGCACTGGCATTCCGCCTCACCGAGATCCGTCACGGAATTCTCTGACATCCCTACCTGAAAGACCGACTTCTCCCCTATGAACCGGCCTGGTTTTAAGACCTTCAGGAGAAGGCTTTCTCTCTGTCCTACCATGCAGGGACATAGGAATTTGCCATCTGCCAAGTTAGCCCAGTATTGCAGGCACTGACTGGCAGCAGCTCTCCAGGGTTTCAGACAGGAGTTTTTCCATCCCTACCTGGAGGTGTCAGGAATTGAATCTGGGACCTTCTGCATGCAAAGCAGGTGCTCTATCCACTGAGCGACAACCACCAACATCAGAGACACATTTAGATGGAATGCATTTCGCTCTGAAACTCCTTGCCAAGGAGGCAGGCCTGGCTCCATCGTTATTAAGAACATAGAACACAGAACCTAAGGAAGTGTCTTATATGGAGTCAGCCACTTTGTCCATATAGCCTAGTGCTGTTGGCACTGACTGGTAGCAGCTCTCCAGAAATTCAGGAAGGATTATTTTTCATTATTGTTCTTCTGCCAGTAGGCAAAGACTTAAAAAAAAAAAAAAAAAATCAGGCAGGCTTTCAGCTGTTAAACTGTTCTGTTTACTGAACTAGATTTTAACTGGTGGGTTTCTGTGTGTTTCTTATTTCTTTCTAACTGCTGTGGTTATGTTTTAATTACATTACACTTCATTTTTTTATTGTTCCCCTTGAGCTCTATTTTTAGGGCAAAGGTGGGATATCACTTAAAGAAATAATAAAATCTTGCTCTCCCTTTTTTAGAATGAAAGCTGAGATTCTCAGGATGCTAGGTTGAGTGCCTTAGTTCTGGCCCTGAATTATTTTTGATAATGAGACTGGACAGTTGTATCTCTATATTCAATGGGAACTGGGTGTAAGAGACAAGCAAATATTTAACGTGGGAAATGGCCCCTCGTGGAAATGCAAGGGTAGATTAATGCGACAGGTGCCGGAGCCTTCCTCAAACCCTGGCTGAGCATCACTTTTAAAAACCTTTTAGTGACGAGCCATCAACAATGCATCTCATTGTCCATTTTTTTTACTCCTGCCTTGCCCACACAATAGGTTTGTTGTATTGCTGATAAGCTGGAGCATATCTGCTATCTCTTGCACAGAGGATGAACGAGGTTACGCTAAGGGTAAACATAATTTGGCCTTCCCGGGTGCTGAAAACCCTTTCACTGGGGTCTAATTTAAGGAGGAGGGCTCTCTCTCTCTCTCTCTCTCTCTCTCACACACACACACACACACACACACACACACACAGTATTATCCATCATCTGGCTGGCAGTGGAGATATAGTTACACCACTGAAATTTGATTTGGCCACGGTGGCATGTATGCGTGTGCACATGTGAAAGGAGCCTGACATACTGCAAGCGACCGTGTCTTCAGAATAATAATTTTAAAAGGTTGGGTTTCCAGATAGAAGTGGGATTGTCTTCGACCTGAAGCTATGATTGGCGATCTGGGGAAGGGAGCCGTCCAGAGTGGCATCATGCCAGCCAGTGTGCTGTTCCACATGCACCAAGTGCCTCAGGTGGAGCGCACTACAGCTGCTTGTCAGTGACCCGCCGTTCACCTTGGCCACTGGGCTCCGTACACAGGATTGGTTTTGTTCTGGCCTAAAGAGGAGGCCAGCTCTGACAGCCAATGTCTGCTGAGGGCAGAAAGAGCCTTTGAAGCAAATTCTTGGAGAAATAACTGGAAATTTGCTTAACGTACCATGTCTCCTGCTTTTTTCTTTTTTTTTCCCTTCCTGTAAACCTTCTCTTGCCCCCACCCGCATTTGAGTTTTCTCTCCTGCTTTCTGTTTCTCCTGCTCAAAATACCATCCCTCAAGACTAATTCATAGAGGCTTGCTCGAAAGAGCAGATCCTGTCAGAACGAAGTATGTTTGACCATGTTTTGTGGGGGATTCTCTTTCCCAACCTGTGCTCTTCTATAGGAAGGCAGGAAACATCCATATGCACAGTCAGACCCTGATCCATCTAGTTCACTACTGTCAACGCTGACAGGCAGCAGCTCTCCAGGGTTTCAGACAGGAGACTTCCCCAGTCCTACCTGGAGACTGACACTCATACCTTTTGCGTGCAAAGTGTGTGCTCTACCACTGAGCGATGACTGTTCTCCAACTCTAATGCTGCTGTTTACACCAAGATTATTTTAAAGGCATCCCCAACATCTCTCCCCAAATAGGGGCAAGTATGAGATACATTTTTTCTCCTTCTCTCATAATACTAGAACCCAATGGAGTCATCCCATGAGGCTGATCGGTGGGAGATGGACTTCTTCACACGGTCCATAAACTATGGAATTTGCTACCACAGGATGTAGAGATAGCCACCAATTTGGATGGCTTTCAAAGGGGATTGGACAAATTCCAGGAGGAGAAGACTATCGATGGCTACTAGTCCTGATGGCTATGTGCTACATCCTGTACCAGAGGCAGTCAGCCTATGTACACCAGTTGCTGGGGAACATGGACAGGAGGATGCTGCTGCACTCATGCCCTGCTTGTGAGTTTCCGGTCAACAGCTGGCTAGCCACTGTATGAACAGAATGCTGGACTAGATGGACCCTTGGCCTGATCCAGCAGGGCTCTTCTTACGTTCTTATTATAGGCATTGCCATGTAAATAGATGTAAAAAATAACATATACTTTTTTAAAAAATGGCACCTGTGTGGCAGGCTATGAAACAATAAAAGGGTCAAAATTAACTTGTTCGCAATAGCCAGTGTGGTGTAGTTGCGAGAATGTTGGACCGGGACCCAGGAGATCCGGGTTCTAGTCCCCACTCAGCCATGGGAGCTCACTGGGTGACTTTGGGCCAGTCACAGACTCTCAGCCCAGCCTACCTCACAGGGTGGTTGTTGTGAGGATAAAATGGAGAGGAAGGGGATTATGCATGCTCCCTTGGGTTCCTTGAGGAGGAAAAAAGGCAGGATAAAAATGCAATAAATTAATTAATTAAAAACAGTGGATGGGCAGCTTCAAGGTCCCTCCTGTTCTTCCATCTTAGTGTTCTTTATCTTTAAACCAAACCAGGATTTAGCATAGATGACTGTCACAAAGCTCTGTTGGATTGCAAAGGTATGGTGGTTTTTGTGTTAATCACAGATGTGATAAAATTGTCATAATAGCTTGCTACCAAAAAATAGGGGTACAGTGTGGTGCAGTGGTGAGAGTGTTGGACTGGGAGCCGGGAGAACCAGGTTCGAACCCCCACTCGGCCATGGAAGCTCACTGGGTGACTTTGGGCCAGTCACAGACACTCAGCCAAACCTACCTCACAGGGTTGTTGTTGTGAGGATAACATGGAGAGGAGGAGAATTATGTATGCCACCTTGGGTTCCTTGCAAAAGGAAAAAAGGTGGGATATAAATGAAATAAATAAATAAATTTGACACTGTTGATGCTTTGTAGCCACTATGGATGCCATTAAAAAAAAAATCAAAATGATATACCGGATTTGGGGGCTGCAGGGGCATCATGTGGCTCATGGGCTGTGATCTGGGAAGAGGACTTTAAGACCCTAATTCTTCAAACTCTGGCTTGAAATCCCTGTGTATTCAGCCATATTTGTGGTGCTGAATTCGGGTCACTCTCTCTTTTTTCTGACAGACTCCTCCTTTCATAGCTACAGGGCAGGCAGGTGCAACATAACTGCACCTGTTGGACTTGGCCAGTGCGGGTGGACAAGAATTGTCATGTTGTTTCTCTCTGACAGGAACTTCCCCAAATTAGCAAACTTCTTTGAGCTTTAGAAAACGTGAATGTGGGAGACAGTGAACCTGACAGATTGGTGCGTCCCTAGACATGACACATTACATCGGGGGTCAGCAATGCAGCACCCACAGGCTCACCTGCACCCAGCGAGACCCTCTGCTGTACCCGTCAGGCTCCTTGCCTCCATCCCGCCCCCCCCTACACACACACACACACACACACACACACACACAGGTAATCCCACTGCTGATCTCCGCTCAGGCCCTCAATTCTGTGAGTCTCACTCGGTCTCAGCAACTTTCAGCACTGCTGATCCCGGCCAGGTGTCACTCTCAATGGCAGAAGTGTCTTCACCACTTCGCCTCCCTTCTCAGTGTGTTTCCTGCCCTGGGAAAGGTGTGCAACAAGTGTGGAACTGCAAGGAGTACTGCTGGGGGGTGATGAGCACATTGGCTACATGGGCTTGGGTGGATTCTTGTTGCTGCTGAGCGGACGGGCAGGGGAGGGAATGAGAAGAGCCCTGCAGTTCCACTTCTGTTTTTAAAGAGCACTTTTGGCGATGTCATGACCCAGGAGTCCAGCAGTGACATGGACTCTGAAGCCAAGGACCCAGTGGTGCCAAGAGGGGAGGCTCTGGGTTTGAGCACCGCTCCCTCCAGGGACTCCAGAGCCTGGCGCCACACAGCACCCTCGTCTACAAGAGCCCCACATTCCAGGGAGCCAATGCGCCAGGTCTGGGTTGCTGCAGAAGTTGTTGGTTGGATTCATGACAATCCGAACTCATTTGGTTCTTTTGCGGATTTGTCCGACATCCCTCGGGACGCTGGTCAGTTGAAGCCGAGTGTTCTTTCTGGCATCGAGGTGCAAGGGAGCTCTCCGCAACTGTGTCATGACCCGGGAGTCCAGCAGTGACGTGGACTCCGAAGCCAAAGACCCAGTGGTGCCAGCAGAGGAAACTCCAGGGTTGAGCACCACTGCAGGCCTGCCAGAGCCCCCTGAGCCCAAACCTCCAGATCCCCCAGAGCCTAGCCCCAGTGCCCTCGTCTACAAGAGCCCCACGTTCCAGGGAGCCAATGCGCCAATGCCAGCAGCGTGCCAGGCATGAGCTCTTGGAGAGATGGAGGAGTGCTAGGCTACAAGCCAGGGGCCTGTCCCTTTAAGGCTTCCATTTTTAGGAAAGGGCGGAGTCTGGGACTGTAGCATAAAAGGCTTCAGTCTGGCCTCAGACTTTGTCAGAGCAAGTTGCTCACTAGGAGCTCTCCTGGGGGCTGCAACTTGTGCCTTGACTACTTGCTGCCCTGCCTCTTGCTGCCTAGTATTGAACCCCGTGGGCTTCTGCTCCGGCCAGAACAGGACAGGTGAGGTGAGTTCTTTCAGAGCAGGGAAAATGCGGTATTATTTGTGAAAGAAAATGCTTTTTCCGCCTGTGCATTTGCACTGTTCTGCTATACCATGGCGCCACCTAGAGGTTATGTTGTGGAAAAGCAGGAAAGGGAATGCTCTTCTAGTGCTGGGATCTTAATTCTGTGTCGAAAGCAAAAGTAGAGACAGCGGATTAACAGTCTTGTGTACAAAAGCCCTCAGATGAGAGGAGGGAGGGAGACAGTAAAGGCGGTTTCACCTGCTGCTGCCCCATTGTGTGTGTGAGTTAGGATTGTGCCCACTCAAAAAAGCACTGCTTGTGTGTGGGGGGCAACTGCAGGGCTTGTGCTGGGGGGTCGGTGCTGATTCCACAGCTCTCCCCACACTCCCCAATTACATCAGTTCAAGTCCCTGGAAGTTATTGCTAGTTCTGCTTTTTTATTGCTGCCTCCAAAGGGCACAATGAGTGAGCCAGAAGAGTTTATAGCACAAACCCTACTCAGCCCTGGTTAGGCCTCATCTGGAGTGCTGTGTCCAGTTCTGGGTGCCACACATTAAGAAGGATGCAGACAAGCTGGAGAGGGTTCAGAGGAGGGCAGCGAAGATGGTTGGGGACTGGAAACAAAGCCCTGTGAGGAGAGATGGAAAGAACTGGGCCTGTTTAGTCTTGAGAAGAGAAGGCCAAGTGGAGATAGGATAGCGCTCTTCAAGTCCTTGAAAGGTTGTCACAGGGAGGAAGGCCAGGATCTCTTCTCGATCATCCCAGAGTGCAGGACACAGAATAATGGGCTCAAATGACAGGACACCAGATTCCAGCTGAACATCAGGAGAAACTTCCTGACTGTTAGAGCAATACGACAATGGAACCAACTACCTAGGCAGGTGGTGGTAGGAATGTATGAAAGTCACTTACCTTTCGCGGATTATGTTGATGGTGGGGGGGGGAGGCGCTCCATCCCTCCCCCCAGAATCCTGGACGGGCGGGGAGGCAATCCGTTCCTCCCCCCCGGAATCCTGGCCGGCCAGCTGTGCTCCGCAGGGATTCTGTGGAGCCCCTGGCCAGCTCCACCAGCAGCCGGACATCCGGCCGCTGGCTAGCAAGGACGCAAATGGCGGCGGCCGTAGCCACCGCCGTTTGCGTCCCTGCAGTCAGTCGTGATAGGCTACGTAAATCTTTACATAGCCTATCACGTCTTTTTTTTTTTTAACTGGAAATGGCGGCGGCGGCAGCCGGTTGGAAGACCAGCCGCCGCAGCCGCCGAACCACTGCTGGAGCCGCTGCAGCCAGGAAGATCCGCCCCAGGTAAGTCTCGTCCCGGGAGGGGTGGGGGGGCAGACCGTTCCGCCACCGATTTCGGAGGGCCGAATGTGCTGGCATTCGGCCTCCCCGAGATCCGTGGTGGAATTCTCTGACCTCCCTAGGTGGTGGGCTCTCCCACACTGGAGGCATTCAAGATGAGGCTGGACAGCCATCTGTCAGGGATGCTCTGACTTGGATTCCTGCATTGAGCAGGGGGTTGGACTCGATGGCCTTGTAAGCCCCTTCCAACCCTACTATTCTATGATTCTAATTTAACATTTTTGATTAAAATCTTCTAGATTTTCACCACTTGCGTGTTCTGTCCTTTTCTCAGCTTCTTTAAATGTGGTAGCCAATTGGCGAATGGCGAAGCCTGCATTGGCAACCATTTTGCGCTTCGCCCCCATAGCACCCATAGGAACATAAGATGAGCCCTGCTGGATCAGACCCAGGATGCATCTAGTCCAGCATTCTGTTCACACAGTGGCCAACCAGCTGTCGACCAGGAACCCACAAGCGGGACACAAGTACAACAGCACCCTCCCACCCATGTTCCCCAGCAACTCACTGCCTCTGTTACTGGACTAGTAGCCATTGATAGCCTTTTCTTCCAGGAATTTGTCCAATCCCCTTCTAAAGCCACCCAAATTGGTGGTCATCATAACATCATGTGGTAGTGCCCATGACACTTCCTCAAAACTTCAGACGTGCCCACGAGCCCAGAAAGGCTACCTACCCCCGCGTTACATCATAATGTGTGGGGTTGAAAAGAACCCCATATTGCCTAAGTTCCCTGGTGCACTTTGGTGACATGCTTGAGCAAGGATTTCAAAATAAATTTAAAAAACCCTCATAACAGACAATTAAACACAACACAACTCGGAATAGAGAACTTTGATTTGAATGTATAATGTGGGATTCATAACTCAACAAGGAAATTACAAATCAGGATGGGGGAAACTCACCCATCACCAGACAACACACGCGTACAGACACGGATGGCAGGGAAATCCGCTGTGGACCTAAATAAGGGCGGTTTCCCAAGAATCTGACTTGCGAAGGCTGCAGCGGACTGGCTCTATTCACCTCTGGGCCTGCTGAATTCCCCATAAGGTGGCTTTTCTCCATTCTAAACATCGCAGTAGGCTAATGGTGGCTGCCATTATGGGAAAATCACAGGAAACTTACTGCTACAAATTGCGTGATTTACAGCATTTGCCTCCGTAAAGCACTTCCTTCTATACGAAATGCGATGATTAGAAAGCAAGAGAACCGCCCTGTGAAATCTGACAGTGAGGCTCCAAGGAAATCCATGGGGCCCTAAGCAGTCTGGATTTCCCTGCTAAGGACACACACACCCCGGACTAGATGTCGGGGGGGGGGGTTCGTACATCCCTACGCACACACAAATTCTTCGAGTCTCACAGAAGTTCTGCCAGCTTCCTTTGCAGGTTTTACTTCAGATTTTCTTCAAATCTCACTCCTGGGGGGGGGGGATCTAGTGACGCCCCAGGGGTTTGCAGATGCTCCCACTGCCAAGCATTCTGTCTGCTCTTAAATGGAATTCTTCCAGCTTCTTGCTTGAATTCCTCTATATTCACCTCCAATTCGCTTCTGGCGAAATTTCGATGTTAATTCTGAGAGGAGTGGGCCTGTGTGTCCTTCGGTAAGAGATGGCCAAGGGACGTTGCATCTTTTGCCCCGTCTGGCATCCTCCACATTAATGACATCTCATTAAAGTGAAAACAAATGTACATCACCTCCCGCCTTGGCCCACCTGTGCCCGCCTGTCATTATGTCAAGCGTCTCTGGAACTGTGCCTTTTTTTTATTTAATTTTCCAGCCAACACGCTCTTTTATCATCCGGAACCGTGAAAGTAAATTAAGAAGAAATGGTTTTCTTTCAATTAGGCCCACAGTTGCTTTGAGTAACTGCCTATAATTCTATTTAATGAAAAAATAAAATCATTATTTCAGTCCCGCTTCCCTCAGCTCCCTTCCACCCACCAGTCACCCCCACCGTCGCCCATTTGCAGACTCACAGACTGGCTGTTGCTAGTGTGTGTATCATAGATTTATTTAATTAGAAAAATATTTTCTGCTTTCCCATGTTTTTAAGGAGTTGGTGGTGGGGCAGGGGGGGAGGGATGAAAAGAAAGTGGAGAGAAAAACCTCCAGGCGTGAAATTGATCAGTCTGTTACCTGGTGATGAATAACTTATCAGCTGCCAACATATATCACTCCAATGCTACGTTTTCCCCTTGAACTATATACATGTCAGTTTTGTGATTCTGTCAACTGGCTCTTGTCTTTAACATTCTAATTCCCGCCGCCCCCACCCTAGTTCTAAGCTGCTGCTTTTTCATCTTGGCAGTCCTGTGTTGAGAGAAGTGGTAATTGCTGAAATTCTCCCCTTCTACATAAATTGGACGGGTAATGGAATCAAAGCCCAGAAATAAGAGACTCGTGGCAGCTAATTTATGAGTTCACTCCTCTGAATGGATTATCAGCTGAGCTCAAACTCCAGGAATGCTCAGGCCCAGCTCATAACGAAATCACTGGTGCCGCCACAGCCCACACTGCCCCATAGTTGCCACTTCCCTGGTGGTGGTGGTGGTGATGAAGTCTCACTGGAATCCTTTCTCTAAGGTGTCCATTCTAGAGCTGTGCACAAATGGCCTCTCAAAATTCTCCACCGTATTTCTGGGCAGAGATATGAGGTGTGTGTGTGGGAGGGACACCATTTCAACGAATTTCTCCAGTTGGAGGAGAAATTCACCAACCGTTTCTCCCAGCAAATAGCGTTGCCCTTATTTTCGCCGTAGTCTACGTAAACATTTACGTAGACTACAGCGACCAAATAAGGAACGGGAATGGCGGCTCCCTATGGGGGCCGCCATTATCCGTACGCACTTTTTTTTTTTTTTTAAAGTCACCTGTGATAGGCTACGTGACGATTGACGTAGCCTATCATGGCTGACTTTGCAAATCTAGCTGTGATAGGCTACGTCAATCGTCACGTAGCCTATCAGGAGGCGTTTTTTTTTTTTTTCTTTCATTGCAATGGCGGCGGTGGCAGCCGGTCGAAAGACCGGCTGCCGCTCCCGCCCCGCTCGAACACCCGCCGAACCGCCGGCCGGACCCGCCACCAGGAGGGACATTCGGTGAAGGTAAGTCCCGTCCCGGGGGGGTGCGGGGGGCGTTCGGAGGATTTCTCCCCGAAACTTGTTTGGGGGGCCGAACACGTTGGCGCACAGCCCCCCGAAGTTTCGGGGAGAAATTCTCTACCATCCCTAGAACTTGGCGGGGGGGGGGAGAAAGGTGGAACCCACCCCCAAATGGGGAAGAACGTTACAGAAACTTCTGCAAAGTTGCCTTTTATTTCTAAAGGGGTAAGGAAAGAAAAAACTCAGGACTTTTCTGAGAAAAATGTTTTCGGAGAAATTTTGAATCAGCTCTAGTCATTCTTTAGCGCTCAGCTCTTTCGCCAGGATCTTCCAAATGTTAAATTCCTTAGGGGTGATTTGTGGATATATCTTACCTCTAATGCCGTGCAGAGAGATGATTGTACAATGAAAGACAGGGCACTCATGCACTCTCCTCAGCCACCTCATAAGTAAGGAGAGCACAAGAACCCCGAACCCAACCCATGAGAATTTCTCTGAAATTTCTTCCATTTTAAATTTCTTTTTTTGAATATGTTTTTTTATTTATTTTCTCTTTATAAATGAAATAAACAATACTAAGAATACCAATGTTTTGAATTTCTTTTCAAAAGCCATTTCTTTTCTATCAAATCGAATGAGTCTGGTTGAAATAATGTGGAAGAAATTCCCAGCACAGCACTGCTCCATTCCCCTCTCGATCCCTCTGGTGCTTGAACATGGTAATGAATGTAGTTCCCAGGGCACCTAACATTCCTGCTGAAGACTTGGGCACCCTGGAGAACTAAATTTACCCAGGTTCCTTGCTTTTTGAACCCTGTTGTTGCAGGATTTGAAACACCAGGGAGGGGGAAAGGAATGGAGGCCCTCCAGTAAGAGCTGTCACCACCACTGCCAGGTAAACCAAAATGGAAGGGCAGAACTGAGGGAATCACAAAAGATGCTGAGCTTGAAGTGGCTTGGGAGATGTGCTTGGACCCTGTCATGCTCCCAACAGTGCCATCAGGAGCACAACAGGATCCACATTTCGATTTAGTCTTGGTGGGGGGATATTTTAATTTTCATTTTATGTTGTGGGTGGATAAAGCCGGATGGAAATAGCTCTGTTTGCCAAGCTCAATTCTGAGTTGAGCTGAAGGGATGGACTAATCATGACAACCCTACATGTCTGGTCAGCCACAAAAATCAAACAGGAAGAATATCCTGAATATGAACATCCTGAATATGAGCCAACAATGTGATGTGGCTGCAAAAAAGGCAAATGCTATTTGGGGCTGCATTAATAGAAGCATAGCTTTCAAATCCCGGGAAGTACTAGTTCCCCTCTACTCAGCACTGGTTAGGCCTCATCTGGAGTACTGTGTCCAGTTCCTGGCATCGCACTTTAAGAAGGATGCAGACGAGCTGGAGAGGGTTCAAAGGAGGGCAACAAAGATGATCAGGGGACTGGAAACAAAGCCCGAGAGACTGAAAGAACTGGGCATGTTTAGCCTTGAGAAGAGAAGCCTGAGGGGAGGCAGGATAGCGCTCTTCAAGTACTGGAAAGGTTGTCACAGAGAGGAAGGCCAGGATCTCTTCTCAATCATCCCAGAGTGCAGGACACGGAATAATGGGCTCAAGTGATAAGAAGCCAGATTCCGGCTGAACATCAGGAGAAACTTCCTGACTGTTAGAGCAATACAACAATCGAACCAATTCCCTAGGGAGGTGGTGGGCTCTCCCACACTGGAGGCATTCAAGAAGAGGCTGGACAGCCATCTGTCATGGATGCTTTCACCTAGCTTCCTGCATTGAGCAAGGGGTTGGACTCAATGGTCTTATAGGCCCCTTCCAACCCTACTCTTCTATGATTCTATGAGGATGGGCAGCCATCTGTCAGGGATGCTTTGAGTTGGATTCCTGCACTGAGCAGGGGGTTGGACTCGATGGTCTTATAGGCCCCTTCCAACCCTACTATTCTATGAGCTCAAGCTGAAAAAAAGGTGAGGGGCCAATGATATTGACTCCACCCACTCCCATGGGAGTGAAGGCAAAGGGATCATTAACTCCTCCTTCTCCATCACAAACAACAATAGAAGCTTTCACAGCCCACACGCCCCTGCGTTTTCATCAACGCTACAGAGATACAATGGTTTTTGACTAGCTGAACTGTCATGGTCACCCAAAAGAATCCAGATAATTATGCAGGTCAATCACATATCTACTTGTGAGTAAGTCCCATTGAGTTGAATCCTGGGACTTAATCCCACATAAGTGTGCATAGGATTTCACCCATAGTTTGGTGTGAGTGCTGAGAGCCCCATTCCCCTAAAAACAGCAGCTCTCTGGGGAGAACGTGTGTGACTCAGTGCAATCCTGATACATGTTTACTCAAAGGAAGGGATGGATTCCAGTTACTATCTGTTTTGTCTGGTTCCAATCTGAAGTCCATCCTGTCCCACTTCTGCATCTGTTTGTGAATTGTTGTTGTTGTTTTTTTCAAAAAAAAATGCTGCATGAAAATTCGTACACATTTTCACATGCATTTCTCCTAATGTATCCATTTTTGCCTGCAATTTTGCCCTACGTACACATGTTTGACAAGCCATTTCCCCTAATATCGTACACTTTTATCATACATTTCATGACTATGCATACTTGTGTGCACACATTCCCTAATATATGCTTTTCTGAATGCATGTTTTGACTGGAGAAATGGTCACAAAATGCAGAGAAATGCAAATAACTAAGGTTAACTATTTTGTTTTGCGTATTGGTTTGGAAAGTGAGAGGGGCCGCGGTGGCTTAGTGGTTAAGACGCTGAACTGCAGACTGGAAGGTCAGCAGGACAGCAGTTCGAGACCCGAGTGCCGCGTGACGGAGTGAGCTCCCATCTTCAGTCCCAGCTCCTGCCAACCTAGCAGTTCGAAAGCAAGAAATTGCAAGTAGATAAATAGGCACCGCTTCGGCGGGAAAGGTAACAGCGTTCTGTGCACCTCGGTGTTCAGTCACGCCGGCCACACGGCCATGGAAGCGTCTTCGGACTAGGGATGTATGAAAGTCACTTACCTTTTCGCAGCTTTGCTTCGCGGTGGGGGGGGAAGGCACTTCGCTTCTCCCCTGAAATTCAGGCCGGGGGGGGAGGCGCCCCGTCTCGCCCGGCCGAAATTCAGGCCGGGGGGGCGCCCCACCTCGCCCGGCCGAAATTCAGGCCGGGGAGACGCGCCCCGTCTCCCCGGCCGTGAAAGAAAAAGTGGGGGGGGAACCCATGATAGGCTACGTAACAATTAACGTAGCCTATCACGGCTAGATTTCCAAAGTCAGCCATGATAGGCTACGTAAATAGTCACGTAGCCTATCACGGGTGACTTTGGGGAAAAAAAAAGCGCATACGCAAATGGCAGTGCCCTATGGGCGCCGTGATTTGCATTCCTTATTTGGGCCCGGTAGTCTACGTAAAGATTTACGTATGCGCTTTTTTTTTTTCAAAGTCACCCGTGATAGGCTACGTGACGATTTATGTAGCCTATCATGGCTGACTTTGGAAATCTAGCCGTGATAGGCTACGTCAATCGTTACGTAGCCTATCACGGGTGTTTGTTTGTTTTTTTACTTTACTTTTTTTTTTTGCAATGGCAGCGGCGGCAGCCGGTAGGGAGACCGGCCGCCGCCCCCACCCCCGACGAACCGCCGCCGGGACCCGCCACCGAGAGGGACATTCAGCTATGGTAAGTCCCATCCCGGGGGGGGCGGGGGGCCGGCGGAGAATTTCCCCACCGATTTCGGGGGGCCGAATGCGTTGGCACTCGGCCCCCCCAAAGTTTCGGGGAGAAATTCTCCCCCATCCCTACTTCGGACAGCGCTGGCTCTTTGGCTTAGAAATGGAGATGAGCACCACACCCTAGAGTCGGACACGACTGGTTTGGGACACCTTTACCTTTACCTTGGAAAGTGAGAATTCAGGATATTCACATTAAATTCTGTACTGCATGAATTTCTCCCTAAGCCCTACTCAGAAGAACATTTCACTGTGCTCCATAGGGTTTGGAGCCCTGAGCCCTACTCAGAGCCCTGAGCCCCTACTCAGAGCCCTCAGTAGCCCTGAGCCCCTACTCTCAGAGCCCTCAGTAGCCCTGAGCCCCTACTCTCAGAGCCCTCAGTAGCCCTGAGCCCCTACTCTCAGAGCCCTCAGTAGCCCTGAGCCCCTACTCTCAGAGCCCTCAGTAGCCCTGAGCCCCTACTCTCAGAGCCCTCAGTAGCCCTGAGCCCCTACTCTCAGAGCCCTCAGTAGCCCTGAGCCCCTACTCTCAGAGCCCTCAGTAGCCCTGAGCCCCTACTCTCAGAGCCCTCAGTAGCCCTGAGCCCCTACTCTCAGAGCCCTCAGTAGCCCTGAGCCCCTACTCTCAGAGCCCTCAGTAGCCCTGAGCCCCTACTCTCAGAGCCCTCAGTAGCCCTGAGCCCCTACTCTCAGAGCCCTGAGAGCCCTGAGCCCCTACTCTCAGAGCCCTGAGAGCCCTGAGCCCCTACTCTCAGAGCCCTGAGAGCCCTGAGCCCCTACTCTCAGAGCCCTGAGCCCTTCTCCCTGAGCCCTACTCAGAAGCACATTTCACTGTGCTCCATAGGGTTTCTGAGCCCTACTCAGAAGCACATTTCACTGCGCTCCATAGGGCTTACTCCCAGGTATTTGTTCACAGCACTGTAAACTTAAGCAGGCTTAAGTCTGTGGAGTCAATCATGGGGTCACCTCTCCACAGCTTCAGCTAAGTGGCCTCCGTTTCGGGAGAGACATTGACTGGGTTTCTTGAAACTGTGCACGAAAAGTGTTCTCTTATTTGAACAGCATCTCTCTTCTCCCCTATCTGCCGTTTGCATCCCCCTCCCCAATCCCTCCCTTGCTTTATGCAATGCTTCTGGTTTCTGTTCACCCCGAAAGAAGAGGAAGTTTAAATTAGGATGCCGAAATCCCGGGCTGTAATTTCTATGGGTTTAAATTAACATATAGCAACTTGCTCCAGGTACTGTAACAAAGTCAATGTTCAGCAAGAGTTCTCAGATTACCAGACCGATAAGGGATCTACTGACTATAGCAGAGGAAGTCAGCTTTCTCTTCTTCCCTCTCCCTCCCCCCTTATTATAAGTGGATGCTGGTCTGGAGGGCAGAGAAAGCCTGTGAGAAAACATTTGCAGCCACTGAAATGGGAAATGCTGGTTTTTGTGTTGCTGTTGTTGTTTAAAAAAAAAAAACTAGTCAAATTGCATTGAACCAGAGTAACGTTAATTATATCAGCTAAGAGTGTAGGTGAGCTGGGTTCAAGAAATTGGACACACACACTCCTCCAAGAGATCAGTTCAAACCTCCCAACGTGTGGCTGTCTTTTTCAGCCCACCTACACTAATAATGGGTAAGGATTTTTTTCATCCAAGTTCAGTTTTGATTAGAATTTACCAAAATTCTCAACATTCTCCACTCTGGAGACAAAAAGAATTTGAGATTTATTTATTTTTTAAATGAATGTGGGAGAAACCAAAATCAACAGATTCAACCCACTAGGCCCAGGGCTTTTAGTGCGTTTAGGGAGCAATCCTATCCGAAGACAGAGGCGACCGCCTATCCAATGCAGGGCAAGAGAAGCGCGGAGGGGATCATCCCCTCCGTGCTTCAGCCGCCCCGCATTTGTGGTAGACAGCTGATTTTGGCTGTCTAGCTGTGGGGAGGTGAAGCGGGGGGGGGGGCAGTTGCTGGACAATGCATAGGAAGCATCAGAATGACATTTCCACCCTCTCCACTCCAGCACGCCCCCAGTTACGCCCCGTTTTCACCGCTCCGCGCATCCTTCTGAGCATGGAGTGCAGGGCTGATCTGCACTGCCTACGAGGCAGAGTGGGAGGGGGTGGAGGTTGGCTCTCAGGGAACCAGCCTATCTTATGGCCCTCTAGCCACTGACTATTGGCCATAGGATTGCGCCGTTAGCTATTAAACGCTTGGGTGTGAATCACTGTGTATTCAACCACATGGATGGATGCTTGATTAGGGTTGCCACATCCTTTCCCCTGACAGGTTCCTCGTCTTTGACAGAGATATGGCAGGCGGTTACATCACAGTCGTCTCTGTGCTAGGAATAGCTGTACCTGTCGAATTTGGCTGGTGCCTGTTGGTGAAGATTTCAGTTCAGTGGGGTTCTGATGAGAATTTACCGAAATTCACAAAGTTCTTCCTATCTGGGAGAGAAAGAATTTGAGATTTTAGAAACGTGAACACAGCAGAAAACAAAACCGACGGATTTGCCCCTCCCTACTCTAAAAAATAAATTCAAATTGCATTTCCATTTTTATTTTTAGCATTTTGTATTTTATTCCAGTTTCCCCCCCGCAAAAAAATCACTTTTTTTCAGAACTGAAGAACTAAAAACAAAAATTGTCCTAAATCTGAAAAGCAGTCATTGGACCTTAGGATGAAGTGACATCTTTAAAAATTGTGGTTATATTTTGATTGGAGCAGTTGTTTTGAGTTTACTCCAATGAATCCCGTATCCCCTACTCTTCGGGGGGTTCCCTTGCTGCAACCCACCCATTCAATGCAAATTGCCCCTTGGGGCAGGATAGTCGAGAACCCTCCATCACACTTTCCTGATGTTAATTCTGCTTTTCCCAGCTCAAACAGGCTTTTTGATAAAGCCAGTTTTCCCTTTGCTTGGAAATTTTGAGAACTACAAACGGAATGTTGGTACCCTCTATTGGGCTTCTCTTGAAATGACAAGAGAAGGATGAAGCCACTTTGCAGTACCAATGTGGCTCACTTAAACGCAGCGATCTCCCCAAACTTGTGACAGACAAGGCCAGGGTCAAATGACGATACAGTAACGGCACAAGCCTATACATCTGTATCCAGAAGTAAATCCAATTGAGTTCAATGGGACTTACTCCCAGGTAAGTGGGTATAGGATCGAAGCCTCAATGCATGATCATTTTTGTATCTCTCTCTCTCTCTCTCTCTTTTTAAGCAGCTGTTGGGCATCCCATTCCAGATCGGAACCACGGGATGTGGGGAGGAGGGATAAAACCCTTTTCCTGTGCCAGGATCCCAAGGAAAATCTTTCCAAAGCTGCTGCTTGCCCCAGGAGAGCACTGGCTACTATGGGAGCAAATAGCAGCTTCCCTTCTCCAGGAAAAAGCAGAGGGTCTGGTGGGCAATCCTCTTTGAGTAAACCACACATGATGCAGGAGACCAGTTCACAGATCAGATCACCCGCCTTGGCTTCCTTAAGGAGGAAAAAAGGCGGGATATAAATGTAATAAATAAATAAATAAAATAATCTCCTGATGACAGCAGGGGGTGCAATTTTGATTGGAGCAATGGCAGGAGAACGTTAGCCTCTTTCCACTGTACTATATTCTGGATATAAATCTAACCTCACCCCTACAAACACTCCAAGCTCCTATTAGCATGGAACTTCTCTCGCTGAGCGCACCCCTTCTGCAACTAACCCAGCAGTGACTGAAAGGGAAAAAAGGATGGGATGGGGGGGCATGAGTAGTGGGTGTTAAGGGATTTGTGGAAGTATGGAGTAGGGGTGGGTGATAATTTTGTTTCACTTCGGGTTTAGTGAGAATTTATTTATTTATCTCTATACCGCCCAATAGCCGAAGCTTTCTGGGCAGTTCACAGCAATTAAAACCACAAGGTACAGCATAAAACAAAATAAAATATGAGAGCTTAAAACCAATATAAAAATACGGCCAGAAGAAAACCTAGCAGCAATGCAGAGATTTAAAAAAACAAATTAAAAACAGCAGAGCTAAAAAACTGCAATGCTGAGAAAAAAAATTTAAAAAAGGTCTTCAACTGGTGCCGAAAGGAGTACAATGTAGGAGCCAGGCAAACCTCTCTAGCGAGCTCATTCCATAGTCAGGGTGCCACAGCAGAAAAGGCCTTCTTCCTGGTAGCCACCCTCCTCACTTCCTTTGGTAGGGGTTCCTGGAGAAGGACCCCCTGAAGAGTATCTTAGGGTCTGGGCAGGTACATATGGGAGGAGATGATCCTTCAGTCAACCTGGCCCCAAGCCATTTGGGGTTTTGAATGTTAATAACAGCACTCTGAATCAGGCCCAGACATGGGCTGGCAGCCAGTGCAGCTGGAAAATTACTGGCGTAATGTGATCTTGTTTACCACAGGTCTACGTCAAAGTTCAGCCTGGGTAAAACATCAGGGGACTGATATATCTGAGAGAGGGATGTCAGAGGAATCCATCTGGAGCTCGGTGAGTTTTGTCAGCTCACACATTCCTGAGCTGGTCCAACTGGTCACTTTGCCACCTCTTTTGAATTGACGCAAATCGTGATCTGCGCAAAATTGTGGGTGCAAATATTGACTTAAATGGAGATTTGTGTGAAATCACAGCCATAAATAGCACAATTTGTGCAAAATTGTGGGTGTGAATGGTCTACCATTTGCGCTCTCAATTTTGTGCAAATTGCGCTATTACAGCCACGATTTGGCGCAAATCTCGATTTCCGTAAATATTCACACCTACGATTTTACACAAACCGTGACTTGCAGATTAAAAAAAAGTGTGGCAAAGTTCCCAAATTTTGGGATCTGGCCTGCTGCTCAGCTCGCAAATGCATGCTGAGTCAGGTAGGGGTGGCGGAGAATTCCGTCACGGACTCCAGTGAGGCCGGATTAAAGAATCCGGCCCCCCCGGAGTCTGTGGCAGAATGGAGCAATCCCCCCCGCCACCCTGCAAAGTCCCCGCAGACCAGATCCTACCTGCCTCTGGTGGTCCAGATCTGGCCACTTCTCCGATGTGCGGCCGCGAATTGCGTCCTGCATAGAGGATGCTATTTGCGTCGCTGCTTTAGCCATGACAGGCGATGTAAATATTTACGTATCATGGCTAAAGCAAGGACGTAAATGGCGTCCACTACACCATTTGCATCGCTGCTGTAGCCGTGATAGGCTATGTAAATATTTACGGCATCCCCTACGCCATTTGCATCCCCACTTTAACCGTGATAGGCTACGTAAATATTTACGTAGCCTATCATGGCTACAGCAGCGACACAAATGGCGTCCCCTACGCAGGACGCCATTTGTGTCCCAGCAGCCTGGCTGCGGATCGGCCCAGCCGGAGGCTCCGTGGACACGCCACGGAGCGGAGCCGGCCGGGGAAGCTTCCGGGGGGGAGGAACGGATCACCTCCCCCCCATCGAGGATTCCAGGGGGAGGAACGGATCGCCTCCCCCCCCCATGGACCTCAGCAGAGGAAGGTAAGTGCGGTTTCGTACACCCCTAGCGTCAGGGACGCCATGGGGATCTCTTGGGCCAAAAATGAACAGGATTTCCCAGTGCCAAACAACCCTAATCTGAGAGCTTTTTGTGCTATGGGCTGTTTTCAACAACAGCCTCGTGAACTGCACCTGTGGCGGTCATGTTCTCAGGTCTTGTCTATGATTATAATTCTTGCACCACCCAAAGATAAGCTGTATCAGGTGGAAGGTGGCCAACATAGATAGTTAAAAGGTCCTCCCAACTTCCAGGATTGTACCATCCCAAGCAGATAGCAGTCTTAAAAACAAAGGATTTCAAGCCAAGGAGCTTGTGGACCCTATGGGCAGTCTGGCTCTCAAGGAGATTTAGGCACGAAGCAGGAATTGTAGAGCACCATCCAAACTCCTTGATGTACAGTTGGACTTCTGGTGAGTTTCCTCTCCATTGTGGACAAAAACAAGAAATGGCTGACTTGAACCTTCTCCTGCATCCCGAGGCATCTGACTAGCCCATGGCAGAGACTGACCATTAGTTTCATCCAGCAAAGCAGCTTTTTTATGCACCAGAGCGGCTAGATGAGGGCATCTGTCATTCCCTCTAATAGTGAAAGCAGGTGCTGAGTGCCAACACAACTCAAGGCAAAATGGCCCCCTGTGCTAGCAGCATGATTGGGGGAAGCGCAGGGTTTGCAGAAGGACAAAAAGAAATTAATGAACAAACAGGGGAGGGGGCAGGGCAGTGATCCCAATGAGGACTGAGCATGGTTAGAAGCCATGGACATGTCAGTTGGAAAATAATAATAGAAAAAACAGTGTTCAGGTGGAATGGAGTTAGGGATGGGCAAACTCAATGTAGCTTGTGCCATGTGCCAGAACCCTGCCAGCCACCCAACCCTGCCGGCTATGCATGGCGAGCCTCCAGGTGGTCCGTGTGCACATGACGAGCAACGCGTGGCCACCTGCTCCCTCGCCGAGCCTCCATTTTGCATAAAAATGGCGGCTCTGCCTTTTTCGTTAAGGGCCATTTATGAAAATGGCGACAGGAAAGCAGCCATTTATGCAACATTATGGGTGTAAATGGTCCATTGACACCTGTAATGTTGCGTAACTAGCTGCTTTCCGGCCACCATTTATGTAAAATCCACCTTTATGGAAAAGACTGAGTCGCTATTTTGCACAGAATGGTGGCTTGGCGGAGTAGTGGGGCCCGCCACGCTTGCCTGACTCAGCGCAGCCTGAGTCGGGCAAGCATGGTGGTCCGTGGACTGGTGTCTGGGGGGGCCCAGCTGGTGAGAAAATGTCAAGCTTCGAGCCCCAGCTGGACACCCACCCCATCCCTAAATGGAGTGTCCTGGATGAGGGCAGGGTGGGCTTGAACCCTGAACAGGACTACTCATGTCAAAAGGGGGATGAACTGCAACAATTTGTTGCCGCTCTCTCTTGCCCATTACTATTAGGCGGTCAATTTTCTTCACAACCTTTCTCCCTACCCTACCCCCACTCCACTTTTAAACCAAGAGCGTGGAAAGGAGCAGATGATTGTTAAGTGATAACATATTTGGTTATACTACTGTATCCAACTTATATTGGTTTTTGAACTAAGTTTATCAGCCAAGCATAAAGACATTAATCACCTAGGAAAACACACACACACACACAGCGAAAATGACTTTTCAAAATGTCGCTGGCATAATTATCAGCTTGCCCATTACATTAAATGCCACCATTTATAACTGTAATGTTTAAGTATGCAAACAGTAATTAACTTCGTAATGAACTGAGGACCCCTGTGCCTCTCTTCCCTCAGCTAATTTGCATGTTAATTATCATTAGCAACCAGGGAAACAAGTTATAAACAGCTTAATTAGCAGCTTAATCATTTTTACAAGGAAACGCGCTACACTTTGATATATGAGCAAGAGTTAGATTAATGGAGTCGGAAAGGAATGTTTTTTTTTTTTTTAAGAGCATGGAGTGTGAAGAAATGGAAAACTTGGTTTTCACCGTCTCATGTGTGTGCTCACATGCTCACCTGCTTCTCAGGCATTTGTGCTCCAGTTCCCCAAAACAGATTGTCTCCACAGTCAGGTTTCCTCACAATTCAGGCAAATTGACAACCTCAAAGAGTTTTGTGGCACTTTAAAGTCCAATAGATTTGTTCTGGCATGGGTTTTCATGGACTGTAGTCCACTCCATCAGATGACGATCTGGTCACCATACCTTAAAAAAAGCTACTGTAGAGCTGGAAAAAGGGCAGAAAAGGGCAACTAAAATGATCAAGGGGCTGATCATAGGGGAGCATCTCCTGTATGAGGGAAGGTTATGACACCTGGGACTGTTTAGACTGGAAAAAAGGAGGGCAAATGGAGACAGGAGAGAGGTGTACAAAATTATGCATGGTGTGGAGAAAGGGGATAGGGAGACATTTTTCTTCCTCTCTCGTAATGCTAGAACCCAACGAGGTCATCCCATGAAGCTGATTGGTGATTCAGGACAGATAAAAAAGGGAAGTCCTTCACACAGCACAGAGTCAAATTATTGAATTTGCTACCACAAGGCATAGTGATGGCCACCAACCTGAATGACTTTAAAGGGGGATTAGACAAATTCCTGCAAGAAAAAGCTATCAATGGCTCCTATTCCTGAAAGTGATGTGCTACCTCCAGTAGCAGAGGCAGTAAGACTACACCAGTTGCTGGGGAACATGGGTGGGAGGGTGCTGTTGCACTCATGCCCTGCTTGTGGGTTCCAGGTCGACAGCTGGTTGGCCATGGTGAACATAATGCTAGACTAGATGGACCCTTGGTCTGATCCAGCAGGGCTCTTCTTATGTTATCATCAAATGAAGATCAGATGAAGGTGAACTACAGCCCCCTTCACATCTGATGGTCCACACGGACTTGTGCCAGAGTGGATTTGTTGGTCTTTCAGGTGCCACATGACTTTTTGTTATTTTTGCTGCAATAGACTGGAAATTATGACATTTATTTATTGTGTATACAGTATAGAGCTATGCACAAATGGCTTCTCAAAATTCTTCACCCTATATGTGGATGGAATCACTGGGTGTGTGTGGAAGAAATCATCCAACCATTTCTTGGGGGGAGAGGGGGTCAGCATTAGCAGGGACAAAGCTTTGTCCTTCTTTGTTCTGTTCTGTTCTGTTCTGTTGGTCCTTGCTACAAGTACCAGCAGCAGCAACAGTTCTGGCAGCCTGACAACCATTTTGCTTCCCCCACCTAGCGTCACTCTGGGAGTTGATGGGGCAAAGGGAGGATGGAAGCTGCCACAAAAAAGATATGGTGGAGGATATTTGGAGAAAATTCTGCAAAGTGGCCTGCATATTCTGGGAGGGGGACAGTGAGAGGGGGGGAAAAAAATCTCAGGAATTTTCTCCAGAAAAAGTAGCCTTGGAAAATTTACCTCAGCACTGAAAATAAAATGAACAACGTAAGCACTGCAGTGAAGGGTCAGACCAAGTCCCATATGTCCAGGACTCCCCTCCACTGAACAAGAACTAACCAGATGCCTTTTGGAGCTTACTAGCAGGGATGCAAATGCATCTGATATTCAGAGGTATACCCCCCCCACCCCGTACATGAAGCCTCTATTTAGTTATTGTGAATATTGGCTGTTGATAAAGCCAATTCATTTGGCTTATCTCCATTCATACCATTCCCCTCCCCAACCGTCTATTCCATGTTCACTGATGTCATGCCCGCACTGGAGGAATCCTCTTTGGAGGAGGAGCTAAAGCCCCCAGAGACAGACACCATCAAGGAGCAGCCCATGCAAGAAAGCCAGGAGGAACCTGGGCCTTCGGGGAAGATGGTTGTAGGTCCATCCCTGCAAGAGGAGAGAGGTCCACCTCTGAGATGGAGGCTGAGTTACCTCCTGTGGCCAGACTGCCCCATGGTTTATACTTCCTAGGTTGCCTGACGGGGGTGTGAGAATGTATGGAACGGTGAGTGGCTGAGTGCCTGGGGCCGTGTGGCTGGTCAGTGAAAATGCTGATAGGAGGGGGAGTTAGAGTGAGAGAGAGAGAGAGAGAGAGAGAGTTAAAAGAGGGAGTTGGATGACATAAGAGGCACTGAGGAGGGAGAGAGGGATTTGATCTCTTAGATAAAACATCTCCTGAGGATAGGGAGAGGTGGTTAGTGGGGATGCTGGAGAAATTCGAGATGGATTAAGATGAGCCCGGATTTCTAAGAATCCAACCTGCAGAATTTGCTGCAGAGCGCCCCCCTCAGGTTGTGCAGAGTCCATGGGCTTTCAGATTATTTTTTTACTTTCCCAAAATGTACGCATATAAATCCGTAGAAAAATACATAAGTTTCTACTGAGGAAACGTTGAATGGAATGGGGGACAATACGCTAAATGTTACATACTGAGGTAAATTATGTAAATACTTATGTAAATACTTATGAATTATTTGCGTATTTTTCCGCATGACCAAAAAAAAAAATATTTGCATCCGACTGTGGGTGGATGACAGAACAAAAGGCACCTGACAATATGCAAAACACAGACGGAGCGGATTTTACACAGTGGTTTCTTACCCTAGTGGTTAGTAATTTTAACCTGGAGAGCCAGTGCGACGTAGTGGCGAGAGTGTTGGACTGGGAGCCGGGAGATCCGGGTTCTAGTCCCTACTCGGCCACGGAAGCTCACTGGGTGACTTTGGGCCAGTCACAGACTCTCAGCCCAACCTACCTCACAGGGTTTTTGTTGTGAGGATAAAATGGAGAGGAGGAGGATAATGTTAGCCACCTTGGGTTCCTTGCAAGAGGAAAAAAGGCGGGATATAAATGCAATAAATAAATAAATACATAAATACATAAATATTTTAATATTCAATCTGTATAATAACATAAATAAATTATGTACTGAAGTCTTCATCACACTATGTCTGCTTAATCTAGGGAGAAGTTTTAAAGAGGCACAACTCACACACACACAATTATACTCTAGGAAAATAAAGGAGTATAAGAAAGATGGTAAAAGGCAGAAACCTGAGGTGGGTAGGATCAACTTGCCTAGGGGGTAGCAAAGACGAACTTCCCTCCATCTTGAGGGACTGTAGGCTAGGTGAAGAGAGGAGGGTTTTCATCACACCTCCTAATTCCAAGAATGACAGAATCTCAAGAGGCAGGCCAGAACAATCCATGTGAGAAGGGATGCCCATTTTGCAAAGGAAGGCTCCTCGTGAGTAAAGACTTCTTATGAGTTGAGCCCTGCTCATGAGGACACTGCCTTCCAGGAGCCTCTGATGTGCATTGGCCAACAGTGCATATATATGCACAGATTTCCTATGCAAAGTTTACAGCATAGTTTCAGTTGAAATGTTCTTGATCACATGTGTTTCCTCTCAGGCATTTTAACAACTTTGGACCTTTAAGCACGCTTCAGAACTTTTTCAGCCTGCTTTCTTTTCATTGTTGCTTTATTCTTTTTAAAATGTTTTTTATTATATTTATTATTGCTGTTTTGTATTGAAAATGGTATTGTAAACCATCGCAGGATAAATGTTTTTGAAGGGTGGCAAACAAATGCCTTGAACAAACAAATAAATAGAAAAGAGGAGGAGTGGGAGAAGAAGACAACAAGGAGGAGGAGGAGTCGAGGAGGAGGAGGAGGAGGAGAAGTCATAGAGGAGGAGGAAGAAAAGAAGAAGTCATAGAGGAGGACGAGGAGAAGAAGAAGAAGTCATAGAGGAGGAGGAGGAGAAGAAGTCATAGAGGAGGATGAGGAGAAGAAGAAGAAGTCATAGAGGAGGAGGAGGAGGAGGAGGAGGAGAAGTCATAGAGGAGGACGAGGAGAAGAAGAAGTCATAGAGGAGGAGGAGGAGGAGGAGAAGTCATAGAGGAGGATGAGGAGAAGAAGAAGAAGTCATAGAGGAGGAGGAGAAGTCATAGAGGAGGACGAGGAGAATAAGAAGAAGAAGTCATAGAGGAGGACGAGGAGGAGGAGAAGTCATAGAGGAGGAGGAGGAGAAGAAGAAGTCATAGAGGAGGAGGAGGAGGAGAAGAAGAAGTCATAGAGGAGGAGGAGAAGAAGTCATAGAGGAGGACGAGGAGAAGAAGAAGAAGAAGTCATAGAGGAGGAGGAGGAGAAGTCATAGAGGAGGAGAAGAAGAAGAAGAAGTCATAGAGGAGAAGAAGAAGAAGTCATAGAGGAGAAGAAGAATAAGAAGTCATAGAGGAGGAGGAGGAGAAGAAGAAGAAGAAGGAGAAGTCATAGAGGAGGAGAAGGAGAAGTCATAGAGGAGGAGAAGAAGAAGAAGAAGTCATAGAGGAGGAGGAGGAGAAGAAGAAGGAGAAGTCATAGAGGAGGAGGAGGAGAAGAAGTCATAGAGGAGGAGGAGGAGGAGGAGGAGGAGGAGAAACAGAAGAAGAAGAAGAAGAAGAAGAAGAAGAAGAAGAAGAAGAAGAAGAAGTCATAGAGGAGGAGGAGAAGAAGAAGAAGAAGTCATAGAGGAGGAGGAGAAGAAGAAGAAGAAGTCATAGAGGAGGAGGAGAAGAAGAAGAAGAAGTCATAGAGGAGGAGGAGGAGGAGGAGGAGGAGGAGGAGAAGAAGAAGTCATAGAGGAGGAGGAGGAGGAGGAGGAGGAGGAGAAGAAGAAGAAGGAGAAGTCATAGAGGAGGAGGAGGAGAAGTCATAGAGGAGGAGAAGAAGGAGAAGAAGTCATAGAGGAGGAGGAGGAGAAGAAGAAGGAGAAGTCATAGAGGAGGAGGAGGAGGAGAAGTCATAGAGGAGGAGGAGGAGGAGGAGGAGGAGGAGGAGGAGGAGGAGAAGAAGAAGAAGAAGAAGAAGAAGAAGAAGAAGAAGAAGAAGTCGTCAAAGAGGAGGAGGAGAAGAAGAAGTCGTCAAAGAGGAGGAGGAGAAGAAGGAGAAGTCATAGAGGAGGAGGAGGAGGAGAAGAAGTCATAGAGGAGGAGAAGAAGAAGAAGTCATAGAGGAGGAGGAGAAGGAGAAGAAGAAGGAGAAGTCATAGAGGAGGAGGAGGAGAAGAAGTCATGGAGGAGGAGGAGGAGGAGGAGGAGGAGGAGGAGGAGGAGGAGAAAATGAAGAAGAAGAAGAAGAAGAAGAAGAAGAAGAAGAAGAAGAAGAAGAAGAAGAAGTCATAGAGGAGGAGGAGAGGAAGAAGAAGAAGTCATAGAGGAGGAAGAGAAGAAGGAGAGGAGGAGGAGGAGGAGGAGGAGGAGGAGAAGTTGTCAAAGAGGAGGAGGAGGATTATTGCAGCATCTGGGATATTTTAGGCTTTTTCCTTTCTCCATTTTCACCACCCCTTCACAGGCAGGGGAAATGGGGAGAAGGGGAATTTATATAATTATTTTGGAGGCTGAGGGAGGAAACTCAAAGGAGGTCATGAAACATACCAGTGCTGGGAGCAACGGTGTTCCTCCAGGCAGATGCTGCATAGAAGCTACAATTTCCCCAGAACCTCCTCTGAGCAATCATTCCAGGTGTCTGGGAAGTAAAAATGGTGGCCCCCACTGGCAGTTGCCATTTTTCCCCAAACCTGCCTTGGAATGACGCTATTCCAGAGGGATTGTGGGAGATAAAAATGGTGGCTGCCAGCTAGCCCTTGCTGGAGAGAGCATCTCTTAAAACAGGAAGCCACTATTAAAACAGGAAACAGTTTGTAAAAAAGAAAGGACAAACAGGAAGTTGATTTCATCTCCCATTTCTTCCTCCTGCTCAACTCCCAAAATTAGAGCTGAACGTTCTTTTGAGATAGGGTTGGAAGACAGGAAATACAGAATTTTGAAATTGCTACATGCTACATGTTCTTCACGCAATCTTCTGCAGCAGATGGCATCAAAATGGCTTGTTTGAGATGGCGTTTGCTCTCTCTTTTTTAAAAATCCAGGACAGGACAGGTTAATTCTGCTTCCGTGTTGGGGGCAACGTCTCTTGCTTGGGTGTGACAGCTATCACACCACCTGTGCACCTTCTCCTTTTAAAAAATTCATTGCCTGCACTGTGACAAAAGGAAGACCCATGGTATGCTTTAATATTTAATCAGCATTCTGGAGATCCGTATTTCTCTTTCACCATCCCTCCTTCCCCCTCTCTTTCAGATACCATTTTGGACCCAGTTTGCAGAATACTTCCCCTGCTTTCTGTGCAATACACTGAATGCCATGGAGAAGAAACAGCATAACCCAGTTGTCTGGGCCCCATGGATCCTGTAGGGAGATGCAGTAAGTTGTACTCCTCAGATATTGCTTCCTGGGCTGTTCCTTATCGATATTTCTTGCTTTAAATCTCTTTTGTGGTGGTGGTGTTATTAACAATTTATTCGACTGTTTTTCATTTTTCAATATCATAAAAGCACATCTCCCTAGTCATCTCCTCCCTGCTCCCCCGCCTCGAGTCGCCTAGTCCCGTATTTAAAGGGTGAAAGGTGGAACTATATGTCATGAGGGAAATACAGCGTTCCGATCAATGTGTTTTTCCCAAGACTAATGCAAATGTGGGAATTTCGGGAAAGACTCTTCACCCACCCAATGAAATTTTTCTCCTACAAATGACTCCCTCCTAATGCATATTTTTCGACCCGCCCCCCGCCAGGCTCCAAAACCAGAAGTAACCTCAGTTGGAGGAACAGCCTTGAAGGGGGGTGCAGGAGTGTAAGGAGAGATGGTTGGGCTGACTCTCCTTGTAAGTGCTGCTCTGCCTTGTATTTGTGTTGGTGGTTTGCAGACAGAATATGTCGGTAATTTGTTTGAAGAGATTATTAGTACCATTGACAGGGTGTTGTTGCCTTTTCTAAAGATTAGATTCATATTTACACTTCTAGTGGGCAATGCTTACCGGATTTATTGGGCTGGATGCAAATATGCCCTCCCATTCGTGGAAGTAATTCTTCCATGAACATAAGGGTCTTTCCTGTGACAGAGGCACCCATTAATTGAAAGTGAGGGCACTTTTGCCAATCCCCCCTCACCCCTGCAGCTGTCCGTGCCACCTCCCATTCTGTTTTGTGCAGTGCCAAAGGGGGGAGGGGAAACTGGCAAAAATCGCCTCTGCCCCACTGTTACCAGCCCGTCTTAACCTGAGGGGGGGAACTCCATTTTGCATCCACCCTGGAAACTGGCAAAAATCGCCTCTGCCCCACTGTTACCAGCCCGTCTTAACCTGAGGGGGGGAACTCCATTTTGCATCCACCCTGGAAACTGGCAAAAATCGCCTCTGCCCCACTGTTACCAGCCCGTCTTAACCTGAGGGGGGGAACTCCATTTTGCATCCACCCTGGAAACTGGCAAAGATCACCTCTGCCCCACTCTTACTGGCCCCTCTTAACGTGAGGGGAACTCCATTTTGTATCCACCTTGGTGAATTATTGTTTGGGAATTGTTTAATATATTGAGGTTATAGAATGGAATTCTTAATGTTTATGTTCTGGCAAAAATCACCTCTGCCCCAATCTTACTGGCCCCTCTTAACATGACGGGAACTCCGTTTTGCATCCACCCTGGAAATTGGCAAAGATCACCTCTGCCCCACTCTTACTGGCCCCTCTTAACGTGAGGGGAACTCCGTTTTGTATCCACCCTGGTGAATTATTGTTTGGGAATTGTTTACTATATAAAGGTTATAGAACAGAATTCTAAATGTTTGTGTTCTGGCAAAAATCGCCTCTCCCCCAATGTTACTGGCCCCTCTTAACGTGAGGGGAACTCCATTTTGCATCCACTCTGGGGAATTAATGTTTCGGAATTTTCTAATACATTAAAGTTATAGAATGGAATTATTAATGTCTCTGTTTTTGCTGTGTTCTTCTTCATTTCATTTTCATTCATTTATTATATTTCTATACCGCCCCATAGCTGAAGCTCTCTGGGTGGTTCACAAAAATTAAAAACCATTACAATACATGATATAAAGTGTCATGAAATAAACCATTCACATAATGACATAGAGCAAATAGCACAGACAACAACATAGATCTACAACCGTTTAAAACAGTCAGCCGGAGACAATCTAGGAGGTTTTATCCTCACAGCAACCCTGTGAGGTAAGCTAGGCACACGCGCGCGAGAGAGAGAGAGAGACTGAGAGACTGAGAGAATGAATATGAATAATTGGTCAAAGTTCCCCAGTGAGCTTCCCGGCTGAGTGGGGATTTCAACCCGGGTCTCTCCAGTGTTTATCTTACCCTGTTGTTGTTCAGTCGTTCAGTCGTGTCCGACTCTTCGTGACCCCATGGACCATAGCACGCCAGGCCTTCCTGTCCTGCGCTCTCTCCCGGAGCGTGCTCAAGTTCATATTCATTGCATCCGTGATGCTATCTAGCCATCTCATCCTCTGCCGTCCCCTTCTCCTTTTGCCTTCAGTCTTTCCCAGCATCAGGGTCTTTTCCAGGGAGTTTTCTCTTCACATTAGGTGGCCAAAATATTGGAGCTTCACCTTCATTATCTGTCCTTCCAATGAGCACTCAGGGTTGATTTCCTTTAGGATGGACTGATTTGACCTCCTTGCAGTCCAGGGGACTCGTAGGAGTCTTCTCCAGCACCACAGTTCGAAAGCATCAATTCTTCGGCGCTCAGCCTTCCTTATAGTCCAGCTCTCACAGCCATACATTACTACTGGGAAAACCATAGCTTTGATTAGACGGACCTTTGTCGGCAAGGTGATGTCTCTGCTTCTTACTATGCTGTCTAGGTTGGCCATAGCTTTCCTCCCAAGGAGCAAGCGTCTTTTAATTCCATGGCTACAGTCACCGTCTGTGGTGACCTTGGAGCCCAAGAAAGTAAAATCTGTCACTGCTTCCATTTCTTCCCCTTCCATATGCTCCCAGGAAAAAGGCATGCCATTATCAAAATGAAATAAAGCAAGAGCCCCTTGCCCCTTCCCAGATTAAGGAAAACTGCAAAATCCATATTAGTGCAATACCTTTATCAGGCCAACTCAAGGCCGCAAGAAATGTGCACGTTTTCGAGCTCTCCAGGTCTCTTCATCAGGAAATGAAGAATGTTTTGCAGTATTTATGTGTGTATTGTGATGTGAACTGCTTTGAGTGCGTGTGTGTAAAAATAGTATACAAAATATTATTTTTAATGGGAATCTGTACATAAACTAAAAAAAAAAAAAAGAATGAATAATCAAGGTCTGCCCCAAGCATTTGTCCACAGAGATGAGGCCATCAAGGTGCTTGCTGGTTCTAACCTCAGAAAGCGTTCTCTCTTCTCCTTATATGAATCTCTGTGCTAGTAGTAAGAAGGAGAAAAGCTGATAGAACAGACAAATTCCAACAGAAATGGGCTCATCTAAGAGATCAATAGCTCCTGAGGAAGAGACCTGGTCTCGAAATGCGTGGAGCATTTTGGAGCATTTTGGAGACCTGCATAATAATCATTTTTATAGCCCGTGAGTATTTTAGAGATCTGCATAATAAATAAATTATTGTTACAGTCCATACTCAGAAGCGCTTTGGGATTTATTTATTTATTTGTCCCTTGGAGTGTTTTTTGTGCATACACAGTGCCTTCCCTCTCGGTTTTCAAATTTTTGTCACGTGGAGTAAAACTCACCATAGTCCTTATGCTGTTCCCAAGAGCTTTGTCTGGCAGCTACCAATCAGTGGTCACAGGTCCCCCCCCCCCGCGCCAGAAGCCCCCATCAGAGAAACCTAAGATGACTGTGTGTGGTGTCACAGTGGGGCACTTTGGGAGAAAGGACGGCAGTCAGCAGCAGGGGACACCTGGGAAGAGCTCCAGGGGGCAAAGTGAGGGTAGTGGTGACACCCCTGCAATCCAGTTTCATAGATGTACATTTTGCATTAAGGAGACCTCTGAGGACCTGCTCAGCCAAGGAATGGGAATTCAGTACCAGAACTGAGCTCTGTCCCACTCATGCACAAAACCACCCCTGGTTTCTCCCCAAGTTCAGCAGCCAACTCTGGGAGATGAGGGGAACAAAACTTTTGTGTTGCCGTTGGAAGGCGGATAACTTTTGCGGATGTACTTCAAACCAGCCAGAAATCTGTCCTTAGATCACAGACTACCACCTGTTCGTGCCAAGCCTGGAGGAAGAAGCACTTTGCAAACCCCACTCAACAGGAAGGAGAACCCCCACTGCAAAGGGACTCTTTTTAATGCAAGGACTGTCTGAAAACTCCCCCCCCCTCCGGCCCATCTGTGAAGCCCTCCAGCCCTTTCTTTGCAATCGTACCGCCGGTCTGGAGGGACGGCAGTGCTAAATTATATCTCAATGGCTAATTAGGGTAATTAAAATGTAAGTAATCAAATCAAAGTAATGTCCCAATCAAGCCCTGTCCCCAGATCAATATCAATCACATGGTTAGGGTTTTACCCCTCTATGAATGGCAAACTGGAGGGATGGAAATTAAGAACTCGATGCTAGTAAGAATACATACCAGGCTGAATATCTCTCTCTCTCTCTCTCTCTCACTCACACACACACACACACACACACTTACTTTTGTGGCATCATTTTCCTCTTTTGCAGGGCCATTTCCCCCTATGACCCAATTTAAAACAATCAGCCAGAAACAATCAAAGAGACTCCCTATATGCTTCCAAATGCCTGAGAGAAGGGCAGTTTCGACCTGGTGCCGAAAAGATGACAATGTTGGTGCCAGGTGGGCCTTGTCAGGGAGATTATTCCATGGGGTGGGGAGGGGCATTCACACATTACAATCAGAATGGTAATGTGTGAATTGGCCCTTATGATAGAATTGTCTCAGAGTGTACAAACCACTGTGTCAAAAACCAAGTGATGTCTGTAGACATGGTTCTCTGCCACGGATATTTATTTATTTATTCATTTCGATACCACCCAATAGCCAAAGCTCTCTGGGCGGTTCACAAAAATTAAAACCACAAAGTGCAGCATAAAACGATATAAAAATGAAAGCTTAAAGCTACAATATAACAGCACAACCGGAATAAAGCCTAGCAGCAATGCAGAGATTTAAAATACAAATTCAAAACACCAGAGTGAAAAGACTAGGAAGTTAAATGCTAAAGTACTGGGAGAATAGAAAGGTCTTCACCTGGTGCCAGAAGGAGAACAACATGGGTGCCAGGCAAACCTCCCTAAAGAGCTCATTCCACAGCCGGGGTGCCACAGTAGAAAAGGCCCTCCTCCTGGTAGCCACCCACCTCACTTCCTTTGGCAGGGGCTCAAGGAGAAGGACCCCTAAGGATGATTTTAGGGTCCAGGCAGGCCAATGTGGGAGGAGGCAATCCTTCAGATAACCTGGCCCCAAGCCGTTAAGGGCTTTGAATGTTAATGTTCATGCTAGATGGGTAATAAAAATCTAATAATAAATCTAATAAATGAATAAATAAATACCACCACTTTGAATCGGGCCTGGAAATGGACTGGCAGCCAGTGCAGCTGGAAAAGTACTGGCGTAATGTGATCTAGGTATGTACTGCTTCCCTCAAGGAAGGCCTAAGGCCGTTCATGCTTGGGTCTCTCTCTCCCTCTGCTGGGACCAAACTGCCTGGCCTAGTGTTTACTGTCTCCCGGGAAACAGTTTGGCATGTGGCCGGCTAAGGCACTGCTGCCTTTTCTTTCCCTTGCCTTCCTTGACGTGGGAGCTGAGGTCTCCATGGAGTGCTACAGTCAGGATTTGTGCCGCAACGGGCGTTCATTCTCTGCAGTGCAAGCCGGATGAGACCACCATGCCTCTCCAGTCCAAGCCTTCCTGCAAGTGGTTTAGCAAGTGAGTTCCCACCCGTCCCACAGATTTTTGCGTTCTTGCTTTCGATTTTCCACGGTTGCCAACAGAGGGGTGTAGCCTTGGTTAAATAGAAGGGGAATTTCACCCTATAGGAATCCGCATTTTCATGTTCATGGTATCAGAATATGCAAATCCTCTGCCCCAGGCCTCTGCTTGAAAAATGTGTGCATTTTGGAGATACGTGTATCTGAGCCGAATTTCACAGAAACAGATTCTACCCCTTATAAACAAAAGCAAAAGGAATCTATGCACACCTGACAGATGGCTGCTCAGCCTCATAGAATCATAGAAGAGTAGGGTTGGAAGGGGCCTGTAAGACCATTGAGTCCAACCCCCTGCTCAATGCAGGAATCCAAGTCAAAGCATCCCTGACTGATGGCTGTCCAGCCTCGTCTTGAACGCCTCCAGTGTGGGAGAGCCTACCACCTCCCTAGGTCATTGGCTACATTGTCGTAGTGGGCTCTCCCACACTGGAGGCGTTCAGAACTGGACAGCCATCTGTCAGGGATGCTCTGACTTGGATTCCTGCATTGAGCAGCGGGTTGGACTCGATGGCCTTGTAGGCCCCTTCCAACCCTACTATTCTATGATTCTATGTATTGCTCTAACAACAAACCTGTGAGGGAGATCAGGCTGAGAAATGGTGATTGTTTCAAGGTTCGCTTCATGGCGATGCCTCATCTGGCACTCTAACCACTGCATCACACTGCCTCTTGTTTGTATATCTGTAATTTCAGAGGTTGGTCTTATACTTGGAAAATTTACTATATGTATTGTCGGTCTGTATTTTTGTGACTATGGAACTGTGTATCCAAACGGAATTCAATCAAACTTGCCTTTAATTTCCAGAAGCCGAGTTTGGTGTTTGGGAGGGAGAGGGGGAGAGGGAGAGGGAGAGCAGCTTCTGGAAGAATTAAAGCGCATCAGCAAATATTCTGAGATAAGTTTTATAGAAATATAACGTTCAATGCTTGTTTTTTAAAAAATATGTAATGCACACAGCATATGCTGCATAAGAAAAGGGGCTACAACAATGGTCATGAGTGAAGTACTATTGTCTTTCAGTTCTGAATTGCTAAAATAATGCAAAACTCAATATTCAGTGGAATATTGCTTCTAAACTTGGAGGTTCTATTTAGCTATCATGAGTAATAGCTATTGGTAGACCTTCTCCTCCATCCTCCCTTCAAAAAAAAAAAATCCATATTCACCGTCACCACATTCCATGATCATTCTACTTTGTGTGAATATTCCATTAGTCCTGAGCTTGCTGCCAATCAAATTATTATTCTATTCTATTATTACAAGCGGGACCTGCAAAGAAGTGTTGCAGTATGCAGTGTTCCTGTTCAGGGTTCCCAACAGGCCAGCCATGCCTTTTTCTGGGGTACTCCACTCCGTTCCCCCCTCCCATTCCTCCTTCCAGAAGACACTTAACTTTCTATGGCCACTAACATCTGTCATTGAGCTGTTTCTGGGATTTTTGCCTTCTTAGGGATTTTGTCCCCACTGTCTCTAAGGTTATTTCAACTAACCTTGGGGCTGTCCCAAACCGACTCATACTTCCCGCTTGTTTGTGGGTAGTGCCATTTTGGCTACAGGAGGACTGACACTCAGAGAATGAGGGTGTTTTTAGTATGTAGGATTTCCACCCCATCCTCCAGCTACTTGCAGGGTGGTTCACAATAATTTCAAACAGCAGCAGCAAAAACAACAAAATGAAAACTGCATTAAAACTTTGCTTTGGGGCTGGATTTGGGGACAGGTGACCCAGGTGGCCATCCAGAGTAGCAAACTTGGGGTGAATGTGCTGGGTTTAGAGTGTGGTTGTTGTGGGTTAGCATTTAACTATCTAGTAAGCACTTAAAACAAAGAACATACACAGCTCATCTTCCCTTGTAAGGCTGGCTTTACTCACCTGTGTGTCTAGTGCTGGACACACAGGTTAATATATCTCATGGTTGATGGTGGATTTTGAAACTTGGGGGACATTTTACAATATTTTCTATGAAACAGATGGATCACGCCTGTGAATTGTGTATCCATCTTCTAAAATGGGCATAAACAGAGCTGTGTGCAAATGACCCCTCAGAATTCTTCGCCCTATTCGTGGGCTGAGAAACTGAGGGGAAGGATTGCACCTAATTTCTCCAGGGGAGGAGAAATTCCCCAACATGGCGGGCTCACCGTTCAGCAGTGGCACTGATACACCTTATTTCTTCCTTTCTTTGGAAAAGAAAGCCCCCCTCCTCCCTGCCACTACAAATGACAACAGCAGCAATTATGTGTGGACCCTGTCCACTTTTCTGTATCACCCACAATGCCCTGGGCCTACTGTCATTCCAAGGCATTGTGGAGAAAATATGGTGGCCACCACATATAAACGGTGGAGAATCTTCCGAGGGGAAATGCACAGTACTTTTCCTTTACTACAGGATTAAGACAAATAAAACTGTTGAAAGGCTTCACTCATGAAGCCTCCTTCTCCCATTCCAGCCATTTCAACAGGCTGTAACAGAAGGTAGATGAGAGGGGAAGCAGGGCTATGCTAAACAATGACTTCATTTTTTCCTCTTCCCTACCTATTCCTTTTACCTTGTATATCATGCCTTTTAAATCGTAAACCTGTGGGCAAGGACCCTTTTCTTTAATGGATTGTTCGTAAACCGCTCTCGTAACCTTTGGGGCTGAAGAGCGGGATACAAATACTTCAAATAAATAAACAACAATGATCTCAGACATTTTCTCAAAACCTTCCTTCTGCGAAATTTTGGCTCAGCTCTATGGACAAAAGCAACTGAAAAATGGCAGGTAGTCAAAAGCTAAACCAATAGAGTGGGGGTGCCGCTCCGTGTCTGGGCCACGATTTTCTCTAGGGCTAGATTGGCCTTGCTTAAAACCCCTCCTAGCTATGACACTTTGAAGAGTATGATGAGCTGACCCCTTCAAGCATGTCCTCTTAAGATTTTGTATTGTCGCAAGATAGCCAACCTTAAGATTTCTCCAACTAATTTTTTAACCAATCTCTTCACACTTTTTATTTTAAAAAGAAAAGAAAAAGCAAACCTTCAAGTGGAGTAAACATGTTTGCTGGCGATGGAGACGTCACGACGGTCACTGGGACATCTAAGGAGCAGGCCATGCAGCTCTGTCAAGAAGGGGACCGACAATTAGCTACTGAAGACCTGACGTTAGCCACTGCCTTTTACATGGCTGCATTCAGCTGTAGTGCCCTGGTGGCTGTTGAAAAGGTGGCGTCTCTGGGCGAGGAGTCTCAGGCAAAAGTAGTTACCACTTTAGAGAGGTGGTGTCGAGGCGGGAGCCCCATTCCTAAGGTTCAATGTGGCAGCCTAAAAGCCCCATCTCTCAATGTTGGAATTGCGGCCATTTTCCTTTCGACCCTGAGCCCCAGCAACATGGCCGCCTCTCTCTACAAGATGGAGGTCTTGCTCACCCTGGGCCGCTATGAGGAAGTGGTGAGCCGGTGTACCTCGTTGCTTAGCACTCATCATTGTGTGGCGCTGGTTCTTACCAGGGGGTTGGCCCAGGTGCTGTCACAGGCGCACTTCCAAGATGGCGTCATGGATTATCTCCATGCTTTTGTGAAACATCGGGATGAGACACTGAAGTTCATAAGCAGTAGGCAAAATGGGCACTTGCGGCAGATAATCCAGGCCTTCTTTGACTTCATCTCCCTTGGCAAGAGTGGCCACGGGAGCAGGGACCTAGAAAGCTGGCAAAGCCATTGCTATGACTTCCTGGTTGCCATAGCACCGGAAGACATCCATGTCCGCCAGGCCCAGGCAGGGCACCTTTTTGAGAAACACAAGTACAAGGAGTGTGTGTCTGTCTACAGCAAGGCTTTAGAGGCCTTGTCAGCCAGCGGTGCCATCTGGGATGAAAAAGCCTGCGGCCTTCTCATGGACCGGGCTGCTGCTTACTTCTCTCTGGGTGGGAAAGTGCCAGAGATGATGCGGGACTTGACAGCTGCCTTTGAGCTTAGTCCCAGCCTGGCACAGAAGCAATTCAAGGGGATTTTCTCTGCTGGTGATGCTGAGCGGATCGAACGGCATGCCAGAGCTGCCCTGGATGCGGAGTTTGCAGTTTACAGAGAAGCCGTACGCACTAGGCCTGAAGTCCGAAGCGATAGCGGCAAGGAGCTCCTCTCCACGGTGACCCGCACCCTTCACTTCCTTGTTCAGCTTTCCTCCACGGTGAGGCGTGAACTAAATGTCCGACTGGTGGACTGCTACTTCTTGGAGGGCAATATCAAGTGCGCCATGGAACTCTGCAACCATCTTCTGGATTCTGAAGCAGAGACATATTGCAGCACCCTTCTCACCCTGCGGGGTTTTTGTCACCTCCATGCCAAAAACTGTAAAAAGGCCCTTCAGGATTTCCAAAAGGTCATAGAGCACAGCTCCCCACACCCCAGCAGTTGTGTGAAGGCGCTTGGTGGCCGTGGAATGATCCGGGCTTGGGGCCGAAGTCCTTATCTTACAGCCCTGGACTATATCACTGCCTGTAGGCTTAGATATGAGGAGACCAGCTTTGTGATTAAGGCATACATACCATGGAACCAAAGAGGATTTCTTCTGATTATTCTCCACGAGGAAATGCAGAAGATACTAGAAAGGAACTGGGAATGTGTTCACAGCTCACCTTCCCAACAAAACAAATCCAGAGGGCTGAATAGATTCCAGATGAAAGAAGGGTACGTCGTATGTCTTTATAAACCAATACTGTACAGACAGGTGGGGCAATTTTGTAGTGGGGCAGGGTGTTGTATGGAGAAACCACCATTCTTTTTAAATACATGGTCTAAAATTATTTCCAAAAAAGATTAAAGGTTCTGAAGATTTCAGAACTGCCCATCTAAGCTCAGGATTTCAAGTGTTATAAAGTGGTGTTTGCTTTTCCTGAACTTGGGAAGTTTAGTTTTAAGAATTTGGCATCAGAAACAAGCCATTCCTTCAGCTGTAGCTGAATACAGAGCAGGGGTCCCCAAGGTTTTTGGATCCATGGGCACATTTGGGAATATGAGAAACTGCTGTGGGCACCGTCACAAATGGTTCCTGTGGAGGATGTGGCTAGTCACATAAGTGGCTAGTCAGGGCGTGGCTAATCAAAAGAGGGGTGGGAGAAAGAGTGAGGCTAAAGGCTAGGAGGGGGAGAAACAGCAAGGTGAATATATATGTGTGGGGAGGGGGAGAAATAGGAAGGCTAAAGGCTGGGTGTGGAGAGAAACAGCAAGATAAGGATGAGTGGGAGAGTAAGAGCAAGGCTAGGGGCTAGGAAGGTAGAGAAAGAAGGCTACGGACAGGGGAGAGGAAGAGTGAGGAAAGGGGTTGGGTGGAGAGCAGTGGATGCTGATGGCTCCAATGCCACTGGAGCAGTGAGTCCACTCCAGGTTTCCATCAGAACCAGTCAGAACTCTAAAGGAGCTATCCAAGGGGGTGGAAACCTGTCGCGCTAAATTCAGGAAAGTGCCAATTTCAGTGGGCAACTCTTTTTCTGGTCCACCTGTTGGTTGCCACATGCAAATTTTGTAAAACTTTGCATGGAACAAATTTCTTAGCCATCCCTCTGGACCACCCTTAAGGGCATATTTCAAGGGTGACTCCAGCGTATGTGATGAAGTGGCTTGAATGCTGGCAATATTGAAGTCTTCTTGGTGGAACAAGAAGCACCATGATCTTCTGAAGGACTTCTCTTTGTGTTGCTTTGCTCAGGGATGCATCTGGGGTTCACCAGCTGGCTTCTCTCCTGTTGGACCTGGATGCTTCAGATGAGGTGTCTCGGATCCTGTGTGCTGATGCTCTGTACCAGATGGATCGGGTGGATGAAGCTCATAAGATCCTCCTGGTGGCACTCTCCAAAACCTCCCAGAGATCCACCATCCTAGCCAGGCTGGCTCTGCTTCAGTTGAAGAAAGGATTTTTATATGATTGCAACCAGGTAAGAGTGGGGAGGGGGTCCCGTCAGGGAGGCAGCTAGTGTGCAGTCTACAAACAGATATACAAAAGCAAAGGTGTCTGAGGGAATGTTCACTCAATGATAGGAAAAGACAACTGGCTTGTACAACAATTGCCTACTGTATTGATCTGGGGTTCTAATTCCGTCAGTCCCAGTCAAAATTAGGGATGTCACAAGAGTCCGGGAAGGGGGTAGAGTCTGGCGGACATCCCCCCGCTCAGCCTCCCAGACTTCAGTCCACAGACCCCCCATGCTTGCCCAACTCTCACTTGCCCGGTAAAAAGTAAATCAATAACAACCCACCATCTGTGCAGGAAAATAAAACAGTTTGAACTTGCTGCCTAAAGGAGTGTCAAGTCAACTCCAAGTAGGGGTGTACGAAACCTACTTACCTGTCCGTTGAAGGGGTTTGCGGGGGGGGGGGGAGGCTACGTAAATAAAAAATATTTACGTAGCCTATCATGGCCAAGAGCAGGGAAGCAAATGGCGTCCGGTATGCCATTTGCATCCCTGCTCTTTGCGAGGTGGCAGGGGGGAGCAGTCCATTCCGGCATGGACTCCTGGGGGGCGGATTCTAAAGAATCCGGCCTCACTGGAGTCTGTGGCAGATTTCTCCGCCATCCTTATCTCCAAGTAAGTATATCTGAGGAAGGTGTTTCATAAGCACCATCTCTGAATGGTTCCTACCCATATAAACCCCTGAGCACTTCAAGCAAGGCCTTGGAATCATCAGGTGTGTATGGGAGAAGATCTCCCTCTCTCAAAATACTAGAACCCAGGGTCATCCCATGAAGCTGAATGGTGGGAGATTCAGGACAGATGAAAGGAAGGGCTTCTTCACACAGCGCAGTGTGAAACTTTGGAATTCACTACCACAGGATGTAGTGATGGCCACCAATTTGGATGGCTTTCAAAGAGGGTGAGACAAATTCCTGGAGGAGAAGGCTATCAATGGGTACTAGTCCTGATGGCTCTGTGCTAACTCCAGTATCAGATGCAGTGCATCTATGTGCTGGGGAACATGGGTGGGAGGGTGCTGTGGCACTCATGTCCTGCTTATGGGTTTCTGGTCGACAGCTGGTTGGCCACTGTGTGAACAGAATGCTGGACTAGATGGACCCTTGGCCTGATCCAGCAGGGCTCTTCTTATGTTCTTAAGACCATGCTTGAAAACAAGCATGTCAGCAAGAAGCCTGATCTTCAGGAGACCAGTTCATCATTGCAACCATTTATGCAGTGTCTTCCAGCATTGTAAATCGCTCCTAGTGTGGTCCCATTCCAGGCCCCACTCTTAAGAACAGGAGCCTTTCTGGACCACACAATGGCCAACCAGGTGCCTCTGATCTCCTTTTCTTCCCTATTCTGTAATATCCTAAACTCCTATTCTGAAATCCAAATATGTGATGAACTGTGGCCAGGACAGGAATGCTTACAAGGGTTCACCACAAAGTGCTTGTAAGCATCTATCCCATGATAAAGAAAGAAAGAAAGAAAGAAAGAACGAGCGAGAGGGAGGGAGGGAGGGAGGGAGGAGAGAGAGGGGGGAAGGAAGGAAGGAAGGAAGGAAGGAAGGAAGGAAGGAAGGAGAAGGAGAGGGGGAGAGACCCCACAATGGCCAACCAGATGCCTCTGATCTCCTTTTCTTCCCTGTTCTGTAATATCCTAAACTCCTGTTCTGAAATCCAAATATGTGATGAACCGTGGCCAGGACAGGAATGCTTACAAGGGTCCACCACAAAGCATTTGTAAGCATCTATCCCATGAGAAAGAAAGAAAGAAAGAAAGAAAGAAAGAAAGAAAGAAAGAAAGAAAGAAAGAAAGAAAGGAAGGAAGGAAGAGAAGGAAGGAAGGAAGGAAGGAAGGAAGGAAGGAAGGAAGGAAGGAGGAAAGAGGGGGGAGGGGAGAGAGAGAGAGAAGGAAGGAAGGAAGGAAGGAAGGAAGGAAGGAAGGAAGGAGAGGGCACAAGACCCCACAATGGCCAACCAGATGCCTCTCATCTCCTTTTCTTCCATATTCTGTAATATCCTAAACTCCTGTTCTAAAATCCAAATATGTGATGGACTGTGGCCAGGACAGGAATACTTACAAGGGTCCACCACAGAGTGCTTGTAAGCATCTATCTCATGATAATAAAAGAAAGAAAGAACAAAAGAATGAAAGGGAGAGGGAGCAAGCAGAGGCTGGGGACATAGCCATTAATCACACATTCAGAGTCTGGACCACCGGAAAGCTAGTTCAGAACTACCGGCGACTTATCAGCAGAGGGTGCTGTTGCCTTTGTTTAGAATTCACAGAGGGTGGAGAAACACATTCTTAGTTTAAATGGCTTTTTGCGGAGTTGCTTCATGGAATTGCTCCTTCATTGTGGTTTACGTGTTGCAGCACAGCTGTGTGTGCTCCGGAGAGCAAAGAAACAAAATTAAATCCTGTGACACTGTAACCCCGATCCTGCTCCGAAAAGCGCCAGATTCTGTACCATATACTTGTTTTGGCAAGTATGGTATACCCCATATACCATACTTGTTTTGGCTGATCAACTCTACCTCTGCCAGGTGTGTTGGGGAAGGGAAGAGGAGCCATGTAGGATGATGAAAATGGTCATCCTTGTCGCTAAAAATCTTTCTCCACTCCCTTCCAAGGAGCTAGGTCTGCACATTAAGTAAGATGTGCCTAGGAATGTACAGATGGTGCAAAATCCGCTCTATTGTGGATTGTCAGGCACTTTTTGTTTCATTGTCCGTTCACAGTGAGATTCAATTTTTTTTTTCTTCCCCTGGCTGGAACACCTGGAAAGCTGGGGAAGATGACTTACTGCCATTGATGCCACCTCTTACCAGCAATTCCCTCTTGCCGCTGTTGCCTTCCTCCGAGGGACAGAGGAGGGAGCTGGCCGTGAACCGTTGGGCCTGGTGAGAAGGCCCCGTTCCCCTTGGAACTGGATTTAAGCCAGCATGCTGTGGCTCTCGGAGGCACCGGCCCGGGTCACATGATTGCCACTGGGGAAATTAGCCACAGTGCCTTCTATCCCACTTCTGCCACCACCACTGTGCATGTCCGGGGGCGGGGGGAGCATAATTACCCTCAGCAGCATGGCTTGTCATATCATGCCAACCCAGCCGAGGTGGCTTGTTGCCATGGGTAACAAGCCACCAGAACCCAAGGGCAGTTGTAGGGTCACTGTCCTGGTTGTTCCACTTGATCAGAAGGTGCCAGGCCCAGAGCAGTCATAAGTGCTTAGAGAGTTCCATGCCAGATCACACGAAAGGCCTAACTAGCCCAGCATCCTGATTCCTATGGTGGCCAACCAGATGCCTTTGGGAAGCCCACAAGCAAAACAAGAGCGCAACAGCACCCTCCCGCTCATGTTCCCCACCAACTGGTATTCAGAGGCCTTTGATACCGGAGGCAGCATATAGCCATCATGACTTGTATCCGTTGATGGTCAGGACTGGGCTTAAGCGTTTTGGTTTCGTTTTGGTCTTTGATTCAGGTTCGGAGGCAGAGCTAGAAGCAGCCCAGCCAAGACAGGGAGCGGGCGAGGAAAGTCTTTACGACTATCCAGGAGTCAGGGATGCATGCATCCTCCCAGGGGCTCATCAAAGAGGAGGCCCAGGGTCAGAGACAATCATCCTCGTTGCCCTTGGGAACTCACCCTTTGTCAGAAGGGGAGGGAGCACCGGAACTGACAGCCACCCGAGTTTGGTGCAGAGCTGTGCGGGCGGAGTTGAGAGGAGGTGAGAGGCGGTTCGCTAGCTGGGCTGCCTGTCAGAAGTTGGGTCAGGAGGACCCTCCCTGAAGGAGGAGCCCGGTAAAAGCCCGGGCACGGCAGGAAACTGTCCATTCGAGTTGACAGGCAACTGCCTTGCTTTGTTTAGCTAATTGGTGCAAAGGTGCAAAGAGGTGTTATTAACTGAATAATAACTGCGCATGATACTCCAAATGTGGTTGCACCACATTTTGCATAAAGCCATTATGATATTGCCAGTGTAGTTTTCAGTCCCTTTCCTAATGACCCCTAACAGCCAGTCATAATGTTTGTGGATTGCACAGCCAGCCTCCGCTACCTCACTACTCAGCAGGCGGGCTTAGCAATCCCTGACAGGCTCCCAGGTGACCCGTTTTTGTATTTTCTTCTCAATAAGGCGGACCAAGGAATAAGATTTTAAAACAAATATATCTTCACTTTACTTCTAAACTTGTATTTACCATGTTCCTCCTTCCTCCCCCATCTCCCTCTGACTGTCCTCTCCTTGTCTCTCCACCCCCTGGACAGGGGCTCTCTAGGGACAAACCTTTTCACAGCTTCAGACAAGGAAGTGCCTCTAACTATTAGGACACAATACTGTCCTTGTGGGGGGGGGCTTTGGAGGAGGGGGATTGGGGCGCCACAGCAAACCCCACTCCCTCAGGAGATGTGGGGCAGCCGAAGGATTCCCATCACAGGGATGCCTCAGCTAGGGTCCTGAAGAACCATTCAGAGACCTGCCTTGGTTCCCAGCTCCTTCGCGGCTCTCCAGAGCACAGGCATCAGCAGACCAGGAGGGAGACACAGTCATTGTCAGAGTGCCCATCTGGCTGCCAGAAGATGCTTTTGCCAAGGGTCTACTCAGGAGCAAAAGTCTACTTGGGAGGAGGGAAAAGTCCCAACTCTGAGGAACCAGATCCAGCTGCAATCACTGTACTACCAAGAGAGGGAGTTCACAGAGTGTGTATAAACCAGGGGTGGGCAGCTTGTGGCCCTCCAGATGTTTTGGCCTACAGCTCCCATAATTCCTCATCATTGGCTTTGCTGGTGAGGGCCGATGGGAGTTGTAGTCAAAACATCTGGAGGGCCACAAGTTGCACACCCCTGATATGAATCCTCCGTTTCCTCCCAAACCTCTGCTGGGTTAACAGCTCCCTTTGAGCCATTAGCTCCAGTTCGTCGGCATTGATAGCCTTGTCTTCACGAGTTTTTCTAATCCCCTTTCAAAGCCTTCCAAGTTGGTGGCCATCACTACATCTTCTGACAATAAATTCCATATTTTTTTTGAACTATGTGCTGTGTGAAGAAGTCCTTCCTTTTATCTGTCCTGAATCTCCCACGAATCAGCATCATAGGATGACCCCACTGGGTTCTCATGTTATGAGAGAGGGAGAGAAATGTCCCCCTATCCACTTTCTCCACCCCTTGCATACTTTTATACTTTTTATACTCTATCATGACCCACCACCTTTTTTCTATGCTAAAAAGTCCCAGTCCTACCCTTTCCTCATAGGGGAATTGCTCCAGCCCTTTGATCATTCTAGTTGACCATTTCTCCCGCATTTCTAAGCAATATCCTTTCCACAATATCCTTTTTGGTGTGCGGCAACCAGAACTGCGCATAATACTCCAAATGTGGTTGCACCACATTTTGCATAAAGCCATTATGATATTGCCAGTGTAGTTTTCAGTCCCTTTCCTAATGACCCCTAACAGCCAGTCATTCAGAGACACTGCAGCCAGCCTCCTTTTGAGGGATGATAATTTTGCTAAATCCATATAGTGTAATACCTTTATTAGGCCAACTCCAGAATCACAAAAATATGCAAATTTTTGAGATCATCAGGCAAAATGATTCCAAAGTGAGGTTGGGGGAGGAATAGGAGCAGGGAGGGTCTGCAAGGTGATGTGATTTCAGCACCCCTAGTGACCATGAGGAACAAGTAAATAGGGCCTTGTCTGTTGTGGCACCCCAGCTGTGGAATGACCTCCCAAGACAGGTTCTCCTGGTGCCGACATTACACTCCTTTCAGGACCAGATGTAGGACTTTTTTTTATTTTTCCAGCATTTTAGCATTCTAGTCTTTTAGCTCTGCTGTTTTAAATTTGCATTTTAAATCTCTGCATTGCTGCTAGGTTTTATTCTGGTTGTACTTTTATATTGTAATTTTAAGCTTTTATATCTGATATTGTTTGACGCTATACCTTGAGGTTTTAGTTTTTGTGAACCACCCAGACAGCTTCAGCTATGAGGTGGTATAGAAATGTAACAAATAAATAATAAATAAAGTAGCAGAGAATGATAGATACTCCATTTCTGAAAATACCAAATCCAGCTGTTAAGTCAAAACTGTCTCCATCCTGGGTGAACCAAACAGGTGCCTCAGTTGGTGGAAAACAGAAGTAGACATTAACTAGGCAGTCCTTATATTAACAAAGCTGGAGATAAATTTAGATGGATCCTTCAGTCAGACTCAGAACTCACACAGAGGTGCAGCAGGATTACTCCCTCCCAGCAGAGGCTACATTGAAAGAAGGCAAGGAAAAGCAGATGGTAGCAGGGTTCACAGGAGCCATTAAGAAAAAATCATGGCACACTGACAGCTCTCTCATGTGTGCTACTGTGGCACATCATTTTGGAACACCCATATTGACTCCTCCTTTCTGTGTATCTTCCATAATGAAGCTACTTAAGAAACTGGCCCAAACTGGAGAAACATCTTGCTTCTTGACTTTCATGAAGGTTTTAAAAGAAGAAGACCGGAACCTGATGCAAAGCCACTGCCATTCCAGGGCCATGACAATCCTGAAGAACAAGCAAGGCGATGGTTACATCAAAGAAGCTATCATGTACCTCTCCTTTGCCATCATCGCAGCAGGTAGGACACCCCAAATACTCCGTTGTCTTTGTGCAAAATGAGTGCGATTGTTGTGATGTGGGTAGCCCAGCTATTTCTGCTGAGCTTCTTTCCCCATGCTTTCGGACGTCTGAAGAAACTCTGTAGAGCTGCAGAATCATTGCTTTTAGGAACTACAAGCAAGACTTTCAACAAAATGTTGCAGTACTGAATGCTCCTTTTCAAGATGCCGGCCAACCAGCCAGCCAGGCCCTCCTCCACAACTAGGATGTTGCAAGCTCCCGTTTTGGTTCGCAAATTTGATGACCAGCTGTGCCCACCGAGCTCCCCCCTGCTCGCTGGCCCTCTGGGCTGCAGTCAAGCGCCCACCCTGCTGTGCTCGGTGAGCAGCCCTCAACTTACCGAGGCCTGTTTGTTGATCACCATTAAAAAAAAAATGGCGATCGGCAGTGCTTGCCCGTAGAGCTATATGCAAAATAGCTCTGTGAACTAGAGTCTATGGGTGATTCTCAGCGTTTTTTGCTTCTAAGTCTATGTGCCCACCCTAGCTAATACCCTAGCTGCATCCTGCATTGCAGAGGCTGCACTAAGCGGGGGGTGAATTAGATGACCACCAAGGTCATCTAATCTCTTTGGTTCTATGAAAGGGGTGAAGTGTATGGTGTCCTGAGTCACTTGGGGGAATGGTGGGATAAAAGGGAAAGTGATAGTAATAGTTTTTCATTTAAAATATTTGTAGGATTGTCCCATAGTTGATGGAACAAATTTGCTGAACCAGTGAGTTCCTGAACCAGTGGGTTCAAATTACAAGAGAAAAGAAAAGAAAAGTAGGATGGAGGGAGGATTTAGACTAGAATATTAGGAACATAAGGACATAAGAAGAGCCCTGCTGGATCAGACCAAGGGTCCATCCAGTCCAGCATCTAGTCCCTATCCATCTAGTCCACCACTCTGTTAAGAACATCAGAAGAGCCCTGCTGGATCAGACCAAGGGACCATCCAGTCCGGCATTCTGTTCACACGGTGGCCAACCAGCCACTGACCAGGAAACCACTAGCAGGATACGAGTGCCACAGCACCATCCCGCCCGTGTTCCCCAGCAACTGGTGCACATAGGAAAGCCTCCTGACTGTGAGCTGTTTGACAGACTGCTTTGGAAGGCGGTGAGTTCTCCTTCATTAAGAGCTTCATGTGGAGAGGCTGGATAGCCACCTATCAGGAGTACTGTTGTAGTTTATTTTCTGCATCGACAGCGGTTGAACTAGATGATCTTTTGAGGTCCTGCCTAATTCTATGATTCTGGACCACACAGGAAAATCTGGATTCAGCAGATCATAGGGACAACACTGGCTAGTGTTCCAGACCTCTGTTCAGTTTACCCTTCCACCTCTGTGGGTGAAAAGAATTGGCGCCTGAGATGGCTTACTTTCCTTTTCCCTCCCCATCTGTTTTCCCTTTTGTGTCATGTGTTTTAGATTGTGAGCCTGCAGGAATCAGAGGCAGTGAGCCTACGTACACCAGTTCCTGGGGAACATGGACAGGAGGGTACATACAGATCTCCCTCTCTCAAAATACTAGAACCCAGGGTCATCCCATGAAGCTGAATGGTGGGAGATTCAGGACAGATGAAAGGAAGGGCTTCTTCACACAGCACAGAGTTAAACTGTGGAATTCACTACCACAGGATGTAGTGATGGCCACCAATTTGGATGGCTTTCAAAGGGGGCTGGACAAATTCCTGGAGGAGAAGGCCATCAATGGTACTAGTCCTGATGGCTCTGTGCTACCTCCAGTACCAGAAGCAGCGAGCTGGGAAACACCAGTTGCTGGGGAACATGGGTGGGAGGGCACTGTTGCACTCGTGTCCTGCTTGGTGTTTCCTGGTCGACAGTTGGCTGGCCACTGTGTGAACAAAATGCTGGACTAAATGGACCCTTCGTCTGATCCAACAGGGCTCTTCTTATGTTCTTAGGAAGGGACAGCCCTGTTTGTACTGATGGTATGTACTGGGAACCTTTTTCAGTGGCAGATACAGATTCCTTAAACAACAGCATGTTGTCCATTTTAAGGTCAGGATGCCCTAAAGAAAGTTATTGTATATTTGAAAATGGTTTCTGTTTCATTCAGGAGGTTACGCTGTCGATTCCCTTCTCACTCGGGCCCGCTGTTATGGACACCTTGGCCAGAAGAAAACAGCCATCTTTGATTTCAGTGCCATCTTAAAAGAAAACCCTGGAAATGTCCAAGCTCTTTGTGGAAAGGGATTCATTCATCTAGCCCTGAACCAGGAAAAGGTAGGATGATGTTACTGAAGGTGATTAAACAGGGCTTTGAGCCAAGTTCCAGCCAAGACAAGGGCCTCTGCCTAAAAGCAATGAACAGCTTAAGAGAGAAGAAGCAGAGCATTTTCACAAAGAGAACTAAAGATATTTTATTTATTTATTTATTACATTTATATCCCACCTTTTTTCCTCCTTAAGGAACCAAGGCAGTGTACATAATCCTACTCTTCTCCATTTTAGCCTCTCAACAACAACCCTGTGAGGTAGGTTGGGCTGAGAGTCTGTGACTGGCCCAATGTCACCCCATGAGCTTCCATGGCCAAGTGGTGACTAGAAGCTGGATCGCCTGACTCCCAGTCCAACACTCTAGCTACTAAACCACACTAGCTCTCATATTACTTGTTATTTATGTATTATGATTATTTATATCCTACCTTTCAGGATAAAATGCTACCAAGGCTGCTTACAAGTAAAACAATACAACAATGACAACAATGACAACAATATATTTTTAAAAACATTATAAAAATAACTCATAAGGATCTGTCCCCGCAGGGCAGTTACTACAATCTGTGGAGCAAAACAAACTTAAGTAAAAAACAGAAATGACTACATTGGGAAAACATGTATGAAAAATGCGTACTTTTGGAAAATGCGTACAAACGCTCTGTAATCAATGCAAGAAAATGTGTACATTTAAAAAATGTGCACAATGGATGTGCATGAAAATATGCATGAAGCTTCATGCAAAAAGAAAGAAGTTTGTAATCTGATAAGGACAAGAGTCAGGATGAGTGTCAAGGTGAAATTTGGAAAACATTGATGTGCTTAGGTTTTGCTGATTCGCACATGCCTACTTTTTCCACAAGTGTGCACTATAATAGCTCACACATACACACTAACAGCAGAAAGGGAGTGTGAAGCTTTTTAACCAGATACTAAATTCAGGCGGTGACAGGAGAAGGCCAGCCCCTTCACTAGGGACACTTGAGAAATGTGACCTTTGAAAACTCTGATACAAAGCAACCTGATCAGCACTTCCCAGACTAATGTGTGGATTGGGACTTACTTATCCACTGGCTGTCACTCTTCCTGAGTGTGACAATGCAGTTTTCGGCTCAGAGAATGCATCACAAGGCATTTAGATGAGTGTGTTGAGAGAAAACATGTTTTAGAATGTATAATATTGAGAGGAAAATGCGTTTTGAAATATGCATTTAAATAGATGTTTAAATGCAAATTTTCACACAGCTTTTTAAAATGCAGTTTAGTGTGGAAACAGGCTGGAAAAGATGTATGGGTGAATGCATGCTGAAGTGATATAGGCTAGAGTTGTCCATTTTTGAAGATCCCGCCCTTTTTGGGCCTGAGGGATCCCTGGTTTCCGCTCAGCTCGGCTTGCATTTGCGAGCCAAGCTGCAGGCTTTTCCTGAAATCCAGGAACTTTTTCCAGGCTTTTTCCCCTTGTAAATACAAAATTTGCAAGGTGCAACTGCTATTTGTTTAATTTGTGCAAATTCCAGCCATAATTTGCTTAATTTGCACAAATTGTAGCTGTAATTTGCACAAATTACGGCCACAATCTGTGCAAATTATACAAGTTACAGCTGCAAATTGCACAAATTGCACAAATTACAGACACAATTTGTGCAACTTTGTATTTACTAGAAGAAGAAGAAAACACCGGAGAATCCGTGAGCTGGCCTGACTCAATGAAGATCGAATCAGGCCAGCTTGTGGGGGCCAGCTCATGAAAGCTTGGCAAATTCAACCCCCTGGACGGCTTCCTCCAACATGCCTAATATAGCCTGGAAATAGACAGATGTGTCCATCCCTATCCATGCCTTCCCACAGGCATCTGGATGGCTGCTGTCAGCAATACAATACTGGACTAGATGGAACTTCCTTAGTGAAATTAGTATTACTGATGCTTCCAAGTTGGCTTGCTTTCACCCCTCTAAGTTATTATTTTTCTTTTAATTTTATTATACACACACACACACATATGGAAATACATTGCATACTATAAATATAACATTCATACAAAAAAAAAACACATACACACAAGCATCTTATCTAACATTCCTGCAAAGTATCATTCTAAACAAGTAGCTAGTATCTTATTAAACATGTGAAAAAGCAAAACTATTAATCAGTTTGTCAAAAATTGGTAAACTTCACCTCTCGATCAGACTATAACAAGCAAAAAGATCTATATCTGTCGGTATCCAAGTTGTATGTAGCCATCACAAAGACAATAAAAGGGTGCCGGACATCGGAAAAACATTGCTACATATATCACTTTAATGATTTGCATTTCTATACCGTCCAAAGCCCTCTGGCTTTCCATCCAGCCCTGCTTAAAACTGGCCATTCGAACAACCAGAAGAAATAGGTCACAAATGAGAACAGGAGGCAGCCAAACTCTGAGGTGACATTCTGAAAATTTGAGTGACTTCAGCATCCTTCGTCCTCCCATCCTTAGTATGCACACATCATTGGAGGGGCAACGCCAACCTCTCCACGGGGTGACCATGCCTAGACTGCAAGCCAAGTCTGCATGCCTTTACAGGAGTCGTTCAAGCTTTTTGCTAGCCCACTCATGGTCATCACAAATGCAGACATATGAGGAAGCCAGACTAATAACCTCAGTCCAACTAGCACAGAATTGTCTGCACTGACTGGCAGCAGCTCTCCAGGGGCTCAGGCAGAGATCTTTCCTGGCTCTAACTGGAGATGCTGGGGATTGAATTTGAAGCAAGTGCTCTGATGCTGCTCCAGGAAAAGCGCACATTTTTCAACAGTGCGCGCACACACACACACGCCCATTGACTAAAACGTGGAAATGCAAGTGTGCATTTTGTGCATTTCTGAATGCGTGCACTTTTTAACATGTGCACTTTATATGGGGAACATTTTACAAACACAAACACAAGTTCTGGAATTTGCAAATGTTTTCAGAGAACGTGCAGTCCCGCTTGCATTCAAGGTTGTGAACAGGGCATTTTTTAGTGCTTTGCAAACTGAAACAAAGTTCTCAAGCATCCTTAGTGCAAAGAGCTAAGCACATTTCAGATGTGGGCTTAACGGCATTGGGTTCACTCTCACACCTTGCCTTCTCAGCCTATCTAAGCAGTTGTGGGCAACCTGTGCCTCCCAGAGATGTGAAGGCCCGGAAGAAAAATGGAAACATTAGCGGGGGGGGGGGGGATGGAGATTTTTTTTCTTTTTTTCCAAGGATTGTGTTCAGTTTTTTCTGAAATATTGGAAGAATTGAACAGCTTTGGATTATGAAATATTTTCTTTTAGATTTAAGACAAAGTATTTACATATTGTTACCCAGCCTTTATTCCCCCTAAAATGATTTCTAAAAACTATGTAATAAGAACACTTTTATAGAAAGACTGGTGATGTAAAATGTCTGGAGATAATGAAGCCATTGAGAAAATGTTTCTTTAATCCTCTCTGTAAGATAGTTATTTCATTCCTTATTAAAATTATTGATCTAAAGCATATTTTACTGATAGACATTTATGCTCAGTTTCCCAACATGTGAGTAGAGTCACCACTGTGCATTCTTGACAGTAAATATGCATTCTTGACAGCTTGTTCTATACAGTCTTATGTTTCTGATGCTGTAGCAGTCATTTAATGTAGTTCTAGTCTGTTCAGACAATAATTACAAATTTACTGAGTTTACTTTTGCAATATAATGATGATTTTATGAGCAAATGAAGTCATACATAAAAGAACTGTAGCAACAGAAAGGCTGCTTTATTGTTCCTAAAGCAGCCCTCCCCAACCTGGTGGCCTCCAGATGTTTTGGACTACAGTCCCCAGCATTCCTAACCATTGACCATGTTGCCTGGGAGCTGACATACAAAATATCTGGAGGGCATTAAGCTGGAGAAGGCTGTCTTAAAGCAACAAAGTGACTTTTGATCTGTAAAAAGTGCTTAAAAATAAGTATTGCTTATTTTTCAATGTTTTCAGAATTTCCAATTTTTCTGAAAACCCCTGGGGATTTTTTTTTATTATTTTTTATTCCCCGTGGTATCAAAATTTCTGGAAATTTTACATGTCTAGTGACTCCCCCAGACGTTGTTGGACTCCAGCTCACATCAGCCATTAGTCAGAGATGATGAGAGTTCTAATCCAGCAACATCAGTGGAGCCAACAGGTTACCCAATTCTGCTCCTAGGATAGACAAACATCTGTTTGTCTAGAAAACCACGGGGAATTTGTGAACATTCTTTGTGAGCACTCCCAAAATCTTATGGGGCTTTGCAGGTGCTTCCTGAAGAATGTTTGCAAATCCCTGCTGGTCCTCCCTCTCCACTTTGCAATCAATGGAGACATCGTGTCTCCACTGACCATAGAATCGTAGCTTTGAAAGGGGTCTGGTAGGCCATCTAATCCAACCCCCCGGCTTTATGCAGGAAATCCAGTGCATTCCCTATAGTCATAGTTAAACAATAGGCATAGTGACCTTCAACATGCTGCATGCTCCAAAATTGGATTTGATGCTAGGTTTCATTTTGAGAAGACGCCTTTGTGCCTCTAGAGAAATGACATATTTGACATGTAAACAATATCTGTCCATCTGTACTCATTCTGAATGCTTTTATTTTTCTCCCAAATTATTTTGAAGCTTTTGGTTATAAACTCTGGTAGGATTAGAGATGATCCCATTTAATAGACATATAGTTCCTGTGATGTGGACTTGACCCAAAAATATCAAACTGATTAGACGGTGAAAATGTTCACGAAAGCTTCCCATGAAGCTGTGACTGATGCCCTTAAACTTCCAGCCTAAGGATAAATTTGTTAGAAAAACTAGCTCTGTTCAGGCATTCTCCCCGTCTGGGAGGGGAAAGAGTGGAGGGTGAACTTGATGGCTATAGCTCACCCACACTTGCCTGTCTCTGCACCTCCCCAACCCACATATTGAGGGCTGAATGTCTGCAGTGAGGAGCCTTCTCTGTTTGAGGACATTCCCCATGCAATTTAGAACCCTGATCTTCCAAGGCTGTCAATTGTGAGGGGAGTTTACTTGAGAAGAAAAGGCTCCCTGCTCGTGCCGTGCTGAAAATTTCTTCTGCATTTTAAAAATTATTCTCATCCAATTTGATTTAAAAAAAAATGCTTTTGAAAAGATTTTCAGAGAAGAAAAATTTGGTGAAATTCTTGTGAGGGAGATATAGGGTTCTTACATCTATCTTAGTTCCAAAGTGGCCAAGGGGTGTGCATTAGTGTCCTGTCTTTCACTGAACAATCACCTTTCTGGCAGTCTGCAGCCACCCCAGCTTCCTGCACTTCAGTTCAAGCCCAGGGGAAGAAGATGTCATGAGGTAACTCCTCTCACTGAGCTTCTTCAGATCAGGTAGTGCAGGCAGCCAAGGAGGCTGCAGGGAAATGGGGAGATGTATAATAGAAAGTGAAAGAACACACAGCGCCCTTGGTTACCTCGTAAACATAAGCTAAGCTCAAAATCACCTTTAAAAGCAATTCTAACGAAATCCTAAACTGCCCTGGGAAAGAGGCAGTTAAATGAAAGACTCTTTGGCAGGGGAAGAAAGCTTTTGGGAAACTGGAGGACCAATTTCACCACAGCACTGATGCAGAGGTTCGCCACTGTAACACAGCAGTAACTGTGCCCGGGAAGCATGGGAAAGGGTGGGACAAACAGACTCATGATCTGTACTGACCTCTTCACTGAATGGTAGTTTGGGGGGGGATGCTTGAATAAGGCTACTGAGGGTGCAAGCCTATTGAGATAGCCTTCCTCTGAAGTTGGAGGTGACCGCCTATCCAATGCAGGGTGGCTGAAGCAGGGAGGAGAGAATTCCCTCAGTGCTCTGGATGCCCTGCAGTTTGCCTTAGACCTCCAATTTCAGGCACTGAAGTGCGGCTTTGGGGAGGGGGCGGGAATGGGGCTGGAGACCACATAGGAAGCTGTCTAAAACAGCTTTGGAGGTCTCCTCCCCTCCCTGCCCATGGAAACACCCCCTTTACACCCTGTCCATGCTCCGTGTTACAAGCACAGACAGGCACAGAGGGGCAGCTTCCGTGGTTCTCTCTGCCCCGGGCTACAAGGGGGCAGGGAGCACAGATTCCCAGCTACGAGCTCATAGCGCTGTCTAGAGCTCTGAGCTGGGAAACTGGAAAATCCTATCTCCCCCAGGAGACAGGGGATATAGGATTGCTCTCTGAGTGACCTACTATGTCTGTGGTGTGAATTTTCTTTATGTCTGGGTAAAATAAGTGTTTACAGGCAGACATGTAGTTATGGCTCCAACCGGCTTTTCTCCCTGTACGATCCCCTGGGAGAAAAATGGCCCATGATCACTGTAACGTATGCATGATACTGTAAATGTTTATGTTTTATTTGTAGAATGTTATCCAGGTAAGTTAGAGTTAAGTGAATGTTGGGGGGGGGGTGAAAGGTGAGGCAGGTGGCTACCAGGAAAAAAAAAAGGCATTTTCTTCTGTGGCACCCAAGTTGTGGAATGAACTCCCTAGAGAAGGTTGCTGGTGAATACGTTGTACTCTTTCTGGGGCCAAGGGAAGACCATTTTTTAAAATTTTCCTTTGGCATTGTTAGCATTTCAGCATTCCCGTTTTTAGCTCCACTGTCTTAAATTGGCGATTGCATTTTAAATATCTGCACTGCTGCTATCGTTTGTTTGTTTGTTTGTTTGTTTGTTTATTTATTTATTTATTACATTTATATCCCACCGTTTTTTCCTCCATAAGGAACCCAAGGCGGCGTACATAATCCTCCTCTCCATTGTGTCCTCAAAACAACAACCCTGTGAGGTAGGTTGGGCTGAGAGTCTGTGACTGACCCAAAGTCGCCCAGTGAACTTCTGTGGCCAAGGGGGGACTAGAACCTGTATCTCCTGACTCCCAGTCCAACCCTCTCGCCACTACACCACAATGGCTCTCCTAGGTTTTGCTCTGGACCTCTGCTTGTATTTTTATTCTGTAGTTTTAATCTATTATATTTTATACTGTATTTTCTGTTGTAGTTTGTGAACCGCCCAGAGAGCTTCAGCTATTGGGTGGTATAAAAATGAAAAAAAAAAAGATAAATAAATAAAGATTCCCACCTTTATTGTGAGTGAGTGGAATTGTACGAACTTTAAATGGAGAGAACTGAAAGTTTAACAGTTACATAGGGTTTACAGATTCAGTGACTGTACATCTAGTGAGTGGAGTTTGGGGTGGGGGGTTTAGAATGGGTAGATAAGTAAGTTAAGAATAAGTATAGGATGATTAAATAATAACTTATATGACTCTTCTTGTATGTAATAAAATTTTAGTTGTTGTTTTATTATATGTATATGATCCCGGGTGTGGGTTTCATTTATTAACGCTACCAAATTAAAGCAATCTCTTTTCCTGTTACTACTCCTATATTGGTGAAAGGGAACTGTTTAACTTAGTGGGTGTTTCCTTGACACAAGGTAAAATGACTGAAGCTTTGGGATTTAGTGAGGACAACTGGCCAAAAGTGAGGTAGACATCGCGGGCTTATTTTTCAGTTTCGAGTGGGTGGAAACAGGAGGGAAAATAACCCGGAGTCAGATCAGGAGCATCACGATCACATGCTGTCATTTTCCAGGGGCATTCCATCAACATTGTCAAGTCATGGGGTGCTCCAGGGCAGGGAAGGTGGAAATGCCGGTACGACACATCCTATGTATTGTCCGGCAGCCTCCTCCCCCGCTCCGCCTTCCCGTGGCTAGACAGCCAAAATTGGCTGTCGAGCCACAAATGCAGGGCAAGAGAGGCACAGAAGGAATGAGCTCCTCCATGTTTCTCCTGCCCTGCGTTGGATAGGCGGTTGCCTCCGAGTGCAGAGGCGGCCGCCTATCCCCGTAGGATTGCGCCCTAAGTCTACTAAGTCCCATGTAGCCAAGATCACTAGACCTTTTTCCTCCCCGACATGAATATCCCAACATTTATCCTACCCTCACTTTGTGGGAAAGTAAGGCCCAGTGATATGGGGGCAGGGGAAAGCCTTCTCCCAGTCCTGCCTCCAGCACTGCTACCTTAATGTGAAACACCTTCCTGGGTTCTGCATTCATTGGCACTCTGATGCTAGGCTTCAGGTAGCTGGAGAAATTTGAGACAGACTAAAATGAGCTTGGATTTCTAAGAATCCGACCTGCAGAATCCGCTGCGGAGCACCCCCCTCAGGCTGCACAGAGTCCGTGGACTTTTTTTTTTTTTTACTTTCCTGAGATTTAAGCTTATTCATTTGTAGGAAAATACGCAAGTTTATGCTGAGGAAAAGTTGAATGGAATAGGGGACAATACATTAAATGTTATATACTAAGGTAAATTGTGTGAATTGTTTTGAAACCTCTTCTGTAATTATTTGCGTCGTTTTTCGGCGTGACGAGAAAAAATATTCGCATCTGTCTGTGAGTGGGCGATGGAACGAAAGGTGCCTGACACAATCCATGAAAAACGGAATGAGGGGATTTTACACGGTCCCTAGGTGTAGGGTGGCCATTTGTCATCTTTTACAGAGACGGTCCTCTATTTGAATGGCTTGCCTAGGTGGATCACAAGTTGTGCAGGCCTGCTCCAACCACTGCACAACACACTGCCTCTCCCCTCCTTCACACCAGGCGAATGATGTGAAGGAGGGAAGGGAAAGATACAGAGGAGAAAAACACACACTCAAGTAGGCTACAAAGAATTTTCATTCTCTCTGAAAATCTCTGCGCAGGCAACAACCTTGAAGGTGACAAAAAGAATCTTTTGATAAAGGTTAAAGAGGATTAACATTTGAAAACCTCTTTTTTTCCTTTCCTTTTCTTCTCGACCATTAAATGCAAACTGTTTCTGTCTCGGAAACCCCCAAGTGGTATCTTAATGGGAAGGTTGTACTGCTGTCTTGTCTGCTCTCCAAGATAGCAAGTGCATCACAATAAACAAGGTTTAATCCCCCCCCCCCGTCACATACATCCTTAATACCCCTGGATTGAAATGGAAGTCCTTTGTTTACCAACCTAATATAAAAGGCAGCTAATTAAATGTCATTTTGGCTTTTAGCAGGGGGAGAGAAGCATAGAAATGAGCCCATAATATGTTTGTTCATGCTAATTAAACTCTTTTAGCACTGACTTTGTTTTCCAGAGGGCTCGTGGGTGCCTTCTAAACACCTGGTGACCAATGATCTCTTCCCAGGAGGAGTTGGGCCCAACATTAAAAAAAAGGTCAGGAGTTGATACGTTTGTTCCCAGAGAGAACATGGCTTGGCCCCCAAACCTCTCTCAGCCCAGCCCTGGGATGAGAGAGAGACAGGAGCGGGGCGGAATCAGATATAGGGTTACTGAGGGGACAAGCTTCCCTCTGAGGTAAGTTTCATCCTGGGGAGGGATTCCGCAGGGGGGTGGGAGGCCGTTCCGCCATGGGTTTCGGAGGGCTGAATGCCAGTGCGTTTGGCCGCACTAAAATCCATGGTGGCATTCTCCGCCATGCCTAACTAGGAAAGTCAAAAGTAATGGTTCAGGAGTGCAGAGATATTTCTTGAAAGACACATTAAGGGCACAATCCTATGCAGGTTTAGAGCAGAAAAGAAGTCCTACAACTCCCAGCATGCCCCACCCAGCATGGCTGGCTAGGGAACGCTGGGAGTTATAGGACTTTTATCTGTCTAAACCTGCATAAGATTGCGCCCCAAATGTGCAGGTGTTTTCTCCCTGCGCCCTTTTGCGGGAAGTTGTTATCTACCATCATTTCCTGTGTCTGATGCTCCGGATAATGCAAACCCAGAAATGGGCAAATAATTTACTCGCATGTATAATCATTGGATTCTTGTTTTATACATGTAGGAGGCTGTGTGTGATGTGACCTCAGCCCTCAAAGCTGATCCCGTCTTAGCAGTCACCGAAATCCTCTCACTAAAGCCGGAAGCCCAGATGCTGCTGCACAGGTGGTTGCTTGAACACTGCAGGGCTGTGTTGTTGGAATCTGGGGCTAGCAAAGAGCTCATCACCAGAGACGGTCTGAAGGAGCTCGCCATAGTTGGAGAATCTCTTGTGAAACTAGACAGCGAAAACACCAAGAGTCATATTCTGTATGTGGACCTTTTAACTGCTGATGGTAAGCGATGATTCCAATATCTTGGCCTTGTAGGCCCCTTCTAAACTACTATTCTACGATTATGTGATCTTGGAGAGGCCATCTCCTGCTTTTAGAATCTCCATCAGCCATTGCTGTAATTTTCAGCATATGTCGTTGATTGGGTATGGTTTGTATCCTCTGGTGGATTTGTGCTAGGGGAAAGTACCCTTGTTTAGCGATGAGTGAGAATTAGATTTCAGTTTGGTTTTGATCAGAATTTACTAAAATGCACAAAATTCTCCATATTCGGGACCAAAAAAAAGAACTTGAGATGTAAACAAAAACTCAAATCTGTGAGAAACGTGAACTGACACATTTGTCCATCCAGACCCAGGGCTTTGAATGTTTAGCTCCTAAAAGTCTGGGTTTGAATTCCTGTGTATCCAACCACGTCAGTGCTTAATTAGGGTTGCAACCTCTTTTTCCTGACAGGCTTCTCATCTTTAATAGCTACATCTCTTGGTCAATAGACCCTGTACTCTTCAGCATTTTTATTAATGACTTGGAGGAAGAGGTGGGTGGAACGCTTATCTGATTTGCAGATGACACAAAACTGGGCAGAATAGCAAATAGCTTGGAAGACAGAAGCAATGTTCAAAATGATCTTGATAAGTTAGAAGACTGGGCAGAAAACAACAGAAGGAAATTTAAGGGAGACAAGTGCAAAGTTAGGAAAAAGAAATTAAATGCACAGGTATAAGATGGGGGATACCTGGCTTGACAATAGTACATGTGAAAATGATCTTGGAAGCCAATACACACATGCCAAAATTGATGTAACACGTTATATACACACTTCACTACATCCAATACTTAAACTTTAAGATTGGTTTCTGAGGCCTGCCATCAAGTAACATCAGATTGGTGGACGCTAGAGACAGAGCCTTTTTCATGTTGGCCCCATATTGATGGGACTCCTTCTGTAGTCCAGTACGTAGGGCTCCTGCACTGTCATTTTATAAGTGGGCCTCAAATGCGATTTTACTCGAGGTGGCTTGTGACTGATATTTTAGTTTCGCTTTTTAACTGTTGCTATTGCAAGCTGTTTCAGATGCGCACTTATAATATTTTAACTTGATCCCATATTGCTTTAACTACTGCTGGTTATAACACTGGATTATAATTTTATAATTGACAATTTATTTTACATTATTTTTCTGCTGTGAGCCACTTTTGGAGGATTGCCCCTGAAAAGTGGTGGGGCAATTTTGGGAGGATGGGCAAAACTTACTGAAGCTTTTCGAAGCTCCATGGAGGTAGCTGCCACCATGTTAGATTTTCTGAGAATGACCTGTTCTGAGGAGCATTCTGGGAAATCTAAGCGTTCATTGCCACCCTGATAGAACTTTGAAGAGTGCTTCAAAGCACCAAAACCACACCCCAAAGATACAAGAGAGGGGCGTGTCACGTTCCTTCATCCTCTCTCTTCACAGTCAACACAGTCTAAGATACCAGGCATCAGGCTCACTGCTTTATTAGTTAATGACCAGGTTCCTTACGAATGCAAATTCCAGGAAGTTCTCAGGCTACAAAGGAAATAGCTACTCCACACAATTACGAATACCAATAGAGGAGCTGAAGTGGAAGTTAGGGAAGTTGCGGGCAGTTTGAACAAGAACTTCCTGGCCAGACTAGCTTATGGGGGATGCCCCTCCATTACGGTGGCTCCCTCCTACATAGGCTATCACGCATAGCCCATCTGGAGGAGCGTCTGAGCTCCACCTCTCATTATCCCCACTTCGCTCTGCAATGGACCCTAGCATCCCTCAAGTCACGCCCCTCACTCTCCTCTTCCCCCAAGACCTGGGTTCTCATGGAGCGGGGGGGGGGGGCTTCAGGTCAAGCCATCTGTGTGCCAAGGTCCTGAGACCAGGTCAATGCCTATCCATATCTGAGCTCACTAGGGAGGAAGCCTCCCCCGGTTCTGGCTGTTCCCATTCTGAGTCTGAGCTGCTAACTATCTCCACACGCTCAGATTCATCCCTGACAGGGGGTGGGTTTGCCTCCTTTTGTCATTGCTGAGCCCCACCCCCCAATATAGGCCTTTGGAAATGTTGGTTCTGCTCAAAAATGCAACGAGGTGAGAATTTTTAAAGCACTTTGTACGACAGGCACGTTGACTCTTTCTGCCAGATGGCCAAACTCAGTTTCATGGAAACTCTTGGGCACTGCATTCCAGTGGTGGGCAAAAGGGGTGGCAAAGAACAGAAGCCTGGAAGCTATGAAACAATAGGTGGGTGGGGGAAGGGAGTGAGGCCAAGGGAAGGGGAACCCCAGGTGGACCAGCCTGGGACCCCAGGTGGGCTAGATTTGGCCTGCAGGCCAGAGGTTCAACACTCCTGTTATATAACAAAAAGCACTTTAGATGTCATAACTGCTCAAAGATTACTTCTCCATCTCTCAGTATCACATAACTACTGTATTGATGTTGACTGACAGGGAGGCACAAAGAAGCCCTGACTCATCTTCAGGGGTCATTCGGTCAGAATGCGCCCAATGACTTCATCAACTCTCGGTTTGGCATGCTTCAGGCCAAGAAGAGAAACATGAATGTTGCAGCCCATATTTTGGCCAGTTTAGCTGCGAAGGACTACAAGGAGTTAGGATACGTCTTGAACTTCTTAGACACCAAGCAGCGGCAAAGCCTCGCTCAGGTACAACCATCAACCACTCGCCCCTCTTTGTGATGCAAATCATGTGTTGATGCATGTGAGGAGACATTTTGCAGGATCACAGAGTTGCACTCACTATGAATAGCCTCGTACAACCTCAATTCGCACACTAACCCAATGGCTGTGGGGCGCCTCTAGGGCTAGAACTGGGAACACTTGTTCTATACATGGCTGCCATGTGTGGTGGTCCACCAGAATTGCACCTTAGGGCCTCTTCTTGGACTGTAAAGTGTTCTCAGTTTCTGGACTGCCTCTGCCCACCCAGTCTGACCACTGGGGCCCTCCCATACAGGAAGAGCTCTAAATTGCTTCCTGTTTGACTGGGACTTTGCCTGTGCTACAACAGCCTTCTAACTCTAGCTGGCTTTGAACCTGGCATTGCTCCTTGGCTCTGACTGCTGGCTTGAGCTCCCCTCAGCTCAGTTCTGCCCCTGATTCCTGGTTCCTAGCCTGGTTCCACTCTGACACCTGCCTATGGCCAACCCTGACAGGGGCCAATAAAGGAACCTGACATTTCTCCCATGTCAAGGATGGCCAACTTCGTCCACCTGGTTCTCTTCCTCACCACTAGTCAAGCTACTCAAGGGTCAGACCCCTTCCCCTGGATGGCATCCGGTGCCCGCACCATCCCTATGTGATATTGCCAGCCACTTCAAAACTGAGCTGCTTTGGTGTGAGAGGGCAGTTGCTGGATATGGCAGTTGCTGGATATAGTTCACGAGGGCAGTTGCTGGATATGGTTCATGAATCACCCATGGGTCATCTCCAACAGATGGGTCCAAACTGGATGATACAGATGTTGGGGTCACGTGAGGAATCTCTCTATGCATTTTCAAAACCAAAATGAAGTTGCAAGGCCCTGAGAGGGAAAGGGTCCCATTGGGAAAGCAATGTGTGTGAGGGATGCTTTATCCTTCCCTTCAGCCTGTTGCTTTTTTCTGAGCAAAATTGAGGGCGTGTACCTGCTCAGGAAAAGATGCACACACACACTTTTCACTTGAAAGTGGAAAAGCGTCAGGAGGAGCAAAGGGAAAGGGCTAAGTACCACCTGCCATTGTGTTAATCAGCTTTTCAGCCCTCCCTTCACTGTGTTTCAATTGTCTTATGAAGCTCTTGAGACAGTGCTGGTATACCTTCTGGGATCTTCTGCAGTTTGGTCCTTCAAAACCTGATGTGCTCCCTCCCCCCATCCCACAACCTATGTTGTTTTTTTTCTTTTGTTATGTTATCTAGTGGTGTGCCAAATCCTGCCCACTATTTGGGGGAACTTTTTTCTCTCCCTGTGAAGGAGGTGTTGCTTTTTCTGCCTCTTTCGCAGGGAGAAGGAGAATTTTGGAGAATTTTCTCCTTGACGAGGGGGACAGAGTTCATCCTGAATACCTGTTGGAGATGCCAAAGTCACATGGTCTCCTGGGAGTTCTGAAAGAACTGCCGGGCTGGAGAAGCGTCCTGAGCTCCTGCAAGTGCGGGGGGTATTTTTAAAAAAATAAAGAATAGAAAGAAGACCCCTCCACAATCAGCTTCACTTAAAAAAGATATGTGGAAACCTTGTCCCCCTCCCCAAGGAGAAAATTCTCTGAAATGCTCACATCTCCCAGCTTCTTTCGCCAAAGTTTGGTGTCTGTCTGTCCCCATGATGAAAATGGAACAATTGAAATTTTCAGCACAGAACTAATAATATCATGATTACTGGGGGATGAAAGTGTTTTTCTGCACCCCTATTCTCTCAGGTGATTCCTGCTTCCCAGTGTGGTCTCCTTCTCTCTCCCTTTCTCTCTCTCTCTCTCTCTCTCCGTATATATATATATATATTCTGTCTGTGGATTTTGTGCATTGGGATGGCAGGTCTATTACTGCTTTCTCTTGGCCTAAGCAACAACAAAAATAACCTCCCTGAGAAACAACAACAACAAAAAACCTGTGCTGTATGCTGATACGCTAAATAAATAAATGGTCTTGAGAAGACTGCTTTGAATGCGCGCCAGCAAGCCAGTGGGAGGGCGTTAAGTAAGCAAGTATTAATTTACCAATCCCTGCCACAAAGAGCCTCTCTAGTCTAGATAAGGCATGGGGGGGGGGAACGCAACATCTCTTTGCTGGGAGAGAAAAGCAGGGAGATTTTAAGAACTAATTGCCAATCACTGACTTGATGTGGAAATAAAAGGACAATAAAGAGCATTTCTCCTGGGGAAAAAGTGACTCCTTATAAGGAACACTAGATACTCTTAGCCAGATGCTCTTAACCTTAGCAGCTTCTTTGCCCGGGTAGCTTTATAGATTGGGGTTGTAGCAACCATGGAATGATAGCTGTAGTTAGAGGACAACCATGGAATGTTGTCTGAAATATGACTCTAAAACTGGCTTTGGCATGTTCCAAATATGCACACAGCTGGAGGAAGAGGAAAGAAATGCGAGTAAGTCGCATTTACAGATCAACATGTGCTGGAGGATTTGTAGAGCGTCTTTCAGTGGGGAAATGAGTAAGTTGTTTCAGCATTAATTGCACCACCTTGCTATGTCTGTAGCACTGTTCAGGGGTTCCCCTCCATGTATGCAGTGAACTTGTGGAGCGGGGAGTTGGATCTTTTACATCTCCAACTTTTTGGGTCGCTGCTTCTGGATCACCAAAGAAGAGGGCACCACTTTGCATAAAAATGGCATACGCAAATTTAGAAATTATTATTATGATCTAAATAGAAATCCATAGTGTGTGACCAGGTGCTTGCTGTTCAGCCTGCAGTCCAGGTGCTAACTACTGATGGACAACTTCAAGGCTGATGGTTTTTTATCTTTAGACTGGACAGCCCTTTAAACAGAGGACACCTTCAAAATCGAGCAGAGTTCTCTGGCAGTCCTTCAAATAGAGGACACCTTCAAAATAGGGGAGAGTTCTCTGACAGCCATCCAGATAGAGGACACCTTCAAAATAGGGGAGGGGGAGTTCTCTGGCAGCCCTTCAAATAGAGGACACCTTCAAAATAGGGGAGGGGGAGTTCTCTGGCAGCCCTCCAGATAGAGGACACATTCGAAATAGGGGAGGGGGAGTTCTCTGGCATTCCTTCAAATAGAGGACACCTTCAAAATAGGGGAGAGTTCCCTGGCAGCCCTCCAGATAGAGGACACCTTCAAAATAGGGGAGGGGGAGTTTTCTGGCAGCCCTTCAAATAGAGGACACCTTCAAAATAGGGGAGGGGGAGTTCTCTGGCAGCCCTCCAGATAGAGGACACCTTCAAAATAGGGGAGGGGGAGTTCTCTGGCAGCCCTCCAGATAGGGGACACCTTCAAAATAGGGGAGGGGGAGTTCTCTGGCAGCCCTTCAAATAGAGGACACCTTCAAAATAGAGCAGAGTTCTCCAGCAGCCTTTCAAATAGAGGACTGCCCTCCATAAAAGAGGGCAGATGGCCACCAGGCCATCTGATGCAAGTTTGCTCTGGGGAGAAAACTCCTTGGAAAAGACCTGATGCTGGGAAAGATGGAAGGCAAAAGGAGAAGGAGACGGCAGAGGATGAGATGGCTAGATAGCATCACCGATGCAATGAACATGAGCTTGAGCACGCTCTGGGAGAGAGCGCAGGACAGGAAGGCCTGGCGTGCTATGGTCCACAGGGTCACAAAGAGTCGGACATGACTTAACGGCTGAACAACAACAACAATTTGGGGGAATTTATAAGGTGGGTGGCTTCTCAGTCCCAGCTGCTGTCCCAAGGAAACCCACAGCCAAGCAGAAGCCCTGAGGTGGCCCTGTGCCTTTATTTCCTGTAGCTGTCAATAAGCACACACACCAAAAAAAGGGAGACATGTTGACATCTCTCAAGGTGCCCTGACATTTGGGGAGCTAATTTATGCCACTGTGGATTAGCGGTAACATTAAAGGGAGAAGAACAATTTTATGTCTATCTTAAGTTGCCAGCTTTAGCATGCAAGCCATGACAAAGCAACTTACTGGCAGCTGCTTTAAACATGAAACGTTTCTTTTTGACCTTCATTAAGCTATCCGTGATAGCTGTTCCCAAAATTCTAAAGAGTTTATTCCATAACGGGATGAAAGGAACATAGCTCCCACTTCCTTTCCCCCACTCTTCTGTTTTTACTAAGGCGTTATAAGGAAAGGATGCACATAATTTGTTGTTCTGATGTTTGGTATAGATTTATTATCTGCACCTTTCTCATACCATCACTAACAGATGGACAACTGAGGCTGAATTATGGTGAGCTTAATTTCCTTGGTCGGCCATCACAGGTCTGAGCCTCGAAGGGGAAATGTGGGAAGCCCCACGTTCCAAGCCTATCAGCGTCAAGAGCAGAAGCTTTTGGTCCTTGTGTGGAATGAACAAGATGTATTAGAAAGACTGTTGACAGGGGCTGGCTACTGGGAGCATACAACTCCCCTGTTAAAACAGCTTCATTGGCTCCCAGTCTGTTTCTGGGCACAATTCAAAGTGCTGGTCAGGTCATGTCCTATAAAGCCCTATACAGCTCGTGTCCAGGTTAACTGAAAGACCGTATTCTCCCGTATGAGGCTACTCATGTCCTGAGATCTTCAGGGGTGGCCCTTCTCACGGTCCTGCCACCATCACAGGCTGGTCTGGTGGGAATGCAGGAGAGGACCTTCTTGGTGGCTGCCCCAAGGCTCTGGAACTCCCTTCCCAGGGAGGCCAGAGCGGCAACCTCCTTGGTATGCTTTCGCAGGCAGGTAAAAACTTTTTTGTTCCGGTAGGCCTTTGGGGATAGCTAGTCTGGACCTGTGAGAATATGACGGATGAATACTATGGTTATATTTCTTGTTGTCTTTTAAAATTTTGATATTTTATATAATTTTAATATTATTGATGATTTAATTATATTTTTAACTTTAGTATATTTCTATTTATAGGCTTTAACTGTATCAGTTTTTTATGTTGTAAAGCCGCCTTGAGTCCCAGTATTGGGGAAGGCAGGATATAAATAAATACAACAACAACAACAATGCATAGTACTTACAGCTAGCGCTATGCCAAAAATTTCTCCCACATTTTTGTCAACATTCTCATTTAGTCTGACAGAAGAGAAAATGCTTTCGAAAAGAAATTCAATAGTGAAGAAATTTCGGAGAAATTCTCATGGGCTGGAGTTGGGTTTCTTGGGCTTACCTTACTTAGGAGGTGGCCGAGGAGTACGGATGTACAGACTGTGTAATATCTGCTCCGTTTGTGTTTCATGGATCGTCAGGCGCCTTTTGTTCCATTGTCCGCTCACAGACGGATGCAGATTTTGTTTCCATCATGAGGAAAAATATGCAAATGATTACGTAAGAGATTTCACAACAATTTGCATAATTTACCTCAGTACGTAACGTTTAGCATATTGTCCCCCATTCCATTCCACTTTTCCTCAGCAGAAACTTGAGCATTTTCCTATGAATAAATCTGCATACATTTCGGGGAAGTTAAAAATATAAAAATCCAAAATTCCATGCGCTCCGCATGGCAACTCTTCTTACAACCCCTAATCTCTGGGTCAGTGAGGGGAGAAATAAGCAGGTGTGTCTTCAAGGGGTTTTTCCTTTCTTTCCTCCACCTGCCCCCCTGGGTGACAAGCTGATCGCACCAAAGTTCCCTGTTTGGGGGAAGGTCCGTAGCCCGGTGGTAGAGCACATGCTTTGAACGCAGCAGGTCCCATGTTCCATCAGTGGTTCAGCTAGGTCATTTTAGATTCTAAACTTACTGGGTCTTACTGGGGATGGGGTGGGGGGTGTCATTAAATGGTATTGTGCATTACTTCATGTCAAACTGTGGCAAGCCAACCCAGCTGCTTTTGGGATCCCTACCGCTCACTCTGCTAAGCCTGGCCCTGGTTGTCTGCCCCAAGGTGGGTTCAGTCTCCATCCTAAAGACATCAAGCAGATGGAAGTAGGGACCCTCTGCCAGTCCAAGTAGACAGCACTGGGCTGGATGGACCAATGGTTTGACAGCATAAGTCACCTTCATGGGGCCTAGAAGAAGCCTTCAGGTGGGCAGAGAGGGTTGCTGACCCACGATCGTGCAAAGTCAATTAGACATTTCGTTAAATGGTTTGTAATGATATACCATTTTACAGTGAGAAGAAGGCATGCAGCTACAGCATGTGTGCTACAATGCCCAGGGCTGGCTCCAGGCTTAAGCTCAGCATCCTCAGTAAAGTGCCTTCTCGTGGTAAGGTTGCTGGAGAAATTAGAGACAGATTAAAATGAGCTCGGATTTCTAAAAACCTGACCTGCGGAATTCGCTGCAGAGTGACCCCCTCAGGCCCCGCGGAGTCCGGGGACTTTCGGATGATTTTTTTACTTTCCCGAAATATACGCATATAAATCCTCTGTTGAGGATTTCCTGCTGAGGAAACGTAGAATGGAACGGGGGACAATACACTACATGTTATGTACTGGGATAAATTATGTAAATACTTACGTAAATACTTGCGTAAATATTTCCGTTATTTTTCCGCATGACGGAAAAAAAAATATTTGCATCCGTCTATGGGCGGATGATGGAACGAAAGGCACCTGACAATCCGCAAAACACAGACGGAGCAGATTTTACACAGTCCGTACATCCCTATCTGGTGGGGAACCCCTTACATTAGTGGGCCTCTGGCCATTAGCTTTCCTTTGGACAGCAGCAGACAGGAAGCAGTGGAAGCTGGTGGCTGCAATGTCAGTGGGGCGGTGAATCCACTCTGGCTTTCAGGCAGAACTCCAAAGAAGCTAGGGATGTGCAAACCCACCCTCATCCGGGTTCTCCGGATGCCCGCCCAGCCCCTGCCGCCACTTGCCAGTCCCTGGACCACAATCGAGCCCCTCCCACATGTGGCAAGTGGCCCGCACTTACCCCCGCCTTGTCGAGCTTTAAAAAAAAATGGCAATTGTGGATGTGCATATTTGCATATGTGCGGAAGTGTGCATTTTCATGGGTGCTCATATTTGCATACATCGTATGCAATGCGCACATTTGCAAAAAATGTGTATTTTCACGCACTCACAAAATGCACATTTTTCGCACATATGCAAATATGCACATTTTTGCAATCACCATTTTATTTTTCAAAAACTGGCAACCACAGAGCTTGATGAGACCATGGGGGTGAGTTTGGGCTACTTGCCGAGGGCAGGGGCTTGGTGAACGGGGCTCAGGTGTGGGCAGAGGGGGTTCTGCCAGATTCCCAGATGGAACTGGGCACTAGCACCATCCCTAAAAGGAGCTATCCAACCCCAAATGGTTTCAGCACCTTGTATAGCTCCTTTAGAGTTCTGGCTGGTTCTAACTGAAACTCAGAGTGGATACACCTCCCCACTGACATAGGCACCTCCAGCCTCCACTGCAGCAAAGAGTTGACATTTCCCAGCAGGAAGCTGATGGGACCTTGTACTTGACAGGATTGGTGCATGGAGTATCACTTTCCCCCTGGGTATTCGGCGGGGGGCGGTATCCCAACCCCAATCCCCAGCAGGAAAAGACAATGCAAGAGGGTCTGGCAGTCCCTGCCTGCACTTCTGCCTTCCCCTGCAGTAAGATTCTTGGCCTCAGGGCAGAGGAAGGGGAGGTGGCAGTGGGGCGTTTCTCCAGTGCCCTTGGGACTTTATGCATTCAGTTGGAACACATACAAAGCCTTCCCCCTACACACACTCTTTCGAAGAAAACTGGGGAGTGATCACCCATCATGAGATTTAAGAGCAAGCCAACTTGCTTGGTGGCAAAGTGAGACTCCAAGAAATTCTTGGTTCTGTAGCAATTTTTCCACCAACACCCTCATTGCATTCACACAGTTTCACACGTCTTTCCATAAAAGCAGAGGTGCAACAGGAATGAGAACGATACTTTGCCTCATCCATGTGGAAAACTAAAATGGGTCCTCCTGTGCCATTTCCTTTGAGTAACCAAAAAGATTGGCAGCTTGCAAGTTTTTGCGTCTGAAACAATTGCTTGCTACATACTGGAAATCAAACTAAAATTTAGTTCTCACAGGCTCTGGAGCAAATTTAATAGAGGGGTGGAGTGTGTGACAAAATTGACATCCAGTTTTCTGCCGAATCAGGATGCAAACTAATTATATTTGGGGGGGGGGGACAGAAGCGGAAGAGTTAGATCAACACCTAGAGATGTGAAGGGGGCGAAAGAGGATGGGGGGGTTGGAGGGATGTTTTTTTCCTGAATCTTTCTGGTTCCCCTCCCCCTTTTCTGTTTTTTCCCCTTGGGCCTTCACGTATCGGTAATATCTAATCCAGGGCTGGCCCAAAATATTTAGATCCTTAAGATGGAGCAGCAAATGCCAGCACCACCAACACCAAAATCAACATGCAAAGAACCCAAAGCTCGTCTAGTTATTCGATGCCTGAGGGAGAAAATCCCTTAAGGTCCTCTCTCCTCCCTGGCAGTAAACATACAATTATGAAATAACTAAGAAGATTCACTGCCCTTTCATGGCACTCCAAACCAGCTCCGTGGGGTGGCTCCCTCACTCTGCTTAATGGTAGGGCTGACCCTGAAGCTGGTTTGTGCATATAACCTATATTCTCAGCAGAAAGTGGACAATAATAAAAAGAAGAAAGGTTGTCACAGAGAGGAAGGCCAGGATCTCTTCTCAGTCATCCCAGAAGGCAGGACACGGAATAATGGGCTCAAGTTACAGGAAGCCAGATTCCAGCTGAACATCAGGAGAAACTTCCTGACTGTTAGAGCAAGATGATAATGGAACCAATTACCAGGGGAGGTAGTGGATTCTCCCATACTGGAGGCATTCAAGATGAGGATGGACAGCCGCCTGCCAGGGATGCTTTGACTTGGATTCCTGCAGGGGGTTGGACTCGATGGTCTTATAGGCCCCTTCCAACCCTACTATTCTATGATTCTATGATTCTAAGATATCAACTGCAAAGCCACTACAGAAACTGGGAAAGGCAATAGCTCAGTGGTAGAGCAACTGTTTTGCATGCAGAGGGTCCACATCACAAATGTGATGTGGCTGCAAAAAAGGCCAATGCTCTTTTGGGCTTCATTAATAGAAGCATAGCTTCCAAATCCCAGGAAGTACTAGTTCCCCTCTACTCAGCACTGGTTAGGCCTCATCTGGAGTACTGTGTCCAGTTCTGGGCACCACACTTTAAGAAGGATGCAGACAAACTGGAGAGGGTTCAGAGAAGGGCAACAAAGATGATCAGGGGACTGGAAAGAAAGCCGTATGAGGAGAGACTGAAAGAACTGGGCATGTTTAGCCTTGAGAAGAGAAGACTGAGGGGAGATATGATAGCACTCTTCAAGTGCTTGAAAGGTTGTCACAGAGAAGAAGGCCAGGATCTCTTCTTGATCATCCCAGAGTGCAGGACATGGAATAATGGGCTCAAGTGACAGGAAGCCAGATTCCGGCTGAACATCAGGAAAAACTTCCTGAGTGTTAGAGCAATACGACAATGGAACCAATTACCTGGGGAGGTGGTGGGCTCTCCCACACTGGAGGCCTTCAAGACGAGGCTGGACAGCCATTTGTCAGGGATGCTCTGACTTGGATTCCTGCATTGAGCAGGGGGTTGGACTCGATGGCCTTGTAGGCCCCTTCCAACCCCACTATACTATTCTATTATTCTATGAAATGGAATTTGGAGGACTTTGGAGAGGCCATGTTTTGCTGATTCGTGACAGACGAACCAAAAGCCACCATCTTCTCTGTAGCTCCCAGCCATTCTGCTTTTCATAGGGAAACCATGGCCATTCACCTCCTGAAACTGCTGGTAGCTTTGTTTAGGGCTTAAACATTCAGAGACATTCAGTCTGAAACAGCAAGGTTAAAAGCACTGTTTTCATTTCTGAGCAGCAAAAGGAATAGTAATGAGAAATGAGAAATCCATTAGAGCCACAGCATCTTAATGGAGTCCCCCTAATTGACCTTCATGAACTGAAAGGAGAGAGAAAGAGAGAGAAATTTGGTTCCCTACTACACCAGCTGAATTGCTTTGGTTGTTGGTGGGTTGTTGTTGTTTTTCTTTATTAGCAAGTGATTGCTGGCATATAGGGTAGTATCCAATAGTACTCCTACACAGAATAGACCCATTGAAGTGATTGGGCTTAATCTAAGTAGGTCTACCAATGAGCTATAGAAGACTTGCTCCACACAACACCAGCCGCCTTTACCAGCCCACCTACCCAGGAGGAGTCAATGTAGGTCCAGCCGGGCAATATGGGTTTGAATAGGAAGTTTTTTCCCTGCAGAACTGGTGGGCTGTGGAACAATGGGCTTTTGGCTACTCTGCACTGGGGATGGACAGACTCACCCGCGCCCAGCTTCGTCAGGTGCTCACTGGGCCACTGCCCGCCATGGCTCATGGTGCCACATGAGCTTCTAGACAGCCCAGTGAGCGCCCCACAAAGCTGCGCAGCCGCCCACCTTCAAAGCGAGCTGCCATTGCGCACAACAATGGCGGCCAGTAGAGTCCCCATCACTGCCCGCCAACTGCAGGTTCAGGACTGTAGTAACTATTGCCCTTTCTGTCCACAGGTAGCAGCCAAAGAAGGAAATGAGTTGGTGAAGGAGCAATACCACAGAAAGGCACTTGGCTACTACTCACTGGCCATCTTGGCAACCAACAGCAATCCTCGATATCTTCGCCAACGGGCCGCTTGCTTAGCCCACCTGAAGGACTACAGGCAGGCTTTGAAGGACATGGACAAGGTGGTCAAAAATCATGGGACAAATGGCTTGAGGATTCAAGTGGAAGACTATTGCTTCCAGGGGAATATGTGCTTGTCCATTTCAGAAGCAGAATGGGCGGTTACACAATACATTGAAGCCCTTCAACTGGAACGATCTTTGGCTCTGGCCAGTATCCGTACTGGTCCCAATAGGGATGTGCTGTCCAAAGCATTCCTAGAAACCACACAATCCTACTTGGCAACGAGCCGTTATGAAGAAGCCTGGAAGACTACAGAATATGGCCTGGTGGTTGACCCAAACAATCATGAACTTAAGAAACTGAAAACAAGAATTAAACGAGAGGCATCTGGTTGCAGAGTCCAGTAATTTATTCTATTTATGATCTTTCGCAAACCTCAACAAATGCACACCTTTTTTTTTCTTGTTTGTGTGCAAAGACAACTATACGTTCAGAGTGTTTACTGTTGTTGTACAGCCATCAACACTGCATTTTCCTTGTCACTTTCAAATATGAACTGAATGTAAGAACATAAGAACAGCCCTGCAGGATCAGATCAAGGGTCCATCTAGTCCAGCATTCTGTTCATACAGTGGCTGACCAGCTATCAACCAGGAACCCACAAGTAGGGCATGAGCACAACAGCACCATCCCACCCATGTTCCCTAGCAACTGCTCACTGCCTCTGGTCCTGGAGGTAGCACATAGCCATCAGGACTAGTAGCCATTGATAACCTTCTCCTCCAGGAATTTGTCCAATCCCTTTGAAGGCCATCCAAATTGGTGGCCATCAGTACATCCTGTGGTAGTGAGTTCCATGATTTAACTATGCACTGTGTGAAGAAGTCCTTCCTTTTATCTGTGCTGAATCTCCCACCAATCAGCTTCATAGGATGACCCAGTGTCCCAGTATTATGAGAGAGGGAGAAAAATGTCTCTGTATCCACATTCTCCACACCATGCATAATTTGGTAGACCTCTATCATGTCTCCCCTCCCCAACTGCTGTGCTGTTAGACATCCACCATATAGTACCAAGGCCATTAGCGAGGGGCAACATAATTCTGCCCAAAGTAGAATATGGAATTCTTTAAAAACCTAGTTTTAAAAAAATGAAAACATCAGAAGGCAAGTTTTTAAAAGAAACAAACTGTGATTACAGTAGTATCACAGCTAGAACTATTTAAGGCTGCAATCCTATATACTTGGGAGTAAGGACCATTAAACTCGATGGGGCTTACTCCTGAACAGGCATGCATAGGGTTGGACTGTAAACCATTCAAGAGGCCTAAACATAATATGGATCAGTTTCCATAATTATTTAGCATCCTTGCCCTCATCAAGAACATCAGCCATGGGTCTGCTGAGCTCAGTTCATAATGCATTTTGCGCCATAAAGAAAAGATGTTCTGCAGTCTGCACTACCTGGAAACTGATGTAGACACTTTGCGTTCAGCAAACTATATATTTTCGTACTTGCAATGCATTCCCTGCTCAGGAAAAATCTGTCCAATAAAATGTGCACATTTGAAAAGTGCAAAGAAAAAACCATAATGTGTACAAACACGTTTTAGTCAATGGGTGGATGCGTACAAAAAGGCATACAGAAAGATGCACTTAAAAATATGCAAACAAATGGTAAAAAAAAAAATCCACACAACTCTGGAATGGAATAGACTGGAGGTGGGGGAAGAGAGGAACTCCTTGGAACCAGACTTGAAGGATCTGCTTATCCTTAATTCTGCCTACCCTCCAACATTACACAGAAGAAAATATGGACAAACTCAGGTGAAATTCCCCCCTCCAAATTCTCCCATTCTTTTTTAATTATTATCGCACCTTTTTTCCTCTTGCGAGGAACCCAAGGCGGCTTACATTATCCTCCACCCCTCCATTTTATCCTCACAACAACCCTGTGAGGTAGGTTGGGCTGTGAGTCTGTGACTGGCCCAAAGTCACCCTGTGAGCTTCCATGGCTGAGTGGGGACTAGAACCCGGATCTCCCGGCTCCCAGTCCAGAACTCTCACCACTACACCACGCTGGCTCTCCATTCTTCTCTATGGGCAGCAAAATCAGGAGGGAAGGGCATTCTTTGAGGATCTAATTCTCCAACCATTGGGGAGGTGCAAAAAAAAAAACTTAAATTCACAGGTAATTTTTCAAAAAAGTATCTTCTGAGATAGCTTGACTCAGTTAATACTGAATGGAATTGTATTGTTAGCTCCTACTGATGGGTGAAGGAAGCACTGGATGAAGGGAAGAGGACTGGAAGCCAATTGCTTCCATCAACAAGAGTCAAAGAATAAGAAACAACAATATTAACAATCCATGGTAGTGTCCAAAATCAGAATTCCCCACGCCTCACCCCTTTCATGGGTGGTGAAATGGCAGAGGTTATTTCACCCAATATTCTCCAGGTAGTGAAAGTGTCTAGCGGGAGGGCGGGTGCAGAAAAAGAAAATTTAGAGAGAATTCTTCAGGAAAAGGGGAAAAAATGCTGAGAAATTTCAGTCCAGCTCCACTGTCCGCAAGACACTTTTTCTTACTTTTCTAGGTTTCCCTTCAGCACCACTGTGCATTATTGTGGAACTCTCTACTTTGTCTTCTGTAAGCTGTAGTCATTAGCTCTCCAAAAGCGAAGAGGGTCTTTGTTCTATAGGTGCAACTTACAGGCTAAGCTGTCCCAAACATTTCAGCCAGCTCTTTTTTGACCATCCATGGAGTGGCTGGGGGCAAATCAAAGCCCCCTATAATGGAGGTGGGGGAGAGATTTGGTTAAAATCACTGAGGGGTAGGTGGTTGCTGCCCACACCGGAGGCATTCAAGATGAGGCTGGGCAGCCATCAGTCAGGGATGCTTTGACTTGGATTCCTGCGCTGAGCAAGGGGTTGGACTCAATGGTCTTATAGGCCCCTTCCAGCCCTACTATTCTGTGGTTCCATGATTCTATGAACTAGGCATGTTTAGCCTTGAGAAGAGAAGATTGAGGCGAGATAGGATAGCACTCTTCAAGTACCTGAAAGGTTGTCACAGAGAGGAAGGCCAGAACCTCTTCTCGATCATCCCAGAGTGAAGGACACGGAATAATGGGCTCAAGTGACAGGAAGCCAGATTCCGGCTGAACATCAGGAAAAACGTCCTGACTATTAGAGCAATATGACAATGGAACCAATTCCCTAGGGAGTTGGTGGGCTCTCCCACACTGGAGGCATTCAAGACGAGGCTGGACAGCCATCTGTCAGGGATGCTCTGACTTGGATTCCTGCATTGAGCAGGGGGTTGGACTCGATGGTCTTCCAACCCTACTATTCCATGATTCTATGACTTACCTTAGTCATACGGGTGTCATGGCATAGGAGCCTGAACCCTGGGACTCAAGCAGTAGTAGCTCTGAGAAGGAGACAGACCCATGTCAAGTAGACCCATCAGCACTCGTTTCCACACCAAGCCCCTTGAACCTGAGGACGCATCTCTGCCTATTGACTCAGAGGGACTGACTATGGATTCTTCTGAAGACCACAATAGCCCAACAGAGCTTCAGCTGTCCAAATCCCCATACCTTAATCTAGAAGGAGGCCACAGCTGCATCACAGCTGCCCCTATAACTGGCATGGTACAGCATTTTAAGGTGGAAGTTCTGTCTTGATCCTCCAGGCCAAACTATATAGTTGTAGCAAGCTAGTCCTAGAGCACCCTGTTCTCTTGCTCTTAGCCTTAAGTTTGCTGTCTGAAGTCCTAGAGGTACTGCATCCTTGGTCTTGTCCAGGTGGCTGACCTCACTCTAGCATCAAGCTGGCTCAGGCAATACTATACCTGCTTCCCACCAACTCATTTGGGCTGTCGCCTCCTTGTAGTGAAGGAGAATGCTATGGATCAAGTGGCCAAGGGTTTTTTGCTCTCTTTTTTTAAACTCTAAAACTAGGGTCCTTCCCAGTTGCCTGCACTTGAAAACAACCCACACTAAAAAAAAGAAAAAAGAAAAGTAAATAGTGCTTCCCCTAATGGCAAAAACAGCGACAGGTGTTGACCAGGGACAAAGATCAGAAACTATGGATTGTAGATAAAGGGGAGCATTTGAATTTACTGTGAATATCAAAGTTTTAGGTTTTCCTGATTGTACAGAGAATCTTTCCCTTAAGCTTTAATCAGCCCCCTGGGCTCTTCCGTAGAGATTGCGAAAAACAACGCTACCAGCCATTCTAAGTTTCTGACAACTATCAGTGGTGTCACTAAGTGCGGTGATATTTATTCCTCACCAATTTCATACAGAACTGGCTCCTCCAAACTGGATCAGCTTCCTTAGGTTGATGTGCATCCTTTTTTGAGAGCTTTTCTGGCCCAATTAATTCTGCTGCTCTCTTCCCATCACCAAAGAGGCTAATTCCATCTTAACTGCTTCTTCTGGTCTACAGGTTGGATCCAGACTTAGGGCATTTCTACACCAGCCTAAAAACCTGCATTTAAAACGGGGCTTTCTGCTTCTTGTTTAAATGCAGGATCACCACTGACTCCCTTTACATGCGCTTCCCCCTGCCCTTTCTCCCAGTATCTGAGTCTTCCCTTATCTTTCATTGATCTCGCTCCTCTTCTTGCCGCTTTAAGTCTTTTCACAGAGGAAACTGAGGCAGAACACAACGGGGTAATTTGATAGCTCATGATCTGCGATCTATTTAAAAACAGACCCAAGGGCATTTAGTATAGGAGGGGCTACGGCAGGGTCACGGCATCATGTAAAGAGCTTGAAAACTTCTGTGACGGAGCAAACTCAAGTGCAGAATAAAAGCTCCATGTGATGAAGCCCTTAGTCATAGTTACGGAAGACCCATTGAAATCCTTGGGGCTTGATTTAGTCATGACTAACTTAAATCCCACTGATTTCAAGAGGTCTAGTCTACATATGGTTAAATCTGGCTCAAATTCTAGGTATATTGCAAACAGTGGTTTCTTTCTGTGCTGTCCTATTCTTGGTATCCCCAAATTCACAATTTCTCACCAATTTTACTTCCATTCTCCTTCAGCACTTTACAAGCCATGCCTCAGTTCACTATCAGTCTTTATTTGGGTTCAGGAAAGGCTAGACAACGAATCAATTGCAGTGCTCTCTAACTCTATTTGATGACTGTCTTCTAAAGTTTGCCCTTCTGAAGCTGGCACTGTAGTTAAAGTTCCACTCTCAACCAGAGCATAAATAGTTGATGACATAAGGGCTGGATTTATTTAAAAGCTGTTTAATCTGACTGATCTCTGCAACTGATTTTTTCACAAATGGATCAGTTAATAGACATTGATTTCCTAATAAAGCACCTGCTGTAAAGGCAAAACTCTTTCACTCAGATCCAAAGCTGAGTGGAAGGAGAGAGGTATAGGTACTCGGGATGTGTCGAGAATTCAGGCAGGAGCACTGAGACATGTGAGCACCGTGGCACCATTCTTCTGAGCAGAAGTGAATGGAGCAGAACTGTGGGAGGAACTGTAAGGGGGCACAGCCTCCCGCAAATGAGCCCCCACTTCAATTTTGTTTGCACCCTGTGTCACCTGCTTCCTTTTCCTCTCCCCCTAAGGTGACGTTTTCCCCACTTGGAGATAGAGTAGCGATCAGGAGAGGGTTTGGGGGTCTTTGGAGCATTCTTTCCAAATGCTCCAAAAAAATCACTCAATGTCACATTTCCCTTTGCCCCTGCTGTAAACCTTCAAAAGCCAAATCAAAACACAGACAAGAGACTTCAATTCCAAGGCTTTTAATCCACTTAATTCAATGGGTCATTCAGATGCTAATTGTCAGTGACCCACAGTCTACAAAGGAAATACAGTCAGGGCCAGAAATATTGGAACAAGGATAACTGCTTTGGCAGTTGGCCTCTGTACACCACCACATTGAAGTTGAAAGGAAACACACCCAGATGGGAGCAAAGTCAGGACTTTCAGCTGTAATTCAAGGGGTGTGACAAACGTGGGGCACTAACCATTCAAGAAGTACAGCCAGTGGCTTACACACACACCCATCATTGGGGGCTCATAAGTAATGGAACAAATGGCTGACAAGCAGCTGCATGGCCAGGTGTGGCCTGTTCCCTGGGTACCCCATGACCAATCAAGCAGATAAAAGGCCTGGAGGTGGTTCTGAGTGTTACATTTGCATTTGGTAGCTGTTCACTGGAACCCCCAAGATGAGGTCCAAAGACGTGTCCATGCGAGTGAAGGAGGCCATCATTAGGCTGAGGAAACAAAATAAACCCATCAGAGAGATCGCAAAAACAGTGGGAGTGGCCAACACAAGAGTTTGGAACATCCTGAAAAAGAAGGAATTAACTGGCAAGCTCAGCAACAGCAACAGGCCTGGAAGACCACGGAAGACAACTAAAGTGGATGACCGCAGAATTCTGCTCATGGTGAAGAGGAACCCTTTCACAACATCTAGCCAGGTCAAGAACGCTCTTGCGGAGGTAGGCATGTCATTGTCAACATCTACAGTCAAGAGACGACTTTATGAATGTAAATACAGAGGCTTCACAACAAGGTGCAAACCACTGGTAACGCTCAAGAACAGACAGGCCAGATTAGCCTTTGCCAGCAAACACCTAAGAAAGCCTGCCCAGTTCTGGAATAAGATTCTTTGGACTGATGAGACCAAGATTAACTTGTACCAGAATGATGGGAAGAGAAAAGTATGGAGAAGGAAAGGAACAGCTCATGATCCAAAGCATACCACATCATCTGTCAAACATGGTGGAGGCAGTGTTATGGCATGGGCATGTATGGCTGCCAATGGAACTGGCTCACTGGTGTTTATTGATGACCTGACTGCTGATAAAAGCAGCAGGATGAATTCTGAAATGTATAGGGCTATACTTTCTGCTCAGATTCAGCCGACTGCTACCAAACTGATAGGATGCCGCTTCATATTGCAGATGGATAATGACCCAAAACATACAGCAAAAGATACCTAAGAGTTTCTCAAGGCAAAGAAGTGGGATGTTCTTCAATGGCTAAGTCAGTCACCTGATCTCCACCCAATAGAGCATGCTTTTCACTTACTGAAGACAAGACTGAAGGCAGAAAGACCCACAAACAAGCAGCAGCTGAAGGCAGCTGCAGTAAAGGCCTGGCAAAGCATCTCGAGGGAGGAAACTCAGCATTGGGTCATGTCCATGGGTCCCAGATTTCAGGCAGTCATTGACTGCAAAGGATTTTCATCCAGGTATTAAAGGCAACCCTTAAGTTTGAAATGATGTTGGTTTGTTCCATTACTTATGAGCCACCAATGATGGGGGGGGGGGTGTATGCCACTGGCTGTTCTTCCTGAATGGTTAGTGCCCCACTTTTGTCACACCCCTTGAATTACAGCTGGAAGGCCTGACTTTGCTCCCATCTGGGTGTGTTTCCTTTCAACTTCAATGTGGTGGTGTACAGAGGTCAACTGCCAAAACAGTTATCCTTGTTCCAATATTTCTGGTAGGGATGGGGGAGAATTTCTCGCCGAAACTTCAGGGGGCCGAGTGCCAACGTATTCGGCCCCCTGAAGTAGTTTCGGGGAGAAATTCTCCGCCCCCCGCCCCCCGCCCCCCCCCCAGGATGGGACTTACCTTTCCCGAATGTCGCTCTGGGTGGCGGGTCGCAGCGGCAGTTCGGCAGGGCTTCGACAGGGGCGGGGGCAGCAGCCGGTCTTTCGACCGGCTGCTGCCACCGCCATTCCAAGTGAAGTAAAAAAAAAAAACGCCCCCGTGATAGGCTATGTGACAATTAACGTAGCCTATCACAGCTAGATTTGCAAAGTCAGCAGTGATAGGCTACATAAATCGTCACGTAGCCTATCACAGGTGACTTAAAAAAAAAAAAAAAGCGCGTACGGCTAATGGCGGCCCCCCATAGGGAGCCGCCATTCACGTTCCTTATTTGGTCGCTGTAGTCTACGTAAAGATTTACATTTGCGTACACGCTTTTTTTTTTTAAGTCACCCGTGATAGGCTACGTGACGATTAATGTAGCCTATCACGGCTGACTTTGCAGATCTAGCCGTGATAGGCTACGTAAATCATCACGTAGCCTATCACGGGGGCATTTCTTTTTAACTTCTTATTTCGCGGCCGGGCAAGGCGAGGCGCCTCCTCCCCAGCCTGAATTTCGGCCGGGCGAGGCGGGAAGCCTCCCCCCCCGGCCTGAACTTTGGGGGGAGCAGCGAAGCGCCTCCCCCCCACCGCGAAGCAAGCTGCAAGACCAGGTAAGTGACTTTTGTACACTCCTAATTTCTGGCCCTGACTGTACCTTCAGGGAGTTCAAAGGAAAACTACGGAAGTTGCCCACCATCTGAGGAACAGGCGAGCTTGCTGTCCTGACTTAAGTGGGGGGAGATCTGCCTCTATCTTGTGAGGACACGAAGCGCAGCTGTTCCCTCCGGGCCAATCGGGCAGCTCGCCTAAGCTCTGCCCCTGCCATTTCTCTCTTGTCTCTGTGTCTAGCGTCTAAGAATTCAGGCTCTGCCAACCCCCCCCCCCGTTCGCTATCTCTCACAGGGATGGGAGAAGAGGGGCTCTCTCCATCCAGCTGTGCCTTTGAAGCTTGAGGGGTAAGCCTATCCATCTCTGTCCAGGCCTGGGAAATTTCCTCCCCCATGTTTTGCAGTTCCTCTTCAGACTCTGAGCTGCTCTGCCAATCACTATGCTCAGGGGCAACCCTGATACTCAAAGGGTTTAGACTGTTTCAATGCTTTGTTTTCAGGGTGAGTACTAAGGATGGATGAAAGTCCCTTACCTGATCCTGAAGCTTGCTTCACGGTGGGGGGGAGGCGCTCCGTCCCTCCCCCCGAAATTCTGGCCAGGGGGGAGGCACCCCATCCCTCCCCCCTGAAATTCTGGCCAGGGGGGAGGCGTCCCGTCCCTCTGGCCGCGAAACCTCCTTTCCTGCCGGGACACAAATGGCAGCGGCCGTAGCTGCCGCCATTTGCGTCCCTGCAGTCAGCCGTGATAGGCTACGTAAATGTTTACGTAGCCTATCACAGCTGACTTTAAAAAAAAAAAAGGCACGTACGCAAATGGCGGCACCCATGGGCGCCGCCATTTGCATTCCTTATTTATTTTGGCATGTGTAGTCTATGTAAACATTTATGCAGACTACGGCGAAAATAAGGGGGAAACTGGACACCATCAGGGAAGGGTCACAATTCAGTAGCAACACACCTGCTTTGCATACAGAAGGTGCAAGTTTCAATCTCCAGTATCTACATTAGACCCACAATTTAATATGCTGGAGAAATGCTGATTCGAGCTTTGAAATTCTGAGTTTATTTATACTGGTCTATGGTCATAATAAATATTTGCATTTGAGTTTAATATGCAAAGGTATGACTAAGGATGTTGGAGAAATCTGCAACAGAACCAAATGAGTTTGGATTTTCACAAATCTGACCCATGGATTCTGCAGTGGACCAGCTTTCCTTATGTTGGGTAGATTCTGTGGACTTGTGGATGATTTTTCTAATCTTCGGGAATTTTGCTCAAATTTCATTGTAGAAAAATATGCTAAAAAAAATTAAAATATGCCCCAAAATGCACATTTCTCCCCATAAGCTAAAGCATGAAAATGAGCATTTGGGGGGGGGGGAATTTGCACATTTGGGGGAATCTGTGCATTTTTGCTCTGGCAAATTTGCACAAATTCAGAAACTTTAAAAAACCCGATGCCATCAATGGGCAGACAATGGAACGAAAGGTGTTTGATGATCCGTGAAACACAGACGGAACAGATTTTACGCAATCGATATATCCCTAGGGATGACACTGCACAGCTGTGGGGCATTGTGAATATCTGCAAAGCACAGTGTTGTACCACAGTTTGCACCATGTCATGTCTGTGCCTATTAAACTTTGGGTCAGATGTTAATTTTTCATGTCCATTAAGGTTAACACCTCTGCTTGCTCACTTGGAAGCCCCCTCTCAACTTGATAGGGTTTACATCTGTGTGGGATTGAGCGGTACGCCTTCAGTAGCACTCTCCTCTCCTCATTTGCTCTGGGAACTCCAGCTGGTTGTAATGATTCTTTTTCCAAAATCAAGCAAATGTTATGTTGTGCAAAGACTTCATGCCAGGGTGTGCGTGGAATGCTAGTGGAGAATTATTTCTCCTGATTGCCACTGCAAACCTTAAAATAGTTCCTTCCTGAGTGTGTAAACTGATTTCTACCCCACCACCCCCACACATCCTTCAAGCAACAGACGCTCAATTAAGAATTTTATTGTAGGAATTTGGAGAAGAAATGTGACTGACTATAGTAATGAAGGGCATCATATCCCCCAAATGTCAGTAATCTTGCTATATCATCTCCCCGCTTTTAATTGCTTCTTCTCTTCTGAACAATTGGTGCCAGACTAACAGCTGACAGCTTTTTTCTCCTTTGCAAATGTGCCTCTCTTTTTCCCCATCGCTTTAAAGATGACTTGATATTTCCCAGTTTGTTGGGTGTGTTTGGTGAAGACATTTCTGTGCTCTGGCAAGACGGTTGAGTATAATGAAGTGTCCAGCTATTTTGCAAGGGGTCTATCAAGCTTCCCTTGGCATAGACTTGCTCCAGCCCCCTAATTCGGGAAACACAGAAAGTCCAGGTTGCTGCAGCTGTGAAAAGTGATCATAATTAGAAAAAGCTTCTTGATGGCAAAAGACGCTGGACAATGAAACCAACCATCTAGAGAACTGAAGACCTTCAAGCCAAGCCTGGGCAAATACTCCACCTCTGTATTTTCTGTCCCAAACAGGGACTTACAGCTGGGGGATTTTTTTTATTTTTTTTTGGCTTGGCAATTTGATAAGAACTTGCCAGATTTGCACTTCCTGAATCAATATGCAAACTAATACACAATGATCAGCCAGTATACTCACTTTTCAGAATTTTGCAATACAGTTTGTGGATTTTTTTAAAAAAAAGTGTCTAAAAATAATATATTAGAGGGAAGTATGCAAAAATGTGTATATTACTAGGGAAAAGTACAAGAAGTATTATATAAAGGGAAACTGCTTGGAAAATGTATATATTAGGCCAAATGTATACAAAAATCTGTATATTAGGAGAAATATACATTCGCATTCACATTTTTGCATGGACTTCTTTATTGAAACAGACACATTTGCAAACTGATGTGGAAGCAGGCTGGAACAAATGAAGATCAGAAAAACTGAGAGACTGAAAAAATCAAAATTGTTTCATTTGTCCCAGGTGGAACATATGAGGACTGGGGCTGCTTATGAACAACTTTGCTCCCATGGTGTAGCTTGAGTCTGCCACCAGGAGTTGTGAGAGACTAGGGATGTCAGAGAATTCCGCCATGGATCTCGGTGAGGCCAAATGCCAGTGCATTCAGCCCCCCAAAATCCATGGCAGAATGAAGCCCCCCGCCCCCCCGCCCTGCGAAGGGCGCGCAAAACGGGACACCTACCTGCTGCTGTTCGCGCTGACTTGCGAATGGTGGCCGCGTCTGTGGCCGCTATTCGCTTCATCACTATAGCCATGATAGGCTACGTAAATACGTAGCCTATCACAGTTAATGCAGGGATGCCATTTGCGTCCCTGCGGAAGCCGTGATAGGCTGCGCAAGTATTTACGTAGCCTATCACGGCAAAAAAAAGGGAATGCAAATGGCAGCGGCTACGGCGGCCGCCATTTGCATTCCCTTTTTTTTTCGGCTGTGATAGCCTACATAAATATTTACGTAGGCTATTACAGCAAAAGAGAGGGGTGCAAATGGCGTATTGGCTGCCATTTGCGTTCCTTTTTTTTGCTGTAATAGGCTATGTAAATATTTACGTAACCTATCACGGAAAAAAAAAAAAGGAACGCAAATGGTGGCCACCGTAGCCGCCGCCATTTGCGTTCGCTGTTTTGTGGGTGGCGTTGCCGTGATAAGCTAGGTAAATATTTACGTAGGCTATCACGGCAAAATACAGGGACGCAAATGGCGGCAACTACGGCCACCGCCATTTGCGTCCCTGCAGGCTGCCCAGCGGCCGGATGTCCGGCTGGGCAGGATTCCGGGGGGAGGGACGGAGCGCCTCCCCCCCACCGCGGATGCCCCTCAGCAGGCTGGCGGCTCCACGGAAAATCTGCAGAGCCGGCCAGACAGAATTTTGGGGGGGAGGGATGGAGCGCCTCCCCTCACCGTGAATGTCACCCTTCGAAAAGGTAAGTGACTTTCGTACATCCCTATGAGAGACAGCAACAGCAAAGCAAAATCCAGTGACATCCTCCAATCATCTAGTGTCACCCCTCAGAAGAACCCAGTGTCTGCAGGAAAGGGTGCTAGCCCTTTAAAAGCCCCAGGCAGCACTTAAGGGGGTGGAGCTCCAGGAAGGACTCTGCTGGCCAGGCTATAAAACCCTGTCAGTTGCTCCAGACCAGGGCTGGGTGACTTGTCTCTTACTTTAGCTGCAGGATTGCTAGCTGTAGGCCTAAATCTGAGTCATTACAATATAAGAACATAAGAAGAGCCCTGCTCGATCAGACCAAGGGTCCATCTAGTCCAGCATTCTGTTCACACAGCTGTCGACCAGGAGCCCCCAAGCAGGACATGAGTGCAACAGCTCCCTCCCACCCATGTTCTCCAGCAACCGGGGTACATAGGCTCACTGCTTCAGGACTAGTAGCCATTGATAGCCTTCTCCTCCAGGAATTTGTCTCACACCCTTTTGAAGCCATCCAAATTGGTGGCCATCACTACATCCTGTGGTAGTGAATTCCATAGTTTGACTACACACTGTGTGAAGAAGCCCTTCCTTTTATCTGTCCTGAATCTCCCACCAATCAGCTTCATAGGATGACCCCGGGTTCTAGTATTTTGAGAGAGGGAGAAAAATGTCTCCTTCTCCACACCAGCTCCACTCCACTCTATCATGCCTCCCCTTAGCCTCCTTTTCTCCAAGCTAAATAATCCCAGCTGTTGTAACCTTCCCTCATAGGGGAGATGCTCCAGCCCCTTGATCATTTCAGTTGCCCTTTTCTGCACTTTTTCCAGCTCTACAATATCGTTTTTTTAGGCGTGGTGACCAGAACTGGACACAGTATTCCAAGTGTGGTCGCACCATAGATTGGCAGTATAATATTGGCAGTTTTATTCTCAATATCTTTCCTAATTATGCCTAACATGGAATTTGCCTTTTTTACAGTGGCCACATACTGCCAAGACCCTCTGGGTTACTTCCTCCACCCAGCACCTCTCCAGGGTCCTGCACCAGCTCTGTTCCAGATCTGCACCTGCCAGCTGCCTTACCTTGTATCCTCACTGCCTCACTGGGATGATGGAATCCCCAATGGATCAAAACAGGTTTCCTTCAAAATTATTGGTCTACCAGAGAAGGAACTTCCCCCATTTGATTTGCCTTTGCTTTAGGCAAAATGGTGGTGGCTACTCTAAACCTGTGTGCCTCCTTCAGTGATATACTTCATTGGCTTTTGGAAAGAAAATGTGTCTGGGATAGGGATGTCAGAGAATTCCGCGACGGATCTCGGTGATGCCGAATGCCAGTGCATTCAGCCCCCCGAAATCCATCACAGAATGAAGTCCCCGCCGCCCCCACCCCACGAAAGGTGCGCAGGATGAAGTCCCCGCCGCCCCCACCCCACGAAAGGCGCGTGAAATGGAGCGCTTACCTGCTCCCCTCCGCGCTGCTTTGCGAATGGCGGCCGTCCTGAGGCCGCCATTCGCTTCCTCCTCTTCAAGCCATGATAGGCTACGTAAGTACTGACGTAGCTTATCACGGCTAACACAGGGACACCATTTGCATCCCTGCGGAGGCCGTGATAGGCTACGTAAGTATTTACGTAGCCTATCACGGCGGGGGGGAGGAACCCAGCGTACGCAAATGGTGGCGGCTACCGCCATTTGTGTAAGCTGGGGTTTTTTTCCCCCTGCTGCCGCCATTTGCGTATGCTGGGGGTTTTCCCCCTGCTGTGATAGGCTACGTAAATATTTACGTAGCCTATCATGGCTCAATAGAGGGATGCAAATGGCGGCAGCTACGACAGCCGCCATTTGCATACCTGCAGGGCTGCCCAGCGGCTGGATGTCCAGCTGGGCAGAATTCCAGGGGGAGGGACGGAGCGCCTCCTCCCCACCACAGATGCCCCTCAGCAGAGCAAGGTAGGGGATTCGTACATCCCTAGTCTGGGAGAAGAATTCGAAGCAATTAGGAAGGAGTGGTTTTCCCATCTCTGCTACTGGTCACAATGACTGTCCAGCCCAAGGGACTTGTAACCATATTTGTTGATGGGCCGTGACTCAGTGATAGCATAGCTGCTTTGCATACAGAAGGTCCCAAGTTTTATCCCTGGCATCTTCTGGAAGGGCTGGAAGGATGTCTGCCTGAAATCCTGGAGAGCCATTGAAGCCAATCCGTGTTGACAATATTTGGCTAGATGGACTCATGGCCTGACTCAGTATAAGGAAGCTTCCTACGTTCCTATGTAGGGATGGCAGTGAATTCCACCATGGATTCCATTGAGGCCGGATTCTAAAGAATCCCAGAATCCGTGGCAGAATGGCCTCCTGCCCCCCTGCTCCCCCTGCGGAATCCCCCGGGATGGAACTTACCTGGGGCGGATGTGGCGGATGTGGTGGATTTGGCGGCGGCAGAGGTTCCGGTGGCGGCGGCTGGTCTCCTGGCCGGCCACCCCCCCCCCCAAAAAAAACCCGCGTACGCAAATGGTGGCAGCTACGGCGGCTGCCATTTGCGTTCCCTATTTTTCGCCGTTCTAGCCTACGTAAATATTTACGTAGGCAATTACGGAGGAAAAAAAGGGAACCGCAAATAGTGTAGTGGGCGATATTTGCATTCTTTTTTTTTTTTTTGGCCGTTTTATCCTACGTAAATATTTATGTAGGATAAAATGGTGGGGAAAAAAAGAAACATAAATAGCGCCCACTACACTATTTGCGGTTCCCTTTTTTTTCTCCGTAATTGCCTACGTAAATATTTACGTAGGCTAGAATGGCAAAAAATAGGGAACGCAAATGGCGGCCGCCGTAGCCACTGCCATTTGCGTACACCTTTTTTTTTTTGCCCAGCCATGATAGGCTACGTAAAGACTTACGTAGCCTATCACAGCTGCCTGGCTGGATGCAAATGGCGGCCGCTACGGCGGCCACCATTTGCATCTGCACCAGCCAGTCCGCAGCCGGAAATCTGACTGCAGTTGGCCCTGGCTGGCTGCTCCTCGGAGCCACCGCGGAGCAGAGCCGGCCAGGCTGGATTCCGGGGGGGAGGACCGGATCGCCTCCCCCCCGTCGAGGATTCCGGGGGTAGGGACAGAGCGCCTCCCCCCTCCACCACGAACACAATCCACGAAAAGGTAAGTGACTTTCGTACATCCCTACTATGATACTAAAGGTCTGTGTCAGACCTGTAAGAGCTTCCAGGGTAAGAAAGAGATGTAAGGATAATTAAGAAGAAATAGGGATGAGTAAGAATGTTGTTAGATTCATTTTTTTTAATAAGAACTGACCAAAATTCACAAACTAAATGGTGCAGAAAGAATTTGAGATCTTAAAAAATCAAATGTGAGAGATAGCAAAACTGACAGACTTGCCCCTCAGTAAAAAAAAAAAAAAAACTGGCCCTAAACAGCAGTAAAGTGCCAGAATATAGACCTAGGCTAAAATGTGCTTCCTCTCTTTCTTTGAGTGCTATGATATCATGTAGATATAATCACTCCATTAGTCAGGAAGTAGATCCATGACTTTATCAGTATTTTGATTGGGTTCTTTTTTATCTTCTCTTCTACTCTTTCCCCATGGCCATTAAACTGGCACGTCTCCTCTCCTTCATCTCCTCCCATTGCCATAGCTGACTGACCGATTCGGTTAAAGAGCCTGGGGTTGTTGTGATTTGAAAAGGCACCTGGACATTGAACCACATTGGTTGGACATCTTTCCACGTAGGTGGACCAGCATGGCAACAATGAAAGGAGGGAAGGTCTATATACACACACAAACTGCAGAAGAGAGAGGAAAGGTAGTCACTAACTAATAACAGAGGCAACGCTTAGGGCTGTGCACCGATGGCCTCTTGAAATTCTCCAGTTTACTTGTGGGCAGAGAAATTTCGGAGACAGTTTCACCAGATTTCTCCAGGAGAAGGAGAAATTCTCAACCGTTTCTCCCAGGTAGGGAGCCCCATTGGCAGGGCTTCTAACACAGCTTCTTTCTTTCTTGGTAAGGGGTTCTGGGTTTCTCATGCTGCAACAGCATCAACTGTCTTGGCAGGCTGGCCCCAGTTTGTATCCACTGCAATGGTGGTGGTGGGGAATTGCAAAACAGTTTCTTGAGACCGGTGCTCTGTAGGGCTTAGGGATGGGGGAGAATTTCTCCCTGAAACTTCGGGGGGCCGAGTGCCAATGCATTTGGTCCTCCAAAGGTTCGGGGAGAAATTCTCCCCCCCGCCACCCCCCGTCACCCCCCCCCCCAGATGGGACTTACCTTTTACGAATGTCGCTCCCGGCGGCGGGTCCCGGCGGCGGTTCGGCAGGTCTTCGTCAGGGGCGGGGGTGGCAGCCGGTCTTTCGACCAGCTGCCGCCGCCACCATTACATGAAAAGTAAAAAAAAAAAAAACGCCCCTGTGATAGGCTACGTAACGATTAACGTAGCCTATCATGGCTAGATTTGAAAAGTCAGCCGTGATAGGCTACGTTAATCATCATGTAGCCTATCACGGGTGACTTTAAAAAAAAAGCGCATACGCTAATGGCGGCCCCCATAGGGAGCCGCCATTCGCATTCCTTATTTGGTCCCTGTAGTCTACGTAAAGATTTACATAGACTACGGTGAAAAGAAGGGCAACGCAAATAGCGTAGCGTCTACGCTATTTGCGTTCCCCTTATTTTCTCCGTCTTAGTCTACGTAAATGTTTACGTAAATCTACGTAAATCTCCCCCACCACGAATCACCCCCTTCGAAAAGGTAAGTGACTTTCGTACATCCCTAATTTGTGCAACGTTGGTGGGTCAATGTCATAGGATCGTCCATGATTATATTCCCATTTTCAATATGGATCAAACCAGTTGGGATGAATGTAAACAAAATTCAACAAACCTAGGCTGCAATTCTTAGGCATAGTGACCTGGGAGTAAGCCCAGTTGAACACAATGGGGCTTACTTCCAAGTCGATATGACTGCACTCTTGGCCTGGATTTGGGTTGTGGGAGAAATTTGTTTGGTTCACATTTTAATCCAAATTGGCTTTATTTCCCTTTTTCTGAACTAATGTGAACTGGGATGCAATTATCCTACAGTTTTCACACCTCTCCAAATTTTGCGTTGCAGGACACCCAATCAAAAAATGCATACATTGGAGGAAATTGCATACAGATATGCTTACATTAGGGGAAATAGCATACAAAAAGGCATATGTTAGGGGAAATTGCTTGCTAAACATGCATATATTAGGGGAAATGCACATGAATTTGCAGGCAGACTTCTTTTTAAAATGGTAAACGGATGCAGAAACAGGACAGAACAAACTTGGACTTGAAAAAATGTGAACACTATAGAAAGCAAAGCAGACAGATAAATTAATCCCTAGTCTTGATCTATTATTATCAGTATCATTATTATTATATTATTATTATCATCATTATTATTATTAACCTGGGAGTATATAAGGACAGCCTTTTGAATCTGGGAGGCAGATGTTTCTGTTTTAATGACAGCTCATCTAAAAGCCATTTTGCTTTACTACCATCTCCCTGGGCAAGATTGAAAACTGTGTTATCATTCGCCTCGCCTGCTCATCGAGCAATTTCCAATTTACTGAGGTTCTGCAGAGCTGGCGTCCTCATTAATTTAATGTGCTATGCAAAATTAACATTGGCATCCCAGCTTGCCTTTGGAGACACAGCTTCTTAATCACATTTCGGCTCAACCAGCCTGCATCAGAATCTGCCGGTTCACCAAAGCCATTCGTCAATGCCATCTCCAGTAAAAGAGTGTGTTGTTGTTTCAGAGGCACTATTCCCAGGGGTACAGAGAAACCACATCAGCCTTTAAACTCCGGGGTGAAAGGGGGGCTCCATTTTTGCATCTTAACCTTGCAGAAAAGCTTCTCTAGATAGAGGTTTTGTGGGTTGTGAAGCTATGCCATCTAGACAGAGCTGGTCCTGAATGGGCTTGCACTCTCCTTTAAGGTCCAGGTACACAGTATGGGGGTGCTCCTGGACCAGAAGAACGTAAGAAGAGCTTGCTGGATCACGCAAAGGGTCCATCTAGTGTAGCATTCTGTTCACACAGTGGCCAACCAGCTGTTGACCAGGGATCCACATGAGCACAACAGCTCCCTCCCACCCATGTTCCCCAGCAACTGGTGTACATATTGGCTCACTGCTTCTGGTCCTGGAGGTAGCACATAGCCATCAAGACTAGTAGCCATTGATAGCCTTCTCCTCCAGGAATTTGTCTAACCCCCTTTTGAAGCCATCCAAATTGGTGGCCATCACTACATCCTGTGGTAGTGAATTCCATAGTTTAACTCTGTGCTGTGTGAAGAAGCCCTTCCTTTGATCTGTCCTGAATCTCCCACCAATCAGCTTCATAGGATGACCCTCGGTTCTAGTATTTTGAGAGAGGGAGAAAAATGTCTCCCTCTCCACATTCTCCACACCAGCCATCATTCTGTAGACATCTATCATGTCTCCCCTTACCCTCCTTTTTATTTCCAAGCTAAACAATCCTAGCTGTTGTAACCTTCCCTCATAGGGGAGATATTCCATCCCCTTGATCATTTGAGCTGCCCTTTTCTGCACTTTTTCCGGCTCTACAATATCCTTTTTTAGGTGTGGTGACCAGAACTGGACACAGTATTCCAAGTGTGATTGCACCATAGGTTTGTATGGGGGCTGTATGATCGTGGCAGTTTTTTTCTAATTATGCCTGACATTTTATTTGGCTTTTTTACAGCAGCCGCACAGTGGGTCATCGTCTTCACTGAGCTGTCCGCCACAACTCCAAGATCTCTTTCCTGGTTGGTCACCGCTGGCTCAGATCCCATCAGGTTATACTTGAAGCTGGCCCCTTCCCTCAGTGAGTGTCCCTTCTCACTGCCATTGCTATGACCTTCTCTTGCTCCTTATCCTCTTTCTCATCCTTGCTACCCCTGGCTTGCTTGATAGGCAGACAGCCAGGAAGCAAGGAGGCCATGGCATCTCCTGCTCCCCCTGCATTCTGGGCCAGAGTGAGAGGCAGGTGAATAAGCAGGCTGCAATGGTGAAGAGAAGGAGCAACTCCAGGGGACTCTTCTCTAGGCCCCTGCTGAGGTGTAGGCCCTCAGCAGCTGCCTGACCATGCCTACTCTTGATGCTAGCCCTACCTGCCAAGGTACTGGCCCCCAACAGTGGCCCAAAGATGCCACATGCTGGTGTTGGGCCTTGTCAGTAACCCAATCTAAATATCGCCTCCCCAGTGCTAAAAGTAAGGGAAATGTTTAACCCACTGGTATATTTTTCTTTAAGAATTCTGAGCGGGAATATTCCTGCACATGCTCAGTAAAGGAGTGAGATGGGGAGTGGCCACCATTTTAGGCAGTTAACATTACAAAATGCAGTGTGGAAGAAGCTTGCTTCCTCCACTCTGTAAGATGCTGAACCCTTGGGACAGGGCTGTTTAACAAGTTGTTCCTGTGTTGCTGGATCTTGGTCCATTTTGAGAAGATTGCTGCAGAGGTGAAGTGAACTGAGTAGAGACTGTTTTCTTTCTTCGGACAACAGAAAAATATCAAGCTTCGGAGAGAACTTTTATTTATATTTTTGTTGCAGACTTAAGCTAAAAGACAGAACTTTGGGAGGGCTGTGCTCTGTTTTACTGTTTTCAGTGATAAGTGAAGTGTTATGCATGCAAAATTATTACATGCACATTCTTATTGTTTTTAATCAAGCCATTAAAATACGTGTTAATTGTCCCTGCACAAGGCCTTTGCTGCAAGTCCCTTGAGAGACCCTAAAGAAAAGTGTTGCAGATGCCCACTTTTTTTCAACGTCTCACCATTGCAGCCAAGCTGCTGGTTGTTAAAATATGATGCCTTGACAGCAAAGGCACCATCTTGAACTTTATTGTTCGCTTCTTCTCGGTGGCCTTGCCCAGGTGTTAGATGCTTGCAGTGAAATGTGTCTGTTTTTAATTCATTTTTCGTAAGCAAAGGGCTTTCAAAGCAGCAGTAAAATGGCTAATTAGCCCTCTACAAATGTTGCCTGCGGCCTGTGCCCTTAATGGGCTTCGAGTATGATTTTTATTATCTCAACTGGCTGCCTTCTTGACTGCCTGGGACTGACCTAAATGCCTGCTAATGCAATCCAATTAAGTTTCTCTTAATAAACCTTTCTGGTGAGCTGCACTATAATATAATGGAGGCGAAAGACTGGCGTGTTGCCTCATAGTGGTGAAGGGGGCAGGACAGGGGGGGCATGGGGCGGAGGGGATGACAAACGTGTAACGCAAAGTGTCTAGAGAGCTTATGCAGAACCCACTGGGAATCTTTGAGATTCAGAGAACTGGAACTTGCCTGCTTACAAACAATCCCAGTGGAACTGTATCCAAAAATGTATTGGGGGGGGGGGGTGTTTAACTCTAAGCAAGTTGTACTCTGCAAAGCATGGCTACTTATCCCAGAGAAAAGAATAAAAGGAGGGCAGACGGCAAATGTTCATTTGCCCAAGTGAATTTGCTTCAGTGCTGGCAATGTGTAAACAGAGCATTTCCTCACACTGAGAGAGACTAAACAGACCAGGACTAGATCTACACTTGTGCTTTTTATTGGTAATGAATTGCACTGATAACTGTTGTGGCACATCACACATTCCAATTACTGCTTTTCTGTAGGGATGGTGTGGGTGCTGACTCCGTCTGGGAATCCGACGGAACACCCCCCCCCCGCCGCCTGCACCCTCGAGTCCCGCTCACCAAGCCCCTGCCCCTGCTTGCCCCCTGCCCACACTCGGCGAGTGGCCCGCACTCACCCCAGGAGCCTCATCGAGCTCCCCAGCCGCCATTTTTTGCAAAATAAAATGGTGGTCGCAAAAATGCACATATTTGCATGTGGGCAAAAACGCACATTTTTGCAAATGCACATATTTGCGTATGCAAGAAAATGTGCGTTTCTGCAAATGCGCATATTCACACATATGCAAGCCGCTGCTTCAGTGCAATAGCTTGTAGGTTAAGATTACAAAAAAAGGGGGAAGAGATGTCATTTGACCTAATGAATAAGTTGCTTTTGCGTTACTTTTAAAAGTCCAAATGTAAACAAATGCTGAGGGGCCAGACAAAACTGTATTAGCAGTGCAAATAGCCACACCCACCATGTGTGATTGGGTGGCCTGTGGTGAAAGGTTTTATTCCAGCACCCTTGAATAATCTCCTAGCAGAACATTTTAATTCGTTGGGCATCCCAGGGCACCTGTGAGTGAACAAGGGAGCATGCAGGAGGGAGACAAGCCAAATGTCTCTTCAGTGCTTTTCACACCCTGGACCCACAATATATATATATATATATATATATATATATATATATATATTTCTTGCTCATGTATATTAGTGGCAGATCCAGATCCTAATCACATGGCATCTTCTGTTCTGGATTTTGCAAGACACAGGTAAAAATGCTCCACTTCTTAAAAACTATGCTTAGTTATAGTGTGTGCGCATATCTGCATGTGTAAGCTGTACGCCTGGCAGCCGAAGGGTGCAATCCTAGGCATGTTAAGACAGAAAAGTCCTACAACTCCCAGCTGAAGGGTGCAATCTTATGCATGTTAAGACAGTGAAAAGTCCTACAACTCCCAGCTGAAGGGTGCAATCTTATGCATGTTAAGACAGTGAAAAGTCCTACAACTCCCAGCTGAAGGGTGCAATCTTATGCATGTTAAGACAGTGAAAAGTCCTACAACTCCCAGCTGAAGGGTGCAATCTTATGCATGTTAAGACAGTGAAAAGTCCTACAACTCCCAGCTGAAGGGTGCAATCTTATGCATGTTAAGACAGTGAAAAGTCCTACAACTCCCAGCTGAAGGGTGCAATCTTATGCATGTTAAGACAGTGAAAAGTCCTACAACTCCCAGCTGAAGGGTGCAATCTTATGCATGTTAAGACAGTGAAAAGTCCTACAACTCCCAGCTGAAGGGTGCAATCTTATGCATGTTAAGACAGTGAAAAGTCCTACAACTCCCAGCATTCCCCAGCCAGCATGGCTGGCTGGGGAATGCTGGGAGTTGTAAGACATTTTAATAACATAATAAATAATATATTAATAACATTAATAACATATTAATAACAAACCCATTTCCTGAGTGTGAGTCCTTTGAGCATCTCTGCACCAGCCTAAATTCCTGCATTTAAAATGGGGCTTTCTGCTTCCATTTTAAATGCAGGATCATGTCAGACTCCCTTTACACGTGCTTCCTCCCTGCCTTTCCCCCCTTATCTGAGCCTTCCATATGTTTCAATATACAGCCGCTAGATGGCGCTGTGGTCTAGCTCCTCTTATTGAGGCGTTTCCTTTTCCACAGAGAGAACTGAAGCAGAACTCAAGCAGGGTAATTTGATAGCTCATTATCTCCGATCTATTTAAAAACAGAATAACGGTCATTTAGTGCGGGAGACGCTCTGGAGGTTGACGACATCATCTAAAGGACCCGCAAACTTCCATGAGTAACCAATCTCAATAGCAGGATAAAAGCTCCATGTGAAGAAGCCCTTTCTGTAGCCAAAACAGTATTATCAATGCACAAGAGGGAAGTATCAGCAGGGTTGGAGGAACCCCCAAGGTTTGCAGATGTAACCCCCCCGCCCCAACCTTAGAGAAAAGAAACTCTAGGGTGTGCAGAATTCACATGCTTATGGAGCACAGGATCCTGTTGTGGGGGGATGGAAAACTGGGGGGAGGGGGAATGGGACAGAGGGTCCTGGAAGAAGACATGGCTGGCTGCCTGGCTGGAACCCTGAACAGCACTCCGCACTGCAATGTCATGTTTCAGGTCCCGCTTCTGATACCGTAACCCTGATCCAAACCCCTTGGTTTCAATGGAATGGGTTTAGCCGAGCGGCAGGAGTGTTTTCCCGGTTGGTGCCTTCAAAAACAAGAGACCTTAATCTCGTGGGACATTTAATAGCTCTACCAAAAGTGAAAAGTGATACTTTGAGACAAATTTGGGCATTCCTGCTCTGCCTAAACATCCGGAGAAATTCAAGGGGCACTTTTGAAAAAAATGAGTTCACAGCTCAGGTGAACATGCAGCTTTTAGCTAAAATTTGCTTTGGAGGGATGAAAGAGGTGAAAATTGGAGGAGGATTTTTTAGGGGGGATTTTTAAAAAATTATTTCAAAGTGGCTGGTCTTGAAAAGACATCAGGCTGACCATTTCAGTTTGCACTAATTTAGATAAGCAAAACAGAATTTCTTTGGGGGGAGTGGGGTGATGGCATTTCCATGCATCTCTGCTTTAATGCAGGTTTTGTTTGATTCATTTGCTACTCAAGTTGCACTGTGGTTATTGTTCCCTCCAATGGACAAATCTCTCAAGTTTGATTCAGATCATTTTCTCAATTTTCCTACAATATGAGTGCAATCCTATGCATGTTTAGACAGGAATAAGTCCTACAACTCCCAGCGTGCTGGCTGGGAGATGCTGGGAGTTGTAGGACTTATTTCTGTATAAATGTGCATGGGTTTGCACCCTAAATTCATTCCATCCAGTTTCTGCATCAGTTTGTAATTTTTTTTTAAGCCTGCTCAAAAATACATAGGTAGATTTGTGCACATTTAGCATTTTTGCACTCATTTTGTCAAACATACACTTTTTGGATGCACTTCTGTAAATATGTATATATGTGATTTCCCCCCCCCCCGCCCCCGCAAGCAATTTCCCCTAATATAATGTAGTTTGGGGTACATCTTTCCTTAATATATGCATTTTTTTTTGCACCCTTTTCCTTATTGTATGCATTTCTGTGTGTATTTTTTAAAATTTGTGAACTGCATCACAAAATTTATAGAATCATAGAATAGTAGGGTTGGAAGGGGCATACAAGGCCATCGAGTCCAACCCCCTGCTCAATGCAGAAATCCAAGTCAGACCATGACAGATGGCTGTCCAGCCTCGTCTTGAACACCTCCAGTGTGGGAGAGCCCACCACCTCCCCAGGTCATTGGTTCCATTGTCGTCTTGCTCTAACACTCAGGAAGTTTTTCCTGATGTTCAGCCGGAATCTGGCTTCCTGTCACTTGAGCCCATGATTCCGTGTCCTGCACTCTGTGATGATTGAGAAGAGATCCTGGCCTTCCTCTCTGGGACAACCTTTCAAGTACTTGAAGAGTGCTATCCTATCTCCCCTCAATCTTCTCTTCTCAAGGCTCAACATGCCCAGTTCCTTCAGTCTCTCCTCTCAGGGCTTTCTTTCCAGTCCCCTGATCATCTTTGTTGCCTTCCTCTGAACCCTCTCCGGCTTGTCTGCATCCTTCTTCAAGTGTGGTGCCCAGAACTGGACATAGTACTCCAGATGAGGCCTAACCAGTGCTGAGTAGAGAGGAACTAGTACTTCCCAGAATTTGGAAGCTATGCTTCTATTAATGCAGCCCAAAATAGCATTTGCCTTTTTTGCAGCCACATCACACTGTTGGCTCATATTCAGCTTGTCCATCCAGGCCAGCATTCTGTTCACACAGTGGCCAACCAGCTGTCGACTGGGAGCCCACAAGCAGGACATGAGTGTAACAGCACCCTCCTGCCCATGTTCCCCAGCAACTGGTGTACACAGGCATACTGCCTCTGATACTGGAAGTAGCCCAGAGCCATCAGTAGCTATTGATAGCCTTCTCCTCCAGGAATTTATCTAACCCCTTTTTAAAGCCATCCAAACAGGTGGCCATCACTGCATGTTGTGGTACTGAATTCCATAGTTTATCTGTGTACTGTGTGAAGAAGTCCTTCCTTTTATCTCTCCTACCAATCAGCTTCATGGGATGACTCTGGGTTGTGTGCATCATCATGTATATCATCATCACAATTTGTGTGTAAATTTAGCAAGTGCCAACCCAATTAATTTCTCACCTATCCCTATTGGCCTCTGCCCAGTTTTTGAGTTCTCCAGGGCTCAAGAAGAAAGCCTCCACAATGAGTGGAGCTGATAAAACCTGGGCCTACAGTTGGCATTGTTTCACTTTCACCTAAAGCAGAGATGGGCGACTTGTGGCTATGCTGTCTAGGGCTTCTGGGAGCTGAAGTCAACATCTGGAGGGCCACAAGTAGAAAGAAGCTGGAGAAATTCGAGACAGACTAAAACGAGCTTGGATTTCTAAGAATCTGACCTGTGGAATCTGCTACAGAGCGGCCCCTCAGGCCATGTGGAGTCCAATGACTTTCAGATGGTTTGTTTCTTTGTACTTTCCTGAAATGTACGCATATATATTCGTAGGAAAATGCGCACGTTTCTGCTGAGGAAACGTCAAACTGAATGGGGGACAATACGCTAAATGTTATGTACTGAGGTAAATTATGTAAATACTTATGTAATTGTTTGCAGATTTTTCTGCGTGACGGAAAAAAAAATCATCCACATCCATCTGCGGGAGGACGATGGAACAAAAGGCACCTGACAATCCATGAAACACAGACGGTCTGGATTTTACACAGTCCGTACATCCCTAACCCAAGTTGTCCACCCTTGACTAAAGCAGAATTGAGCCTGCATAAGATGAGTGGACTCTCTCTCTCTCTCTCCCTCTGTGAGGAGGGAGAGAGGGAGAGTTCCTCTCATTTCCTAGTTAATAGATTAATTAAAGCTTAGCTCTTCATGTCTTGATATATTTATCCAGTTGGTTCTCTGCTACCATCAATTGAAAGCTTATTCCAATTCCGGTTTATCCATTAGAAATGTTTTCTCAGCATGCAGTGGCGCAGTGCATACATTTGTTTAGAGGATCCGGTTCTGACTTTTTTGTCACTTGTGGACTACTGTATTTTCTGAGCACAACGCCCCAGCAGGAGAGGTAAATTAAAAACTTGTCCGCTGCATTTCTCCTCCATTACTGTGATCCACTGACTCTACATAAGTGTGCACAATGAGCCTGGGGAATGATCCAGAAGTCCCCTTGCACTGCTGACAAGGCAAGGTGCTCTTTGGTTTTAATAAACAGAACATCCTCAATCTCGGCTGAGCCGCAGTAGCCAGCTCCCTTGAGCTGCGAGGTGGTCCCTCTCCCCTGTGCGTGACGTGAGCTTGTAAAACAGGAGTGCACAAGTTGGGGCCCACGGGAGGCATGCAGCCCTCAGACACTACCTCGCTGTGGGGAATCCCAACCACTTTCCCCACAGCCCAGCTCATCAGCTGGACTGTGGGGGCTGGGTGGGGCATTGTTCTGTCAGGACAGCGATCTCACTGGGGGGTGGGAGAGCTGAAAGTCGCTCTCGGCCCCCAGTGACTCTGGCAGCCAGATTGCTGTTTTTCTACCACTAACAGTGGTGGGAAAACAGTGCCCTCACTGGAGATTGCTGGGGACTGGGAGAGGTGTAAGCTTCTCCTAGCCCAAGTGATCTCCAGAGTGAATGAAAATAGCCATCTCACAGCCACAGGCAGGGGCATTGAGAGTTGGCTGTTTTCATTCTCCCTGGCTGTTTTCATGGTTGATTTCATTCTCTCTGGGGATGACTTGGGGCTGGGAGAGGCAAAAACTCTCCCAACCCCCAGCAATCCCTAGATCCCCCAGCATCTCCCAATCCCTAGATCTTGGTGGGCAGGACAGCAGGTTTAAACCTGCCCATCCACAGACACTGAGATATGTGTATGGGAAAGGGGGTAGAGAAGAGTGTGGGGAGGGGGGGGCATTTGGCAGGCCTAACCCCTCATGAGGGGCCACAATGCCTGCAAATATAATCCAATTCTGACAAAGAGACAAAAAGTTGTAGCCCTTTCTTGGGTTTCCCATGATAGTCGATGGGATGCATGAAGCTGCGTATTTCCGAACCTCAGCTCAGGTGCAGTACCAGGTGCAGTACCTGTACCAGAGCATCAACTCTGAACTGGTCTGAACAGAAGCAGGTTGTTTTCTGAAGCACTGAATCAGGAACCAAATCAAAGCAATGGTCTGTGCACATCTCTAATTCATATCGCTATTTTCCTTGATGCATCCCTTCTGGAACAAATGAAAGTTGAACTGAATGTACCCCATTGAGTTCAATTTTTTGTTCATTCTGAAATAAATGCACACCTCCAATTAATAAGTACCATACAGTTTGCTGATAGGAATATGCAGTTAAGGAGCACTTCACTCTGTTGCCTGGATAGGTCCCCCTTCTAGCCCCCACACACACACTTCATGGCTAGGGATGGTGGTTGCAGGAAAATCCTGTTCACTTTTGGCTTGACAGATCCCCAAAAGGCCCCTGACTTGGTGCGCATTTGTGAGCCAAGCAGTGGGTCAGTTCCCAAAACTTGGGAAATTTGCCTCCTTTTTTTTAATCAGCGAGTCATGATTTGCACAAAATCGCAGGTATAAATAGAAAATAGCAATTTGTGCAAAATTACAGCTGCCATAGTGCAATTTGCAGAAAATTGCAGGCATAAATGGTTACACCTGCAATTTTGCACAAATTGTGCAATTTACAGCCATGATTTTACACAAATCGCAATTTCCATAAATATTTATACTCACGATTTTGCGCAACTCACGATTTGCTCACACTTTTTAAAAGTAGAAAATGGTCAGCTGGCCCAACTCGTCGCGCGACAAGTCAGGCTTGAGGATGCATGAGCTGGAGTCCGGGGGCTGAGCTGATGAAAGACCGCTGAGCTCTACCCTCCAAACAGATTCCTCTGCCATCCCTATTCATGGCTGCAGTGTAAAATTTATGTCATCCTAGATCAAAGTAGGCCTTTTACTCTTAAAGCAATGCATGGGGCATTTAAGGATATCATTTGGCATGTTGTCCAGTTGTCAGGATGACTGATTAACCTATTCCAAGTGGCTACTGACAAGTTCCTTCAAGATCAGGATAAATTATTTTGCACAAATGTCCTTTACAGCTTCTGATTCCACCCTTTTTCTTTTTCTTTTTTAATACAATTTGGAAAAGTCCACTCAGCTTCTTCTTTTAAAGAGTAATGTCCCCATCAAATGGGGAAAGAATTGCATGCTCAGAACTCCCACCAAAACAAAATAAATCTGGCATTGTTCCTGTACCTTTCACTTCTGAATAAAAATAGCAGGTGAAACTTTTCTTGGCATGGATATCATTTGGTGGGGAATTACTGCTTGACTGCACTCCATTAGAGGCAAGATGTATCCACGATCACCCCTAAGAAATTTAACATTTGGAAGATCCTGGCGAAAGAGCTGAGTCCTAAAAATGACAGCTAGAAGTGATCCAAAATTTCTCAGAAGACATTTTGCTCAGAAAAGTCCTGAGATTTTTCTTTTCTTACCCCTTTAGAAATAAAAGGCAGCTTTGCAGGAACTCCTGTAATGTTCTTCCCCATTTGGGGGTGGGTTCTGCCTTTCTTTCCCCCCCCAAACCCACAGAGTGCTGCTTCATGAAGCGATATTTGAAAGGTTATCTCATGCTATCCCGCTTACCACGATGCATTCTACTTTTGAAGATGAATCAGAAAGCGGAGCTTGGACAAAACTCTGTGTCTCGCCTCGTAACACGGATGAGTGTCACCTTCCACCTGGGATCGTGGGGGCTGGAACTGCAACTCCCATCATCTCTGGAAGCAAATGGCAATGGCTGGGGATGATGGGAGTTGCAATTCAACACCCATGATACCAGAAGGCCAAGTTGCAGCACTGAGAAGCTAACATCATCTTCTGGTTTCCAGAGGTGCAGAGGGAAGCGGAGAGGCCTGGCTGAGGGTCTCCTAACCAAGAAGGTCAGGAGACCCTCACTGTGCCATGCCAGCTACCATCCTGGCCCTCCTGCAAGCCTTTTCCCTTGGGAGCTACAATTGGCTGGTAGGGGAGAATTGGGCCCCTGCAAGCATACTTTAGAACTCTGAACCCCTCCCCACCAGGGGTTTTTGATGTTTGCTTGGGCCACTTGGGAACCCCTGATTCATTTTCAAGCCAAGCAGCTTGCTGCTTCCCCATCCCTACTTGTTGCAAGGAGATCAGATTCATTTATCACCAAGAACAGATTTGCCACTGTGCTTGGATCTTAATGCCCAAGTTTTGTGTGGCTAAGAAGAGCAGAATCCTGTCTGCCTCCGAACCTGGAGACTAGCGGGGATCCCATGCAGAGTGGGAGGAGCACAGAGAAAGGACTTCTTCACACAGCACACAGTTAAACTATGGAATTCGCTACCACAGGATGTAGTGATGGCCACCCATTTGGATGGATTTAAAGGGGAGTTAGGCAAATTCCTGGAGGAGAAGGCTACCAATGGCTACTAGTCTTGATGGCTATGTGCTACTTCCAATACCAGAGGCAGTGAGCCTACGCACACCAGTTGCTGGGGAACATGGGTGGGAGGATGCTGCTGCACTCATGCCCTGCTTGTGGGTTCCTGGTCAACAGCTGGTTGGCCGCTGTGTGAACAGAATGCTGGACTAGATGGACCCTTGGCCTGATCCAGCAGGGCTCTTCTGATGTTCTTTGCCTCCACACTCCTCGTGCTCTGTATTTCAGCTAGACGGGCTCGTCTAGCTGAGGCAGCAGGGAGAGGGAGGGAAGGAGGGGTGGTGAAGGCTGGAGAAAGCTTGTTTCCCTGCTTCCCCCATCCCCTTCCCTGCCACCAGCACACTCCCTTTCCCCTCCATGGTCACCTTTGTGACATCAAAGAGGCAGCTGGTGCAATTCTTTCTATGTGGGCTGCAAGGGGGAGGGAGCAGGGAGCTCAGACTCCTGGGTCCAAGGCCCAAGTGCTGGTTCCAGCCTCAGACCCAGGAATTGGAACTATCCCATGCCCCATCCCAACTCCGTCTTTGGGCCATAGGATTGCTCTCTGAATAGCTATTCACCAGTTCTTCCTTCCCCAAATTTCCTCCCCACAAGATACCGCATTAATAAACCCCATCTGCCCCCTATGTGGTTTTCAAATTAATCGAAGGCAAATTCCCATCAGAAAGTCTGAGAAACTGCCTTTCTTTACTGTCTTCTGAGTCAGAAGATGTCATGTGAACTGTGGTGTTTGTAAAGCTGTGGCTTGTCTTGGCAGGTTTGAAAGGCACCGTGGCCCTGGGCTTCCTACCACTGAAGGTCACAGCAGAACTATCTCGTTAATCCAGCGAAACTCACAGCTTGTGTCATGATCAGGGCGGAGAGCAGAAAATCTACATTATGCCATCTAAAGTTTAAGAAGCCTTAGGCAGTTCTCTTTTGATGTTGGCCAGATCTCACAGGAACGTATGACCAGCTGTATTGACGCTACTGAGTTGAACACATTTGATAGCTGCTCCCTCTCTCCAGGGATCTCCAGGGGCTGTAGGTAGGGATGTCCGAGAAATCTGCAACAGAACCAAATGAGTCTGGATTTTCATGAATGCCACCCATGGACTCCACAGCGGACTGGCTTTACCCCCGTCAGGCAGATTCCGCGGACTTGCACACCGATTCTCTAACATTCCTGAATTTTGTGCAAATTTTGTCATAGGAAACTCTGCAAAATTTTAAAAACAGCCAAAAATCCACATTTCCCCCATAGGCTAAAGTGTGAAAATGTGTGTGTTGGAGGATTTGCGCATTTCCACATGTGTTAAATTGCGCGATTGTGCAAGTTCAGAAAAAAATCTGACTCCATCAGAGGACAGGAAAAAAGGCTGGGAGGCAGGAGGGAATCTCTTGCAGCCTATTCTCAGCACCCTGGAAAAACTACAATTCCCAGATTCTTGGTTGGGGGTGGGGGATGCAAGCCACATGTCAGCAGGCATCATTTTGGCCAATTTTGCTGCTCTCCTCACCCACCCCTGCTCCCACAAGGAGAGCCCACCACTGCCATCTCCAGCCGGGGCTCCAAGGACCCCTGCCAGTTGTGGTATTTGCTGCATCAAGAGAATAGCTGGCAGGGTTCGCCAGAGCAGCCACCCTGGCCAAAATGCCTGGCTCTGAGGGGGTCCTTCCTTGGGGCCAGGCATGTCAACATCCTGCTCAGCTGCAGGAAACCTGACCATAAGTACTGTCAGGATCAGGGCTCCACTAATATACCAGGAAGGGTGGCACAGCCAGGCTGAGTATATAAACTCTAATTTGTAGCCTGGAAGCTGCTAATGTAACAGTCTCCATAGACCAGTTCTTAGTTCAGCTTCTTTCTAGAAAGCTCCTGTCCTATTCATAACTAGCCACTCTTGTTTCTGGACAGCTCCTTGCCCTTGCTTAGAAGGCTAGATTGGAACCGGTGAGAGGAGAACTGGTGACATCTCCCATTAGACAGCGTGCCAAGGATGGGACCATGTTGTGACACACACACACACACACACGTGTGTGTGTGTGTGTGTGTGTGTGTGTGCATAAATCCCTGTTTTTAGTAACTGTCCCGGTCTTGTGGCATTCCACCTCCCAGGATACTTTTTGAGGCCTACCAGATTTGAGAAAGAAGGTGAAAAAGGCCTTCCCCTTGGAATGGGTGAGGGTAGCTTTTATTGTGACCCATTGGTGGATGGAGTTTAGTCAGGGAACGTTTTAATGTGGTCTGAACTAGCGAAGGTTCACCTACAGTGCCCCTCTGAGGCAGTTGTTGAGGGACTTCAAGCTTTGGGGACCTTCTTTGCTTTTTACCAGAACCCAGAGCTCCACCAACTGGAGCCCTGTGAAAAGTAGTGGGCTCGGTGGAGCTGGTTGCAACATGGTGGCTCAAGAGCTGGAACCAATTGCCTGTTGCCCCCTGTGATCCCTATATTGGTTTGGCCTGCATATACAAATGGGAGAGGTGGAAGGGCATGATGGTTTACAGAGAAGGAGAAGGGGGTTAGGGGATTGTGACATAGCAGGCCATGTGCTCTCTCACCCCAGGTGGCAGGAGAGCTTGTGCCCCATGATCTGTCTCCACATGGGGCTGCCCATGAGCTAAGAACACCAGGAAAGGGGCCTTCTCAGTGCTGGATGGTATTCCAGTTTTGGAATGCTCACCCCAAGGAGGTCCATCTGCTGTCCTTTCAGGGCCAAAGACTGCTGTATCTTCTGTTTTTTAATACCCGCGTTCTCTGTGTGTGGCTCCCATCTTCTCCCTTTCAGTGATCCCACCAAGCAACGGGGACAGCTCAGAAGCAGAGCACATGCTTTGCATGTAGAAGGTTCCGGGTTCAATCTTTGGCACTGTCGGTAAAAGCACTGACCAGACCCAGGCATGCTTCGCTTCAGCAAGGTGGCTGCCTCACATGCCTTCAGACCATGTCCTGGGACCTAATGAAAATGATGATTCAGATTTGTAGGGCTGAGCTAAAATTTCTCAAAAGCTGTTTTTTCTCAAAAAATCTATGAGATTTTTCTTTTTCTCACCCCGCCCCCCCCACCCCAAAAAGGTTGCTTTGCAGAATTTTCTCTGCCAACAACAACATTCATTGGGGTTGTGGTCAATGAAACACACACACAAAATGTTCTGGAATGTCATGAGGTCTGGGGCATTGTGGAGCATGTTGCTGCTTGCCCCTTCATGAGTTCAGGACCCCCCCACCCCCCGGCTCCATTCATTGTTAAAACCTGCCTCCCACCTAGTGTGATGTTTCGAGAGAGAATGCATGATGGTTGCTAGACATTTTGGCACGTGAGCGGCAGAAAAGGTATAGAGTCTTTGCTGCTTTCTGCAACTGACAAGACCAGAGGAAATGAATGACGGCCTGCTGGGGTTTTTTGCTTTCTCCTCTGCTCTGTATCCCTGTAGGGTTTTAGTCAGCCAGCCCCTCTTGCAACAGCAGCCTGATCAACAGAATGGTTTGATCATCTGGAGATGGAGAAAAGAGCATCCATAAGCAAGTGGGAGAGAACTCGGCAGACGCCGAGTCTTTTTTTCCCTTCTCTTCTTCTTTTCCTGCTTGTTGTTTATGTGATGTGTGATTGGGGGGGAGATAATCCTCCTCCCTCCCTCCCTCTCTCCCCACCCAGCCTTTCCATCGCTCTCCTCCGCCTCCTCCCCCTCCTTTTCCTTGGGCTCATTTGCTGGAAGAAAGCAGCGCCGCAAGGCTGAGCAGAGAAGTTTTGGCATGGACTTGGGAAGACAGAGGGACTCAAGGTTGAAAACCCCAGTCCACCACCAGACTGGCAGCTTGTCCACATCCTTGCCATGCCCTGCAGCTGCCACAACTTCTGTTAAAAGACGACGAAGTGCAGTGGTGGTCTCAGCATCTGGTGGGACCTGGTTTAGATTCGCAGGATTTTAGCAGAAGCTGACGGGACTCCCTGAGTCTCCTCCTTGGAGAGAAAAGATCCTAAGTATCCAGAAGACTCACCAGTGAAAGAGAGACCTAAAGCATCTTTTTTTCGGATGTAGGTTTGCGCAGGGAAGTTTCCGCAGCCACCTCTGCTGATCAAAGCACATTCCGGTTCTGCAAGCACGGGAGATGGAGAATGAGGTTGGGAAATCGGTGGATAACCAAATGGATAAATACATGTAATTATTTCTAGGTCTTTTTGCTCCTTTTCTTTCTCTGCTTCTTCTGCATTTCCACCGTTGTCTTCCTCACTGCCCTGCCTTCTGTTCTTCTGGCAGTTTCTGGATTTGTAATACTTCTCCCCCTCTACAAAATCAGACACATTCTTAATCATTTTGTCCCCTTCTCCCATAGAGTGACCATAATGGGGAAATCGGAAAGCCAAATGGATATTGTGGAAAAATCAACCAGATCTGGGCAGAAGTCCTGGAGCCTGGTAGCTATCAGTCTGTCTGTGCTGCTAGTTCTCATGACCTGTGCCGTGGTTGCCCTTGTAATTCTGTACTCAAGCAGAAGAGGTAAGAGAACTACAGTTATCTTATGTGGCTTCCACATATCTTTTAACTACATATTTGGGTTTAGCATCTGCAGAGCTAAAAAGAAGTGGGAAGAATTTGCCGCTATTTCTTCTGTTTGGGCTTATTTGGAAGTTCACTTATTCTAAAGCAGGAGTGGGGAAGGTGTGGCCTCTTCCAGATGTTTCTAGACTGCAACTCTGATCAGCCCCAGGAAGCTATCCTAAAGCGTTGCTTTCTTTTCCAATAAGGAAGTATGCATTAATTCACATCAACACCAAGTGCATCGTCAAGTTCAAGGGGTAACTCTCAACTTGAAAATAATTCAAATGAAGCAAGGCCCTGGTATAATCGAGGGTTCTATCCACAATACCTGACATTGGCTTACAGTGGGCTAAGAATGACCCCGAAATTCGAGGAAAAAAGAGATCTCTCTATGTGGGTGGGTGAAGTTTCAAATGAGAAGCAGTATATACATATTGCAAATAAATAAATAAATAAATAAATAAATAAATAAATGGTTTAAATGGCTGGACACAGTCACAGAACATCCAGGTTCAAATATCCATTTCCGGCACAGTGGCTCTGAGCAAGTCACATTATCTGTTCCATACAGATCAGATATTATGTAATCTATATCGGTCCCTCTACTTCCAATGTTCAGAGGTGTCATTCATTGCTCATGTAGCTAAAATGGCACTACCCATGCGCAAAAGAGAAGAAGCTTGGGGAAACCCCAAAGTGTACAATAGTATAAAAAATCTTTAAAAGCCCACCCCCCTCAAAAAAAAGAGAAAAAAAACAGCACATTGAGGGCTGGCTGTATTCAGTAGACACAAAATGCCAATTGACTGTTGTGTGGGGATGGAACAGAAGATCCGAACTGCAACATTTTTTCACAGGTCGTGTGTTTGTATGTATGTATATATACTGGTCTACACACACATACACACAAACACACATTTGTGAGCCATTTTGGTGCGGAGAAAAGAACACCAAATAAATTTAAAAATTTAAAAATGGTTTGAAACAACACCAAACACTTGACTCCGTAGTGCATAGAATATATGTTTACATCTATCTGTGTAAAGCATTTCCCTTGAGTGCGTTGTCTGTCCGCTTTCTGGGTGTCGGGTCCTTGTTTAGACAGTCATAGATCCATTAAAGCTAACGCGGTAAAGCAGAGTGTGCACCAAGCATGCGTGAATAATATAATTTGGTATCTTTTGCAAAAACTCAAGTGCAGTCTGTCACTAGAAGAGAGTGTTTTAAAAGAACACCCACACAGAGTTGGGAGCGCAGAGACATGCTGTATTTATTCTCCCATAAAAACCTTCTTTGAAAGGTGCCAGTGAGGTATTGGAGAGAGAGGGAGAACTAAGTAATAGTTTTCATGTCACTGGCTTGCTCTCTCCAGTAAAGTGCCTGCTGAATATTTTGCTTCCAGGTTTGTAAAATTATGCATGTTTAGAGATGTATGGGAATTTTGTTTCTGCTTGCAAACCATGCCAGCATGTCCCTTTCGACGCCCCAAACTTGAGTGTGAGTGCAAGCACACGTCCACCAAAAATATTCATAAATTGCCGAACAAGCTTGCAATTGATTTGTGCAATTTTCTCAGTTTGATTTGCACAAATTTCCTAATTTGTGCACATTTCCCCATAGATCAAATCAGCCCTGCTTTAGTCTATGGAGGAAAGTAGGAAATTTGTGCAAATTTTACATTTGCTCTCTGGTCAATTTGCACAATTTTCCCACAGAGCAAGTAGTAAATGCAAATGGGAGTCAGGCAAGAGAAAAGCGGCAAGACAATGTTTAGAGAACCCTTGGGACCTTGAACATCGCTCATTCACCCATCCCTATGCAGGGTGCAGCTAATGTTGATAGAGAGAAGGTTATTTCTAGAGCTGTGCACAGATGGCCTTCTGAAATGCTCCACCTTACTTGTGGGCAGAGAAATTTGGGAGATAATTTCACCAAATTTCTCCAGGGGGAGGAGCAATTCTCCACAGTTCCTCCCAGGTAGGGCTCCCATTGGCATGGTGTGTAGCACAGCTGCTTTCTTTTGGGTAAGGTTTTGGAGGTTTTCATGTTGCACCCGCATCAACTGTCTTGGCAGGCCGGCCCCCAGTTTGCATCCACCACAATGCAGGTGCGAGGGGGAGTAGTGCCATGCGTTGCTCCAAGGATGAGGTGGAGTGAGTACTCTGCCAAAATCAGTCCTCCAATTTCCTGAAAGTTTTGTTCCCCATGAAAAGGGCTACCATTGTTCTGCCTCTTTCTCAGGGCATTTTATAATTTATTTTTGTGGTGTTCGGGGGCTTACCTAATCACAGCAAGCCTCCCAGGCTGCCTGCACTTCCTGAGCTGAAAAAGCCCTAAGGGAGGAATTACCTCAAGGTGCTTTAAACTGGGCTTTAATTGAAGTGTAAGGAACTGAGGAGGCTACAGGCGGCCAGATAGATGATTGTGCAATGAAAAACAGGACACTTGTCCTCAATCCTCAGCCACCTCATAAGTAAGGTCAGCCCAAGGAACCCAAATCCAACCCATGAGAATGTCTCCAAAATTTCTTCACCATTGAATTTCTTTTCGAAAGCAATTTCGCCTCTGTCAAACTGAGTGAGAATGGTAAAAAAATAAAAAAGAGTGAGTGAGAAATTTTTGGCACAACGCTAGTTATTTCTCCTTCTCTCATAATACTAGAACCCAACAGGGTGATCTCATGAACGGTGGGAGATTCAGAGCAGAAAGACTTGTTCACTCAACGTATGGAACAAGATGTGGTGATGACCACCAGCTAAGGTGTCTTCAAAGGGGAATTAGACAAATTCAGGGGGAACAAGGCTGTCACTGGCTTGTCATCATGATGTCTAAAGGGAGGTTCAGAAGCAATCTGTCTCTGAATACCATTTGCAACCCCTGGGGAATGTTGTTGCCCTGCTTGTTAGCTTCCCAGAAACATCTAGATAGCTACTGTGTGGAAGAGAATGCCCAACTAGACAGATCCAGCAGAGTTCCCTCTTATGTTTAGGGACTTTTCTTAACATTCATGAAATGGTACAATGCATTAGCTAAATCACTTACCATCAAAGGCAATCCAGAAATGTGCCATTCCAACAAAGAGAACCTTTCTTTTCAGGACAGGGGCATGCCACTGTTCGTTTGTTTGCTTAATGTTGTTATTACACAAGTACAGAATGAATAATACACTAGACATCTAACTGCCATGTTGAGTTCAAGCTGCCTTTTCTATTTCACTTTTTAAATGTTTAAACAACGCAGGAATGAAATTTTATGTTTCTTTATCAAATATATGTCCTGTTGAACCAGTTGCTCCAGTTTAGGACCAAACTAAACATGACAGGCCTTGACTTTGCCCTAATTCTTTGCCGCCACCGCCACCACCACGAGAGAGAGGGAGAGAGGGAGAGAGAGAGAGAGAGGATCTGCAGGAAAAGAAGAAAGTGCTTCACCTGTGCTACATGATTACAAGTGCTTCACGTCAGGCAATTTTCCCAAAATCTTCAACAGTCTGCTGTTTTCCCCATGGAGGAAAAAGATGCAGATATCCTTCTCTCTTCTCCTTCCATTGGAAAAGCAGATGTGGGTGATTTTGCATGGGAAAAGTGACTCATGGGAAAAGGGTCTCTCCCCATCACTCCCTACTGGCCTTCTGCTCAAGATGGTCACCTTCCACGTTTGCTAAGTTTTCATTTCAAACAAATGAACAACCACTGGGCAAAATTCCACACAAATGTATGTTATATGTATGTATCCCTGGCACTGCAAATAATGATGAAATGTTCAATGAAACATCAACCATGGCAATTAACTATCCAGTAAAAAAGCAGACAGAAGCACGTGATAGACTTGCAAGACAATCAGTTGCCATCTACTTATACCAAAACTTTGCCAAACCAACATATCTTTCAGCCAAACTAGGTAATACGTAAAATAATGCATGATCACATTTTATGTATCTGTTTGCTTTTGTTAAATAGCAGCTGGCAGACTGATCAAGATGGAGACCATGGCATTTAGGGAGGAGGAATTAATTATGTTCTTCCATGCTAAGATCCTAACAAAAATCTCATCACCACCATCAGCAGCACCAGCGGGAAGGAATCTCGTACTGGTGTGAGTGACAGCTTCACTCCTAACTCAAATAGCAGCCTTGAAGGCAATTTTTGTGAGGACTACGGCACAGTCAGAAAGGTTGAAGCCCCTGCCTGTGTGGTCTGGAACCTGATCACAGCTCCCATTTAATAACAAAAAGCAGATACCTGAAATGCAACCACAGAAGTCATGTGTCGTCTTGTTTGGCCATTGATCGGCTTTCTAAGAGATCAAGAACAAGGCAGATGGGCATCGCTGTGCAGGCATGCCACAAAAGGAACTCCCACACTAAGAAAGTTCTGTGCTTCATAGGCACTTCTCAAAATAGGGAGGGCCAACAGGGCCTCCCCAGATCAACAGGGCCTCCCCAGATTTTACAGCCTGCAGGGTTAAGGGTTACATATGGAAAGCAAGGGTACCGTCAAGACAGGATTTGGGGGGCAGAGGTTTCAGGCCCACCTCAGCAGAATGCAGAAGGGCTGGCTTATCACATTTTGAAGTAAGTGAAGTGATATACATTACCATCTAAAGAGGGTCCTGCCATCAGACCATTAAGTCCAGAATCTGAAATTCCCTAAGTGCACCACTGATGGAAAGAGATTTTGATTGAGTACCCTGGCTGAAGTTGTTCAGGATGGAGAGCAGGGGAAGGTTATGTCAGCATAAATGACTGTGAAAACAGGCCCTTAGAGGGGGTGAAGTTCTCTGACTCAAAGACTAAAAATAGCAGACCATGTAAGAACATATATTCCAAATAAGAAAAACAAACACAACTTTACCCATTGGCCAAAAAAATGATAATGCTATCAGTGTCGACAAAATCCTCCAAATGTTTGACATTCAGTAACGCTCTGCAGAAAGTTTACACATATTTATATCCTTTTCCCATGGTGATGGGAGTAAAAATATCCTGGCGATTCTGGGTACCAATCCCTTCCACACCTACACATGAGCAAGGCCGACTGGAACCAAAGGAGGCCATCAAGTTGTATCGGATTACAGAAGTTCTTGGCAGGAATGGGAGGGGGAAATCATCTCCTGTTTGCTGGAAAAGTAATATGTTTCCACTGTCTTGACAGGAGCAATTATGAGTGGTCAGGGATGACACACATGTTCCCAGTTTTTGAGTCCAAAGAGACAAAGACACTTTCAAACATGCAAACCTGGGCAGTATCCAACTGTGATATTCCGCAAACTCAAGTAGCGCTAGCAGAGCTCTGCTGAATCTTTCTGTTACACAAGTAGTTGCCCTTTCTGTTACGCAAGCACTTGACAACAGGCTGCATGATGGGTGCAAACCAGTTGCACAACCAGAATGTAAAACTGCTTGTGCAGACGTAACTGGAGTTGGATTCTTCTCTTGCGCGTAGCTCAGAATCTAGTTTCCACTAGCGCAATGTCACTTGAGCTAATGGAATGACACAGCCGGATACTGCCCTTTGCCTCAGCAAAGAACAAGGGTGAATGGGACTCTCGATATTTTGGCTTGTAGGTTGCATTGGCAGGGAGAGGGGAGAAGAAGGGTGGATCAATGCCAATCTAGAAAACTTCCCTTCCCTTCACCCCACCCACTCATAAACTGGCAGAGGACCATGGCAGATGTCTCCAACATTTAACCTGATTGCCTGGTCAAAGGATGTGGCAGGAGATAGGTATAGATGGACCAATCTGCTTCCAGCCTGTGTCAATTTCACACGTGGTCATTCACATGTCCATGCATCCAGTTTCCTCCTCAATACGCAGGGCTGTTTTTTCTTTTTAAAAAAAAATACGTACTTTGGGATGTATTTTCTCACAATATACACATTTTAAAATATATTTTATCTTAAAATCTGAGTTTTCTTACACATTTGCTCACACATTTTGTCTAGTCGAGAACCGCATCACAACATTCAGCAAAGTACAGACACTGAAGGATAGCTACATTGTTTAGCAGGGGATGCTGATTAAGTCCATTCGAAATGTGGGCTGAACAAATCCTCAAGCATCCCTAGCGGGAGAAAGGGTAGCTGAAGGATCTCTTGACTGTTCCTGGACTGCTGTCCGCACACACCTGCTTTCCATGTGGCACAGCTTATTAGTGACAGTGGATTAGGGAGTGAGTAGGTGACAAAGCAGGGAGGAAACAGCAGCAGAAGTCATTCACCCCTCATCTCCTGCAGCAGTAGACTTCCGGGTATATTAATGTTCTCCAGGTTTTGAATCTGACCAGTAAACAAACAATCCAGCAGTGTCCAATTCCAAACCATGCTACACTGGGGATGGATGTCAATCTCGGTTTCTTTCTGTTCCTCATTTTTCCAAATTTGGCTCATCCCAAAATTTGAGCTTTTTTTTTTTTTCCAATCTCAAGTTAGTTTTTTAAAGTTCGCATGAAAATGTGTACACATTTTTCTGCACATTTCTCCTAATGCATGCATTTTTACATGTGATTTTGCCTAATATACACAGTTTTGTAATCAATTTTCCTAACAGAATGCATTGTTGATGTTACTTTCATGAGTATATGCACTTCTGTGTACACTTCCCCCTGATATACATATTTTCTATGTTCGTTTTTTAATTGGAGAACTCCACCGCAAAATTTGGAGAAGTGTGAATTTCGAGGGATAACTGAGTTTCAGTTCACATATTGGTTAAAAAGGGTGAAATCAGATAACTTTGCATGGAAATGTGTAGTGAACTAATCTCTCCCCCATCCCTATGCTGTATGACTGAACTCCTGGCTGGTTCATCCCTTTTGCTGATTAACTTCTTGGCACATTCTGCCTCAGTTCCAAGTAGGGATGTCAGAGAATTCTGCGACAGATTTCGGTGAGGCCGAATGCCAGTGCATTCGGCCCCCCGAAATTTGTCACAGAACGAAGCCCCCGCCCCCCAACCCACGAAAGGCCTGCGAAACAGAGCACTTACCTGTTCCCATCCACGCTGCTTTGCGAATGGCGGCCGTCCTGAGCCGCCATTCGCTTCATCTTCATAGCCATGATAGGCTACGTAAATACTTAAATTGCCTACACGGCTAACGCAAGGACTCCATTTGCATCCCTGCAGAGGCCGTGATAGGCTACGTAAGTATTCATGTAGCCTATCACAGCAGGGGGGGGGAACCCAGCGTACGCAAATGGCGGAGGCTACCCTGCAGGGCTGCCCAGTGGCCAGATCCTTGGCCACGGAGCAGAGCTGGCTGGGCAAGATTCTGGGGGGGCACCTCCCCATTGAGGATTCCAGGGGAGGGACAGAGCGCCTCCCCTCCACCGCGGATTGCCCAATGCGGAGCCAGGTAGGTGTTTCGTACTTCCCTAGTTCCAAGTCAGTCAACTTGTTTCCCACCAGGTTCTGGTAACATCAAGCAGAAGTTGCTAAGTGGTGTATCAGTTATAGGGATGTCAGAGAATTCTGCCACGGATCTTGGTGAGGCCGAATGCCAGTGCATTCGGCCTCCCGAAATCCATGGCGGAACGAAGCCCCCACCCCCCTGCCCCGCAAAAGGCGCGCGAAACGGAGCACTTACTTGCTGCCATTCGCCCTGCTTTGTGAATGGCGGCTGCATCTGCCGCCGCCATTCGCTTCTTCATTGTAGCCGTGATAGGCTACGTAAATACTTACGTAGCCTATCAAAGCTAATGCAGGGACGCCATTTGCATCCCTGCGGAGGCCGTGATAGGCTACGTAAGTATTTACGTAGCCTATCACGGCAAAAAAAAAAAAAAGGAACACAAATGGCTGTGGCTACAGCGGCTGCCATTTGCGTTCCCTTTTTTTTTTGCCGTGGTAGGCTACATAAATATTTATGTAGCCTATTACAGCAAAAGACAGGGGCACAAGTGGTGGCCACTGTGCCATTTGCACCCCTGTCTTTTGCCATAATAGGCTACATAAATATTTACATAGCCTATCACGGCAAAAAAAAAGGGAACATAAATGGCGGCTGCTGTAGCCACTGCCATTTGCGTTCCCTTTTTTTTTTCCATGATAGGCTACGTAAATATGTACCTAGCCTATCACGGTAAAATACAGGGACGCAAATGGCGGCGGCTACGGCGGCCGCCATTTGCATCCCTGTGCAGGCTGCCCAGCAGCCAGATGTCCGGCTGCAGCGGCCCTGGCCGGCGGCTCCATGGAGTTGGCCAGGGAGAATTTCGAGGGGAGGGACGGAGTGCCTCCCCCCCACCACGAATGTCACCCTTCGAAAGAGTAAGTGCTTTCGTACATCCCTAGTATCAAAGGGCCAAATATAATGCTTTGACATATACCACCTGGGGCAGTCTGCTGAAGAAGGAAGGAAGGATTTGATGGAACGGAGAAGTAGATTTTTCCATAATATTCCAGATGGAGATTCCAAGAACTGTCTCTTCTGTTGCAATAGCAATTCAAAATGCCCTCTGCTCATTTCGCTTTCCTGCTCCTAGTAGTTTCCCCTTCTGGGTTGCGATAAGGACTAAGCCAAAGGCTTTATGGAAGTGGTGGGTTTGAGCTGAGGTCTGAGAAAAGACAGAATTGACAGCTGTCCTGGGAAGAGGGAATTTCAGCATAAAATGCGGCGAGGGGGAGTAGCTTTTCTTTCTGATGCAAAATTGTGATACTCCCTGAGCATGGATGCTTGGATACAATGTGTCATTGTATCCCTTTTCATACGAATGTGGGGGGATCTCAGTGGAATTCCTGCCCTCCATGCTGATTAAGAAAAATTCATTATTTCTAGGTTGCCTTTCAGGGTTACCCCTTCCAAGGAGCTCACAGCATAAGATATTAAAATAAACAAACATTAAAACCATAAAATCTCAATATATTAAAAATGATGAGTGTGTAGTAGAGATGGAGCAAATAATTGTTTGCCTTCCATTGTGAGAGTGAGAGAGAACAACTGAGTGGCTTGTTGCTAAGTATTGGGAAGTAGGGGGATAAACCATTCCCAGTCAATTAGCTCCCACCAATTTTGAGAAAGCAGCACTCCTACATAACGTTTTTATCCCATCCCTTCCCTCAAAAGGGTTATCTGAGATTGCTCTTTCTATTTGTTTCACTCAACAGCTCCGTCTTCCACCGTCCTTTAGGCACTCTCTCATATTCTTATCACTGAAAGGGGCCGAGAAAATGAAAGAGCAAACGGTTTGGAGTGGGGCTTTTTTGTTCTTTTCTTTGTTTGATGAGAAACCTTCTGGAACCTTCTAGACATTTTGAGCCAACACACAATATATATATATATATGCTTGAAATGGGCCATGTTGTGTTTTCCCGGCCTAACAAAAAGAGGCTTTGTCAATTGGTCAAAGGCAAAGTGATGTTTGAGATAATATCAAGAAGCCCCTTGCAGTCTCCTGCTTTGTGGGGTTAGTTTTAGAGAGGTTTACATAAATGGCCTCTCAAAATTCTCCATCCTATTTATGAACAGAGAAATGGCACAAGGAAAACATTTTGCCAAATTTCTCCAGGGGAAGGAGAAACTCTCCAACAGTTTCCAGAGATGGGGCTTACCTTTAGGAGTGGAAGGAGCACAGCTTCCTTCTTTTTTTCCTAACAGTTGTTTGGGGTTTTGACTGCCACTGCCTGTTGTAGGAGCTTCAGCTATATTGGGCAGTATAGAGAGTTGGACTGGGAGCCGGGAGATCCAGGTTCTAGTCCCCACTCGGCCATGGAAGCTCACTGGGTGACTTTGGGCCAGTCATACACTCTCAGCCCAACCTACCTCACAGGGTTGTTGTTGTGGGGATAAAATGGAGGAGGAGGAGGATAATGTAAGCCGCCTTGGGTTCCTTGCAAGAGGAAAAAAGGCAGGATATAAATGCAATAAAATAAAATAAATAAATAAATGTAATTAAAAAAACAAACAAGCAAACTGTGTTGGCAACCTAGACATCGGTTTGCCTCCTCCACAATTCCATGGACCTGGCATCATTCCGGGACACTAATGTGGGGGGGAATGGCACCCTAAAAATAGTGGAGAATATTTGGGGGAAATTCTACAAGGTGGACTTCTTTTTCTAGTGGGGATGGGAGAGAGATGTACGAAAGGTACTTACCTTTCCGTGGATTATGCTGATGCTGGGGGGGAGGCGCTCCGTTCCTCCCCCCCGGAATCCTGGCCGGCCAGCTCCGCTCCGCAGGATTTCTGCGGAGCCGCCAGCCGGCTTCGCCAGCAGCCGGACATCCGGCCGCTGGCTAGCAGGGACGCAAATGGCGGTGGCCATAGCCGCCGCCTTTTGCGTCCCTGCAGTCAGCCATGATAGGCTACGTAAATGTTTACGTAGCCTATCACGGCTGATTAAAAAAAAAAAAACGCATACGCAAATGGTGGCGACCATGGCCGCCGCCATTTGCGTTCCTTTTTTTGGCACGTCTTAGTCTACATAAACATTTACGTAGACTAAGACGGCGAAAATAAGGGAAACGCAAATAGCGTAGATGCTACACTATTTGCGTTCCCCTTATTTTCACCGTAGTGTAGTAAATGTTTACGTAGACTAAGACATGCCAAAATAAGGAACACAAATGGCGGCGCCCATGGGCGCCGCCATTTGCATACGCGCGTTTGTTTGTTGGTTTGTTTGTTTTTAATCAACCGTGATAGGCTACGTAAACATTTACGTAGCCTATCACGGTGTTTTTTTAAAATCTAGCCGTGATAGGCTACGTAAATCTTTACGTAGCCTATCACGTTTTTTTGTTTTTGTTTTTGTTTTACCTGGAAATGGTGACGGCGGCAGCCGATCAGAAGACCGGCCGCAGCAGCCACTGCCGCTGAACCGCCACCGGAGCCGCCGCCGGAGCCGCCGCCGCCGCCGCCTCCAGGAAGATCCACCTAAGGTAAGTCCCATCCCGGGAGGGGGGCGGGGGGCCATTCCACCACCGATTTCGGGGGGCCGAATGCGCTGGCATTCGGCCTCCACGAGATCTGTGGCGGAACTTTCGTACATCCCTTTGGCACAGCTCTCGTTTATTTTGAGGCACTGGCACATCCCCACCAAAATTTCATTGATAAAATAGGGTCACTGAAGACTGTATGTGATATCCCAGTTCTGCTACTGAGGCCCTATTGCCAAGAATCTGCCCTGACTATCTGACACTATGGAAAGTTTCATTCCACCTGTTGTATTTGTTTTCTGTGGAAAAACCCTGGATTGACTTAAAAGCCAAGATGGCACTCACTTGTTCTTTTGCTCAACAGCGTTTAAAAACGTCTGACAGCCTTTGCACAGTTCAAAACATCTATCAGTGGCCACAGTGCGTGAGGTGTCAGGCTGTGTTACCATGTGGCATCCTAGTATCCATGCACATGCCTTGACATGTGTCCAAGATCATGTTTTTATCTACACATGGGAGCGAGTCTTGACACTGCTTCCCTGTCCCTTTACCTGCCATCTTGGGAGGTGAGAGAAAGGAAACCCTTGGTTCCTTGAAGGAGCTGTGAATTCATCCAGAGCCTCAAGTGTGTGACAGGCTGCAGCCCCAAAGTCATGGCAGTAGGAATGTCAGAGAAATCCATTTGGGGGATCAGTTTGACTGGTTTTCCTAGACTCAGCCCTCTGGACTTTTTCAGATCCTGCTGCAGTGGCTGACTCCATCTGTAGTGAGTCTAGTCAGTTGGTAGATTTTCCAGCAATGTTGTGCATTTTTTTAAGGTTCTCCAATCTGTGCCAATTTCTGAGCAATTGCACAATTATGGCCAAATTTGCACAAATTACAGGCAGATATGCATAATTTGTGCACGTTCGGCTGTGAGTTGCGCAAAATGCCCTGAGATTTGTGCAAATTATGGAAACTTCCCCCCCAAAAAAGGATTGTGCAAAAAAGTTCCTGGAGTTTAGGGAATAGCCCACAGCTGGGCAAACTGGGTTTCCCAGCGATGGATATCCCAACATGGCAGTGACAGTTCAACCCCACCTACAGGAAGTCCAGGAAGTCTGGCCAGAAGCCAGGGAACTCCCATGAGCTACACCACTATATATAGCAGATGCGGGTGGGAGGTGAGGAGATGGGTGAGTCCTTTGCTTCGCTGTTGGAAGAAAAGCAGAGTAGCAGCAGGAATGTGTGAAGGGCTGAGGAATCCAGGAAGGCCAAAGGGAAAGAGCTGCATTTAAACCTCTCTGCCATGAATAGAGTATGCCTTGGGTGCTACAAATAGGGTGGCCATGGGCCCTACTTTTCAGAGGGCTGTGCCTGTGCCAAAAATGTCTCCCGCATATATATATATATAACACATATATATATATATATAACACCATTGTTCAGTTTGATAGAAAAGAAATTGCTTTCAAAAAGGAAGTCAAAGGAGGATACATTTTGGAGAAATTCTCATGGATTGGATTTTCTTGTGCTTACCTTACTTCTGAGGTAAGCGTCTTACCTCATGAGTGTCCTGCCTGTCGTTGTACAATTATCTCTGCGGCAGCCTGCAGCCTCCTCGGTTTCCCACACTTCAGTTAGCACCATCGTGAGGAAGACGTCGTGAGGCAATTCCCCTCAGGGGACTTTTTCGGTTCAGAAAGTGCAGGTGGCTTGGGAGGCTGCAGAGCCGTGGGAAGATGTGTAACAGAGAGGGTAAACACACACACAGCACCCTTGGCCAACCTGCAGTGATTGGGTAAGCTGAAAAACCAAAAGAAATTCAAAATTCTGCCTCAGCAAAGTGGAAGCCTCAACACAGTGGATGCTGTTGCCACCTACAGAAGCAGTGCAATAAACCAAAAAAAAAAAAAACCCTGAGGAAAAAAGAAAGGACCTGTGCTACAACCTCTGCCAATATTAAGTCCTATCTGGGAAACAGTTGGAGAATTTCTCCTCCTCTAGGAGAAATTTGATGAAATCCCCCCCTCCATTTCTCTGCCCAGAAATAGGCCTGAGAATTTTGAGAGGCCATTTGTCCACAGCTCTAGAGCCAAGTGTCATCAATATACTGATGGCACTTCACCCCAAATGTCCAAACAACCTTTCCTAATGGTTTCGTGATGACACACAGGGGTATTAGGACACAGGTAACATGGGAAGCTGCCATCTAGCCCAGTATTGTCAACACCGACTAGCAGCAGCTTTCCAGGGTTTCAGGCAGGAGTTTTTTTTCTTGCCCTACCTGGAGATGCTGGGGATCGAACCTGGGACCTTTTGCATGCCAAGCAGATGCTCTACTACTGAGCTACGGTCCCAGGTACTGCTAGGCTCTTATTGAGGCCACAGACCCATAGGACACAGATCTGCATATGCTATATATGCAAATATAGAAAGAATTACTAGGACTTATTTAAATGTGCTAGGAGGCAACTCCAGCCAATGAATTGCTTTTCCAAATCATCTCAAAATAAATACTGCAATTAATTTGTACCCTGACCCAAATCGTCCCAAACCAATGGAAAATGTACTTTTTTTCTTAGCTTAATTGCCATGCAGGGGAAGATTTGTGTGTGTGGGGGGGGGGGGTTGCAGCATATTGGAAGGGAAGAGTTAACCCTTCCCTTCTCAGCTGCAGTCCCCCTTGATAATTGCACCATGCATGGAAATTAAGCTGAGGGGGGGGGGAACCCTATCCATCTGTACCAACTCATAGATCCCAGGCCCTAGGAAATAGCTTTGGGGTTGGGACCTCATGGGCCCAGGTCTTGCAATGCCTCTGATGTGGTGTAAGACTGCATCTTGAAGAACCCTGCAGGATAAGCTTCAGCACTTTCTTCCTGGAGTTGCTGAACAAGTAGGAGTGAAACCACCATCAATTCCCAGTCTAGTCAAACCTCCCAGAAGGACCCAAGGGAATCATAGAATCATAGAAGAGTAGGGTTGGAAGGGCCCTACAAGACCATCCAGTCCAAACCACTGCTCAGTGCAGGAATCCAGGTCAAAGCATCCCTGACAGATGGTTGACCAGCTTCATCTTGAATGCCTCCAGTGGGATACCACAGTTGAAGGTACTGAAAGCCACAGAGAGGTCCAAGAGAATCCAGAGTTATGCTCCCCCTGTCTACGTCTGAGTAGAAGTCATCCCCTTGGGCAACCTGAATTATTTCAGTTCTACAACTGGGTCTTCCGAAAACTCAGTACAAGGGATTTTTGCCCCATCCCTGTGAATGGCGGATGTTTCATGTGCTTTTGTTATCTTCACAGATGTACGGTATGGTGCCACTCCAGAGAACATATGCACTACTCGTGGATGTGTTACAGCAGGTAATCATCTCATTCCCTTTTTTTAATCAGGAAAAGTCCAAAATTATAAAAAAATTACCTTGGTTTGACAAATGTAAATAAACTGTAACTTATAGTAAGAAATAAACCATTGAAAAAAAGCCTAACACAACAAAGGCAACAATTTTTATGATGTGGTCACTGCCTTTAGGCTGAAATCCCATACACGCTTACCTGGGAGTAAGCTCCATTGAACACAATTAGACTTACTTCTGAGTAGACATGTTTAAGGTTGCGCTCTTAATGAGTTGACTTATTATGGTCATAGTCTGCTCAGAACAACTTACAGTGTACTCCTATACTTTGGCTACACAAAAGTAAACTGGATTACTCTCAGGTAACTGAGTATAGGATTTAGGATTGCAGTCTTATGGTGGTTTTCTCAAAGGCTAACATTTCCATCCCCAATGGGCTTGCAATTCAAGTTATTAAATGATGGGGAGGGGGGTAAACAAGGTCAAATGAAATAAAAATGACATTGTATGGATGTAAGTGCATCCAAGATGCTCTTTTACCACCCATGAAAATAGTGGCATTTAGCACATCTGGATGGGTCTCAAATGTCTAATATTTTATTGTCTAGTATTTTATTGAAATTATTTTTAGCGGTTTAAATTGTTTTAAATTTTGTTAATGTTAAATGTTTATGCTGTATTTTATCTTGCGAATTGTGAACTGCTCAGAGAACGTCAGCTATTGGGTGGTATAGAAATGAAACACTAACAATAACAACAACAACATTTATTTTAAATCTTACCATCCCACATGATTTCTAAGCAGTTTCCAATAAAGCATATGAAACCCATCACATATTATGCAAAGATTTTAAAATCAAAACCCACACTCAGGATTCACTTTAAAATGTCTTCCTTGATTTTTAAAATGTTTTTGCACTGACTACCAAATGATTGCAGATGCAATCTAACCTGGATCTCTATAGACAGTTAGCACTTCAGGAATTGGGCCAACACTGAGAAGGCTCTGCCTCATGTCCTTATCCGCCTAAGAGAAGAGACAGAACACCAGATTTCTCCAACATACTGTATCTAGAAGGTTAGGTTGCCTCATATAGAGTGGGAGTGTTTGTAGAATGAGGTGAGCATCACATTTCTGGGATTGGACACATAGTTTCATTGTATCTAGAGTTGGTAGACAAGCCATACACATTTCCCCAAATTTCTCTGCCGGTTTTCAAGATGGCGGCAACCGTGGAATCTTTAGTGCTCTCTTCCAATACTCTGTTCTCTACCCTCTGAGAGATCCCAGGACTGAAATGCTATGTTTGGATGGAGAAAAGCTTTAAGATTGAATTCAGGTGTTGAAGCTTTCAGAAATCTAGGCCACCCCTACAAATGTTGCTTGGAGCTGACTGCTCATAATGTGTATTCCAATGGAGATGTTCCATCAATAACAAATGCATTGATGTTGAAGCAAAACAAAACAAAAACATTGTTTAGAAATAAGTATGCCATGAATCAGACAACCTCCAATTTTTGGTGAGCCAAATAATTAAGAGGCATTCCTACGCCCAGTTCCTGGTGTTTAAGCCAATTCTTAAGATTCACACAAGGACAAAGAGTGGTGCAATATTTCTCTTCAAGGAAAAATACACATGGAAAGTGTTATGGTCAGAAGAGAAAATCCATATGGCGTACCCATTTGCAGGTTTCTTGCTGCCTCTTGGAAAGGGGCGCATCACAGAAAACGTTTCAATTACTTGTCATCAACCTCGGAACAGTTTTTGACTGGCTGTACATATGTTTCAGCTAGTGCTGTGCTGAAAATTTCTCCCACATTATTTTCGACGATTCTCATTCCATTCAATAGAAGAGAAATTGCGTTCAAAAAGAAATTCAATGGTGAAGAAATTTCAGAGAAATTCTCATGGGTTGGTTTTCAGTTTCTTGGGCTTACCTTACTTACGAGGTGGCCGAGGAGTGAACACAAGTGTCCTGCTTTTCCTTGTATAATCATCTCTCTGGCCACCTTTAACCTCCTCATCTTCCCACACTTCAATTAAAGCCCAGTTTAAGGCACCCTGAGGTAATTCCTCCCTTGGGGCTTTTTCAGATCAGGATGTGCAGGCAGCCTGGGAGGCTCGCTGTGATTAGCTAAGTTCAAAAACACCACAAAAACACATGATAAAACATCCTGAATGAGGCAGAACAATGGAAGACTATTTCATGGGTGGGGGGGGAGAAAACTTTCAGGAAATTGGAGGACAGATTTTGGCATTGAATTAACTCTACCTCATCCCTAGAGCTGGACACAACACTGCCCCCACCTTCATTGCAGTAGATGCAAACTGGGGCCGGCCTGCCAAGACAGCTGATGCTGTTGCAGCACAAGAAACCCAAAACCCTTTCCCAAGAAAGAAAGAAGCTGTGCTAGAAGCCCTGCCAATGGGGATCCCTACCTCGGAGAAACTGTTGAGAATTTCTCCTTCCCCTGGAGAAATTTGGTGACATTGTCTCCCCAATTTCTCTGCCCACAAGTAAAGTGGAGAATTTCAAGAGGCCATCTGAGCACAGCTCTAGTTTCAACTTCTCTCAGCAGATCCAAAATGCGGTGGAGGGGCAGAGGAAGCCCTGCTCACTTTGAGAGATGTGTTGATCTGGGGTCCTGGTTCTGTCAGGGCCCAGTCAACAATAGATTCTTTTAGATTACCAGGATGAAACAAAACCATGACAGTTTATTGATAGAAAATGGATGCAGAATATATATACAAAGGAAGTTCACACCTCCCCTCAGTTGACAAAGCAGGGCACCCTTGGCACAAGCTGATATGTCTATCTGAGTCCCCAAGGCAGATGGGGAAGCTGTTCCTGGAACAAAGTTTCTCCAAGCTGGTAATATGTATTTCCCCTTGAAGCGAGTCCAAATTGGTCTGCTCTTAGCACAAGCGTATATACGTTTCTCTCTCTTAAGTTCAATAGCTGACAGGTTAGATTCACACACACACTTAGGAGAAGGGGGCCTCCCCACTCAAAACATCCAGCTTGGAAAACTAATTGCAAAGAGAGTCCTCTAGCATTCCTGCTTAGGAGTGAAATCCCCCCAGCTCATGGGTGAGATAAGACACTACTCTCTAAGAGAGAAGGGTGAGGTAATGAGGAGTATGAACAGTTGTTGACATATGGAATTGGACCTGCTTGATACCAACGTAAAAGTATGTGAGAGGCTCACTCTAGGACTACCCCCTCCCCATCAAAGGGCCTACTTGTGTTAGCTAAAGCCTGCTAAAATCTACTGACTGTGTTAAACTACACGGGTCTCCGGGCACTTAGGAACTCTGCAAAGTCCAGTTTTTTAACTAACCAACTGGAGAAGATTCAGCGGTAACTCACAATCCACCTCACTGTAGAGGTGGGATTTCATGTTACGCTCAACAAAAGGGTGCCGTCAAACACGGTGTGCCTGTGATGAGTTCTCCTGCTCTCCCCTGTAATGTTTGGGCACACTAACTGATAACACGGCCATCACATTCTGCGTTTTTCTGCCTGCTCCACATTATTGGATGCCAGTGGCAGGATGGAGAAACACACAGCATAATGTGCTGGATCCCGACTAAGCTAGTTATTAGAGCTGAGCAAAAAATTTCTCAGCATACGTTTTTGTCTGAGAAACAGTATGAGATGTTTGTTTTTCGCAACCCCTTAGGAAAACCAGATCACTCCGTAGAATTTTGCCCAAATATTCTCCACAATTTTTTTTTTTTTTCCTGGTGGCTGCCATTTACCACGGACCATGCCCTGGAACAGGGTTAAGTCTGGGGCACTGTGGAGGATGCCAAGTGGTGACAGAAGGGGAAAAAACCTTCAGGAAAAAGAAAAAAGAAATACGCTGAGTGACTGCCACTGCTAATGGGGGAGCCCCACCACCGAGAAACAACTGGAGAATTCCTCCTGTCCCTGGAGAAACATGGTAAAATGGTCATCATCTCCCCAATTTCTCTGCCCACAAGCAGGGTGGAGAATTTAAAGGAGCCATTTGCACACAGTTATGCCTGTCACATTTTAACCCCATTGAAATCAGTGGGGCATAAGTTGTCGTGTGACTCGCTTGCCACGTTGATTTCAGTGGGGCTAGAAGGCGACTGCTAACTTAGTCTGAATGCAGCCCAGTGAGATCAGAAGCATGCTGAAACATTGCAGGATGGAGGTATTGATGAATTTCATATGCGTCTTTTCAGAGAACATTGTCAAGTGTTATGTGCTCGGAGCCCTAAAGAGGTGGAACCTGTTTTGGGGGAGGCTGTTGGGAAAGATATTCTCAGTCCCTCCCCTCCCTCCCTGAGTGAACTTTCCTCTTCACCACCACCACCACAGCTGTGCTCCTGCCCATTTGCTTGCCTCTCTCTCTGGACCTAGTCTGTACCACCTCTCGGGCAGAGGGGGGGGACAACACATGGAGAGGGGCATAGAGGTGCTCCTTGTGGCTTCTCTCTCACTGCCTCTTGAACATGGCAGGTGTATGCACAGCAGCATCAAGGAGGAAGAGCCGGTCCAGAAGGTTGTACAGACTGGCAGTGGGCCCCCTACTAGGGTTTAGGCCTCAACATTAGTTCAGCAATGATGACTCCTGACAGCAGCTCTGGTGCAGTGTTTCAGGCAGGGCCGGCCCTACCATTATGTAGAGTGAGGCGGCTACCTCAGGCAGCAAATCGTTAGTTCTGAATTTATTATTAATGGGCTGGATCTAGACTTAGTCATGCTTAGAGTAGACTCATTGAAATCCATGGGACTTCACTTAGTCATTCTACTTCTACTGCCAGGGAGGGGAAGAGGTGTTCAGGTGCCAAAATAACTTGGTTGGCCTTGCGGGAGGTGGGGGGCAATTGTTGCTGTGTCTCGGGCAGCAAAACATCTCAGGCCATCCCTGGTTGCAGGTACGGGTCACTTTCAGGTTTACGGCATGAGACTTCATTGGTGATAGCAATGTTGTTGACATCCAAAATCCTCAGCAGAAGAATTTTGATACCATTGGTTATCAGACCCAAACTTCAGGTCAGGCAGTCAGTTCCTGGGCACAGATTGGTGTGCAGCACTTGAGAATGTCCTCATAGGATGACATCCAAACTCCACAGAAGAAGAATTTTGATACCATTGGTTATCAGACCCAAACTTCAGGTCAGGCAGTCAGTTCCTGGGCACAGATTGGTGTGCAGCACTTGAGAATGTCCTCATAGGCTGACATCCAAACTCCACAGAAGAAGAATTTTGATACCATCGGTTATCAGACCCAAACTTCATGTCAGGCAGTCAGTTCCTGGGCACAGATTGGTGTGCAGCACTTGAGAATGTCCTCATAGGCTGACATCCAAACTGCACAGAAGAAGAATTTTGATACCATTGGTTATCAGACCCAAACTTCATGTCAGGCAGTCAGTTCCTGGGCACAGATTGGTGTGCAGCACTTGAGAATGTCCTCATAGGCTGACATCCAAACTCCTCAGAAGAAGAATTTTGATACCATTGGTTATCAGACCCAAACTTCATGTCAGGCAGTCAGTTCCTGGGCACAGATTGGTGTGCAGCACTTGAGAATGTCCTCATAGGCTGACATCCAAACTCCTCAGAAGAAGAATTTTGATACCATTGGTTATCAGCTTCAGGTCAGGCAGTCAGTTCCTGGGCACGGATTGGTGTATAGCATTCGGGAATGTCCTCATAGGCTTACATCCACCAGCACTGCATATATGAGGATACTCATGGGCATCCCCCCATAATGGTTGATTTATGTTTCCATGAAACATAGTACTAGTCTTGATGGCTATGTGCTACCTCCAGTACCAGAGGCAGTGAGCCTATGTACACCAGTTGCTGGGGAACATGGGTGGGAGGGTGCTGTTGCACTTGTGTCTTGCCTGTGGGTTCCTGGTCGACAGCTGGTTGGCCTGGCCACTGTGTGAACAGAATGCTGGACTGGACTAGATGGACCCTTGGCCTGATCCAGCATGGCTCTGCTTATGTTCTTATGTTCATGATGTGTTAGCTGCCCGAATCATTCAGAATATGGACCCAACGGCAGAGCCTTGCCAGAATTTCTACCAGTACGCCTGTGGAGGCTGGCTAAATCGGCACGTCATCCCAGAAACGAGTTCTCGGTACAGTGTCTTCGACACGCTGAGGGACGAACTGGAGATTATTCTCAAAGGTGAGGATCCTTTTTCTGCACTTTTCCCATTATGAGTTACAGACCCAGCCTTTGATCTGCCAAGGCCCAAACCGGGACTCCCTTGGAATATATACCGAGGCTCCTTTGTGTATTTCCTGTCTTGGCCAGTCCACTCTCTTTCCCTGTGGGTTGTTTGTTGGTCCCAACCTGGTCTAGCTGTAAATGCTTCCAGGTGAGGCCTGGTCCATTGTATGGTCATTCGTAGGCTTGTAATTGCTAGGCTCACATATGGGGCTCTTTGCTGGGTTTACTTTGCAGTGCACACCATTTTTGTCCCTTGTGGGACGGAAGTGAGAGTTACTATAGAAATCAAATGGAGAGGGGATGTAGGATTGTATTTGTTTGCTCCATCCTCCTTCAAGGAACTCAGGACAGCATATGTGGTTCTCATGCACCAGGCTTATTCCCGAAATGACCCCAGGAGGTAGGTTAGGCTGAGCGGGGATTGATTCAACACAAGATTCTGAGAGCCGGTGTAGCACAGTAGCTAAAATGCTGAGCTACAGATCAGATGAGTGGTTGTGGGGAAAGGGGATGGGCCCTCTGGAAAGGAGCGTGGCCATCTGGAGAACCTTAGCAGGTCAGATTTGGCCCCCGGATTTAAGCTTCTGCATCCTTGTTTTATGCACTCAACAGCAAACAAATAACAATTGCCCAAAGTAGGAACTGAAAATGCAGGAAATGAATTTCCATCTTCTTTACTGGCTTGTCACAACTATGCTAAAATCCTGGATTTCTCCATTGTTTTCAATGGGCAGCTCTTCGTTCCAGGAGTGGAAGAAAGGGGAAGGGGTGTTAATGAAACCAGGAAGATCCATAACTCTGTGAGAGAGTTACTCTAATTACTTCTTTTCTTTACGTGGACAATAGCAGCATTCTGGGCTTGGCTGCGCAGCTCCCTTGATTTCCTTGGGCGCCTCTGCTTGGCTCATCCTCTGGTCTCCATGCCTGCTGGCTTGCTTCCCTCCCCATCTTTCAGCTCCCTTGCCTGCCTGCTTGCGTTTCTGCTTGCCGCTTCCTGCATCCCTGTGCCAGCTTCCTCCGGACAGGCTCCTCGGCTCGGATCCTGGCCTACAGTTGGATTGAATTTCCTGGATTGAACCCACGGCCCAGATGCATGCCGCCCCACATCCTAAGGTCTGTCACAGCCCTCCTGTGTGGTGTCTGTCTCGAGGGCCGGCCCTACCATTAAGCAGAGTGAAGCAGTCGCCTCAGGAGGCAGATTCTGGGAGGCGGCAGCAAGGTGTTGGAGGAGAGACCTGTGTGCCATATATCCTGCTCTGTGCCCCCTAAATTAGCCTGCTGCCTTCAGGTGCAGTGAAGGGTGCTGTCCCACCATCAGTGCTGAAGACATGTTCATCTGCCAGTCTTCTGATGGGATGGGAAGGCATGCCCTCTTGTTTTTCAACTCAGGGTTCTAGTTGCCCAGCAGTGGCAACCAGGGGAGCTTGGTGGCTTCAATTACAGTGGGGCAGAGATTCCATTCTGGGTTTAAGATACAACCAACCAGAAGTCTAAAGGAGCTATCCAAGGTGCTGCGCCCTATCCCAAAATGGCCCCAGCACCTCAAATAGCTCCTTTAGACTTCTGGGTGGTTGTATCTAAAATCCAGAATGGAATCTCCACCCCACCAAAATTGGAGCCACCAACACCCCCACCCCCCACCGACAAAATCTAATTTGGTACCGGTGCCCCTTTATCACCTGATTCCATGCTCATCTTCGCTGCCTCAGAATGCCTGGCACCTGCCTATTCCAGCTAGCATTGCCAGGTCTCTAGCTTTGGCCCTGAGACTCAGCTTTCGGGGGTTGATTCTCAAGGACTCAGGACAGCAACTTTACATCTTAAGGCCATTAGGTCTTCTCAAATTCCTCCTGTTCAGTCTAGGAGTTCTGCAGCAACCTTTTAAAAAAATTACTCTGCATTCTGAATGAGGAAAAAATATTGCATACGTGGGTTTTCCCTACGTTGTTTCCCTAAATTTTCATTTTTTCCAGTGGGAAGAATGGGTGGGGCAGTTTTCTTCCTCATCCCCGCCCCCATTTTCCTGGACCTTCTTGCCTCGATTTTGTCCCTTTCCCACTGGGCCCAGTCCTTTAAGGGTTGACAGCCCCACAACACTAGGAGACTCCAACCCACAACATCACAATGCCCCAGCCCAGGAGTCTCTGCTTTTGTGATGCGAAAGTCCTGGCAACCGTGGCTCCCACATCACTGCATGCTGCCTTCCTCTGGCCACTTACACACTGCCAAAAGGAAGAAGGAGAAAGAGGAGGCAGTTTTGCGTAGCATTTGTGTATGCCAATGTATGTCAGGGTGGACACTGAGCCCATAGAATCCCAGAGTAGTTCTGATTCTGAGGAAGAGCAGTCGCTCCTGGGAGAGGAGCGCGCTCCTCTTTCCCAGGGCCCACAGCTGACGGAGATTCCTCCCACCAGCATTCCTAGCTTAGATAGCAGTCCAGGGAGTGACAGAGCACAGGAAGCAGACTTGAGGGATGCGTGACGCCGACGCAGAGAGCCAAATGGAGGGCGCAGAAAGGAGGCGTAGTGCCCGGTTGGCGCGCAAACAACAGCTGCGCCCAGAGGATCCAAGGGAAAAGGGGAGGGACTCTCCCTAGTCCTTAAGTTCAGGGGTCTGCCATTAATTCCCTTTCAAACGGGGACCAACTGTTCCAACTTAGGGCATAGGTACTCTGCTGCTCAGATCTAGTTGCTAACGGTAGAGTTGTTAAGCTGTAAAAAAGGAATAAAGCTTTGAAAAGAATCCCTTTGTCTGTGTCTGGACTTGGCTACTGGATTAGACTGAGAGAGGCCTCCAAGGAGCCCTTGACAATGTATATATACATATGCAAATTTAGAAATAGTTACTATGATTTGGATAGAAATACAATAATCTCATCCTAGTGGGGAAGACTGTGACCAGGTGTTCAGTGTGGCTGCTGGTCAACCTGCTGTTATCCAGGTGTTCCCTGCTGATGGGCACCTACAAGGCCCCTCTGCTCTCCTTTCTTAGGGTACTTTTTCTTTAAGTAGCTTGGACTGGACCACCTGACGACACCTTCAAATAAAGGAATGTTCTATGTTAAGTAGGACACATGGCCACTCAAGACCAGACTTTTGACCTAACTTCTAGATTAAAAACATGCCTTATACATTGAAATGTCTTTTCACACAGTCACAAGATCAGATGCCAAAGAGGGGAGAGCTCCTGTGCCTTTAATGCAGCAGTGAGAAGCTGCACCGGCCAAAATTCCCTTTTCTATAAAATTATCAAAAGTATGGATGTTTCATCCTCCCTTTGCATCAGTGACCTTCCCTGGATTCAGTGATCTCATTGCAAAACTGAATAGAAGAGAGCAGCCAGTGCTTTGCGTGCGGGGGGTGGGGGGAATTGCTATTATGGCATATAGATTTCTTATACTTATATACCTGTTACCTCATCATGAACTCTCTCTTTCTACCCTCCAGGTGTCTTGGAAACACCCAAGCAGGAAGATAGGGAAGCCTTTCGGAAGGCAAAAGTGCTTTACAGATCTTGTATGAACGAGAGTGAGTCTCCCACGTCTCAAGCTGTTTTCTTTAGTTGCTTCTCTTATTTATTATTTACTTGCTGATATTTATGAATCTCTTACATGAAAAGCAATTTCTAAGTGATGTACAAGCAATACAGTATAGAACCATAATATTTAAGGTCCTTTCTTCAGTAAATGAAGCAGTATGTGCTCGTTTTCTTAAGCCCTTCAATCATATGGATCAGGAATAGAATTTGGATTTTCACAGTTGCAGATATCCTGATCTGTTGGGGCTTGAGGCTCTTAGGGAAAGTGGACAAAGTCAGGCCAAGTCTCTTCTGAGGAGACCAAGTCAGGCAGAGTCCAGCTGCATATCTTGAGGAGAGCTCATAGGCATGGAGACTGCCCAGTACAGTAGACCCTGCTGGCTGGAGATCTTTCTCAACTATAGAGGGGTGTTGTGTCAGCAGAGAGCTGAAACTCAGGCTAACACAGCCTGTACTATAGTTGGCCCTGACTCCCTGCAGGAGCTATTTGTGAAGGACCCTTGCCTGATCTGATATCTGTTGTCTTCTGCTTGATCAGGGAGATGGAGATGCCATTGTGGACATCTTGCCCAAGGACAATGGTAGGGTCATGTCCTTTGGACAGAAAGGCATGGGGGACGGTATTGTAGGCACAACAGCTCATAGGGAGCACAGGTACTTCAAGGTTCAGGCTGGGCCAGATGCAGAATTGCCCACTTGAGGAATAAGGACTCCTCGTGAGTAAATGTATACTCACGGGCAAGGCTGTGCTGGAGAGTAGGCCATTCCTCAGATGGCACTGATGGCCTACAGCTGTGCTCTGGGTGGGGGCTAATGACTCAGTTTTAAAAGCCTTCACTTCTAGGTGCAGAGGGGAGGTCTCATGTGGTTGCTTTGTATTTTCTGGATAAACTAGTGCTCTCTGGAGTATTTGGAATGCCCATTGGCTTTGCCCCTAGTCCTGACTCTGACTAACTCCCTGGAGCTCTGTCCCAGCACCACCACAAGCAGGACAGTGGGTTTCATGGCTAGATAGGCCTGCCAAGGACCGTCCACTGATGTGGGAGTGGAGTCGCCAGAGGCCATTGCCTCATTGGGAATGCTAAAGGGGAAACTCAGAGAGAGGCCTGTGGAGGCATCAGCGATGGATGCTACTGGGGGTCCTGCAGCTGCTCAAGGGTGCTGCATGCTAAAGCTGGGCCTGCACAAGTCTCCAGCACAAGAACCTGGAAGCCTCTGTCCCAAGCTTTACCTCTGGTTAGAAGCTGATAAGAAAGACCTCTGCTTGAGACCCTGGAGCACAGAAGAACATCCTAGGCTTGATGGGTAAATAGCTTGGCTCCGTTTAAGGTGGCTTCATATATTCATCTAGGGATGCAGAGGCGGCCCTACCATTAGGCAGAGTGAGGCAGCTGCCTCAGGCGGCAGTTGATGGGGAGTGGCAAGGAGGTATTGGAGGGCAGAACGTCATGTGCCACCCACCTTGCTGGCTGCCCTTCCTAAGCTAGCCTGCTGCCCTCAGAGGCAGTGGAGGGCACTGGCCCAAAGGCAGCGTCGAAGTAAGATTCAACCGCCAGTCAGGATGGTATTTGTACATGGGATGGGGGAGGGCACCATCTTAACCTTCACCTCAGGCAACAAAATGTCTTTGTCCGGCCCTGTAGGGAAGTGCACCCACTGAAAAGCCAGGCCTTCGCCAAGTAACAAGATCCCACGACTGTTCAGATTGCTCAGATTTAGGCCTCCAGTTCATCGCCTTCTTTTTCTCCTGTTGCTTGTGTTTTTGTTTTGTCCTATCTGCAGGCTTTATAGAGCAATACGATTCATCGCCTCTGCTGGAGGTCTTGCGTGTGATCGGAGGCTGGCCGGTGACGTCTGCGGACTGGAATATCACTAACGGTAACGTGGAGGCCAAGTTGTGGCGGGCGGGCGGGCGGGGGCTCTCGTCCTTGAGAAAGGAGGCTAACTCTGACCTCGGGCAGGGTCTGAGTGTTGGTCGATGTGTGAGCTCAAGGTCAGTTTGGAGCTGGAGTCGTCATGGTTTAGGGTGGATGGGGGCAGCAGAGCCCTGCTGTTAATAATGGGTCTGGGGTTGTCAGAACTGCAGCCTTCCCTCTGCGCAATCAAGAAACAGAGACTTGAACGTCAAGTTGATACTGCTTTATTGTGCGAATGACAAGCTTTTCCACAATACAGTGGTCCTGCGCTTGGGGAGGGGGTGGTTAGGGTAACTATGGAGGGGGTGTTACTGAACCATGACATGTGGGCCCACCAGACAACTGCGGAACCATGTGGCACCGTGTGGCTCCACTACCACCTCCCTCCGTCCAGGCGTGGTTCCTGCACATTCCAGCATCCTCTGCGGTGTGAGTGTGCTCCTGGGGCCTGCTCCGGTGCCCAAAATTGCCGCATGACCATAGAGACAGTCTGCAGCAGCTAGAGCATCATAGGCAGTGGTGGACGCTCTAGCTGGCGGACTCTACGGTTGCAGCCTGGAAGTCCTCCAGAGCCTGTTGTAACCACCAGGGAGCCCATCCGATGACACAGTAAGCCACCCCGGGGCCCATTAACCTTGTTGCAGGGAAGTGGCTTACTAACCATGAGGAACATGGTTTTCTCCCCCCAAACGACATGCTAAGCCACCATGGTTAGCACACAGACACACAAAAAGCCTAACCATCATGGCTTAGCATGATGTTGGAACAGGACCAGCGAAGCTCATAGACTGCCCCAGGCCTAAATAGCTAATCCTGAACTCTCTGTTAGGGATGACTTTAGCAAGGTAGAGAAGTTGCTGCCAAACTGACAATCAGCACCTACAGCAAGACCCACTAGGCTGCTTATGCTGCTCCCTGAGGGTGGCTCCCTTCCACACTGGTTCCCATGGGTGGCTATTCTGGCAGAGCAACTCAACCCACTACTTAACTCTCCTCTTAGACCTACGATGTGCCCTTGTGTTGACCAAGCCACGCCCCCCTCCTCCTTGGAAGGGTCTTGGTTTCCCATGGGTTGTGGGGGGGAGGCAGTGTCTCAGCCTGGGCCAACTGTTCATCGGGGCCTTGGGAAGGTTCTTCCCCATTTCCTGGAGGCTCTTGGGGAATTTCCTCCCCCGCTCTCTGGTCCAACTGTTCTAGTTCTGGCTGTGAGTCAGAATAATCAGAAACCGCAGGGGGTCTGGGACCAATCCTGATAGGCGTAAAACCCAGCATTTTTCACTAAGGAGGAATGACAGCCATTTTTGACAGAGCTCTGGGGACATCACAGTAAACATAGAACCTGGGAAGCTGCCTTCTACTGAATCAAACCGCTCGTAGTCCATCTAGCTTAATACCGACACTGACAAGCAATGGTTCTCCAGGGTTTCAGATGGGGGTCTTTCCCAGGCCTACCAGGGTTTTTCCAGCTTAATACTGTCAACACCGACAGGCAGTGGCTCTCTGGGGTTTCAGGCAGGGGTCTTTCCCAGACCTATCTGCAGATGATGGGTTTTGAACCTGGGACCTTGTGCATGCAAAGTCAATGCTCTTACTACTGAGCTATGGCCCTTCTCCGGAGGAAGAACTGCAGAAGTTGTCTAGCATGTATTGCTCTCAATTTTTTTTTTAAACCAACCTTGCCCCTTGCTTTTATGACAACTGGCCCAAAAGAGTGGGGGCGGGGGGATAATCCCTGGTGCTTTTTTTTTCCTGATCGTTTGGCAACCCCACACTTCTTGAGGAATTCATGGTAATTCAGTATGTTCAGCTTCTCCCCTTGCCTGGTTCAAAAAATGCAGCATCTATGTAGGTACTACAAACCCATTTGAACATACATTCGTATTTGTACAGAAAGATTTGGAGAACGGGGTCCTGCTCAGGCCATCCTGCTGCCTACAAGAATTCAGGGGCCCTAACAGACATACCCATCTTCCTCATTGGACTAAAGAACTCAAAATATTATCCAAATGTACAGCCTAGGAATATAAATATTTTATATATTTATGTTTATAAATATATAAATATTTACAAATATTTATTTGTAACAGGGCAGGCAACGTGGTGGCTATGGGCACCAATGTACCCTCAGACACTTTTCTTGGTGTCCACTCTTCTACTTTTTTAAAAAATTAACACTTTTTTTTATCAGCCACTGAAACTGCTTTGAAATAGATTCCTGTTGGTGCTGAGAACTGTGGGTTCAAAGGAGTTGTTTAGTGTGTTGGGACTCAAACTGCTCCCCTACCTTGTACTCAGTCTTTTCGACAGGTTAGTTGTCCTTTGCCACACCTCCGATGGCAACCATTTTGTGGTTGTGCCCAGGACACTTTCTCAAATCGCCAATGTCCACGGCTTACCCCTGATTTATAACAAAGAGTCTTGTGGCACCTTGAAGACTAACACATTTATTCTGGCATACGCATCCACTTCATTGGTGTTTTCCTAAGTTACAGACATAGACAAATAATGGTTGGGGAGAGGATGGTAAACAGTGAAGCCAGAGGGAAATGAAATGCAAAAAGTACAGAGAATGATGATCCCGTTATTAACAGCAGTCATTTTGTTGTTTATTCTTCTTGTTCTTTCTGCAACAGGCTAACACAGATACTGGTCTGGAAATTATTTCTGTGTCCTATGGGCTTATAGCAATTTTTGTGTAATTATCCCTGTCCCAAAAGACACTCACTCATAAGTTTGGATTCCTTCGAAAAACAAGATGGGCCAACTAAAAATAATATTTTCCACTCTAACATTTTCTCCTTGTTGTTACTCCTGTTATCCCCAAATAGAGGTCTGTCGCAAGACAAACTTTGTTCTACTGCTCTTCTCCCCGCTTCCCTGATTCTCAGACCTCATGCACAACTAACATAAAATAAAGACCATTGCTAATGCTGTGTTGAACATTTCACCCACATTTTTTGACAATTCTCATTCAATTTGAAGGAAAAGAAATAGCTTTCAAAAAGAAATTCAATGATGAAGGAATTTCTGAGAAATTCTCAAGGGTCGGGTTTGGGTTTCTTGAACTTATCTTACTTATGAGGTGGCTGAGGAGTGAGCAGAAGGGTCCTGTTTTTCATTGTACAATCATCTCTCTGGCTGCCTGTACCCTCCTCAGCTTCCCCCACTTCAATTAAAGCCCAGTTTAAGGCACCGTGAGGTAATTCCTCCCGCAGGGCTTTTTCAGATCAGGATGTGCAGGCAGCCTGGGAGGCTTGCTGGGATTAGGTACGCTCAAAAACACCACAAAAATAAATTATTAAACATCTTGAATGAGGCAGAGCAATGGAAGCCTCTTCCATGGGGGGAGACAATTGGAGGACAGGAAATTGGAGGACCGATTTTGGCGGAGCACTGACCCCACCTCATCCCTGGAGCTGGACACAACACTGCCCCCACCTGCATTATGGTGGATGCAAACTGGGGGCTGGCCTGCCGAGGCAGTTGATGATGTTGCAGCACGAAGGCCCCCAAAACCCTTACCAAAAAGAAAGAAGCTGTGCTACAAGCCCTGCCAATGGGGAGCCCTAGCTGGGAGAAACGGTTGAGAATTTCTCCTCCCCATGGAGAATTTCATTAAAATTGTCTCCCAAATGTCTCTGCCCACAAGTAAAGTGGAGAATTTCAAGAGGCCATTTTTGCACACAGCTCTAACTATTACTGTCATTATTATTAGCCTGGGTCCTTTCCTACACTGCAGGGCTAGGGAACCTCAGGCTTAGAGGGCCAATGCAGCCCTCTTGGCGTCCCTGTCCAGTCCTCTGTGGTTCCTCACAAGGCCATGCCCTTCCCCATGGCCCCCTTCATACACACCCCACCAATTGTTTGGTGGTTTATCAGCCTTTGCACAGTTTCTTCCCCATTCTAAAAGGCTGAAATGCCTCTCCTAAGGCTGAAGTTACTGCCAGTAAGAACTTTAAGCTACAATATGCTAGGAGTTTTGCTGGGTTGGCCCTGCCCCTTTTGCATTTGGCCACACCCACTAATGGAATGTGGCCCTGAGAGCATCTCCGGCCCTCGGGCTGAAAGAGCTTCCCCAGCCCTGCCATATTGTTTAGAAAGTGTATTTGGTCTTGAGACAGCCTGCAATGTGAGGGAGGCAACGAGTTCCAGCTGATGGAGCAGATACAGTAGGTGCCCCCCCGACTCTGGAATGTTCTCCCTGAAGAAGCTTGACTGGCACCAACACTACATCCTTTCCAGTGCCAGGTTAAGACCTTCCTATTGGCCCAGGCATTTTAGAAGAAAGTCTCTTTTTTATGTTTTAGTCTGTTTGATTTTGCTTAATTGGGGCATTGCATCATATTCTGGTTATCTGCAGTTTTTATTATATCGTATTTGTGTTTTTATCCACACTTTTGTCTACCGCTCTGGAATCGTTCTGATGAAGGATGGTTAAGCAATATTTCAAATCAATGAATTAATAAATAAAATTGGGGGCCAAACAAAATAGCAGCCAAATGGAGACTAGAGAAATGCCAGTGAGTGTCGTTTCCCAACTCCTGAAATTTCTCCCACCGGCTAAAAACGGCCAGTTCCTCCCCACTTTTGCAGACTGTGAATGAGTGAGGCGCAATTTAAAAGTGTCCAAGTTCCATTAAAGTTAATGGAAATTAAAGTTAGTGACAACTAACTTGTTTAGTTAAATACACAGTCTTAATATGTGTCTACTCAGAATTAAGCTCCATTGTCTGGATGGGTCGTACTCCCAGGTAAGTATGTCCAGGATTGCAGCCTTAATGACAACTTGGTTTAGATGAATTGGGGCCCTCAATATTTAAGGGTGGAGAAAACTGCTATGCATATTTTTTTTAAAAAAAAAATGTTTTAGCCAACATAGCAATTTACCAGTATTTATTGTACTTCTCGGCTGCTTTTCAAAGTAATTTTTGCCTAAAGCAGCATACAAAACAGCGCGAGTGAAAACACAACACAAAGTTGAAAAGGAGCAGCAAAAATAATAATCAGCATTCAAATACGCATTCAAGCCTGCCAGAAAAAAAATCAAAAGGTGAATCCTCAGCATGAAAGACTAGAACCTTTACTTAGCCAAAGGCTACCCAAAATGAAAGTGAAAATCTTAAGGTTGCACCTGAAAACTCAGAGGGAAGGGACCAACCATACTGCGATGCATTGGCCCTCCTGCCTTGCCATACTAGCACAGGTCTTGAGAGCCACTTCAGGCACTCTGGTATGGCAAACCAGGAGGGCCAATTAAGAGCACATATATCCTGGGCATATGTGTGACAGTTGAAAGGCCCCAGCTCATTAAAGCCAGTCAGCACTGATTCATTATAGCATTTAATTATTCTTTGCTAACTTCAAAAATAATATGTCTTTTTTAATATATATAAATCCTTTTTGCCACAGAGCCAAATTGGAGTATGGAAGAAAAGCTCGCCTTACTGAATTCCCAATTTTATACACGAGTCCTCATTGATATGATTGTATGGCATGATGACCGGGATTCCAGCAGAAATATAATTTATGTAAGGAAACATCAAGAAAAGGAACTATGGTTTGCATATGCCATTAGACATGTTTGCTTATTTTTTTCCTTCCACAAAATTGTATTAAACATTGGTGCTAGTTGGCGTAGAGAGCAATCCTACGGCCAGTAGACACTGTCTAGACGTCCATAAGATTTTTCAGTTTCTGGGAACTGAGGTCATCTGACCTCGGTGCCCAGAAACTATGCTCCCTGCCCCTGCCCCCTCGTAGCTGGCAAGGTTCTTTCACATGGCCACTGTCTCCACACTCGTAAACAGAGCAGGGAGAGGGCAAAAACAGGACGTTCCTAGGGGCAAGGGGGGGGAGACCACAGAAGCTTTTCTAGACAGCTTCCAACCTGGTCTCCAGGACGCTTCCCTCCCCCTCCCCGAAGCTCTAGCTAAATGCCTGAAAATGCACATCTAGCCAAATTGCAGGGCAGCTGGAGCACGGAGGAGGGGATCCCCTCTGTGTTCCATGCACCCTGCATTGGATAGTCGGTAGCCTCTGATTTTTGAGGCTACTGACTATCTCAATAGGATAGCACCCTTAGGCATGTTGGGGGGGGCACCTCCTGCCCCCATGTTTAAGGGCTGGTTCAGACAGAGATATAGCGTATGGCACACCCTTTCCAGAACTTCAGGCTGCAGGTGGGGAAGCTGCATGCTGGTTTTGTTTGTTTTCTTAAGATTTGTATTATATTTTCATTGTTTTAATGAACATCGTACACCACCCTGTGGTTTGATCATGAGGAGCGGTGTGTGTGTGGCCCTCTCCAGGGAGAAAACTGGAAGAGTAGGAATAAAGCTGTGCTGATGCCTATCTCTTTGACATCCTGGGTGTGAGACGTGAAATTGCCTCACCAGGGAGGACTGTACCACATACTTTTTCTGTGCAATAGTAAACAGTGTGCGCCCCAATAAGCTTGAGTAAAAGACAAGTGACTTCTTTGTGCGATTGGAGAACTGGTTCCTGTCTTCAGTTCAGCTTTCCAAGACATGCCGTGTGTTTCCAATCTGATTGCCTCTGGGTCAAAGTATGTCTGTTTCTACATGTGCTGAGCCACCTGAGACTCTTTTAAACTGGGGGTGCTGTGGCTTGAACCTAGAACTATGTGCACGCAAAGCATGTGCTTTACCTCTGAGTCATGGCCCCTTCCCCAAAGCTATTGTAGTGTTACACCATCACACCCCAATCCTCCCAAAAGTGAGAACTCCAGGGGTGCAAGCATTCAACCCAGGGTTTTGTTTCCTTTGAATGAGGTCATTTATGGTGTTTCTGTGATATCTGATTAGTTTACACATGCATATACAGGTTGAGCTCACAGCATTATCACCCCAACAGATACTGTTGCCGCGTTAGGCTTCTCAGGGGACTCTTGTGCCTTAAAGATGCCTCCAGGCTCCGACTCCTAGCTTGATCTTGTCACCAGCTACAACGCAATGCATTTTCATCAATGGAATTAGCACATTGGGCAAAGGGGAGAAGGTGAATCTAGTGGAGTCATCATCCCATCCCTTTTCTCAGGGCCAGCCCAAGACATTTTGCTGCCTGAGGCAAAGAACAAGAGGGTGCCCCCTCCCATTCCATGTTCAAAAGTTGACTGGACTGGCAGTTGAATAATTCCTCAATGCTGGCCATGGGGTAACATCCTTCACCATGCCAGAAGACAGCAAGCTAGCTTAGGGGACATGAGGTAGGCTGCTGAGCACATGGAAATGTCCTCCAGCACATTGCTGCTGCCTCCCAATAACTGCTGTTTGAGGCGACTGCTTCGCTCAGCCTAATGGTAGGGCTGGCCCAGGAGTACATACACACACACACACACACCCTCCCTGAAGCACACACGTTTTCTCAGCTCCCGCCACTCCATTGTTGTATTACTTTTGATTTTTTTGAAGCCACTCTGGGAGCCACTCTTTGGGGCTCTATGGTCCTTGCCACAGAAGTCTTGTTCCTAGAGCATCTTCCTGGAAGCTCTATGGTCCCTGACATAGAAGGCCCATTCCTAGAGCACCCTCCGAGGGAAAAAATGTGATTTGCAATTGCAAAGAGACCCAGCTGTTTAGCACACAGCTCTGTCCTCCAACACATTGCTGCCACCCCCCCAGCATCTGCTGCCTGACGCGACAGCTTCACTCTGCTTAATAGTAGGGCCGGCCCTGCCTTTTCCCATTCACAAAAGATTGCAGCTGATAACCATTCAGTCAGTGCAGGACTTGGCCAGGCAAGACCTGAACAAATTCAAATCTCTGCTTAACAATAGAGGTGGTCAGGCAAGATCTGTCCAGAGAGTTTGGCCAACTTTAATCAGTGAGCCTTTTTCCTCATTACAATTATACGGTGGGAGGTGATCTTCAGGAGATCATCCGGACCAACCCCAAACCTCATTACACTATGCTGAGACAGATCACTGCCCCATTTAGATCAGTAAGTGGTATATTCTGACTGGCAACCACTCTTCCACATCTCAGGCAGAGGCAGGTCTTCCTGACTCTTGCTGCTCAAGACCCTTTTTAACAAGAGACATTGGGGATTGAATCTAATACCTTCGACATGCAAAGCATTTGCTGCCCTGCTCAGCTATAGGCCTTTGATACTGACATTTTTGTTAAATCCTTTGCCACTCACTAAGAGAGATCCTTTTCCTCCAGATCGACCAGCCTGGGTTGGGGATGCCCTCCAGGGATTACTACTTTAATGACGGCAACTACCAAAAAGTGAGTATTCTGCTTCCAAGCAGCAATTTTCTTTTCAAAATTACTTTCCCAGGGGATCCCACATATCTCATTAAGAGTCAACAGAATGGCTGTTACTCCTCTTTCTCTTCTCCGTTCACTTTCTATGTGTTAGTCTCAGAGATGTTCCGTAAAGCAGAGAAGGGCAGACTTCAGGCTTATGGGCACTTTTGTTTTTGTTACTAGAATCCTGAAGTTCATCAACCAGAACCTAAGTATGGACAAACCTGTCTGTTTCACTTTCTGTATTCTGATTAGCAAGCTAGTATATGTGAAAAGGACCTTGGAGTTGTAGTCGATCACAAGCTGAATATGAGTCAGTAGTGTGATGGGGCTGCAAAAAAGGCAAATGGGTCTTTTGCCTTTCAAATTGGATCGATTTTTTAAAATTATTTCATTTCTATACCGCCCAATAGCCGAAGCTCTCTGGGTGGTTCACAAAAATTAAAACCACAAAGCTCAGCATAAAACAATATAAAATAGGAAAGCTTAAAACCACAATATAACAGTACAACCAGAATGAAACCTGGCAACAATGCAGAGATTTAAAATACAGATTGACAACATCAAAGCGAAAAGACTAGGAAGCTAAAATGCTAAAGTACTGGGAGAATAAAAAGGTCTTCACCTGGCACCAAAAGGAGTACAATGCAGGTGCCAGGCGAACCTCTCTAGGGAGCTCATTCCACAGCAGAAAAAGACCTCCTTCTGGTAGCCACCTGCCTCATGCCATTTGGCAGGGGCTCATGGAGAAGGACCTCTGATCATGGTCTTAGGGTCTGCCGGGCAGGCACATATGGGAGTAGGCGAGCCTTCTATAGATGTTTAGTTTCTAAATCAGGGGAAGTAATACTTCCACTCTGCACTGGTCAGACCTCACCTCAAATACTGTGTCCAGTTCTGGACACCATCCTTTAAGAAGGATTCAAATAAACTGGAACATGTTCAGAGAAGGGCAACAAAGATGACCAAGGGACTAGAAACACCTATGAGTAAAGATCGAAAGAACTGGGTATGTTTAGCCTTGAGAAGAAAGGACTGAGGGGGATATGTATCTAAGGGTGCAATCCTATGCATGGTTAGACAGAAGAAGTCCTACAATTCCCAGCATTCCCCAGCCAGCATAACTGCCTGGGGGGATGCTGGGAGTTGTAGGACTTTCTTCTGCCTAAACGTGCATAGGATTGTGCCTTAAAAGGTTGTCACACAATCTGTTCTCCACAACTACTCCTCTATCATCCTTTACTGTAGAACATGAAATAATGGGCTTAAGCATGAAATAATGAAAGCTTATCAAATGTGCAAATGACACAAATGATTCTATGAGTCTTGTCTTCTGTGCTTCTAGCTATCACATCTTTTCCAGTTGGAATTACTGCACGAGGATTGTGTTTAAATGCTAATTCTGATGGGTCCTTTTTTCCCTTTCTGCTTAGGTGCGAGAAGCCTACTTCCAATATATGAATACCATTGCCAAGATGATTAGGGAAGATATGAATATGTCCAAAGATGACAACTTTGTCCTAGAAGAAATGAGAAAAGTTATGGAGTTTGAAACAAATATTGCAAATGTAAGTACAGTATTTGCAGGAAGCCCAAGAGTGAATCCAAAAGTGATGTGTGGACAGCAATATATGGACTCAAACATTTTCAATGGCAGGTTCCATCAACACTACCTTTAGTTCTTTCCTACTTTTCTTGGCAAAAGCTTCCAAAATTGGCTTCCTTTTTATTAAGGATGTGCAAAAGTCCTCTGGGAAATGTGTACACCCTTGACAAAATACCTTTGCTTCCTTCAAAATTCCCTGGGTGTCTTGTCTAGGCAGCAACTTCTAAATTGTCCTTTGAATTTTGCTTTCGGGAAAAAACGACTAGGGATGAATGAATCTGTGAGTTTTGCTTTCTCCCACAATCAGGTTTTTTTTATATCGTCTCAGGTTCTTTCCATCCTGGGTATGAAGAAATTTGTGAATTTTGATAAGCTCTTGTTAAAAAAAAATGAAATTAACATCCATCTGCACTGACCAAATTCAATAGGTATGATTATTCCTAGCATGGAGGGGACTATGTTGTCTCTGCCTGTTGCATAGCTGTTAAAGATGAGGACCCTGTCAGAATAAGAGGTGGCAACTTTAATTCAGCACCACAAATGTGGTTGAATACACAGCAATTCAAACCCAGACTCTGAACATTTCTACATGAGGCTTTTATTGCACGCCTGTGATTAGTCACTCATAGAAGTTTGCGGGTCCTTCACATGATGGCATCAACCACCAGGGCTTCTCCTGCACTTTCTGACCTTTATCCCACTTTTTAAAAGATTGGGGATAACCCGATGAGGAACATTAATCCAATATATCGGCTGTGTGTAATTGTGCAGTTCCATTATAACCACACCACAATCTAGTGGCTGTAAAATGAAACATATAGAACTTGCCACGAAAGGAAATCCCCAATTCAAAACATGCATTCGCCCATGTAAAAGAGCCAATCTTAATCCCACAAAGAATCCAGAAGATGAAGCCCAGGTAAGAATCTGGGATTTTAGCCTTGTGAGGTGAAGCTCTCTATAAGAGCAAAACACTCAAAGCCCTGAGCCTGGATGGAATCTGTCTGTTTCTCTTTCAACCACATTTTATATAGATATAGATACAGATACAGATATAGATACAGATATAGATATAGCTGAACTGCAGGCTGGAAGGTCGGCAGGTCAGCAGTTCGAGACCCGAGTGCTGCGTGACAGAGTGAGCTCCCGTCTTCAGTCCCAGCTTCTGCCAACCTAGCAGTTCGAAAGCAAGAAATTGCAAGTAGATAAATAGGTACCGCCTTGGCGGGAAAGGTAACAGCGTTCCGTGCGCCTCGGTGTTCAGTCATGCCAGCCACATGACCACAGAAGCGTCTTCGGACAGCGATGGCTCTTCGGCTTAGAGACGGGGATGAGCACTGCACCCTAGAGTCGGACACGACTGGTTGGGGACACCTTTACCTTTTTATAGATATAGATATAGATATAGATATAGATATAGATATAGATATAGATATAGCTGAACTGCAGGCTGGAAGGTCGGCAGGTCAGCAGTTCGAGACCCGAGTGCTGCGTGACGGAGTGAGCTCCCATCTTCAGTCCCAGCTTCTGCCAACCTAGCAGTTTGAAAGCAAGAAATTGCAAGTAGATAAATAGGTGCCGCTTTGGCGGGAAAGGTAACAGCGTTCTGTGCACCTCGGTGTTCAGTCATGCCGGCCACATGACCACGGAAGCGTCTTCGGACAGCGATGGCTCTTCGGCTTAGAAACGGGGATGAGCACCGCACCCTAGAGTCGGACACGACTGGTTGGGGACACCTTTACCTTTTTATAGATAGATATAGATATAGATATAGATATAGATATAGATATAGATATAGATATAGATATAGATATAGATATAGATTAATTGTATGTTCTTTCTGTCCTGTTTATGAAGAAATCTGGGAATTTGGTAAGTTCTTCTTTTTAAAAAAAGTGAAGCAAATAAAATTCTCATTCACCCTCAATGCCAACTGTATTCTTTGCTTTTTAGATTTCAGTTCCAGTGGAGGAGAGGCATGACGTCACTTTGCTATACAACAAAATGTCTGTTGCCGAACTCCAGGAAAGGTTTGAGTTGAACGTAAGTATTTGAAGACACATTCCCTAACTAGGGGTGGGGGAGAAATTCATTCGGTTCACATTTTAATTGCTTGCAAAAACATGGGTATATTAGGCAAAATGCATACAGAAATGCATATATGAAGAAAAATGTGCACAAAATGCTTATGAATTTTTATGTGAATGTATTAAAACCAATTCTCGAAGTCTGGGACAAATCGAACCTAAGAATGGAAACATTCTCAAAGTAGGGTTGTTGGAGGAATCCATCTGGGGCATGAAGTTTGCCAAACTTTCAGCAGCTCAGCCCCTTGGAGTCCAGCTCGCTTACCCTCGAACTGGCCCTAGTGGAATGGTAAAATAAGTTTAGAAATGTGTATTTTGAGAAAAGATATGGATATTTATATGTAAAACTTCTATCAACATGAACCTACCTGTACTCTACACTCAGCATCTAAGGTCCTCCTCTGGAAGCCTTCTCCAACAGAGGCTCAGAAGGTGACAACAAGGGATGGGGCCTTCTCCGTGGTGCCCCCCCCCCGATTTTGGAAGGATCTCCCCAAAATTATCTTTTTGGCACCAGGTTACGACCTCTCTCTTTGCAGGCATTTGAAAGCATATGATGAGCTTTTAATCAGTCCTGGATTTGTTTTATGGTTATGGCTGTTTGCTTAAAGTCGTTTTTCGATATATGTTGTCTTCGTGTATAGTGTTTGTTTGTTTGCGGGGGGGGAAGGTTATGTAAATGGTCTTTTAAACTTTGCACACTTTATTTTTATGTTTTTAATCTTTGTAAACTGCCCAGAGAGCCTCAGCTATGGGGTGGTATAGAAGTGTAAATAATAATAATAATAATAATAATAATAATAATAATGATGATGATGATGATGATGGATGTACATTTATATGTAAATTTTAATGCAGTTCAAAATGCAGATTAATGCAGAAACAGGACAGAACAGACTTGTGAGTAGGAGATGTATGGACTGTGTAAAATCCATTCCTTCTGTATTTCAAGGATTGTCGGGCTCCATTTGTTCCATCGTTCGCCCATTGACGGAATCAGAATGTTTTTGTTTCTGAATTTGCGCGAATTGTCACATGCAAAAGTACTCAAAATGTGAAAAGAAAAACGAAAAACTTTAAAGGAAGCCCTGTGTGGGGGAAACTGTGGGGAACCAGAAGGGAATGAGAACCACCCCCACCCTAAGGATGAGGCTGGTGGTCAATGTATCTGAAATCACACTTTATTACCGGAACGTGTATACACGGGTAGCTCACAAAGGAACTACAATTTGGGAACAGGTTGCATGGGTTTTTAAAGGAAAACAAAGTACATAGTAGAAATATGAAGAGAAAGACTTTAGCCAATTAAAAGCTCACATATGTTATCTATATCCAATCACATTAGGGCTGGGGGTGCTCACATATGCATCAGTGCTTCCTAACTGTGAATATATTCCCAACACATATGGGGCACAATGATCTACAAATCCTACCTGCCAGGCAGTACCTTATCTCAGTAGGGAATGGGTTTTTTTCCTACCCATTGCCCATGAGATAGGAGTTGGAGGCTGCTTTATCTGTGTGCAGGAATGTTTCTTCTACCCTCTTGCCCAATTCTTTGTGTCTTGTTTTCCTCAGCTACTCCCTTACAATATTCTCTGTATTTTTCTCTCTTGGAGACTTTGGTTCAGGCCTGATACTTTGGCTCAGGCCTTCTACAGGCTTTTTCTCCCACACCTGAGACCACCTGGTAAAACTAAATATTCAGAAACAACTTCACTAATGTACGGAGAAGTATGCAATTTGGAGTATAGTTTGGAAGGAGCAGATCAGGTCAGAGGCGCTTCAAAATACCGCCCAGTCATGTTCCTCAAGCATCCCTTTCTGTGAGAGCAAGAGCATGGCTCATAAAAGTTGATAAGATCAGTGGCGGCATGGGGGGGAAGTCCATAACAACATGAATGTCATGCTTCTGTGTCTTCCCACTCACCGCTGTTCTTTCCACTCCTGCCTGACCTCTTTCACCCCCTTCTTAGGGATTCACTTTGGCTTGCCTCGCTGGCTTCATGATTTTGGTCAGGCTGACAGCTGAGGCCAGTCTGCTCACTAGTAGAACACATGCCTACAGAGGGCTCACCCCTCAGGGGTAGAGCCAGAGAAGTGAAGGGAAAAACTTTGAAAAATTTGGGGGGAAATGTGTTTTTTCCCCCATTTTTTTCTGAGGACCGTTTTTGATTTTTCCCAAAAGATTTGGAAAATTGTACAGCTTTGGATTATGAAACAATGAAGACAAAGTAGTTATATATTGTCACTAGGGATGCTGGAGAAATCCGCCGTAGACTTAAATGAGGCCGGATTCCAAAGAATCTGACCTCCGGAGCCCACAGCAGACCAGACACACTTATCTCCAGGTCTGGAGGAGTTCCCACAAGGCAGCTCTCCAGCTTCCTAAAAAAACACGATACACTAATGGCAACTGCCATTAATCATAGAATAGTAGGGTTGGAAGGGGCCTACAAGACAGTCGAGTCCAACCCCCTGCTCAAGGCAGGAATCCAAGTCAGAGCACCCCTGACAGATGGCTGTCCAGCCTCGTCTTGAATGCCTCCAGTATGGGAGAGCCCACCGCCTCCCTAGGTCATTGGTTCCATTGTTGTATTGCTCTAAAAGTCAGGACGTTTTTCCTGATGTTCAGCCGGAATCTGGCTTCCAGTAAGGTTGTCACAGGAAAGTTACAGCTGTAAATGGTGTATTGTACGCCATTTGCGGCCGTGAAGCACTTACTTTGACCTAAATACAGCTGTAAATAGCGGCAACTTAGGTAAAAGCAAGTGCTTTATGGCCACAAATGGCATAAAATGCACCATTTACAGCTGTAATTTTCCCACAATAGGCTAATGGCAGTTGCCATTAGCGTATCGTGTTTTTTAGAAATCTGGAGAGCAGCTCCATGAACTCTGGTAGATGCAGCAGGGCTCCAGAGGACTCTGTGGAAAGCCAAGTGGCCCAAACTGCCCCACAGCAGAACCCCCCCAGACTGGACAGTGGGGGGGTGTATATCCCTAATTGTTACCCAGCCTTTACTCCCCACAAAATGATTTCTAAAAACTATGTAATAAGAACACTTTTGCAGAAAGGCTACAGACGTAAACTGTCTGGAAACAATAAAGCCATGGGGGGAAATATGTTTAATCCTCTCTGTAAGATTCCCAGAATTTTTTGTTATTTCATTCCTTATTAAAATTATTGCTCCAAAGTATATTTTACTGATAGACGTTTATGCTCAGTTTCCCAGCATATGAGTAGAGTCACCATTGTGCATTCTTGACAGTAAATGTGTATTCTCGACAGCTTGTTCTGTGTTTCTGACGTTGTAGCAGTCGTTTAATGTTGTTCTAATCTATTCAGACAATAATTACAAATTACTAACTGGGTTTACTTTTAAAATATAAGTTTTAAAATATAATGATATTTTTTACGAGCAAACTAAGTCATATATAAAATAACTTTAGGAACAGAAAGGCTACTTTATCTTCCTAAAGCAGCCGTCCCCAACCTGGTGCCCTCTGGATGTTTTGGACTACAGTGCCCAGCATCCCTGACCATTGGCCATGCTGCCTGAGGCTGATGGAAGCTGAAGTCCAAATTATCTGGAGGGTACCAGGTTGGGGAAGGCTGTCTTAAAGCAACAAAGTGACTTTAGACTGTAAAAAGTGCTAAAAACATAACTAATGTTTATTCCAATTTTTCCAAAAATTTCTAATTTTTCTGAAAACCCCTGGAAAAAAGAGGGGGCAGTTTCCCCATGGCCTCAACATTTCTGGAAATTTTACTTCTCTAGGTAGAGCACATTCTTTGCAGATTGGAAGTCCTAAGTATCTCTAGTTAAAATAACTGGGTAGCAGGTGATGGGAAAGACCTTGGCCTGAGACCCTGGGGTTCTGGAAACAGTACTGGCCAAATGAAGGAATAGGGCTGACCTGTTATAAGGCAATGTCCTATGGCTATGCCCCACTCTCTCATTTAGAAGGCCTGACCTCTCCAAAATGCAGGACTGGGCCATTAAGGAGAAGAATTAAATACTTGGGGAAAGGCCCTTGGCTGTGTCAGGAGGACAGGCTCCCAGGAGGACCATGGTGAGATGAAGATGAAATCTCCAAAGGTCTTAGAATCAAGACTTCTTTTGTGCTCATTCCTCTTTCTCTCGCTCCTAGAATTTTAATTGGACACTCTTCATCCAAGGCATAATGTCTTCAGTAAACATTGAGATCAACCCCAATGAGGAGGTGGTTGTGCATGGATTACCATATCTCCAGGAGCTAAAAGCCGTCATCTCCATGTATTCAGCCAGGTAGAGATGTCAGATATCTTGGAGGACGAGAAACAAACAGAAAGGGAAACAGGGAGAGACAGGAACAGAGGGAGGTAGAGAGAGAAACAGAAACAGAAATGGAAAGAGAGAAAGTAAGAGAAAGAGAGAGAAACAGAATGAGTGAGGGAGAAAGAGAAAGAGAAAGAAACACATGGAGAAAAACAGTGAGAGAGAGACAGAGAGAGAGAGAGAGAGAGAGAGAGAGGAAGCAAGGAGAAGGGGAAAGGAGAAAAACAGGGAAAGGGAGAAAACAGTAAGAGTAAGCAAACCAGAAGGGAGAGAAACAGATTGAGAAAGAACAACAGTAAGAGAATGGAAAGCAGAGAGAAATAGTAAGAGACAGAGAAACAAAAGTTGAACAAGGGATGGTAAGAGCGAGTGGGAGAAACAATGTGAGAGAAGAGAAAGAGAAACAATAAGAGAAAAAGAGAGATATTGTAAAACAGAAAGAGAGAGGGAGAAAGTAAGGGAGAAACAGAGACGTGTGTTCCATTTCAAGTTGCCAACCTCTGCTCTGCCTCCACCCCAGCACTATCCAGAATTACTTGGTCTGGCGCTTGGTGCTCGACAGGGTCAGTGGCCTGAGCAGGCGTTTCAAGGATGCCCGGGCAAGCTACAGAAAGGTAAAACTCTCCACTTGGCTCATAGTTGCTTGTTTTTGCCGTTAGTGATTTGTGGACATTTACTGGCATCTGTTCTATGTGAGGATGTATGGTTTTCTGCCTTGAAACCATGTGTGATAAGGTGAAGTATACCAATGAAATAAAGGAATAGTCCACCTTCCAGTCAGGCTGTCCATTCTTTAAAAGAAAAATGTCATGTTGCATATAATTCTATCTATCTATTGCTTTATAAATAATAGCTAGATGACTGCTAGATGATGGTTGGATGGATGGATGGATGGATGGATGGATGGATAGATAGATAGATAGATAGATAGATAGATAGATAGATCCCCCCATATTGAGGGGCTTACAGTCATGAAATGGACACACGGGATGCAGCAGAGGAAAGGAAAGGAAAATGAGGCAGAGGTGAACAGAAGTATATATGATTGCTTCTGATAAATATATGTAGGCTATAGCCCAATCATATAGCATATCTACTTAATAGTAAGTCCCATTGAGTTCAACTGGTTTACTCTGGTACATGTGTATAGCTTTGTGCAATGGCATTATCATAGCCAATAAGGTTAATCCGAGGTGTGATTATTGCTAACTATGATTTAACTTCTGTAAACCGCCCAGAGAGCTTTGGCTATGGGGTGGTTTAGAAATGTTAATAATAACAACAACAACAACAACAACAACATGGGATTTCATGTGTTACAGTGGGTATTAGAAGGAGAATGTGGATCTAGGCCATGGAGAGCTTTGGAAGGAATTTGTGCCGGTGAAGAAGGGGACAGGGAGACATTGAAGGGATGTCAGGAGGGGTTGTGTGACATGGCCTGAATGATGAAAGATGTGATGACACGTTTTTCTCCAAGGCACTTTATGGTACAATGCTGGAAGAAGCCCAGTGGCGGGAATGTGTGGGCTACGTCAACACGCACATGGAGAACGCAGTAGGAGCTCTATATGTCAGGGAGACGTTTGCTGGCAAGAGCAAAAGGATGGTATGTTGTTGTGTTTCTTTCCTTGCTTTCTTATTGTTCCACACCCTTATGCTTTCATTCCAGCTAGCCCAGGTATATTTATCTGCACAGAGTTCTTGAGTAATGGTTGGGATTAGCAGATAGCAATGTTATTCCTTTTCTTCTTTAAGGCAGTGGTACGTTTCCTTGGTGAATGGCCACCTTGACCGGCAACTATAGATGTGCGAAACAAGGGGTGAACTGAACCTCACCAAAATTGCTAGCATCATTTCCAGGGGCATTTTTAATTATTTTTTTGCAGAGTACAGCAGCTAGACCTCTGCTCTTTCTTCGATAATAAATAACCCAAAAATGACCAAATAATTCCCCCCCCCTTAAAACAGAGGGGCAAAACAGGAGTCAGCTGTCACCATTTGCCTCACTGTCAGGGTAACCCCCCTGCTGAAAATATTAGCATATTTATGCCACCCATCTCTGAAAACTGACTAAATGCCCACCCCCATGCATCACTGGTGAACGTGGTGGCCCTTTTTTTGCAGTGGGGAGAGGCTATTCGTATTCAGCCCTCGGCCTAAGCCAGGGCTGGATAACTGTGGTCTCCAGATATTGTTGGGCTCTCAATCCCATCAGCCTCAGTGAGTATAGTCAATTATCACAGATTATGGGAGTTGGAGCCCAGCAACATCTGGAGGGCAATGGGTTCCCCATCCTTGGCCAAAGCCAAACTCATAAACTGAGACATTTCTGTTAACATCCCTGATGGAAGAACCACCGTTCTATAGCGGTGCAGCTACTCCCTTCAGTCCCTAGTGCCGTCCATTCGGAGGACATCACAGAGTAGGGCTGGGAGTGACTGTGTAGAGCTGTTACTAACCAGGCTAAATAGCACTCAGCTAGATGTACTGATGGTCTGACTCGATTCATGGCAGTGTCACATGTCCATCCTGTCCCTAAGTACCTCTCTCCAGGTCAGGGCCAGCCCTACCATTAGGCAGACTGAAGCAGCCATCTCAGGTGGCAGATGATGGGAGATGGCAGCAAGGTGTTTGAGGACAGAGCTTTGTGCCATGTGATCTGCTCTGTGCCTCCTAAATTAGCCTGCTGCCTTCACATACAGTGGAGTATCCTGTCTTATCAGTGTTAAGACAGAATCATCTGCCAGCCCAGTCACCTTGTGTATATGGAATGGAAGGTGGGTGCCATCTTGTTCTTCGCCTCAGGCAGCAAAATGTCTTGGGCTGCCCTGCTGCAGGTGTGGCAGGGAGACACCACCAGCCAAAGGCAAAGGTGTCCATCTCTTCAGCTAGATGTGCAGCATTGTCTTGTCCAAAGTCTCTCCAAGTTGACTTGTGGCTGGGATTGGGTTTTCTTGGGAAATACTTAAAAGGTCTATGAAGTTTGTCCAGCAAGGGAGATGCTAAGAGAAGTGGAAAACCAAGAGGCAAAGTCAAGCAAACAATTCAGGACCTGATCCTGATCTGTTTGTCCAAACTAAATACAGTCTCTGGACCCTGAGGAAGACATAATGAACATCTATTCCTCTTCCTCCCAGTTTAAGAGTAGGGATGAATGAGCTGTCAATTTTTATTTTTCTCTTTTTCTTTTACATTTCTTTTAAAATGTTTATTTTAAAATGTGTCTTTTAAAATGTTATAATCGTATTAACATGGTGTTTTATTTTTATTTTTTAATATCTGCTGTTCACCGCTCTAGAGCAGTATGTAAATATTGTAAATAAATAAAAACATTTCTGATTTTTATAATCTTAAATTTGGTTCATCCTGAACTGTGAGAATTTTTCAAATCTAAAGGTCAGTTTGCCCCAAAATTTGAATTTTTAAAAAGTTTGTGGGAAAATTCATATGCATTTTTGTTTGTGTTTCTCTTAATATATGGATTTTGTATGCAATTTTTGCCTAATGTAGAAATGTTTTGCAATCAATTTTCCTAATAAGCATTTCTAATATTTCCTAATATTATTATATGTGTATATCTAATATATCTAATATTATTAATATTATATCTAATAATAAAGCTAATAATATATCTAATATTTATATCTAATAATATAAATTATATCTAATAATATATCTAATATTTATATCTAATAATATAACTAATAATTATATATAATAATATATCTAATATTATTATATGTGTAATATACACATTTTTGTACACACTTTTTAAATTGGAAAACACATTGCAAAATTTGAAGGAGTGTGAATTTTGAGGGATAGCAGGTTCACATAGCAAGTTGAAAGTGTAAAATTGGGTTGAGTTTGCATTAAAATGTGGACCGAACAAATTTCTCCCCCAGCCCTATTTAGGAACTGCATTTTACTCTTCCCCCTGGCCTCCAATTCCTGGTGTTTTGAGAAGAAGGACCAGGGGGTGAAGCATCTGAAACCTGCTCACCTAGAGCTGAACTGAAATTTCTCATAATACATTTTTTTCTGAGAAATTCTTAGATTTTTCTTTTTCTCTCTTCTGCTCCCCTTCCCCACTGGGAGGGGGGGAGAATGTGGGATTTTCTCTAAACATTCTTTGCCATTTTGGGGTGGTGGTGGTAAGGTTCTCTACACATTAATATATGGTTTTTATAACACTTAAATACCCAATGATAATTTTTAAAGTAGTTTGGCACGTCTTGTAGTTTTCAACCAGCCAATTCATGGTATTTAGAGATTTTTTTGAGAATATGTAAACTTGTAATTTAAATATTTGGGTGTGTATTATGTATATATTATCATGTATTCTATGTTTCCTAGTTCCCTTGATAAAAATAAATAAATCTCGAAACGTGTCGGGACTCGGGAACCTATATTGGTGCAGCTGTCTTTTTTGGCTTTGAAATCTACTCCTCCCCCTGATCAACGCAGACATTACAAATCAACCACGCTCCCATCTGCATAGTCCAGCCTTCCCCAGCCTGTGCCCTCCAGATATTTTGGACTACAAGCCCCAGCATTCCTCACCATTCGCCATGCTAGCTGGGGCTGATGGGAGCTGGAATGCAAAACATCCAGAGGGCACCAGGTCAGAGAAGCTTTCTCCAGTGTTATGTCCCTTAGGTCACAGGGCAGTGAGGCAAATTGCTGATAAATGGCTATCCATGGATAATTGGATAGATGGATTTTTTGCTAGCAAAGAAACAACTTCATTATAACACTTGATTCCTGCGCTGGATGGAACTAGCCAGCTTAACCCATACCCAATTGATCTTCATTTTGAGCCTGTCATTTTGTTGTTAGAAGCACCACGAGAATTGTACCACCCCATCTATCTTTGTTCTAGGTCCGAGACATGATTGAAAAAATCCGTGAAGTGTTTATCGAGACACTGGATGAACTGCAGTGGATGGATGAAACATCTAAAGGGGAAGCTCGGGGGAAGGTCAGAGAAAAGGAGTGTGCCGAAGGCCAGTCTGTAGGAATGAGATCTCACAAGGTTCTTGTGTTCTTCCTCCAAAACAGAAAAAGAAAAAACCAGCCCTTCATCCTACGTATTATAAGGATGCTTGGGACTCACTCAATGAGGTTTAAAACAGAATTGGAGGGAGGTACTTCTATATGACACAAGTTGAACATGTTTATATAAAGTTCTAGTTCAAGTATGTAACAAGGAGTTAGTTTGTTTTTGTTTTGCATGGAGAACATAAGAAGAGCCCTGCTGGATCAGACCAAGGGTCCATCTAGTCCACCATGTAGTCCTTATCCATCTAGTCCACCGTTCTGTTAAGAACATAAGAGCCCTGCTGGATCAGACTAAGTGTCCATCTAGTCCAGCATCTAGTCCTTATCCATCTAGTCCACTGTTCTGTTAAGAACATAAGAAGAGCCCTGCTGGATCAGACCAAGGGTCCATCTAGTCCAGCATTCCATTCACACAGTGGCCAACCAGCTGTTGATGGGAAACCCACAAACAGGACACGAGTGCAACAGCACCCTCCCACCCATGTTCCCTAGTAACTGGTATACATAGGCTGACTGCCTCTGATCCTGGAGGTAGCATAGAGCCATCAGGACTGGTAGCCATTAATAGCCTTCTCCTCCAGGATTTTGTCTAACATAGGAAAAGGGGAGATACCCCATTCTATCAGACTTCATTTCCAGTCTGAAGTAGGAATGCTCAGACATGCATTTACCACTTCAGTAGGAGCTAGATCTTGGTATGTTTTGGTTTGGGGGAGTATGTTGCAACCTGTCCTAGGCGAGGCAAAAGCCAGTGTAAAATTAAAATACATTTTGCAATATTAATTGAGAGCCATTGTGGTTGAAAAGTGGTATACAAATATTGGGTTGGATCCAGAGTAAGTTAGTGACATTTAAGTCCCATGGAAATCCCTGGGAGTTAAGTCTTGACTAACTTGTCCCATTGATTTCAATGGGACCCAAATTCAACTGGTTTAGTCTGGGTCTACCCATTGTATGAGAAGTAAAATGAATTAGATGAATATGACACTCTTTGGTCAAGAACTAAGGAACGTCTACCATTTTCTCATAGGTCATTGCAATTAAAGAACAGATAGGCTACCCGGATTACATTCTGGAAGATCAGAATGAAAAACTAGACCAGGAATATGCACATGTAAGTGTGAAAGCTATGCCTGCACATAGTCATGTTTATTTTCATTAAATGGGTAGCTGGTATTCCAGTGTTATGTGCAAAATTTAGAGCTGAACGAATTTTCTCAGAAGACAGAATCTCTCCCAGGAAAAAAGAGATGTTTCTTTTACTCACTCTACAAGAAAAAGAAAGGCATTTTGGACAGTATTCTCCACCGGGGGGGGGGGGGTGACACACACATACTCTCTCTCCCTCTCTCTCTCTCTCTCTCACACACACACACACACACACACACTGTCCTGGAACGACCTTGGGTCTGTGGCATTGTGAAGCATGCCAATATAAACATGAGAAGAAATAAATGATGGTGAAATATCTCTGCCTTCAAATAGGCTGAAGTATATTGAGGCCCTTTGCACACAGTTCTAAGACTGGTCAACACTTTGCAATATGAGTAATTTTACAAAATCAGTCTTCCTTTGGTTCCTCTCGTGTGTTGGGTGTCACCTTCCACATGGAAAGAGGCTACTTCTTCCTGACTGTTAGAACAATATGACAATGGAACAAATTGCCTGGGGAGGTAGTGGGCTCTCCCACACTGGAGGCATTCAAGACGAGGCTGGACAGTCATCTGTCGGGGATGCTCTGACTTGGATTCCTGCACTAAGCAGGGGATTGGACTCAGTGGTCTTATAGGCCCCTTCCAACCCTACTATTCTATGATTCTATGAACTGGGCATATTTAGCCTTGAGAAGAGAAGACTGAGGGGAGATATGACAGTGCTCTTCAAGTATGTGGAAGGCTGTCACAGAGAGGAAGGCCAGGATCTCTTCTTGAACATACCACAGTGTAGGTCATGGAATAATGGGCTCAAGGTAAAGGAAGCCAGATTCTGGCTGAACATCAGGAAAAACATCCTGACTGTTAGAGCAATACAACAATGGAACCACCTACTAGGGAGGTGGTGGGCTTTCCCACAGTGGAGGCATTCAAGATGAAGCTGGAAAGACATCTGTCAGGGATGCTTTGACTTGGATTCCTGCACTGAGCAGGGGGTTGGACTAGATGGTCTTGTAGGCCCCTTCCAACCCTACTATTCTATTATCTATGATTCTAGGGGCATAAGTCCAACCTGTCTGTACCTTCAAAAATGTTTGTGTTTCTTCAGCTGAACTTCAGTGAGCATGAGTACTTCAAAAACATCCTGCAAAACCTCCAAGCTGGAGCACAGAAAAGCCTGAGGAAGCTTCGGGAAAAGGTTGACCAAGATGTGTATGTATCTCAGTTGCACGATCTCATCAGCTCTTTGTTATAGTCATAAGACCCATGCAAGTTAAAATACAGAACAGAAATAACAGAACCCAAGAAAGACCATTTCTCCAGTTTAGCTAATACAGTCAGTTGGACTCTTATATACATACGGTAATTAAAGAACAGTTAGCTGCTTTTTCAGTAATATGTCAGACCTTATTGGATAGACAGTGCATGACAAATCTTTCTTCTGGACACCCTGGTAAAGTTGCCAGAAGAGAGTAAGTTCTACAACTTCTCAGATCAGAGTAGAAATTATAGTATCAAAGTACAGGTGTCAGAGTTTTGGGCCCTTGTGTCAGACAAGGACATGGTCTGCTTTGGAAAGGACTTTTCAGAAATCTGCCCTGAAGTACTACTGTTGCTAGAACATTACATCGTGCAAGTATAAATGCTCTATGAGCTTGTATACTCTTAAGAGAACTCAAAGAAGAAGATAAAGTCCCACAACTGAGCAGAATCTTTTGGGAGATTCTATTATCCAGTTCTAAATTCTGTTAGCCAGGAAATATAGATTTTGATTTTCAATAGTATATAAACTTTGAGTCAAAATTTAAAACATTTGTTGTTGCTCAAGCATGAGAAGAAATTCAAATGCAACACCAATTGAGCTAATTTTATGTAATTTTATGGGACTGTTTACTAGATTGTGAGTCTATAGTTCTCAGTTGGCTATTTCTCCAGGGTTCTCTAGTTCTCCATAGTTCTCTATTGGCTGGTTCTCCATAGTTCTCTAGTTCTCCACATTTCTCCACTGGCTAGTTCTCCATTGGCTAGTTCTCCATAGTTCTCTAGTTCTCTATAGTTCTCCATTGGCTAGTTCTCCATTGGCTAGTTCTCCATAGTTCTCTAGTTCTCTATAGTTCTCCATTGGCTAGTTCTCCATTGGCTAGTTCTCCATAGTTCTCTATTAGCATTGATACTGATGTTGGCTCTTCTCTCCAATTCCTTTCAGGTGGCTAATTGGTGCAGCAGTAGTCAATGCCTTCTACTCTGCCAACCGCAACCAGATTGGTAGGTATCAAAGTATCCTACTGGATTTAGGTGCCAATCCTAACTGCACCTACTGAAAGAAAGTCCCACAATAAGCCGGGGGGACTTAGCCACAAGTAAATTTCAGGTATATATAGGATTGCAGCCTTAATACAGCAGTTCCCAGAGACACCAGCTTCCCAGATTATGCAATGGTGAAGTCTCTGGCAGTGATTGGCTTGGTTGCCATATTGCCCGCAGACAAACACGAGAGGCAGGATGGTCTCTACGTGCTACTAGATGAACTGCTTGGGTCTTTGAGAGGAGCAGGGCAGGCAAAGGATTTGGGGAAGAAGGGTAGAACAGACAAAACAGGAAGCTAACAGCTGCTCCAGCTTTATACTTGGTGTTCATCCCTGTGGCCCCTGGAAATATGAATGACAAAAGTAGCACAAGTCATCATTAGGGATGTCGTGAGTGCCCGATTTAGTTCAGTGAAATCCCCCACACCTGGACCTCCAGGCCCCACTTGCTGAGCTCCAGGGCACTGACAGATCAGGCCGACGAGCACCCTGGAGTTCAGCGAGTGGCCGGGAACAGCCTGGACTTGCTGCTGCCTGGTTGGCTGTCAAGGAAGGAGGAGAAAGAGGCATGGCACATGCTCCAACCGCTAGCCATCTCCTGCTCTCAAGCAAGAGATGGCTAGCAGCTGGGGCGCTGGTCGAGGCCCCATCCTGCCCAATTGGCTGTTAAGAAAGCCCTTGACAACCGGTGCAAGCAGGAGAGGCCTCGGTGGCAGGAGGCCAGGGTGAGAGCGCTGGGAGGTGGCCACACTGGGCCCCATCCTGCCTCCACTGGCTGTCAAGAAGCCCTTGACACCCAGCACAGGCAGGAAGGGCCTTGGCACCCCAGGGCGAGAGCACTGGAGGGTGCACCGCACCAAGGACTCCAGCACAACAGTTGACTGCTGGAGTCTTTGGCATGGAGAGGAGGGGGCTCAGCAGGCGGGATGAGCAGGGAGGCTCGCTGAGCGGGTCCAGGCAGCTCATTGAGCTCCCCCGTGTCCTGGACAGAGATGAGTCCATCCATCCCTAGTCATCATCACAAAGCTTTGTGGGGGCTCAGAATGTCCCTTGCTTGGGCCCCCAAATTCAGGATCGGGGGCCTGTTGGGAGGGACTAAGAAGACCAAGAGATAGTATTGTGCAGCCCTCACCGCAGTGTAACTGTATTTCCTTTTCTATTCTTCGCAGTATTCCCAGCTGGTATCCTGCAGCCTCCCTTCTTCAGCAAGCACCAGCCACAAGCGCTCAACTTTGGAGGGATTGGGATGGTAATTGGACATGAAATCACACATGGCTTCGATGACAATGGTAAGGAGAGGCAGGGAAGCAGCTCAAGGACACCTCGAAACAGCAGGGGGTGGCCACATCCACTCCAGGGACACCATTTCCACAGATCGGAGCCTCCACGCATGGAAGCTGGCTGCGTGACCAGTGTGATCACCAGGGTCATTTGCTGGTTCACATCTGATGGCAGCTCTCCACCCAAGCACATCAGGAGTTCCCCATGCCTTCCTCGCACAGAGGCACAAAGAACAGAATGTGGAGCTTCCGTGGGGAGATGGCGGGAGTGTGTTTTGCAGACATGGCCACCATGATTATGCATGTTATGGAGGTCCTTTTCTCTCTTGCCACAGTTGTGAACAAGTCACATGGGGTCTTGTATTATACAACTCCCCCTGCAGCAGTTCAAAGCTAGGGGGAAACTCTACACATGCTCAGAGACACTGTTTTTTGCTGGTTTCATAAGCTGCAGGACAGACATGGTGGAGGTGGGGGGGGGGCAACAAGGCTATGGTGATGAGGTCAGCTTGTGCTGAGGTCTTCAAAATAACCCCTTTCATGTGTTCTAATGTTCCCCAAAGTAAGTTTAGAAAATGTAAGTGAGATGAACTGAACTTCAGAGTGGAGTCTGGAGAATCTCAGCAAGGTGGAGCTTCCTTGGTTTTCCCTTTCCTAACTTCTGCAGATCTTGGGATTTCCCCAAGTCTGCTGATACCTCTCTTCTATATGGGTGGCTATGTTTTAACTATACAAGAAGAGCCCTGCTGGATCAGACCAAGGGTCCATCTAGTCCAACATTCGGTTCACACAGTGGCCAACGAGCTGTCAACGGGAAACCCACAAGCAAGACACGAGTGCAACAGCACCTTCCCACCCATGTTCCCCAGCAACTGGTGTACATAGGCATACTGCCTCTGATACTGGAGGTAGCATTTAGCCATCAGGACTAGTAGCCATTGATAGCCCTCTCCTCCATGAATTTGTCTAACCCGCTTTTAAAGCCATCCAAATTGGTGGTCATCACTACATCTTGGGCTAGCAAATTCCATAGTTCTAATATTACAAAAGAAGGGGAAAAATGTCTCCCTATCGACATTCTCCACACCATGCATAATTTTGTGCACCTCTATCATGTATCCCCTTACATTTTTTCCCCAAGCTAAACAATCCCAGCTGTTGTAACCCTCTCTCATAGGGGAGATGCTCCAGCCCCTTGATCATTTCAGTTGCCCTTTTCTACACTTTTTCCAGTTCAACAATATCCTTTTTAGCTGCGGTGACCAGAACTGTATACAGTATTCTAAGTGTGGTCACCCCATAGATCGGTATAGATTTGTATATTTATACGTAAGGATAGGCACTTGAAGGATGTATACACCCTTAGTATATAGAATTCTTGATGTGATAAATGTCCCATGTAGCCAGGCTAGCTGGAAGGTTTCATAAAAGTCAGAGAGTACAACCTGATCAGGTCTGATCTGACATGGCTTCTGTTCAGGGAGGCTGTGTTCTCCTTTGGCCTTCAGGTCCCCACTTCAAAACTCACTCCAAGCTCAAGTCCTGATACCAAATAAACCTGAGGCTATACAGGATGTCAGTGACCACCATGCTGGTGGGGGGAGGGGGTAATGGGAGTTGTAGTCTACCACATCTGGAGGTTGGGGGAAGGCTGGGCTAGGATGACTAACTTGGGAAGTGGTCCTCATGTGTTGTTTGTTCATCTTTTTTCCCCAAACAGGCAGAAATTTTGACAAAGACGGCAATATGCTTGACTGGTGGAGCAACTTCTCTGCTATGCATTTCAAGGAGCAGTCGCGCTGCATGATCTACCAGTATGGAAACTACACATGGGACCTGGCAGGGGGCCAAAATGTGAGCTCGATCATCTGGACGAGGAGGGGATTGGGGCTAATTTCTCACAGCCATTTTTCAAATAGAGAGTTGAACAGCCTTGAGCTCTAAGATCTGCATCAGAGGCCCTGTTCTCCAACCCACCATTAATTAAGAGCAGATTGGTGGGCACCAAGGACAGGGCCTTCTCAGTGGTGGCACTGGAGTTATGGAACACTCTCCCTGACTCCCCTCTCTTCCCATTTTTTTTAACAGGCTTTGAAAACCTTTTATTTAATTCAATCTGGCTTCTTCTGATTGATTTTTTATTCTTGTTTCTAGCTCTTCGGTTAAGATTTTAGCTGATATGTACCTAATCCATTTGATACTGTGTAATTTTTAATTGTTTTATTGTTTTGCTTTTGGGGGAGCTGCTTTGGAGGGATTTTTTTTTTTTTTAAGTACAATTTTTTAAAATGTCAAAGACAGGATGAACTCAATAACTGGGGGAGGGCAAAATGACTTGGAAAATCCAGTCTTGCGGATTCTTTAATCTTCACCACAAGCATGGCTCACAAGTATAGGAATGCAAACTTTAACTGTCTGAATCAAAGATTGCCCAATGAGAAGTTTCGTGCGGACTGATTTTAATCGGTGGTGTGACAATTTAAGGGAACAAGATAATTCTTGAGAATTTGAGGAGAGGTTCTAGTGTATTTTACTTATTTATTTTTATTTTTTAAAATGTCTTGGCTGCCTTTCAGGGCAGAAGCCCTCCCAAGGTGGCTCACAGCAATAAAATACATAAAAACAGTTAAAATATTAAAAGTGATACAAATGTATACACAATAAAATAGCGATAAAAGCAACAATAAAGGCCGACAATAAAACCAACAACAATAGCAGTGATATCAAGGGAAGGCCATGGTAAAATAATATGTTTTCAAGGCCTTCTTAAAAGTCTGCAATGACAGAGCATGGCAGACCTCCGATGGCAACTTGTTCCAAAGGTGTGGGGCCACTGCAGAGAAGGCCCTCTCACATGTGGGCACCCACCTAACTGCTCTCTTGGGTGAGCAAATGAGAAGGGCCTCTATTTCTGATCTTAAAGTGTGGGCAGGCTGATATCGGTGAAAGTGGCCCTTTAAGTAACTTGGTCCCAAACCGTTTAAAGGTCAAAACCAACACTTTAAATTGGACTCGGAAGCACACTGGTAACCAGTGTATGGCTGTCAACTGTATATTAGATTGTCGCCAAGGGCTACAGACTCTCATCTGTAGCCTTTAATGGTTATAGACATCATGAGGTAAAAGCTTAACTGGCTACCATGTGGTCAGCAGTAATCTGTAACTGGTGCAAGCGGGCCTCAGGATTGTGAAATACAAAATCGTAGGGATGTCGGAGAAATCCTCCACGGACCCCAATGAGGCCGGATTCTATTGAATCCAGCCCCCCAAAGTCCATGAAGGATCGGATCTCCTGCCTCCACCTCCTCGCAAAGTCCTCACCAGCCGGATCCTGCCTGCCGCAGGCTCCAAAGCCCCAGTGATACGGCTGCCATTGCCATATCGCTGGTTGGACTGATGTATTGCGGACACAAATGGCATCCTCTACGCCATTTGCGTCCCTGCTCTTTGACATGATAGGCTACGTCAAATATTTACATAGCCTATCAGTGAAAAGCGCAGGGACGCAAATGGCGTCGGCTACGCCGGATGCCATTTGGATCAGCAGCCCTGCAGCAGATGGACGGCAGCGGACGGACCGACCAGCAGCAGGTAGGGTCCGTCCGGGGAGGATTTTGGCAGGTGGCAGAGGGGGAGTAGTCCATTCCGCCACGGACTCTCTAGGCAAATAGGCTGGAGAATTTTGAGAAGCCATTTGTGCACAGCTGTAGTTCAGAGCCAGATTTTAAATGGTGGTGCTCAGGGGCAGGCAGGGGCAGGGGACAGCAAATTACCCCATGAGCCATACACTCCGTTGACTTGCATACACAAATACAAATTGTCATCTGGATCATTTCAGATCAGGGATTCCAGCAGCCCAGTATATTGGGGATGCCGGTGTCTTCATTGCTGTTGTGAAACAATTGGGAGCCAGGAAGTCTTGCCAGTTCTACTGCAAATCATCTGGCGATCTTTCAACAGAACCTTGTCTACCTTGTGCCCAATTTCTCATGTATAACAGTCATCATTTTGGTTGCAACAGTCCTGTAGTTCTTGGTCTTGTAGTTCACCCATCAATTACAGCACCTTAACTATTGGAATATTAAGTATCAGACTGAATATGTGATGATGAAACCAACTGCAGAAGAATTTAGGGGGGAAATTAACGGAAGCAAAAGCATGCACAATGACTTCTATCCATCAGATTCAGTAATGCACAAGCCAAAGACCATGCTGTCTATGGGTACTTCAAAAGTGAGCTACTATTGATAGCATCAATACGTATTTGCTGTTACAGGTCAGTGGAATCCACACTCTGGGAGAAAACATTGCTGATAATGGAGGCGTCCGTCAGGCCTACAAGGTAGTTTTTCATTTAGTGGTGTGAGTTTTCCTGAAGATGTTTTGGGAATTTGCATAGTCATTCCTAGAACCTGTGGGGTGAAAAACATCCTCCTTCAAAGCATTCACATAAAAGGAAACTTGCACAATGAATATCCTGGCTAGGGATGGTGGAGGAATTTGTTTGCTTCACTTTTTAGGAGTGTTTCTACATCGGGTTAAAATCTCACAACTTTATCGGGGAGTTCTGCTTCTGTTTGAAATTCCGGATCATGATGGGCTCCCTTTACACACTCTTCCCTTCCCTCCCTTTCCCCCCTTATCTATGTTGCTCTATCTGTTGCTCTATCTACAGCCACTAGATAGCACTGTGGTCTAGCTCATCCTATCACGGGATTTCCTCTTTTCACGAGGGAACTCTACATGCTATATTTGATAGCTCGTTATCTCTGATCTTTTAAAAGATGGGATAAAGGTCATTTAGTGTGGGAGGCACCCTGGAGGTTGACGGCATCATGTAAAGGACCCACAAGCTTCCATGATCAACCAATCTCAATAGCAGGATAAAAGCCCCATGTGGAGAACCCCTAATTCATACTTTCTGAACCAAAACACAAACTAAAAGGTTTTCCTTCAGTAATCACAGTGCAGTTCTTCAAACAAAAACAGTATACAAAAATGTATATATTAGTGGAACACGTGCCTAAAGTGTGTGAATCAGAGGAAAAGAACTGACAAACAAGCATTATATTAAGGGAAATTATTTGCAAAGATGTGCATATTAGGTAAAATTGCATACAAAAATGCATATATTAGAAGGTGCTACAGAAATGCAAACGAATGTCATGCAGACTTAAAGGGTCCTAGCCAGATACTTGCGCTGCTGTTTTCCCCATCTCATTCCAGAAAGCTAGCTTGCTGAGTCATGTTTTATTATTAGAGCAAAATCAACAGACATTATCACAACAAACAAGAGGGTGTGTTGGATCAGACCAGAGAGAGATACCTGGTCCAAATCCCAGCTCAGCCATGTCACTTGGTGGTCAAGGGTGAGCCATTGTTTCAGTGGTTGCCAACTGAGGTATGCCATTTTTCCCCAGAATGCCCCACATATAACATCATTCTGCGGGGAGGGGAATGGCAGTCAAACTGGTGGCCACCATTTCATTCTCCCCCAGAATGTTCTGGAACCGACCTAACATCTGGGGATTTCTGAGGGTAAATGGAAGGACGTTTGTGCCCCAAAACTTGCCCGAATGGTCCTCTATTTCACTGCCTGAATGGTGTGGTGAAATGTGAGAGAGGGATGTTTTGCCCTATGCCTTTTAACTACTTACATGTGACAGGCAGCTGGTATGCCTGAGGTCGCCACCTCCCTCGAGAAAGGGGAAGTCTTCAGAAGGAGGTTGCAGCTGGAGTTTCTCCCCCCAACAAACTCTCCAATAGAAGGGAGAGCTTGAACTTTCATAAAATCATAGAAGAGTAGGGTTGGAAGGGACCTATAAGACCATCGAGTCCAACGTTGAGGCTCTGAGACAAGGTTTTCAGACTGACAATCCCACACAGGCTCCAAAGTTATCTCTTGTATTCAGGAGGGGCCATTACCTGCAGTGTAAGGAGGGGGAAGGAAAGCGTTCAAAAGTCGCTGGCACAGAAGCGCATTATGCTGTTCTCCAGTAATAGCAACAGCCATAAAAAGCAAAATTGGCCGATTACGGACCAAGCAGTCCCAGGTAATGAGTTTGACATTGCGCAAGGTTATTATCATTTGAAGGAACCAAAGGAGGCAGAAAGACATCATCACCCGGGGGCAGCGGGGAGTTCACTCCCAGCTTTCCTTCCTGCTGCCTTTCCTCACAGTTGAATGCAAGGTGTCATTTTGATGGCCATTTTGACAGGATTTTTTTCCAAGCCTCTCCCTGTTAAGGACTCCCAAGCTGAACCAGAAATCTGACTTAAGAAAATGCCAGTTTCTGGGGAACAACAGGAGGAGAAGCCTATTATCTTACATCCTAGGTTCCACACCAGAAGAGCTCCACTGGATCAGATCAAAGGCCTACCTAGTGCAGCATTCAGATTGCCACAGTGGGCAACCAGTTGCTTCTGGAAAGCCCAGGAGTGGGACATGAGAGCCATAGACCCAGGGCCAGCCTAAGACATTTTGCAGCCTGAAGCAGAGCAGCAAATGGTGCCCCCTCCCAAGTCAAGGTATATGGCACCCAAAATTAGCTGAATTATTTTGGGACATCTGCCAGAAAATGCCATAAGCACCTCTCTCCCTCCATGGCAGCAGAAACACAACAACAAGGTCAATAAATAATAATTTGCTGCCCTTTTAGGACGCCCAAAATTTGCTGCCTGAGGCGACTGCCTCACTCTGCCTCATGGTAGGGCCAGCCCTGAATAGCCCCCTCCTGCTGTTGTTCCCCAGAAACTGGTATTCAGAGGTTTATCACCTCTGAAGCTGGAAGTAGCATATAACCTTTATGACGTGTAGCCCTGTTTTCTTCCATGAAGTGTCTAATCCCCTTTTAAAGCCATCTGAACTGGTGGTGAATTCCGTAGTGTAACTATGCAGTCTTGGCCACTGTGAGAAACAGGATGCTGGACTTGATGGAGTGTTGGTCTAATCCAGTCAATTCATGACTACAATGTGGAAATAACACTGGTGTAGCAAGTACATACGAGTCCCCTTACATCTGGAAGTGCAGTCAGGTAAGTTTAGGCTCTGGACTTAATGGCCTTACGGAGGCCTGGCTCTAAAGTGAAGTAATTCCCATTCCCATCTAACTTCAAAATGTGCTAAACCACCCCTGCTGTGTTTGCCCTCCACCCCCACCTGGCTCATTCTGCTGGGCTGGGCCCTGGTACTGCCACAATGGCCATTTACGTCAGTGAAATGGTGGAGGATATGTTCCTTGAAGCTGCTCATTTGTTCTTTATTTTTTCCCACAGGCTTATTTAAAATGGGTGGAAAAAGAAGGAAAGGAGCCAAGATTGCCTGGGCTGGATCTTACCCACAAGCAACTCTTCTTCCTCAACTTTGCGCAGGTTGTTGGTTGTAGGGAAGGGGAGTCTTTAGGGGTGGGGTGGGGGGAGGACCTCATGATCTGACATTTCACCTTAGCCTGTTTCGCACTTTCAGTCCAGAAGCTCCGAGTGAACCCAATTTTATATCCGTAGTTTGGTCTGCACCTTTTACTGCGAGAAATCCCCCCAGGCGTGGTTCCCTACCCTATAGCGGAACGCAACAAAGTTGTCTGAATGTACACACAGGCTTTCAGTGCCTTTGTACACACAGGGTTTCAGTGCACCAGTTACACCCTCCACACATCTATTTGCATGAGTGCAACACTCATGGCTAACTCTGCTGTGCAGACCACCTTTCCAGAGCTGCCCCTTTCAAACTCTGCCCAACCACCAGGTGGCCCTCACCTCAGATCATGCATTCTGCAGTCTTTCCAGAGGCCGTATACTCCTGGTGGCCATTTGATGGGGAGCAACAATGGGAGATGGCTAGGGATGTGCGAACCCACCCCTGTCCGGGCTCTCTGGATGCCCACCCAGCCCCTACCCCCATTCAGCAGTCCCCGGACTGTACTTGAGCCCCTCCTGCACTCATCAAGCAGCCCATACTCACCCCGGCAGCCTCATCAAGCTCCGCAGTCACCATTAAAAAAAAAAGAAAATGATGATCACAAAAATGCGCATATGTGCATATGTGTGAAAATGCGCGATTTTGTGAATGTGCATATTTGCAGATGTGTGAAATACACATTTTTGCAAAAAGACAGGGAGGGTTTCCGCCAGATTCCTGGATCCCTAGAGATGGCTATTATTTTCCCGTGTCCTGCTCATGGATTCCCTGGAGGCAACTGGCTGGTTATATTGTGGGAAAAAGGAAGCTGGATTTGATGGGCTTTTGGTCTGATCCAGCAGAGCACCTCTTACAGCCTTACATACTTCCTCTTTGATTTCGAAAGAGAAAAAGGTGGATGCTATTCATGATGCAAAGTCTCTTGTCAATAGGCCAAATGTGAATGTATGTTCTCACTATATGGTGGGCAACTCTATAGCACACTATAGAATATTCCAGCTGTCCCCAACTTGGGGGCCCTCCAGATCTTTTGGACTACGATTCCCATAAGCTCCAGCCAACATGGCCAGGCATCAGGATGGTGGGGGCTGTCGTCCAAAACATCTCGAAGGACACACGTTGGAAAAGGCTGCTATACTCTATAGCAGATGTGCACAACCTTTTCACCCCCAAGGCCCTAGTGTTTGATGTGATACCTCATCTGGGATCAGATACAGGGGTCAACTGTTGTGTGTGTGCACACCAGGGCTGGCCCAAGACATTTTGCAAAGAACAAGATGGGGCCCCCTCCCATTCCATGTTCGAAAGTTGGCTGGACTGGCAGTTGAATACTTCTTCAATGCTGGCCATGGGGCAACATCCTTCACCATGCCTGAAGACAGCAAGCTAGCTTAGGGGACATGAGGCAGGCTGCTGAGCACATGGAAATGTCCTCCAGCACATTGCCACCACTTCCCAATACCTGCTGCTGGAGGCAACTGCTTCACTCTGCCTAATGGTAGGGCCAGCCCTGGAGTACACACACATACACACACACACACCCTGAAGCACACACATTTTCTCAGCTCCCACCATTGTTTTATTATTTCTGATTTTTTTAAGCCACGCTGGGAGCCTCTCTTTGGGGGCTCTATGGTCCCTGCCACAGAAGTCTTGTTCCTAGAGCATCTTCCTGGAAGCTCTGTGGTCCCTGACATAGAAGGCCCATTCCTTGAGCACCCTCCAAGAAAAAATTGTGATTTGCAATTGCAAAGAGACAGAGATGAGCTACAGATTGCTCGGGGGGGGGGCTCACAAGGGGGCTTAAGGAGCTGCTTGCACCTCTGTGGGGCACAGGTTATGCACACTTTGCCCTATAGTATACCTTGGTGGACAACTGGCATTCAAGGAGTCCTTCGGGATTGTGGTCTGGCAGTCCCATAACAGGACTAAAGAAGTGCAAGAAACACTATAAAATTAGGGTCTGGGCCAGAGGTGAATGTAGGATAGGCTGCTGTTGTCCCTGCACAGAGCTTTTGAGACCGATGTCTTAAGATTCAAGTAAATTTCAATTTTGAATGGTTTTATCTGGGTTACTGCTATATGAAGCTCTTCTGGGCTCAGGTACACTCAATTCATTGTCTGTGTCCCAGGTATGGTGTGGTTCCTACAGGCCAGAGTATGCCAGCCAGTCTATTAAGACAGATGGTCACAGTCCACTGAGATACAGGTAAAGCTCTTGTGAGCCCCTCTCCCCACCTTCTACCTATTCACATGCAACTCCCACACACACTATTCACCCAGCATAACAGTTGACTGCTGTTGCCATATACTGCTCTTTCCCACCAGCAGCCCTCTCTGTCCCTGGGCTTTGTGCACTGATTTTTTTTTATTTTAAATAGCAACAATGTCTGAGCTGTTAGAGTGTTTGTAAGCATTCCGTAACACCTCAACAGTTGAACCAATGGCTAGAGAGGACTCATTTCAACCCACTAGAGCCAGAGCTCTCACAGCCAATAGCAAGGGAAAAAAAATTAAAAAAAAAAAACCCTACAGCCTGCATTTATCTCAAGTTGTGGGGTATGTGTTTTTGTTAAACTTATCTGATTGGGTTTTTTAAAAACAAAAAATTAGAGTGCATTCCGATATACATACTAACCTGGGGGTAAGTCTCATTGGGCTCAGTATGATTTCCTTCTGAGTGGACGTACATAACATTGTGCTCTTAAAATATTTCTCTGTTCAAGCAGCTGACAATGGCAGGGGGAGGATAAAACTACAAAAATATAAAATCAATATAAAGAGAATTAAAAACAAATCATGTGATCAGAAAAGTCACTCTAGGGAGAAATCTCTAAGGCCTCAGCAAAAAATTAAAAAGGGGGGGGGCATTTGAGAATGTAAGTAAACAGGAATAACCCCTCTGTTCTAGAAAGAATCTTGGAGCCGCCATTGAAAAGGTCCTGCTTGCAGCATTACCTGAACAGACGGTAACTGAAGTAGACCCTCATGTGTTCCATGAAAATACCGGGATCGATATAGAGGTCTTTAAAAGTCAAAGCAGATGTGATGCTAAATGAGTCACTTCCTGTTGCCTTGTTTCTTTTTAAATTGCTAATCGATGCATGGCAGGGGAGGGTTGTTGGGATCACGGCATCTAAGGAGGGGGGATTAGACCTTTCCTCCCCCACTACAGTCCCAATGAAAATCACCCCCCACCACCCTCCACACATACCAGGGGGAGCTTTCCTCCTGGGTCTAAGAGATGGCACCATGGGTGGTGGGGGGGGATTTTTTATCAGTATTATGATGTGGAGAAAAGAACTAATCCCCCCCATGCCACAGTCCCAACAACAACAACAAAATCCCGCACCTATTATTCACGATTTTTTTTTTTTTAAGACACAACAGCAAGCAACACACTCAGAGTCACTCTCGTTTGGCCCTAAAGTATTTAGGTCCCAGGCTGTGGGGGTGAATGAGGGGGTTGTACACTGTCCCAACCATTTTGTTTCTGCACATTCTGTGCGTCGAATCAGACACTTCGTTCGTCTTTCTCTGACCGTAGTTACACCTTCATAGTTAGTAACAAGTAAATGTTGACTTCACAAACAGACGTTTGGCTGTTGGGAGGTGGAGAAATAGATGGTGAGTGCTAAACACAGCGAGGGGGTTTTAACATCCTATGCTTGCCTACTCAGAAGTGCGTCTCGAGTTCAACGGGGTTAACACCCAGGTAAGTAGGTATAGGACTTCAGCCTACATGCAAAGATACAAGAGGCTACGTCCAATAAGCAGTCTTCTGTTCTCAGGCATGACAAGTCAGCTAATGATGATGTCATAAGGAACTGCTTGCGCCAGTGTCCCAGCAAAGCTCTCATTTGTCCTAACTGTATCCAGCTTAAGGGGGGGGGGGGGTTAAGTTTTTTATTTAATGTCTTTCTTTCACAAAGTGCAAGTCCTGTTGTGTTTCTCAGCGAATCCCCCCTCCAATCCTCAGCTTCTTTCCCTCTCGCTCTTTTCTCAGGGTGATGGGCTCTTTGCAAAACTTTGAAGCCTTTTCGGAAGTGTTCCAGTGCAAAAGGGGCACCATTATGCATCCTGTAAAGAAATGCAGGGTCTGGTAGCCCCCCAAAGACTCAAGCTTTCTCGTTAGACCTCGGCAGTCTGAAACACCGAACTCATTCGGATTTCACCAACGATGTGCCTGGTGCTTTTCCCCCTCCCCCCCCCTTCTTCTCCCAGTTTACAGCACAGCTGCCACAGCGATGACAGGTCGAGCTACAATTGTGACTTTTGGTGGTCCAAACTGGAACAGGGACCAGTATTTTGAAATGTCATCCATGTTGTTGAAAGCCGCAGTATGCTTCAGGAAGAAAGAAAGAGACTGTTTCTAAAGACGTTGACTGTTAAGATACATCAGGGCTTTAAAAAAAAGATTAGCTATTTAGAACAAAAAAAAAAAGACAGTTCTGTTTTTCATCAAGGAGCATTAATTAATTCATCAGTATGTCTTATGCTTTCGGGGAGTTTGGCAAAGCCTCTTTGAGGAGTTTTATCGCCCACTGAGTTTGACAAATGGTGGGATCCATCCACCCACCACTGCTTGCTGTGCAATCTCTTTTCTGCCCAAAGCCAATGTGTGCTCCCCCCGCCCCACTTTACGTTTTCTTTGAACTCAAGTCCGTAAGAACAGCCTAGCTGGAGTGCACCAAGAGTGCATCTAGATGGATAGCTTGCTTCCAGCATGGCCCAACCAAATGGCTCTTCAAGCTCATAAGCGGGGCATGAAATTAACGGCCTCCTCTGGTTGCTTCTCCCCAGCATCGTCTATTCAGAGGAACAAGTGGGACCTGCAACAAAATATTGCAGCCTAGAGTGCTCCTGTTCAGTCTTCTAGCCAGCCACGCCCTCTTCTAGGATCCTCCATTACATTGCCTGGTGGGAGATTCAGGACAGATAAAGGGAAGGACTTCTTCACACAGGGCATAGTTAAACTATGGGATTCGCTACCACAGGAAGTAGTAATGGCCACCAATTTGGATGGCTTTAAAAGGGGGTTAGAGAAATTCCTGGAGGATAAGGCCATCAATGGCTACTAGTCCTGATGGCTATGTGCTACCTCCAGGATCAGTGGCAGTTAGCCTCTGTACACCATTTGCTGGGGATCATGGGTGGAAGGCTGCTGTTGCCCTCATGTCCTGCTTGTGGGTTTCCCGTGGGCAGCTGGTTGGCCACTGTGTGAACAGAATGCTGGACTAGATGGACCCTTGGTCTGATCCAGGAGGGCTGCTCTTATGTTCTTATGTTCTTAAGTTTTTATCACCCACCCACCCACCCACCCACTCAACTCTCAACATTCTCTGTCCACTGAGCTTGCTCAGTCCTCATTTGGTTGGGGGTTTTAGGGGATGCTCCTTTAATTCTTTTTCCCAATGCTTTTTTTGTATTTCTGGAAACCTTGGCGCTCCCCAAGCCTGCTAACACCTTCCTTTTGTTTCTCGCTGGCCCTGTTTTGGCTATAGTCCTGTCAGCACTCATCAGCTGCCTTCACTACTAGAGGGACTGATACGTCAGAGGTCTGCTTGGGCACAAGCCTGACTGGAAATTCTACACTAACCAAAAATTGCTATATGTAATGTTGACAGTAAGAAGGGCCCTCTACTTCCTGGGGTCTTGGAGCCAATCCCCCCACCAAGCCCACTGGGGTGGCACCCTTGCCACACCATCGAATTTGCCACTGAAATTCAGTGGCGTGGCAGCAAAAAAGGGGGGTAGTTTTTTTCTTTAAAATAAGGCATGGTTTGTTTTCTTAAAAACAAGACAAAATCTGCCCCTTTCTTGCTGCCGCACCACCAAATTTCGACAACGAATTTGGTGGTGGAGGTGGCAGTGGGAGCTGCATAAAAGGCCGGGGGGAGTGCATGGCGCTCCCCCGTGCTGTATGCGATCAGGCGCTTTTGCTAACTTCTCTGCTGTCGCCTCCCTCTTGTTTCTCCTTAGCCCCATTTTGGATACAAAGCCGTCGTAACACAGCCCCTGACACTGCATCGGCACATGGGAGCTCCATGTAGTAGTTAGGGTGGCTTACAGCTGTTGACAGAACTCTCCTTCATAGACCTGTGCTTAAAACAAGTGTGCCCTTGTTTAACTGGCAAAATGCACTGGGGGCACGGTCAACTGCAGATGGTGCATGATCCCGCACAAACACTTAGGGTGCAATCCCAGGGAGAGAGTTGCCAGCTTCCGAACGCGGGGGCTGGAGACAATCTAATGCAAGCAAGGTGGCCAGGTTGCGGAGGGGATCCTGTCGTCTGTGCTCTGACCACCCTGCATTTTCAGCTAGACACGCGATTTCATGTGTCTAGCTGGGGCCATCAGAGTGGGGGGTGGAGGCCGCGTGGCACATAGGAAGCCTCATGAAGAGGCTTCCGCGGTCCCCTCCTCTTCCTGCCCCCAGGACCGCCGCCTTTTTGCCCTCTCCACACTCTGTTTCCAAGCATAGAGACAGGGAAGAACCATGCCAACTATGAGGGGGCAGGAGAGGGACTGGGGAGCATAGTTTCTGGGAACTGAGCTCAGAGCTAGGGATGTACAAATCCCCCACTGTCCAGTCGGGGGGGTACCACTGCGGGGCAATTCAGGCTGCTTGGGGACCAGCGGAGTACTCCAGAGCCCTGCCACATCCGCTGGGGTTGGTGGAGTGGCTCTAAAAAATGTGAGCAAGACAACAATGGAACCCATGACCTAGGGAGGTTGTGGGCTCTCCCACACTGGAGGCATTCAAGATGAGGCTGGACAGCCATCTGTCAGGGATGCTCTGACTTGGATTCCTGCACTGAGCAGGGGGTTGGACTCGATGGCCTTGTAGGCCCCTTCCAACCCTACTATTCTATGATTCTATGATATGCTAATGGCAGCTGCCATTAGCCTATCGCGGGAAAATTACAGCCATAAATGGTGTATTTTACCTTTACCTAAATTGCAGCTGTTTATGGCTGTATTTAGGCAAAGGTAAGTGCTTTACGGCCGCTAATGGTGTACAATACGCTATTTACGTCTGTAAGTTTCCTGCGATAAGCTAATGGCAGTCGCCATTAGCCTATTGTGTTTTTTAGAAAGCTGGAGAGCCGCCCCACAGGAACGCCTCTGGACCCAGAGGTAAGTGCAGCCAGTCCGCCATGGATTCTGGAGGTCGTATTCTTTGGAATCTGGCCTCATTTGAGTCCCTATTCAGAGCCAGGTCTCCGAACTCAGTTCCAATAAACCGAAAAATCCTACGGCCATCTAGACAGGGTGAGGCAGCTATAGGATTGCTCCCTCCAACACCCATGATGAGGATCGTTTCCAATTTCAGCATCCATCTTTATTGTGGGGAAATCTGGCCATAGGAACACCATGCACAATTGTTGGCATGGCAAGTCGAACTCCCTACATCATGGTGTCTTCTTTGCTTGCTTCGTGGCCCTTATCAATACCAACCTTTTCTGTGCAAACTTTGACTTATGCCCAGAGCTCCCTGACAAAACACCTATATAGCGTTGACTTATCACTTACAACTACAGCCAACCCTTTTTAGGGGTGTACGAAACCTCCTTACCTGGAGTCCACTGAGGGGTCTGTGGGGGGGGGAGGCGATCTGGTCCTCCCCCCCCGGAATCCTCCCCAGCCGGCTCCGCTCTGTGGCAAGTCCGCGGAGCCGCCGGCCCAGGCCAGCCACAGCCAGACCTCCGGCCGCAGCCGGTCTTCGGATGCAAATGGCATCCGGCCTAGTGGACGCCATTTGCATCCCTTCCCCTTGCTGCTGTGTAGGTGATGTCCGAGCTCTATGATTTCTAGGAAGAAGTAGACCTACTGGGCATGTTGTTTTTGTCTTAATGGTCCTGTAGCAGCAGTTGATCAGGGCTCAAAAGACACTTGCACTGAAGAGCCTGCACCTGAATTCGAGGTACTAGGAAGGAGATTCTGAATGTGGGGCGGGATCACAGATGCATAGCCAGGCTACTAACACTTTTGCTCCATTCTGAGCCTCCTCCTTCAGAATTGCTGAAACAGGGGGACTTTTCCAACCAACATTGGGGGGCTGTTTTGGCTCAGCCCTGCCTTACTCCTCTAAGTACATTCATCTTAGGATTCATCCAGCACATTTTCCATGCAAGTCCAAGAGGAATGGCTAGAGAGGCTGCACAACTGCAGGGGTTGGTGGATCTGTCCCTTTCTATTTCCCTGCCCCAACAGAGCGATTTCAAATGACTCTGTGTGCTGCCGAAATCCCAACAGCTTGCACTGTGATGACTTTGTCGTGAACGTGTCTCGACGTTTCATATAGTGAGCCGTTTCTGAAGCTTGCCAGCGATTGCTGTGAAGTGACACTAAAATCCATTGATTTGCCCTCTTTTAAATCCTTCCTATTTGCTCTTTGAAATATTGGCCTCTGTGGAATCTCTTCTGTGTTGCGTCGCTTGATTCTCTGTGCAATGGGAGTGGCTGCTGGAACAGGAGAATGTGGGTCCAAAGGAGTGCTTTTGTGTGGCTGAATGGATCCCACCACCTGCCCACCCACCTTGCATGTATGATCTTAAAGTTCATGTAACTCTGTTTTCCCTTTCTGTGTTATGGGCTGCTGCTGGGGTTTCAAAAGGCTACCTTGGTCTCTGCCCAACCAGCCTCAGTAGGCAGCAGCCGCCAGTTTAATTTTAATTTCTTTTATTTTAATTGCATTTGTACCCCGCCTTTTTTCCTCTTGCAAGGAACCCAAGGAGCCTTACGTTATCCTTCTGCTCTCCAATGTATCCCCACAACAACAACCCTGTGAGGCAGGTTGGGCTGAGAGTCTGCGACTGGCCCAAAGTTCCCCAGTGAGCTTCCGTAGCCAAGTGGGGACTAGAACCCGGATCTCCCGGCTCCCAGCCCAACATTCTATATACCCACTACACAGGTATACTGTCTACAGGCAGAGAAGCCGAATTAAAGTATTTAGTTCCCATGACAACTTTTATCACCAGACGCCATTGCCTGAGGGCAGCTGAGAAACTCACTTGGCCTGCAACAGAGGTCAGTGTTTCATGCATGAATGGATTTTGGTCGCAAAACTAAAACATCCATATTTGTTGTTGTTGTTGTTAGTGTGTGCGTTTCCTGGAGACTTTTCATAAGGAACAGATGCGCTGGATAAGATGGACTGCCCCTTCCCCATACAATCCCATACAAGATGCCATTTCTGACCCACCCTAATAGAATCACCCCGTTTTTCCTTGCCTCTCTCTTATAGAGGCTCTGTGACTGAATCAGCTGCATAACTGGCAGGAATCCAACAGGCAGAGCTTCCCTTGTTCCAAATTCATATTGGTGAAATGCCGTAACACTTGCATTTGTGCAGCAGCTGTGAAAGAGACAGGGAGCTTCATTTCAACGTGGAAGATCTGTGGCTCAAAATATTCACTCCGGATCTAGAAAATTAATCTCACTTATTCTGAGGGGGATTTGGAGGTGGGTGAAGAACCATGGACAGTCCGCATTTGTTCTGATTTTTCAGTGGCAGTGAAGGTTGTGGTGATGGGACAAAGGTGCTCTACACATGCTCAGAGGCACCCTTTCTTCTTTAACGTTACTGCACATTATGTTCCATAAAATGTAGCCGGGGACACCCACACCAGACTTTGGAATGCCTTCCAAACAATCATTAGTATGCCTAATAAGTAAGCTCAATTAAAGAGATATGGCTAAATGAGAAAGATCCTTCAGTAGACCCTTTGATCCATTTTGAGGCCTTTGTATCCACCTTGCTTCCCCAGTAAGGGGACAGTCCATCCATAGTGTTTCTACTTCGGGCCTTTCCCAAAGGCAGAAGACCTTTGGGGGGCAGGGGGATATGTCTACACTGCTGACTTAAGCCTTCTAGGCACTTCAGTAGTCTAATAAATATTGGAAACAAGTTAAGGCTCCAATCCTATAGGGACTTACTTGGGAATAAGTCCCATTGAACTCAATGAGATTTACCTTTGAGTAGGCACACAGACTTGTGCTGTAAGTTTTATGCAACCCAATCCCATGCATGTTTACTTGGGCATACATTGTTTATTTAGCACCATCAGTGTACACGGCACTTTACAGCATACAAGAGGTCAGGTTCCCTGCCCCAAGGGGCTTACAATCGAAAATTTGATGCAGAGGAATCAACAGAGGAAGGGGAGAAATGTGGAAGTAAATGGGGGCAATATGCAGCTGTTTCAGTTACACTTCCTTAGGCTCAGTTACAGGCTGACTAGGGCATGGGATTTACCCACATTCACAAAGTTCCCCATCTCTGGGTCAAAAAGAATGTGACATGTGTAGCTCTTCAAAGTCTGGATTTGTGTTCCTGTGTATTCAACCATGTCAGTGCTTAATTAGGATTAAGTCCTTTTTCTGAGAGGCGCCTCAGCTTTTATGGCAGACAGGTACAATATGCCCTTCTCCGTACTGGGAATAGTTGTACCTCTTGAATTTGGCCAGTGCAGATGGGTGAGAATGTTGCTTCAGTTCGTTTTTTGAGCAACATTTACCACAGTTCCCAAAGTTCTTCATATTCGGTAGAGGAAGAACTTGTGATTTTAAAAATTCAGATGCAGGAGAAAACAACCCCGGAAGGTTTGCCCATCCCTAGACTTGAACCAAAGGCTTCACAGAAAATGGGGGTTTTGAGGAGGGATTTGAAGGAAGGAAGACAGGTAGCATCACACAAGTGTTCAGGGTGTGGGGGAGTTCCAAGAATATGGGGTAGCATGGGAGAAAGGACAGAGGCTTTTGACAGCATGGCTGCTTCTCATGTAAGCGTGCAAAGGATTGCAGCTATGGTTTTAAAAATGAGATGTATTTAACAATGACTCTGATTTAGTGTAAACATATGAAATTAGACACAAGAGTATTGTTGATAGTACAGGGCTACAACTATCCATAGATAGTATTGTAGTCTGTAATGACCCTCAGTGATAATTCCTGTGGGGTCTCACAGAACCCTGATATTTTACTGATACACTTCTTTCAGTTCAAAACCTCCTGAAGGTAGTATATACTGAATAGTTAACACACCTTTAGCTGTATCTAGGGATGTATGGTTTGTGTAAAATCCATTCCATCTGTTTCACGAATTGCCAGGCACCTTTCGTTCTGTTGTCCGCCCATCCACAGAATTGGATTTTTATTGTTCCCGAATTTGCGCAAATGTGCAGTTTTTCTAGGCAAAATTTGTGCAAAATTTGGGAAAGTTACAAAAAATGGTCTGCAAGTCTGCAGAACCTGCCCAACAGGGGGAAAGTTGCAGTATCCACAGGTCGAATTCATGGAACTCTGAACTCATTTGGTTCTGTTGCAGATTTCCCTGGCGCCCCTAGTTGCATTAACATGAAGTTTCTATTTGTTATGAAGTGAGAGTTTTCGCTACATTGGTTTATTGAGAGCCAGTCTGGTGTAGTAGTTAGACTGTTGGACTATGACCTGGGAAATCCAGGTTCAAATTCCCACAGCTGTGAACCTTAGTGGGTGATTTTGGGCAAGTCACTATCTCTCAGCCTAACCTACCTCACAGGGGTTGTTGTAATGATAAAATGGAGGGAGGATATACAAGTAATAAAATAAATGCAGAATCTTCAGTAACATCTCCCCCCTTCCCACAAACTATCTAATCTATGCTCATTTTCATATATCAGAACAATATCTAAAATGGCAAAAGGTTAACAGGATCAAACACCATTTTTTTACAGAGTAACATTGGCATGAATCTATTGAACATATCAATACACATGTTGAATCACTAGGAACGTCGGAGAAATACAAGCAGTAGGTGCAGGCCTGATCAGTCTCATCACATCTTTAGTCAAGCCTCATCAGAAGCCTTGTTTTTTCTTTTCTTACAGTTGCGGGGGAAAGTCCTATTTAGGGAACCCCATGCAGAAAGGGGAAGGTTAATATTTCCCGCAGTGGTTTTATCAATCATCACCCCATCTCTGTAGTCCCCTAAGCCTCCTAGCCATGTCTGTGTGATTATAAGTAAATTGCAGCTGTGGAGGAAAGTATTAAACTTTACCTTCCCATGCTGGGGGGTGAGTCCAGAAAAAGATTCCCCCTGCCAACTGTAAACAAAGAAGACTTAGCTTCTATCGACATCTTTAACATAATGTGTGGTTTGACCCTTAGTTGGTTACCTTTCAATCATAATTTCTCCCACAATATATTTGCAGCTAGGATTAGGAATGAGAGAACCAAGGATGCTACAGCTTGCAAAATTCTCCAAGCTTTACTCAATGCATGCTTCATTTCTCTCCTGTTCTCATTTTGACCTGTTTTTTGTTGTTGCTATTGTTCAAATGCACATTTTTCAAAAGTGAGCATTTTTCAAAAGTGTGCATCTTCCCGCCATTGACTAAAGCACGAAAACATGAATTTAAAAAAGCGCACAACTTTAAAAATGCACGATTTAAAGTGTGCATTTTTTAAAGTGCATACTTTCCCCCATTAAAGCATTAAAAAGTGTGCATTTTTAAAGCTGTGCATTTTTAACGTGCACATTTTGCAAACATGAATGCAAGTTTGGGAATTTGTGAACATTTTTGGAGAAAGCATGCTCCCATTGGTGTTCGGGAATGTGAATTTTCAAGTGATTTGCACACTGAAGCAAAATTCTCATACATTCTTATTTGCAGCTAGTCAACGGAAACTATGCTGTGCTCTTTTAGAGGTCCCCCTGTTCTTAGGGAATGCATGCATTCAGGTATCTTGCGGTCTTGAATTTGAAACCTTGGAGGTGATATCCAGATGCCTCACCCTCTGCCCCACTGGCTTGCTTTTTGCTGCACTAGTGTGTGACTGCTCTACAGCACCACCGCTGGAGTTGGCCAGAGAGTGGTACTGCAGTTCCAGCTCAGCAAGGGAGGGTAATGTGACTTAAGAGGCCAGTTGGGTTCCTGCTGGTCCTATGAAGCTTCTGATTCTGGCCGAGCTCCTCAATCTGAGTTATTTCTTGCTCAAGCCCAGCCACAGCTGCAGTTAGACAGTCTATCTCTGCTTACCTGCTTATCTCCCCACCTGATTCCTAGCTCGACTTACTTACCTGGATGGTGTTATCTGGTTGCCTCAGCCTGATCGTGCCTCCAAATGATGTCATTGCAATCAATAAAAGCTAAGCAGGGTCAGCCCTGGTTAGTACTTGGATGGGAGACTGCCCGGGAATCAGGCTTCCTGCCTTGAGCAGGGGGTTGGGCTCAATGGCCTCGTAGGCCCCTCCTAACCCTATGGTTCTATGAAAACCAACCTTGCCCAATCTTCATAGACAGGTGTCCCATTATTTCAAAGAAGGCCAATCTTGGGACTACTCCCAGCTCCAGATGCTTTAAATATAATATTGAAATGAAACTTCATCCACCCTGTCAATTAGATGTAATGGCTGCTTGTCACTCACTCCTCCTGGTGTCCCCGGTTCCTACTGCTGGTGCCTTTCTCTTTCAGCCTTTGAAGGTTTACTTGGGAAGCCCTTCCACTTGGCATTGTCCCTCGGGGCTACGTTGTCTTGACCCGTTCCTCTGCTGTTCCCCAGTCATCTTCCCCCTTGCCTCAGGTCCAGCTGTGCCCCTCTCCGCCCTGGTCCTCCCTCTCATCTCATTCACTGCCTTTCAACGTGGCTGTAGCATGCCGTGGCCCAAGGCTTGGACCCAATGCTATCAGGAGAGAGGCCTGATGGCACGGAGGGTGGGGACAAATGCATGAATCATCCCCAGAGAGAGTGATTCAACCACCTGCCATTTCAGGGACCCTAATGGCAGGGGAGACACGGGAGCCAGCCATGCCTTTACCTGCACAGCCCGAGGAAGGAGCTCTTCCCCTCTCATCTGATTCAGAAGACTCATCCTCAGAATTCTCCACCCCTTCGTTATGACGCCACGTCCAGGGGCAATAGGAAGTTCTGCAGCTCCACTGCAGTGAGCGCTTGAGGAATAGGACATGGGGCCTTTTACGTCCCAATGGTTTCCTCAGAGGGGTGGGATCCAAGGCACCCACCCATCACCAGGACTCCTGAAGCCCTGAATTGGTTCTAATTTCAAAAAGCCTACTTTCAAAAGCCCTCTACAAGCAATCTGTTCCTCCCCTGACAGCCCTCAGAAAGAGACTATGGGAGGAAAAGGGGCTGCCAGAGAGCGAGAGAGAGAAACGGGGTGCCAAAGAGAGTGAGAGGGAAAGGGGATGCCAAAGAGAGAGAGAGGGGGAAAGGGGGCGGTAGAGAGGGATAGGGAAAGGGGGTGCCTTTAATAGGCACTTATTGCTCTGGTCCTACATACCACTGACTTTAGCCCTACCCACTGCCAGCATGCAGCCCTTGAAGGATTACCCCCAAGGGAATCCAGCTGTCATCAACTTAAAAAAAAGGTTCCCCAACCCTTTCTAGACCATTGCTGGAGCAACATCCACCCCTTGCTGCTCTTCACTTCCTGGTATCCAGCTGGATGCCGTCCCCTGCTCTGCAATGAGCGGACTGCACTCTTGCACACTCTGCACTAGCCTGTACTCAAGTCGATCTTCACCAGTACCCCCTCCAGGCACCAGCCTTGAACAGGAGGGAGGAGAGGTCTCCCTGGCCCATTTCTGCCTGGCTTAAAAGCCCTTCTGTTAGGCCTTTCACATGACACCATCTCCTCCTGAGAGATCCGGGGCTCAGCAGACAGCAGTTCCCAATTCTACCTGCCTTGTGGCCTGTTGTTTCCTATTGTCTGGGCATCCGGGGTCACACTGGCAGAGTGCACAATACCTTGGTGGCAGGTCTCCCATTACAGTCATGATTGTTCAAGGGTTCCATCTTGTGGCGATGCTATCACAAGTTCAGACCCCTTGACCCAGTCCAGGTTACAGACCAGGAGTGGGGGGATTTTCTTGTTATTGTTGTAGTGAACCTCTGGTGTCCACAGCATTCCACCTCATTAGTCCTTTCCCAGCAGAAATGCCCTCCATTCTGCCTTCATCTTGCATATGAATATGACCCTTCTTCCACTTCCTCTGCTTAGCCATGTGGAAGAATTGCTGCTTCAAGTAGAGCCCACGAAGTTCAGGAAAGGAGAATGTGTCATGTCAACTAATGGGAACCATCAGGGAAGTCAGTGGCCAAACCTGTTAGCCATGGTGATGCATTCCCACCAAAGAGTTTTGTTTACTGAATGTTGACTCTCCGAGGTTTTGAGTAGTTTCTTGCATGGGTGCCACCATGTTGTCGTCGTTCTCTTGTACAGGACCATAAACTGTCTTTGTTTCTTCCTTTTAGGCAAAGGTAATTTGGAGGGGGGGGCGGGAAGTAAAGACATTATCATCCTGAAGAACTTAAGTCATAAGAAACATTGAATAAGGAGAACTTGTTTAATAGTCCCCACCCCAATCCTGGATCCCAGTTCTAGGCAACACAGCATCATTGAGCTGAGGTGCTTTAGGGAGCCATCCTATGCATGTTTAGACAGAAAAAAAGTCCTACAGCTCCCAGCATTCCCCAGCCAGCAATATGCTGGCTGGGGAATGCTGGGAGCTGTAGGACTTTTTCTGTCTAACTATGCATAGGATTGCACCCTTAATGAATATCAACTGATATTTTTATAAGCTCTGTGCAGATGGGCTCTTGAAATTCTCCACTGTTTGAGGGCGGGAAAGAAATTGGGTGGACCATTTCACCACATTTCTTGAGGGGAAGAAGAAGATCTCCAAGAGGTTCTCAGAGGAGGAGTTCATCATTAACAGTCACAGCAGCACAGCTTCTTTCTCGCCCGCCTGCTCAAGGTTTCTGTTTTTGCTGCCTCTGCAAATTGCAACAGCAGCAATTGCACTCACCGCCTGGCCACCATTTTGCCTTCCCCCACACAATGCCCTGGACCTCCCATCATTCCAGTGCATTGTGTGTGGGGAGAGAGGGGCAACTGGTGGCCCAAACAAACCTCGATATTTGAGGGAGTACCTCCCCCTATATATGTCTGCCTGAGGACTGAGACCTGTTGGAGGGTCTCTCCTCTGCATCGCACCAGTGTAAGACATACACTGTGTTGGGACGTGGGAGAGGGCCTTCTCTGCTGTGGCACCCCAGCTGTGGAATGCCCTCCCCTTGGAGGCCCGATTGGTGCAGACATTGGTCTCATTTCGGCGCCAAGTTAAAACATGGCTTTTTACCAAAGCCTTTGAGGGCAAACTGCATTCCCTAAAGTAGCACACTGTTTTAACTGTTTTAACGTTTTAAATTTTAATTGGTACTAGCTTGTTTAATAGTTTAATATGTTTTTAGGTGTTTACATTATTTATTGTTTTATACTGCTTAAATTGATTTTATTTGTATGCCACCCTGAGATGTTAATGATATAGGGTGGGATACAAATGTTTTAAATAAATAAAATAAATTATAAACAAACAGAAAACAGTGGAGAATATTCAGAACTGCAAAGTGGCCTTTTTCTAGGGTTTAGGGGGGAAAGAAAAATTTTCTCATAAAAATGTCTTCTGAGAAATTTCAGGTGGCTTCTGGGTGGGTGTTGCAAGGAAAAGAGGGCAGCAAGAGGAAATGGGGTGGAGCCTTTTAAGCGAATCAGACGCTCAGCTCGGCATCACTGAAGCTGGGATGTAGTGGGAAACCAGGGCAGAGAGAGAAAGAGGATTAAAAGCAACCCCAATATACACTCCATATGGGCAGAAGTGAGGAGCATTTTTTAAAGTGTTCTACTGAAAGTCCGCCTTCCCTTGAACAAGCCTTCCTGGGTTTTAAGATCTTCGGAGGAGGCCCTTGGCTTGATACTTTTGGTATTTGTGGTACCGCTGCCATCACAGGCATGTTGGTGGGGACGCAAGAGAGAGCTTTCTTGGTGGCCACTTCCCGGCTGTAGAGCTCTCTACCGAGGGAAGCAACATTGGCCCCCCGTCCTCTCTCTTGTCCTTATGCCACCAGGCATAGGCACTCTTATTTAGGCAAGGCTTTGACATATAAGCTGGACTGTTGCTGAAGAGGTTTTTAGTTGGTATGGGCTGATTATTTCTTTTACTGTTGGGTCTTTGTGTTTTGAAATTATTTGGTTTTATACCATGTTTTAATTAAGATTTTGTTAATCCAGGTGTTACTGTTAGCTGCTTTGAGCACCACTGTTTAGGTTGAAAGGCAGGACAAAAGACATTTATACGACACATATTACAAATCTACTCACCGGTACTCCACCAGCATCTGCAAACAAGTAGGAAAGAGCTTTCTCAGAAACATTCCTTGCAGCATCCTAAAGCTGGACTCAGGTATCGAAACTCAGGGGAAACGTGGGGCTGGTTCACACACAGGCACATTTATGCTTTGCATGTCACATGTCGGTTATCAAAGGGCCAACTTGCTTGTATGAGTGAGACATCACAGATGAAACAGCAGAGAGAGAGGTTGTCTACCACTCAGAGTAGACAGTACCACTCTAATGGTCTGAACCTGACTTCATATAAAACAGATTCATATGTTCAGTTAGGACTAAAGTAGGGATGTCGCAGTAGTCTGGGAAGGGGGTGTAATCCAGTGGACATCCCCCCACTCGGCCTCCCAGACTCCAGACCGCAGACTGCTACGCTTGCCCAACTCAGTCCGCCGAGCCACCATTTTTGCATAAAAATGGCAGATTGGCCTTTTTCATAAATGCCCATCTGTGCAAATGGTGGCTATAAAAGGGCCGTTTATGCAAGGGGCCATCCACGCAAAATGGTGGCTCGGCGAGGGATGGGGCAGCTGTGCGCCACTCACCGGGCACCCACGGACCACCCGGCAGCTTGCCACACCACCGGTGGGGGTCCACCAAGCGGCACACGACCTGGACTATAGTAAGTTCACCCATCCCTAGACTTGAACCATGTCAAAATTTCCTGCCCACTTATACTGCCATTTTCTTGACAGGCAGTGAAATTGGGGGACTGTTTTGGCCTTTGGGGGGAAAAATTTAGGAGTAGGGGGCAAAACTACTCATCTCTCATCATGGAGTTCTTCTCTGGGCTGGGAGCAGCAGATGCTGCCATTTTGTACCTCCCTCCCCTCAGATTGATACGACATCATCACCCCTCCCCTGAACTCTCCCCTGCCACCACTACCACCACAAAAATTGCAGGTTCCATTTCACCCCTCTGCTATGCTCTACAATTAAGCCGAAAGTTGATTACTTTTGGCACAGCTTTTTTTTTTAATAAAGGGAAGGGGCCCTTGCATACAGCAGATCCCAGGTCCAATCCTGGCATCTCCAGGTACGGCTAGGAAAAGTCCCCTCTGTGAAACCCTAAAGAGCCATTGCCAAGCAGACAGTACTGAGCGAGATGGACCAAAGTTCTCATTTGGTGCAAGACAGCCTCCTGGAATGCCTTCGGTTCTCTGGGAGGGGTGGGTGAAGTTTCAGTTTAGTTTGGTTTTGATCGGAATTTATCAAAATTCTCGAAGTTCTCCATATACAGGACAAAAAGAACTTGAATTTTTAAAAAAGTGGGAACCAAAACTGACAGATTACACCGTCCAAGCATAGAGCTTTGAGGGCTTTGTCCTTAAACATCTGGGTTCGAATCCCTGTATACTGAAACCTATTAGTGCTTCATTAGGGGGGGCACCTCTTTTTTCTGACAAGGTCATGACCTTTAACAGTGACATGGCAGGGAGGCCCAACATGGTCCTCTCCATACTGGGAACAGCTGCACCTATTGAATTTGGATGCTGCAGCTGGTTTTTGGTAAGAACCCACAAAGCTCCTCATGGGCTTTTAAAAATGTGAATGTGGGAGAAAGTGAAGCTGACAGGTTTGACCCATCCTGAGCCCTGGCATCTCCAGTTAGAAGGATGTTAGGTAGCATGGCTTGAAAAGAACCCTACAGAGAATTCGCCCATCACAGTTCACGGTATTGGGCTATCCCAAGGGTGGGCAACCTCTGCCCCTCCAAGAATTTTGGTCTAAGGGACGATGGGAGTTGTAGGCCAAAACATCTAGATGTCCATGCGTTGGCCACCCATGGGCTAGCCAAACCACTATAAGACTGATTAATATGCCCAACATTCTTTAGAGTTGGCCCATCTCTCACTGAATATTACTCCCTGCCTCTTGCCTCATTTTTAAATCAGTTTCAAACCAGTTTAGTCATCATGGCTTGCAGGTAAGTACAAGAGCTGCAGCATATTGAAGCCCTTTGACTCTTTTCTGAGAGGCCAAACTAGACATGATATTAACTGTGTCTTTGCATCCAACATAAAGGTTTTTAAAAAACTGAATCAACTGGGGAGGGTGAGGAAGACGGATAATTCACAGGATCAGAGCAGGCACAGAGAGGTAATGTAACCCTTTCCTCCCCTGCTGTGACCCTGAAGAAAACCCTTCTTCTGAAGCTGGTATTTGCTGTGTGGGGAACAATGTATTTCTTTCTTTATTTTAAGAGTTTCCTATACCTCCCATTAGACAGAGCTTCCAGGATAGTTTACAGAAACCAAGATAAAATACAAATAAAATATAAACTACATATTAACCCCACCACCACCACCATTACTGCATTAAGAACATTACAAGAGCCCTGCTGGATCAGACCAAGGTTCCATCAAGTCCAGCATTCTATTCACAAAGTGGCCAACTAGCTGTCAACCAGGAACCCACAAGCAGGGCATGAATGCAACAGCACCTTCCCACCCATGTTCCCCAGGAATTGGTATACATAGGTTTTCTACCTCTGATACTGGAGGTAGCACATGGCCATCAGGACTAGTAGCCATTGATGGCCTTATCCTCCATGAATTTGTCTAACCCCCTTTTAAAGCCGCCCAAGTTGGTGGCCATCACTACATCCTGTGGTAGCAAATTCCATAGTTGGACTATGCGCTGCGTGAAGAAGCCCTTCCTTTTATCTGTCCTGAATCTCCCACCAATCAGCTTCATGGGATGACCTCGGGTTCTAGTATTATGTGAGAGGGAGAAATAAGCCTCCATTCAAAATGCATTTAAAAGCCTAGTATTTTTTTAACCTGTCGCCAAAAAGACGACAGTGTTGGAAACTAGGGATCTCAGAGGAATCCGCAACAGAACCAAATGAGTTTGGATTTTCATGAATCTGACCCATGGATGCCACAACAGACCAGATTCCCCCGTCAAGCGGATCCGTTTTTAAAATTTTCCTGAATTATGCTCAAATTTCCTTGTTGAAAACAATACGCAAAATAAAAACCTGGCCAAAAATGCCCATTTCCCCTATAGGCTAAAGTGTGAACATGGGCATTTGGCGGGAATTTGCGCATTTCCGTACATGCACATTTGTGCAATTGCGAATTTGCACAAATTTGGAAAAAAAAAATCTGATCCTGTAGATGGGCAGAGGATGGGATGGAAAGGTGCCTCACAATTCACGACATACAGATGGAATGGATTTCATACAATCCGCACACCCCTATTGGAAACGGGCAAACCTCTTTGAAGAGGGAATTCCACAAACAGGGCATGACCACTGAGAAAGTCCCTCCCACATCTCTCTCTCTGATCACCACCTGCCTTGCTTCAAGGGGTCAGGGGGAGCTGGGGGAGATCCTGTGAAGAGGGTACCATACGCAGGCAGGTTGGTATACGAGTTGGAAGACGACTCGGAAGTTGCAGCTAGCGCAAAATGCAGCAGCTAGACTGCTGACCGGAACACCGCATAAAAACCATATAACACCAGTCTTAAAGGAATTGCACTGGCTGCCAATATGCTTCCTGTCAGAATTCAAGGTTTTGGTGATGACATTTAAAGCCTTAAGCAGCTTGGGACCTCGATAATTGAGGGAGTGCCTCTCCCTATATATGCTTGCCTGAGAACTGAGATCTGTTGGAGGGGCCCTCCTCTGCATACACTATGGCAGGATGTGGGAGAGGGCCTTCTCTGCTGTGGCACCCTGGTTGTGGAATGCCCTCTCCTTGGAGACCGGATTGGCGCAGACATTGGTCTCGTTTCGGCACCAAGTAGAAACATGGCTTTTTACTAAAGCCTTTGAGGGCTAAATGCACTCCCTAGCACATTGTTTTAACTGTTTTATCATTTTAGATTTTAACTGGTTTTAGCTTGTTTAACCGTTTAATATGTTTTTAGGTGTTTAAATTATTTATTGTTTAATACTGTTTAAATTGATTTCATATGTATGTCGCCCTGAGATCTTAATGATATGGGGCGGGATAGAAATGTTTTAAATAAATAAATAAATAAATAAATAAAATAAGAGTCAGTAGGGGGGGTTCAGGGGCTGCGGTGGCTTCGTGGTTAAGATGCTGAACTGCAGACCGGAAGGTCGGCAGGACAGCAGTTCGAGACCCGAGTGCCGCGTGACGGAGTGAGCTCCCGTCTTCAGTCCCAGCTCTGCCAACCTAGCAGTTTGAAAGCAAGAAACTGCAAGTAGATAAATAGGTACCGCCTCGGCGGGAAAGGTAACAGCGTTCCGTGCACCTCGGTGTTTAGTCATGCCGGCCGCATGACCACGGAAGCGTCTTCAGACAGCGCTGGCTCTTCGGCTTAGAAACGGGGATGAGCACCTCACCCTAGAGTCGGACACGACTGGTTGGGGACACCTTTACCTTTTTAGGGGGGTTTCAACTCCCTATAGCAAATATCAGCCCCAGAAGAGGGATATTTCTCAAATCACAGCGAATGAGGAAAGGGCTGAATTCCACACCTGCTCTGATCCCATTAATTATCACCCCCAGCTGACGCAACTTGCTTTTTAAAAATAAAAGAGAAAGAAAGAAAGAAAGAAAGAAAGAAAGAAAGAAAGAAAGAAACACACACCACTATTGATTTAGATGCAAAGACACAGTGAACTTGCATGTGTAATTTCTTGCTGAGATGTGACACATGGCAAAGGACCCTGTTCAAAGTAGCGTTTGACTTGCACGTCACTGGAATGGGCACAATTCCAAGTTTCAGAATTTGGATCTAAGTTTGCTTGTTTTTAACTACACACAGCACGTGCTCCTTTTACTTATTCCTGGGGGGGGGGGCACACCCACCTTTTCTGTTCTGCTTCTTCCATCTCCATATCATGAAGCCAATGCAAACAAAAACAACAGCAGGGAGAATGGTAGATAATATTATCGTGAGCTTCTGGTCGGGTTCTTGAGGTGCGCAGACTGCATCAGATGTTGTACTGCCCGCCTGAATTTCTCTCCTGCCTTCCTTACTGCAACTAAAGTGAAGGTTAAAAGAAAGAAAGGATTTACTGCAAAACTAGGAATGAATGAATCAGGCTGTTTCGAGTCCGTGCCCCTCTCATATGTGTTCACTCATAAATCTGTTCCATTTTTGCATTGATCTCTGATTCTTTTTTCAAGTTTTTTGCTTGAAATTTCACATTCAAATATGTACTTTAAAGGTGTTTTCTCTCACACTTTTATGTGCATTTTCTCTCTCAAGATACTCACTTATAAAGGTATTTTCTCTTGAAACATACATATGTATTTGTACCGTATGTGCTGGCCTGAAGCTTGAGGCCGTCTCCAGAGACTCTGCTCTGAGGGCTTTTCTACATAAAGCTTTTAGCCTGCACCTTTACTGAGGCTTCTGCTTCCGGATTCTTTGTGGGATTAGGGTGGGCACCTTCACACTTTTTCCCCCCCAAGGTTTTTCTTTATCTGCCTTACTATATGTTCCATTATACAACCACTAGGTGACACTGTGGTAGAGACGAATTGTGCAATTACATGAGATTTCTATGGCATTATTCAAGCCATTCAGAAAAAATACCACACTTTCCTTGTTAGGGAAAAAAGCCCATGATAATGGTCGCAAAGAATGGGAGAGGCCCTGGAGGATGACGACATCATGCAAAGGACCTGGAAACTACCATGAGTGAGAAATCATGAGCGCACAATAAAAGCCTTGTGTAGAATGGCTTTGAGTGCCCTCACAAGATCAAGAGTGGCAGGTAACCACCAGGGAGGAGGCTTTTTGGGTAGTGACACACCAGTTATGAAGCAGCTTTATAAACTTTTTGGCCCCAGGGGAAGACTTTTTTACCCACCCAGGCCTTTTACATGAATCAAGTTTTACAGTCTGGTCATCTTGTTTGCTTATTAACAAAACAAAAGAATAAATGTGTTTGAATTATATTTTTAATTGGCTCTTATTCCCTTATATTGTATTTTAATTGTTTCGTGAGCCACCCAGAAAACCAGTATTATGAGGCAGCTCTGTTCATTTAGTAAGTAAATAAGTAATGATTTTTTTCTCAAAATATACCCTTCAAAACACATTTGGATGCATTTTTGAGTCGGTCGGATCATTCAGGAGTTGCAAAAGCCAGTGGAGAAGTAAGTTCTGATCCGCACGCTAGTCCGAGAGGCGTGGATCCGGTCAGTTTGTACTGAAATGGGCAAAGATCACATTCCTCAAGCTTCCCTCTACAGGACAAAGCTGATTCTACATGTCCAGAATCTAAAGTCGCTAGTAGTCCAATTCCATTGTTTCCTGCAACAAAACATACACCCGCCAAATGTTTGTAAGGATTGGCGACATGAGAACTCACTTGCTCCTATAGGGAAGGAACAACTTTCCTGCCTTTTTCAGCCCCTCTTCCCTAAAAAAAGGAAAAGGGGAGCCGTCAGTTGGATGATGAAACTGGACAGTAAGCGGTTTGGCCCCAGGATCACCATCTACCAGATGCTGGAGCTTGCGAAAAGGATTCACACGGAAGAGGAGGAGTACATGCAGGGCTGGCCCAAGAGATGGGCTGCCTGAGGCAGAAAACAAGATGGCGCCCCCCACCCATTCCATACTCAAAAGTCGACTGGACTGGCAATTGCATCTTTCTTCAAGATTGGCAATGGTACCACATCCTCCCCACAGCTGAAAGCAGCAGGCTAGCTTAGGGGGCACGAGGCAGGCCATGTAGCACATAGCTCTCTTCTCCAGCACACTACTGCCACCTTGCAGCATCTGCCGCCTGAGGCGACTGCTTCACTCTGCCTAATGGTAGGGCCGGCCCTCAGTACATGGATGAGTAGCAACCTCCTCCCCTCTCTGCACAGAGACTGCCCCCTCCAAGGACTAGGGGATGGAGAACTTTTTTTTTCTGTTGAGGATGGTTGTGCAACTGTTGTGCAAGAGTAACGGGCAACTGCTTGCACAACTGAAAGATTGCGCAGATCTCCACTAGTGCTATCTGAGTTTGCGGAGTGTCACCGTTGGATTTGTTGTTGTTCAGTCGTTCAGTCGTGTCCAACTCTTCGTGACCCCATGGACCATAGCACGCCAGGCCTTCCTGTCCTGTGCTCTCTCCCGGAGCGTGCTCAAGTTCATATTCATTGCATTGGTGATGCTATCTAGCCATCTCATCCTCTGCCATCCCCTTCTCCTTTTGCCTTCAGTCTTTCCCAGCATCAGGGTCTTTTCCAGGGAGTTTTCTCTTCGCATTAGGTGGCCAAAATATTTGAGCTTCAGCTTCAGGATCTGTCCTTCCAATGAGCACTCAGGGTTGATTTCCTTTAGGACTGACTGATTTGACCTCCTTGCAGTCCAGGGGACTCGTAAGAGTCTTCTCCAGCACCACAGTTCGAGGGCATCAATTCTTCAGCGCTCAGCCTTCCTTATAGTCCAGCTCTCACAGCCATACATTACTACTGGGAAAACCATAGCTTTGATTAGACGGACCTTTGTCGGCAAGGTGATGTCTCTGCTTCTTACTATGCTGTCTAGGTTTGCCATAGCTTTCCTCCCAAGGAGCAAGCGTCTTTTAATTTCATGGCTACAGTCACCGTCTGCGGTGATCTTGGAGCCCAAGAAAATAAAATCTGTCACTGCTTCCATTTCTTCCCCTTCTATATGCCAGGAAGTGATAGGGCCAGATGCCATGATCTTCGTTTTTTTAATGTTGAGTTTCAAACCAGCTTTTGCACTCTCCTCTTTCACCCTCAACAAGAGGCTCTTTAGATCCTCTTCGCTTTCTGCCATTAGGGTGGTAACGTCTGCATATCGGAGGTTGTTGATAATTTTCCCAGCAATCTTAATTCCGACCTCTGATTCATCCAACCCAGCATTTCTCATGATGTACTCTGCATATAAGTTAAATAAGCAAGGTGACAATATGCAGCCTTGTCGTACTCCTTTCCCAATTTTGAACCAATCGGTTGTTCCATGTCTGGTTCTTACTGTTGCTTCTTGACCCTCGTACTTTCCATGGGGTTTTCTTGGCAAGAATACTGGAGTGGGTTGCCATTTCCTTCTCCAGTGGACCACATTTTGTCAGAACTCTCTGCCATGACCTGTCCGTCTTGGGTGGCCCTGCATGGCATAGCTTCACCGTTGGATACTGCCCATTAACTCTACCCCATTTTCTATTGCTGCTACCTATTCTTGGAAGTTCATTCTGGGACATCTAAACAGCTCCATTTCTCCCTCTCTGTCCCCTTTCAAATCTTTAATCAAAGGTAGGAAGGAATGGGTGCCTGCCATTCCATAATTGGTCTGACGTTCTGAGATTGCTTCAGGTCTAATCCATTTGAACTGCAGCGTGAATTCTGGATGCTGGGATATCTGTTCTCCAAAAGCTCATCTCTGCTCCTAAACTTCAGGATGTAAAGGAAATAGCAATGACAGGAACAGGAGGATGCTGAATTTTAAAAGATGGGGTGTCACACAGCCATGCAATGGAATAGTAGCAGCAAGAGAACTGACACCATCTTTTTGTTACCTTTACTTTGTTAACCTTATTTCGAAATGAAATAAAATTTCATGAGCAAAAAGAGAGAGGGAGAGAGAAAGGGAGAGAGGGGGGAGGGAGAGAGGGAGAGAAGTGACACCTACTTGATCCAAGGTTTACAGAAGAAGGACATCTCAGTCTCTGAAAAAGTTCCAGGTGGGCAAAGTTCGAACTCGGTGTCGTTGATTTCCGTGCCTGCAAAAGAATGTGATATGCTGAGTGTCCTTTTTACCATTACAGGCATTTCCAACAAAAAGCCAAAACTCCGAGAGGAATGTTTCTCATTAGCACTGGAGGATGGGGGCTGTTAGATCAGAAATAATCTTTTTTTAGAATTAATTAATTAATCCATTTCATTTATATCCTGCCTTTTTTCCGAGGAACCCAAGGCAACATACATCATCCTCCTCCTCCTCTCCATTTTATCCTCACAACAACAACACTGTGAGGTGGGTTGGGCTGAGAGTCTGTGACTGGCTCAAAGTCACCCAGTGAGCTTCCATGGCCGAGTGGGGACTAGAACCCGGATCTCCCGACTCCCAGTCCAACCTCCCCTCCCATTTCCCCAAATTTGCCTCAGACTTCTAAATTTCCAGATTTGCCTCAGACTTCCAAATTTGCCTCAGACTTCCAGTGCTGTGCCAAAACCTCCCCCTGCCATTCCCCAAAATTTGCCTCAGACTTCCAGATTTCCAAATTTGCCTCAGGCTTCCAAATTTGCCTCAGACATCCAATGCTGTACCAAAACCTCCCCTCCCATTTCCCCAAATTTGCCTCAGATTTCCGAATTTGCCTCAGACTTCCAGATTTCCGAATTTGCCTCAGACTTCCACATTTGCCTCAGACTTCCAGTGTTGTGCCAAAACCTCCCCCGCCATTCCCCAAAATTTGCCTCAGACTTCCACATTTCCAAATTTGCCTCAGACTTCCAAATTTGCCTCAGACAACCAATGCTGTACCAAAACCTCTCCTCCCATTTCCCCAAATTTGCCTCAGACTTCCAAATTTCCAAATTTGCCTCAGACTTCCAGTGCTGTGCCAAAACCTCTCCTCCCATTTTGCTAAAGTATCTTCCACTGTGAAAGAAGCCTCGGGGGGGGGGGTTGCCCCTTTCTCGGGGAGGTTTAGAGTTTCTTCTGGATTTCTTTTGGTGGGGATGTCGTGTTTATCTTACCGTTATGAGGATGCTGTGTTTCTCCTTTCTATTACACATTTCTCCCTCATTCTGCAGCAGGGATGGGCACCTTTGGGAGGTCTGGGGGACATTTTCACACACACACACACACACACCCCAGCCCCTCCACAGGCTGCACTCTGCACGGCTCCAGGGGCAACAGCAACAACAACAAACGCCAATTTGCTGCCGATTTTCCGCAGGCAGCCACAATGAAAGGCGAAAACGGCCAAATCTGAAGCTAAACTGAAATAGGGCTTGTTTGTTCGTTCGGCCACCTCTACAAATTTTGGCAGTGGGGTGGTGGTGTTGGGGGGCTGCAGGCCTGGTCCAAGGTCTCTTGCTGCCTTAAGCAATACAGCAGTGCTCCTGATGGTGCCTACCCACTTCTACTTGCTGTGGCTGCCACAGCCACTGGTACCCACCCACCCAACCCGCTTGGCCGAACTCCCACGAGAGGTAGACCAGCCAGCCTCTCACAGGAGCTCCGCAGCTGGGCCACAAGGCGGGAGCAGTGGGCAGGAGCGAGTGGCCAGCCAGACTGGCCAGCTGGCCAGCCAAGCAAGTGAGGGGGCAGCTGGGCAGGGTGGGCTGCCTGCGGCCGCCTACAGTAAGAAGAAGTGGCAGATCCTCCTGGCACAGATGGGGGAGGAGTGTGGTGCAATTTGCCACTCTTCCCATTCCCCTGCCTGATGAGAGCACATCAGCCCTGGGGGTTGCACCCAGGGGCCCCGTGCTGCCTCCCTGTGCTTCGCAGCCTCCCTGATTGCCCATGCTTCCCAATCTGAAAGAGCCCATGACTTCATGTCATCTTCCCCTGGGTTTGAACAGAAGTGAGGGAAGCCAGGGAGGCTGCAGGCCACTGCACATATGATGATACAATGAACGACCCACACAGACCCCTCAGCCACCTCATAACTAAGATAAGCCTTCCTTCTCCTTCGACAAATGTCTTTTCCATCAAATGAAGTGGTCAAAGGAAACGTTAAAAGAACTGTCTGGCAGAGCACTGGATTGAGCTGCAGACAAAATGCATGGACAGCATAGGGATGTACACTTCGAAGAATTCTGTTTCTCTTATGCTTTGTTGGACCTGAGATGGTGACTCAGATGGACTGTATCACCTCAGAATAGGGCTGTCCAAGTAGGGCTGAGCCAAAATTTCTCAGGCAACATTTTTTTCAATTTGGAGATCCCTCTTTACCTGCTCGACCCACGCCACCCCCAGAAAACTAAAGCCACTTTGCAGAATTTTCTCTATATATCCTCCACCGTTCCCCACCACCACCAATACATTAGGTCTGGGCATTCTGGTGGGTGAAAAATGGTGGACAGGCAGCTAACACAGTTACTGAAAAATGGTAGACACAGCCAACACAGCAACACACTCTCTCACACACACACACACACACACACCCCTTAGGAAAAAATGACAGAAGCCATGCTACTGCCAGAGTTAACAATGAGCCCCCACCCCCAAGAAACTGTTGAATAATTTCTCTTCCCCTCGGAGAAATGTGGTGAAATGGTCCCCTCCCTCAAATTCTCTCCTAAGAAATAGGGTGGAGAATTTCAACAGGCCATGTGAACCCAGCTCTAGAGAAAAGAGATTGTTGGCATCAAAATCATCACCAGAACTATATTGGTCTTACCAGACTTTGTAACCCTATGGCCAGGTGGGGAGACCCTATGCTTGTCACACCGCTCGCAGGATCCCCCGCCAATGGAATGAGCACAGAAGTAGCCTTCCTTGCATGCACACACTGTGTTCTTGGTATAGGTGCATTGCTCCTTAACTCTCAGCTGGGCTCCTGTAGGGCACAATTACAAATCTGGATTGGCAGAGGACCAACATATTCTCAGGCTCTGGCTCGTGGGTTCTGGAGTACCTCACCCTATGGATGTCAGAGGAATCCATTTGGGGTGGAGGTGAAGCTCGACGAGCTTCCCTTGGTTCAGCCCCCTGGACTTCAGTTCGCTTTCTGCTGCACAGCCTAACTCGATCTGCATTTAGGGATGTCAGAGGAATTCGTCCAGGGATGGAGTTCGCTGAGCTTTCATCAGCTCAGCCCACCAGACTTCAGCTCATTTCCCCACAAGCTGGCTTAACATCAACATTGTTAAGATTAACATTGATGGCTCTGCATCAAGTTGGAACAGCTTGTGGATTTTCCGGGGGGGGCGGTATTTTTGTAAATAGAAATGTATGCAAATTACAGCCGTAATTGGCATAATTTACACAAATTTCAGCCATAATTTGTACAAATTTCAGCCATAATTTGTACAAATTTCAGCCATAATTTGTACAAATTCTGGCTGCAATTTGTGCAAATTATACAAATTGCTGGTGCAATTTGTGCAAATTTCTATTTACAATTAAAACAAAACTGGGAAAGGTTCCTGGATTTCAGGAAAAACCTGCAGTTCAGCTTGCAAATACAAGACAAGCTGGGGGCGCTGTGGAAAGCCAGCGAGCCCAAAAAGGGACAGATTTCCTGGTGATGGACATCCCTAATCTGCATCACATTGCACCAGTTTGGGTATTTTGCAAATTCTTTTGGTGAGCCATAATTTGCACAAATAGAGATTTGCCCAAATTCCGGCTGCAAGTTGTGCAAATTACGCAAATTGTGTTTGCAATTTGCACAAGTCTATAGTTGCACAAATTACGGCTCGCCGCAAAAAAAGGCACAAAAAGTTCCTGGAGTTTGGGAAAAACCTGGGGCTCGGCCCACAAATGCAAGCTGAGTCAGGCACACTGCGGAACTCCTTCAAGTGGAAATACAAATGGATTGCCAAGCAATGGACACTCTATCACACCTGTCTGGTGACCCATTGGTAAGTGGACCTCATATCCCATCTAGAGGGTGATCTCCTAGGGTGACAATTGTCTATAGCAGCGGTGGTTGACTTCAAGACAGAGATAGGTGAGCTATCTGAAGCTCAGAAATTCTCCAAGTTTCCAGGACAGGAGGGACTCACTCAGGGAATCTCAGGAAAATCTCACCACCAACATCCTGCAAGCATTCCTCACTTCCCTTGAAGCTAGGCAGCAATAGAGGCCCAGGGGAAATACAAAAGGGAGTTTCCCCCTGCCTTTGCTGGGGTGCAGAGGGTTATGGAAGAGGTTCCCTCAAGGGCTCCTGCAATGGTGTGTTGGGGGTGGCAGAGGTGGCTTTTAAGGACAGGGAAGGCAACTGAGATGGGTAGGGGGAGCTAGAGACTTCTTCTGCAGCTTCGATTTTAATCCAAGACAGAGAAGAATTTCTGGGCTTCTAAAGCTCATCTTGAGGTAAGCTTTATAAGCCCTGGGAGACTGTTTCCAAGCCTGAGCTAAGGGGATGTCTCTATATCCTTGGAAGGGGTACTCTGTTGCAATCCCTTCATTGCCTAGGACTGGCATACCTCAGAAAGCCTCTCTCCCAGATGAGCCCATCCACCTGCTAAGAGGTCATCTTCCAGGGCTCTGGTCTTGCAATCATTTAGTACAGCCTCCCCCAACCTGGTTCCCTCCAGAGGTTTTGGACTACAACTCCCAGCATTCCTGACCATTGGTCATACCAGCTGGGGCTGATGAGAGCTGAAATCCAAAACATCTAGAGCAGGGATGGGCAACTTGTTGCCTTCCAGCTGACTTGGCCTACAGCTCCCATCATCCCTCACCATTGGCCAGGCTAGCTGGGGCTGATGGATGCTGTAGGCCAAAGGGTCTGGAGGGTGCAACCCCTGGTCTCGAGGGTGCCAGATTGGGAAAGGCTGACTTAGTACAGTTCAGGTTATCCGACCAATAATGCTTTGCCAGAACTGTACCACTGCAGGCTGAAGGAAGCCATGTTTTCATGCTCCCTCGTAGGAAAGGAAAATAAAATAAATTCCCTGCATAAACAAGAAAAAGCCCCTAGCGTGACAGCGAAAAGAGCTCAATCTAGTCTTCTCCCGAAGAGGCTATTTTTCTATATGTAGACTTTTATCCATGAGGAAGTATTCAACTTCCCCACATGCAACATCCTAGTGGCAGCCCGAAGTGCTTTCCTACAAGGGTCACTGAATATATAAACCAGTGAAGTAATTAAATGCAATGCTTGCTTCAGTCTGAAACAAAGCAAGGCCCAGCTGAAGGGCTCACCCTCTACCAACTCTGCGGCCTCGCTGGAAGCCCAAATTTGGCACTGCCGCCAGAGCGCCCATCCCAGTGGCAAGCGGCTTAAACCCTGAGCCGGAAAAGGACTTAGGATGACGGGGGTGGGGGACTGCACCTGATTCCTAATGTAGCCAAGAGTGATGAGCTGGGCAAGTTTAGGAACGTAGGAAGCTGCCTTTTATTGAGTCAGACGCCTGGTCCATAGGGGTGTACAAACCCACAACTTCCGGTCTGGGGCGGCGGGGTCCGTGGTGGGGAAATCCAAGCCGCTTGGGGCCCCGCGGATTCCCAGGAGCCTTGCCACGTCCATTGGATTTCACGGGCGGCTCTGCTCCTGGCCACACTGAGGCCCTGGTGATTCCCCACCAGGGAAGCCCTTGACAGCCGGCATTTTTGGTGCCAGTGGCACCAACAACCTTCGGAGCCGTCCCGCAGGAAATCCGGTGGATGCAGAGGCAAGTGGGGCCGGTCTGCTGCCAACTCGACAGGGCAGATTCTTGAGAATCTGGCCTGATTTGAGTCTACAGTGGATTTCCCCGCCATCCCTACCAGCGGTCCATCTAGCCTAGTATTACCGGTACTGACCGGCAGCAGCTTTCCAGGGTTTCAGGCAGGGTTCCTTCCTAGCCCTACCTGGAAATACCTACCAGGGATTGAACCTGGGACCTCCTGCATGGAAAGTGGCTAAGCTATGGTGCCTCCTGAACAGGTTGAATTCTGAGCCAGGTAAATAGGAAATTTGGCAATGTCGCTGCTTCAAGATTCCCAGAGATTTCTCACAATGTCCCTGTTATAATGTCACACCACAGCATTGTGGGAAATTTACATGGCCACCTGCCACTGCCACCACCAGGTAAAGCCACAACTGGGGACACTGGAGGAGAGCCACCCAAGGGCCCTGTGCCAAGGCCCCCCTCAAATCTGCCAGCCCCAACTGACCCTTCAAAACATGGGTAGCTTGGATAATTTTTGGAAGTACATCCGTCTCTGTAAGTTGGATCCACAGTTCTTTGAGATTTGAACTTTGGGCTACAGCCAATGTGCCATTTTGAACATCGCAACTGTAAGTTACACCTTAGGAGAGTCAGGGTCAAAAGTTGATGCCCTCTGATGGTTTGCCCCAGGTTTGTAAGACTATGGAACAATTCTAAACCTCTTTCCTTTGGCATAAGCATTTAAGCATTGCAACCGTAACTCTTCTCTCTACTGGTGTTGAACAGAATGCATGCATTTCTCATCTTCTCCTCCTCTCGCTTTTTTGTTTTGTTTTACCTGAATCACATACACGACATCTAAAGCATTTTGGCAGTCCATTCGGATGTTCTGTGAAGGTCCCATTCATACAAGGAATGCAAACTGGACCTGAAGTGGCAGTGCAGTGTTTCGAGACTCTGTACCCTAAAACAAAGAGATTCAAATGGAGTGTGCCAGGTGGCTGACCATCGCTTTTGTGAGGGGAGACTGGTTAGCTCATGTTTCCTCAATGGGAGCTCATGGCGAGCTGGGAATCTCTGCCTTGTGTTGGACTGAGATACCCAATAGAGCTTGGGGAAGTGGAAGGGAAGAACACGGCTTGAGTTCCAGGTGTCAGGACCCATGAACTCAACAGCTGCACTGCCCAATGGAAGACCGAGAGGAGGACGGGATACAGGATGTTCCACGTAGACCTCCAATGCCTCCTCTCATGTCCTTCCAGTCACCAAAAAGGGAGGCCTTTTTAAGAGTCATTGCAGAAAACATGCTGGAAACTGATGGGTGAGCAAGGAGCAGGCACAGACTAACACCCAGAGAGTCAGCACAGGTCTTTAAAGTAGCATCAGTTCCCCCCACCCTAGCCCTCCAAAGCAACGACATCCCTGAGGACACCCTTCCCAAGGGTCAATCTGGCCAGCCGGATGCAAACAACCCTCAGCCATTGTTCCCCTTTGCTGGTTGCAATCAGCTTCAGCTATTGAGCTTTGGCTATTGGGCGGTATAGAAATGTAACCAATAGATAAATAGATAAATTATTGCCAACTACATGCCCTTTCTGAAGATGTTGTTTCCACTTAGCTCACTGGCCTTCCAAAAGTGGACCGTGATTTCACCCAAAGTAATTTGCAAAAACACCAAGTTCTTACTCTTCCAGGGTGGATTCTCTTGTGCTCCTCTCCTCTGGTAGGGACATAGCAAGTGACACCCAACTGCTGTTGTCATGCTTTACATACCTATCCCACACTTGGGGCAGCATTCACGGTGAATTTCATATTCCCAATCTTGGCAGGCAGATACTTCCAGCGGGAGCAGCAGCTGAGTTGCAAGGAAAATGTGAAACATCTTTCGAGGAAAAAAGAGAAGGAGTTTTTGTTGTTGCCCTGCTCAGCTCAATGCATCTCAACAATCATTCTTCGTGGATTGATCTTATCCCCTAAATATGGGGGTGAGCAACCATTCATTGTGATTAGAAGCAAGATCTGCCCGTCACAAAACTAGACTCCCCTCCTCCCCTAGGATGTGTTCTATCCGTTCCATCTGTGTTTCACGGATTCTCAGGCACCTTTCACTCTGTCGTCTGCCCATTGACGGAATTGGATTTTTTTAGTTTCTGAATTTGTGCAAATTCGCAGTGCAATAATGCACAAATTCCCCCCAAATACACAAATTCCCCCCAAATGCACATTTTCATGCATTAGCCTATGGGGGAAATGCACATTTTGGCTGTTTTTATTAATGTTTACGTATTTTTCTATGACAAAATTTGCACAAAATTTTCCAAAGGTTAGAAAAATGGTCTACAAGTCCACAGAATCCACCTGACAGGGGAAAAGCCATTCTGCTAGGGTGGATTCATCCGTGGGTCAGATTCATAAAAATCCGAACTCATTCGGTTCCATTGTAGATTTCTCCGACATCCCTAACCTGTCCCTCGCTCCTCTCCCTGCCCTGGTCTTTTCCTTATATGGAGAGCTTGGGGAGAAATATATCAGTTTTTGAAGACACTCTCTGTTTCTCTTTGCCCCACCTTATCCCAAATTTTCACCAGTGTTTAGATTTGGATTTTGTCTGTTTCAGAGGCACCTCACTTTGATTCATCCATCTCCTGAATTAGATTTGGATTCATCCAAGTCCAAAGCATTAGTTGAAAATGTGGTTTTTTAAAAAAAATTAAACACCCTGCAATAAAGCAATCTTGATCTGATTGTATGTATGAGTGCATCGAGTTTGTTTTGTATAGGGTTGTACATGCAATATGCCACGTATGCCTCTAATCAGTGAATAAACACTGCCCCCCCACCCCAGTCTCGATGCTAATGTATCTGTGGCCTCTCTGCCTGTTAGCAAGGAGATACTTATTCTTAGTCTCCCATGGAAGTCCCATGGTAGTCACAAGGCATGGTAGTCACAAGGCAAGAGATTATCACTTGGAGTTTTAGAAGTTTCTACGTTGGAAAACCAAACCAGTGATACACAGGCCCACTTCCTAAAGTCACAGTGTCACAGGCCTAGCAGGTATTTGGATCTACTCATAATTCCACGAACGTTTAGTCATGAAGCAAAATTCCCCACCGCTGGCACCACAACTATTTCACTGCTGCATTTGTGGGTGGTGAAATGCAGGCAGGAGGGTTTTGCTGATTTGCAGGGAGAGAGTGTGTGTGGAGTGAATTTGGGGGCACACTGATTCTCCTGGCAGCTGCCATTCCCTCCACCCCACCCCTGGAATGCCCCTAAAAGTGTCATGGAGCATTCCAGCTGTCAGGATTCCCTTGGCCCCCTCTTTCCTCAAGCACTCACAAACACACAAAAGAGAGGCTTCAGTCTCAGGCCTTTAATTCATTATTCATTACAGATGCAAATCCTCGAAGACGCTCCAGCTACAAGGAAATGCCTCCAGGGGATTCAAATGGAACCACCGAAATTTGCCCACAGTTTGAAAGGGAGGCTGTCTGACTAGGCTAACTTAGGGAGGGAGGTCCCACCCCTCACGTGCTGCTCCCCTGTGTAGCCTCTCATGCATCGCTAACCGGTTTGACCATCCGAACTCTGCCCCTGATGTTTCCCTCTTAGCTCTGCGCCACCGCCTCGTGTCTCTTAGGTCACAGTCCTCAAGCCCCTCCTCCTCCTGCTCGCTGCTTCTCACAGAGGGGGGTGAGGATGAGGTTTCATGCCCGGCCATCTGGAAGCTGGTAACCTGAGAAGCACGCCTGTCCATACCTGAACTGGCCTGTGAAAAAACCTCCCCCAGCAATGGCTGCCCCTCTTCTGAATCTGAGCTGCTAACTATCTCCCTGCACTCAGAATCAATCCTGACACCAGGAGGAAGTAGCGCCTCTTAAACAGGAAGGGCTATAAAACATTTCCTGTTTGGGCTAGGCCTTTGCCTGAGCAACAACCATCTTCCTGGCACCAATGTATTTCAGTACATTCCTCATCTCTGAGTGGCTTCTCAGCTCGAACTCCAACCCAGCGGACCTCCTGGCTCCCATCTGACTGTTGCTCGGCCCTGGGCTCCAGCTGGTGCTGAATGGGTGATTTACAATCTTTGGATTGGAAAATGAGCCAAGTTACTCCCAATCCTTTTAGAGATGGCTTGGCTTATTTCAGACTCTCGAAGCTGAGCAGGGATACGCTCACCCTTCTCTTGTTCGAAGGACGAGAGAAGAAGAGGTGGGACAATATAGGTGGCTTATGCAGGGACTCCAAGCAGAAAGGAGAGTCAGCAGAGCTGTTTAACAGACCTTTGAGTCAGGGTCAGCATCACCATCTTTGGGGACCTGCTAAGGCCCACATACCAGGATAGGGCCCACTGCTGACCCCTGGAGCCCCCTGGCCCTGTTGTTCCTCCTCATCGTTGTTGCTGCTGCTGCTACCTGTTCACCTGTCCCTTCTAAGAGACTGAGGAGACAGAGCAGAGGCTGAGCAGATCAGGCCCAAAGAGAGAGGGCAAGAGAAGAGACAATGGTGGCAGCAGTGAGGAAAAGGTTGGCCCTCAAAGGGCAGCCTTGTCATGGACCCCAGTCCCTGGAACTTCCAGTGTGCAGCAGAGGATTCTAATGAGGACACGATCTGCTTCCTGGTGGTAGGGCAGTCAGTGCCCTAGGAGCCTTCCCAGCCAGAGGACACAGCCCTGCCATTTATGAGCCCCTTCAGAACCTCAATCTCCCAGCCTTGCAGAAGTCTCATGCTGCAAAATCAGGCAAGGGCCCTTTAACAGACCAGGAAGCTCCTCCAGAAGAGCAAGGGCTGACCACATGGCAGACCTTGTCAGCCTACATAAAGCTTCAGTTGGCTTTAGCTCCCTGCTAAGACAACATCCTCCTATTGTCTTGCCAGGAGAGAGTTCCAGCCAGCAGGACCCACTTGGAGCTAGCTAAGGTCCTGTTTCCTTCCTGCCTTGATCTAATTGTCATCAAATGCTAACAGCTTCCCGTGCATGCCTCAACAACCCACAGAATGACAGGCACTTAGAGTATCCAGTGGAGGAGGAATGCATAGGAACAGCTCTAGGACCTTTTCCAGAGTGAGAGCAACAACAACCGTTGCTGAAGTACTAGGCTAATTGACAGCCCCTCCTTGCGCTGGCAGATAAGTGAAGGAATAACAAGGCTTCCAGTTTTTACTATTGTTTGTGACAGCTCAACACAGAGGAAGTTAGAGAATGAGGGAAATGATCAAGCAGAGGCTGGGCACTTTGCTAGTCCTTTAAATGGCTATACTTCTTTGCAGGATTCTTTGCATTTCTAATGAAAAGCTAAAGGTTGCTGAAGAACGTTTGTTACAGCTCTGTGAGTTTTACAAGATGAAGCTATGCTGTCATTCTGAAGTAAGCACTGGTGGAGCTTACTCCCAGATAAACTATGCATAGGATCTCAGTGGCGTGCTCTCTCTACATGCTTAATCATGAGATTTTATTAATGGTTTGTTGTCTGTATCTGAGGATGGAGTTCTTAGCTAGACAATGGGGCTGGGGCTCCAGTGTCAGTGGGGCGGTGAAGCCACTCCAGGTTTCAGTCAGAACTCTGAAGGAGCTATCCAAGGTGCTTTGCAGTCCGTTAGAGTTCAGACTGAAACCCAGAGTGGATTCACCACCTCACTGACACCAGAACCACCAGCTTACAGTGGGAGTTGTAGGCCAAAACATCTGGACAGCCACGGGTTGCCTAGCTCCTAGTGTAGATGACCCAATGATTTGACCTGGTATAAGACTCAGCTGAAGTCATTCCACATACTTAACAGCAAGTCATCAAATGGATGTGCGTGCTGGGGGTGGGGAACCTCCCAACCAGTCTTTCCATCTGTTCTTGCCCCCTTCTTAATCCCCCTTTAAATTGAGTGCAGAAGCACTTTGGATAGCTCCTTTAGAGTTCTGACTGGTTCTGGTTGAAACCTGGAGCGGATTCACCACCCCCATTGACATTGGAGCCACCAGCCTCCACTGTAACTAGAGTGTTAGCTCCGTTGTGTATAAGTAATAGAAAAGGGATGGATATGGGAGCTATCATTATGAGGTCCTGCACCTCAAAATTTACTATTACACAACTGAGGGTGTCCTACCCACTCCCCCCCCCCCCGCCAAAAAGAACCTAGAGTCAGGATGGCTTTGGGTGGCTCAACAGCAAAGCTGGAGGAATGAACCTTCTCTGACCTCTTCCTCGTGTTCTTAACATAAATCCATGCGAAGGAACCTCCTCATTCTAGATCTGATGAACTGACTAAAGCAAATCCATGCAATGACATCCACACCAAACCACAAATGTAGGCTCTGAAAACAAGCTGCTGGAACAACAAAACACAGAGAAGATGCAATCGTATGCAGACCTCCTGGGGAGCAGGCCCCATTGAACACAGTGGGACTTACTTCTGAGTAACCATGCCTAGAATGCCAGAGAATGCTTCCAGTTTTTTGGGGAGGGGGGGATTAGAAAGATGCTGTACTTCTTTTTTCCCCCACGAGATGGAGCTCAGTGTCTTGTCTATCAAAAAGAAAAAGAGGTAAACAAAGAGATGACCTCTGGAACGGGGAATTCCTGGAACCAATAGTCCCGTGACAGCTTAAATGCAAACAGCTTTATGGCCGCACTTCACTGGATGTACAATGTGTTACTTTTCAGCTGGCAGGTAGATATATTCACAGATGTTGAGAGAGAGAGAGAGAGAGAGAGTTAGAGAGAGAGAGAAATGTAAGCACTGGCCCAAAAAGTGATGAAATATAAGAAACAGCAGAGCCAACAACTACACAGAGTGGAAGAACAAGGTCCAAATCATCACTGTCAATATCATCTTTCAAGCTGATTTAACGCCCGTATGGCAAAAGCAAACCATTCTTCTGAGTAAGCCCAAATTGATCAGAAACAAATTTCCTAGTAAATTCTAGTTCATCATTTCGTGTTGAAGTCCTTGATTTTTGTTTGTTTGTTTGTTGAGTTCTGTTGACTTTATGGTCAGCAGCACGGCATGCAGGGAGATAGAAATATTCTTCCTTGGCTTTCTGCAGTGTTGCCATTTTAGGAGTTAGATTTGTCAGAAAACCCACAGCCTTCTAGGGCTGGGAATGTGCTGAGTGCATCTTGGCTGGGGAGGGAGAGATTTGACTGCATTGCTGCCCCTCTCTCTTCATATCTGTTCCTAATAATCCCAAGAAGAATGCTCTGTTTTTGTCATTTCTGACTGGGTGTAGGAACGTCTGCATTGCGGACATCTTAGGATTTGAGAAATGAGAAACACTCTGGCCAGAATGGTATGCATATTTCAGATTGCCTGGTGGGAAAGGTCCATTGGGGTTGTAAAAGATGCTGTCATTTCAGAACGCCTACCACAAGGACTTGTGGAAGTGAGATTTGTATCTAACCCACAGTGTCTCAAGCATGACATCCAGCCACACCTTTCCTCTTATGGGCAATATCCTCCACATCCCTCATGTGGATCCCACTTCATAGGATTGGGATTAGGGATGGACAGACTCACCTCTGCCTGGTTTCGCCGGGTGCTTGCTGAGCCATCCCTTGCCCCAGCTTGCTGCGCAAGCCACTGGAGCGCCCAACAAGCGCGGTGGGGCTGCCCTCTTCTTTGCATAAAAATGGCAGCTTGGGGCTTTCTGGATATGTCATTTCATAGGGAAATGGTGCCCCACCCCTAGCCTAGGGGGAAGGGCATAATTAAACCTTCTTGGTTAGTGATATGTTTAACTGGTCTTTATTTCATTGTGTTTATTCAGTTTTCTGTTTTGTTTTTATTATTATTATTATTATTATTATTATTACTGCTTATTATAACACTATTTATTAATATATAATAACATATATTATTAATATATTAATAATACTTATTCATCATCACCATTTCTATACTGGCCAATAGCCAAAGCACTCTGTGCAGTTCACAACAATTCACACACACACACAAATTACATCATCATAAACGCTATAAAACAACACTATAATAAAACATGGTCTAAAAACATTTAAGATACAAAATTTAGAACAACGGGGAGAGCAATCCTATGGCCGCTAGGCACTGTTTAGAGGGCCACAGGAATATTCGGTTTACTGGCTCTGAGCTTGGAGCCAGGGAACCGCGCTCCTCTCCTCCTTGTAGCCTTCACAGGGAGAACGTCAGCGGCTGCCTCTCCATGCTTGTAAAACAGAGCACTAAAAAGGGGGCGTTCCCAGGGGCAGGGAGGGGAGGAGACTGCGGAAGCCCCTTTACGTTGCTTCCTATGGGGTCTCCAGGCTCGTTCCCGCCCCCTCTCTGAAGCCCTGGCTAGACGTGGGATATTGCGCATCTAGCCAAGAATGCAGGGTGGGGAGAGTGCAGAGAAGAGGATCCCTCTGTGCTCCGTCTGCCCTGCATTGGATGGGTGTCAGCCTCCAAATTCAGAGTCTACATCTATCTCAATAGGATTACGCCCTAAACCATTTCAATACACAGTTTCAGTAACAGATGTGTTCAGGTCAGTTGATGTAAGTGCCCCATCATATGCCATTAAATGCCTGGGTGTAGAGGGCAGGCTTAATCTGCTGCAGAAAAGATGACAGTGTTGGCACCAGGGGGGCCTCAGTGGGGAGTTCATTCTATAATCGGGGGGCCACCACTGAGAAGGCCCTCTCCCTTGTTGCCACCTTCCAAGCCTCTCTTGGAGGAGGCACTTGAAGGAAGGCCTCAGATCAGATGTTGATCGTAGAGTCCAGGTAGGTTCATGTCGAGACAGTCATTGCGTCAGGTATTGTGGTCCCGAACCATGTAATACTGTACAACGCTTACAAATTATTTTTAATAATAAGTGGCTTAGAAATAGGTAGGTAGGAAGATGATAATTAAGTAGGCAGATGAGCACTCCTGTACCATACAGATAGGTACAACAGGTGACTGCTCGCTTCTCACAGTGTTCGATTTAAAAAGAAATATGGCTTTAGAAGTACAAAGAATGGCACAGAGCGGAGGGGGTAGCTTTGTCAACCACCACTGCAGACACATAGGCAGTAGCCAATAGGTGCCCGTGACATTTAGGCAACCACACAGGAGTCAGGTTTGCAATCGACGCACTGGCAAGAGGAAAAAGCTCTTACTCCTCCGTCTCTCTGAGCCACATTATTTTCCACCACAACAAAAGAACTACGCAGAGGAAGGATGTCTGGATCCTACACAATGACTGGGTAACAGTGATGTCATCGTTGCATTCAAAGCAGATGCCAAGATGAACACGCACACACAGGGGTTACACACACACACATTAACCCCTAACAGCTCATCTGGTATATCCAGCAGGGCCTTGCACTTGTGTTTTTGAAGATGAGACCCTACACGGACATCCACACATCAAGCCATGCTGCGAAAACCATTTTTGGAACTTGCAGGGACTTCAAAAGGAGTCCATGATTGGGCACGTCAGTCCATTGTGGGGCTCTGTCTGCCTTCCAAATTGAGGCATGGATGCTTTCGGACACCCTAAAGTACCGCTTTGGATATTGCCATAATCTTGAAAGGCCATGTTATATTTCTCATGTCCACACAACCTAAAATAAGCTTCATTTCCACATCCTAGGCCTGCCAGACCAGAAACACTCTTAAGGTTGCAGTCCTGTACCCAGTTATCTGGGAATATGCCCCATTGAAAGCAACTGGATTTGCTTCTGAGTGTGGAACTGCACCGTTAGCTGATGAATTCATAACCTTTTACTTGATGTTTCCTAAATCAATGGAGCTCAGACAAATGCGGAGATTACCAAAAATCTCCATGTAAATTACTTCTTGACAAAGGACTGCAGCCGTCTGCAGGGAGTGTCAATTCCAATTTAACTGACGGAGCAAAGGGCAGCAACTCTCACCAGTAGCGAAGGCCATCTCCGCAACATTTTCACTTTCAGCTTCCATTACTGGAATCCCAAGAACCTTAAGCAAACAAGTGGGACTTGAATTCCCAGCCTCGCCCATCACTGTTTGTTCCCTACCAAGCTTTAGTTGATTAAAAGCTTGCGGTCTGATCTGTGTCATCGGCCAGATATGTTCGCTCCACTCCCATTCCTAGGAATGGGTGACCAAGGCAGGAAGTGAGTTTGTGAGATCCTGAGAACACCCATAATGCATGGACCCCTCTCCCACCTCCCTTCTCAGATCCCCAGCTGCACCCACCTTGGCCAATAGGTAGCCAGAAAGGGCTCAAAGGTTTCGGGATCCCACTTACCAGGTACATGATCCCAGTAAGAGACTCCAGGAAGATTCCAATTCCATCCAGCCAGAGGGCGTGTGAAGGTTGCAGGCCTGTGCCTGTCTACGCTCTCACGTTTACTTTCCTCCAGTCGCCACCGATCCTGCGTTCCACCTTCCCAGGAGCCCCACGCTGCATTCTGAAGCTCCCACCATTCGACCCCGCTGCTTGTCCCCTCTGGGCCGTCTCCAGCAGAGGGAAGCAAACCTTTCCAAGCCTGTGCAGAATCCCTGGGTCTCGTGGAATAACACAGCACACGGTCGGTCGCCAGTCCAGAACAAGGGAGCTCAAAACTGAAAGCAGAGGTTGCTTTTCTAATGCTGTTTCCTTTTCCCCAGAGGCTATTCGGTGCTGCGACTCGAAGTAAATTCTGCCCTGCAATCGCTTTGCTAACGCTCACCTGCCTTTACTTTTTCTGTCATGTCAGCTGTTCCCCCTCCCCCCATTCTCTTTTCCAAGGCTGTGAGAATTCAGCAAAGAAGAAGTCAGGAGTTCTGCTCTGTTTACAAGAAAGGAAGCAGCTTGCCAAGCAATTCTGAGCAATGCCTAAAAAAGTACCTGGCAAAGAAAGCGATCCCAGCTGAAGCGCTGCGGGGAAGAGGAAATGCATCACCCATAGAGAGGACGAAGGGGGCGGGGGGAGAGTGATTTGTGCAAAACATGGGGATTATTGTTATCACTTAAATAGTAATTCAGTAAATCTCACCGTAGTGGGCCAGGTGGTGACCAGGAGGCCTGCCCGTTCAGCCTGCAGTCCAGCTGCTAAAGACTGACGGCAACAGTTCCGATGGTTCTTTCTCTTTAAATTGGGTTTGGACCGGACAGCCTTTCAAACAGAGAACTGTCCTCTGTCGAAGAGGACACATGGCCATCCTAACTGTGATCCCCTGGGGTGATCTCTCCCCGTCTCTGACGGAGCCTTTTGCCACGAGTGTTTTCTCCGTGCTCCGTGTGCGCCCCCCGCCCCCGTCATTTATCAAAATAGATGGGCTTCCTTTTGAGAAAGGAAATGTCACCCTAGAGACCTCCGCATCATCAGAAACCTTTTCTTTCCCGTCCAGGGGTGGGGGGAGGGGGAACTGCAAAGTTAAAAGGTACCCATGGATCTCCCCTTGCTGCCCTGCCCTCCCCACTCCCCATGCTGGCCTTGAGAGTCGGAGGCACCCAGAGTCACTTACGTTGCCAGGGGACTCCGGAGGGGGCCTGTCAAGTGGAATGCGGTGGCATGCCCTGTGTTTCGAATCCAGTGCGGCGGGGTGCGTGTGTGTGTTTGGGCAGTGAAACAATCAAGGGCCAAGGAAATAATCAGGATGTGTGCCGGGTGAGGCCCATGGGCCACCAGTTGGCCCCTCCTGCTCTGAGGCATGCATTTCTGTATTTATTAGAAAATAAGTCTGCTCTACTTTCCAGCCCGGTACAGGGCAGGCAGGATAAAAATACAAATCAATGCTAAATGAGAGAACTAAAAGTACAGAGCCACTTAAACGATTCCCTGTGGAGGAGGAATGCTGCTGGAGCTGGCAAACAGAGACCCAGGCAGGACAAGCTCCTGCCTCATAAACGTGTGCTCTGATCGCTGAATTGCCCACCCCATGCAGTATCACTGAATTGCCCCACATGCTCTCTAGGTCTTTGTCCCTGACTGACAGCAGACATCGGCAGAACGGTCTGAAGTGAGAAGCCATGCAAAGGTGAAGGAGCCCAAGCTGAGTCCCCACAGTGATGAGATCACCAATAGCGCCCATGTGAGGAGAGGTTCCTTATAGGATCGCCAGCTTTTGTTTAGAAACATCTTGGGGTGAGTGCCTCTGAGCATGTACAAAGTTACTTCACCCCTTGGGAAAAGTCCTTTTTTAAAAAAAATGGGCCCAAAGAGAAGGATACGCTTACGTGGTCTAGATCCAAGGTACCTTAGGGAGCGTCTTCTCCCCTACGTCCCAGTCCACCACCTAGGTTCCTCTGAAAGCTACCTGCTGTGACGGCCTAATGTGAGACTGGCAGCCACACGCAAGAGGACCTTTTCCTTTGCCACCCCTCAGTTGTAGAATGGCCTGCTGGTTGAAATGCGCCCGCTGACCTTGTTGAAGGTCTTTAAGCAGGAATGAAAGACTCTATTCTTCCGGCAGGACTTCCCTTTTGAGAACTCTCGTTCCTTTTGCTGACTTTTGTATACTGTTTTTAAGCTATGTTGTTTTAAGCTGTGTTTTATTGTTGGATTTTTTTATTTTTTTTTAAAAAACACACAAATATTTTTAGTTCAAAGTCGCTTTTAGTTGTATGTCGTTTGTATATATTGTCCGTACGTTTTTATGTAAATGTTTTTTTAACTTTGTATATTGTATTTTAATGTTTTAACTTTTGGAAACTGCCCAGAGAGCTTCAGCTCTAGGGTGGTATAGAAATGTTAATAATAATAATAATAATAATAATAATAATAATAATAATATAAAATGAGGATGACGATGATGATACCCCTGAGCATATGTAAGGTGCTTTTCTTTTGCGGGGAGGGGGAGCATGCTTCCTTGTCTGCCCAGAGACTGTGTTGTGGGATTTATGCCGCAATTCTTTCACACTTAGCGGGGAACAGATAGCACTGAATTAAATGGGAGTGACTTCTTCTGATTAGACAATTGTAGGATTGCACTGTTGGAGGGAGGGAAACATTGGCGGAGGGAGGAAACACTGTTACACGTCTCTCTTGCTAGTATTACTATTTTGTTACACGTCCCTCGTACGATTATTATTACTACAATTCTGATTAATAACAACAGCAGCAAAAGCACACCATCTATGGACAGGTGCCTGAACCAAAGGTCTTATGGCCTAAAAATGGACACAAGTGAGGTTAGAACAGAGCAGAGGCAGAGAAACGGAGCGGAGGGGATGTGCAGCAGAAGAATATGTACTTATGACTTGTCATTTCTATTAGCAAGGAATGTGAGTATGACAGCCAAACTGGACATGATGAGGACAGACACATTTCCTGTGCATTTGTCCACCCTGTTCATGCACAGAAAGGAATGTGTGGCTGAGGAAACAGGAACATTTCACCCTCTGGTGGCTCACCTCCCTAAAGTCCGTTGCCCAAACTGGCTACCCCAACCCGGCCTGGCACTGATAGCACCTACGTAGAAATGTGCGAATCAGCAAAACCGAAGCTCCGAATTCTCCCTCGAAGCTTCTTCTGACTCAGTCCATATCAGATTGCAAGCGGGGTGTGGGGGGGGGATTTTTCCTGTTTGCATGAAAATACATGCATATTTCAGTGCACGTTTCGGTGCAGATTTTTCAAACGTATGCATCAATTGTGCACATCTTTTTTAATGCGCGCATTTTTCTCCTATTGATTAAAGTGGGTTTGTGCATATACACTATATTTTTAAATCGTGCATTTTTTTTGTGCACGTTTTTCAAAGGTTCACATGTTTAGGAAGGGGAGAATCAGCAAAGTTCGACTCATCAAGGAGGTTCTCCAAGTTCCATCTCAAAGCTCAGCTTACCTTATTTCCATTCTCAACTGCAAGTTTTTATTAAGAACATAAGAACAAGAGCCCTGCTGGATCAGACCAAAGGCCCATCTAGTCCAGCATTCTGTTCACACAATGGCCAACCAGCTGTCAACCAGGAACCCACAAGCAGGGCATGAGTGCAACAGCACCCTCTCACCCATGTTCTCCAGCAACTGGTGCACATAGGCATGCTCCCTCTGATACTGGAGGCAGCATATAACCTTCAGGACTAGTAGCCATTGATGGCCTTCTCCTCCAGGAATTTGTCTAACCCCTTTTAAAGCCATCCAAACTGGTAGCCATCCCTACTTCTTGTGATAGCAAATTCCATAGTTTGACTATGCGCTGTGTGAAGAAGCCCTTCCTTTTATCTGCCCTGAATCTCCCACCACTCAGCTTCATGGGATAACCCCAGGTTCTAGTATTATGAAGTATTGTTGTTATCTGGGGAAAGTACACATTTGGATGTGCATGTTTTTAAAGCATGCAACCAAATACGTAATTCCCCCTCCCCATTGACTAAAACATAAACATGCACATTTCTCCAAAGTACACATTTTTCAAACCAACATTAGAAGCTCAGCAATGCGTGTGCTTTGTTTGCAAACCGCACTCACATTCACAGGTGCAAATGGGGCAAGATCTGGGTACAAATGAACCAAAATGAAAATCTCATACATTCCTACGCATGTTGTCGCATGCAGTCTTTTTGGTCCATGAATCACATTGCAGCTCAGAAATATGTAGATGTCTACCAACGAGCATGTTTCCGGGAAGTGAAAATTGGATAAATTCTGGTCAAAAATGCACTGCTATGAATTCCTCATATATCCATACTGTCATGCCCTACCTGGAGGAGGAGTCATCTGAGTAGGGGTGTACGAAACCCCGCTTACCTGGCTCTGCCAGGTTCTGCTGGGGGGGGGGGAGGCGCTCCGTCCCTCCCAACGAAATCCTCGCTGGGGGGGAGGCGATCCGGCCCTCCCCCCCCCCAGAATCCTCAAAAGCCGGCTGTGCTCCATGGTGCCTCCGCGGAGCAGCCGGCCAGGCCCAGGCCAGGGCCGTCCGCAGCCAGATTTCCGGCCGCGGAGGGCTCTGGGTAAGGTGGGGGTACGCATACGCAAATGGCGGCAGCTACAGCTGCCGCTATTTGCGTTCCTTATTTTTCTTCGTCTTTTTTTTTTTTTACCGAGACGTGATAGGCTACGTAAAAACGTACATAGCCTATCACGTCTCTAAAAAATAAAAAAAGACAAGACTGCAAATGGTGGCGGCAGCAGCAGCCGGTCGGAAGACCAGCCGCCACCGCCTGGAACATGCACCCCAGGTAAGTCTCGTCCCGGGGGGGATCCGCAGGGGGGCGAGGGGCAGGCCGTTCCGCCACAGAGTTCAGGGAGCCGAATGCGCTGGCATTCGGCCTCACCGAGATCCGTGGCAGAATTCTTTGACATCCCTACATCTGAGGAAGAAGAGGAGGGGGAGAGTCAGCACAATGGGCCCCAAACAGAGCCAAGCAAGGAACAGAGGCCTGGCCTGACAGTCCTCCCCTGGAAACATCACAGGAGCAACCTGGCCCCTCTCAAACAGTTCCTGCATTCCCCCAAATGCCGGGAGCAGAGCATGAGATAATCCATCCCTCTGAACAGCGTAGAATCAGATGTGAGCAGCAAATGAACACAAGGAAGACACAGCATGGGGCCTCCCTTAAAAACAACATGCTGACCTAATTAGCCAGCTCTGCTGATTAACGGCCAGCAATAAATCAGCCCCGCTGACGCCAGCTCTCTGCTGCGAACAGCAGTGCCTTAACCTCAGCGTTTCATTTCAAGACACCAGACCTGACAGGCTCCTAGACCTTCAGCTACCCACCTGCATGACTCTTTTGGACACCCCGTGACCGGCCTTGATGCTTGATAAAACTGATGCTTGTGAACTGAGCTTTGGACTGCTTTGACCTTGCCTCTGCCTGTGCCTGCAGCACCTCCTTGGAATTCTTGCACATGACCCTGGACTGAGTGGGTTGCTCTCCCGCTGCTACTCCTGGGAGTATCTGCACCTTCCCCAAGGCCCTTGCCAGCATTGAAACAGGGCACAGACACCTACCAAGCTGGGCTCAGTGACAACTGCCTGTGGCCATGGACCAGAGACAAGTAAGTTGGAAAAGAGGGAGTTCGGACTCCCTTCACCCATGCATCCCTTTCCTTGTGAAAATTCGGCCCCTGACTAACAAGCACAGCTGATGTCACTGCATGTATGAGGGGGAGAAGGACCCACCCACTGGCCACATGCCTGGTGTTGACGTGTCAACTGTCCGTGGCTGCTGGCCAAGCTCTCAAGAGCCACACATCGGTGTTAGTGCGAAAGGGGCCTGCACATGGACAGATGTAGTTCACAACAGCATGAATCCAGACCAGATCATGTGAGGGACCTCTTTATGCCTACATCTGTATGTGCATATCCTCATTTCACACTAATGCTCAGTGCATGGCTGCCAGGAGTGTGGACTAGGGGTGTCAGAGAAATCCACTATAGAACCAAACGTGTTTGGATTCTCATGAACCCAACCTGCGGATCTTGTAAAGGACCAGCTTTCCCCCTGTTGGGCAGATTTCACCAATTTGCAGACTGATTTTCTAATTTTCCCAAATTTGCACAAATTTCATTGTAGAAAAGTACGCAAAATAAAAAGAAAGCTGGTCAAAAATGCCTATTTCCACAATAGGCTAAAGCATGAAAATGTGCATTTGGAAGGAATGTGCACATTTTCACACGTGTGACATTGCGCAATGTCACAGTGCGAATTTGTGCAAATTTGGGGGAAATCCGATTCCATCAATGGGCAGAAGACAGAATGAAAGGCGCCTGACAATATGTGAAACACAGAAAGAATGGATTTTACACAATCCATACATCCCTAATATGGACAGCAGGTACAATCATGTGCCCCATCACATATTCACTGAACCCATGGGGGTGGGAGTGATCTGAACAGGACCGGTATACAGAGCCGGATTTAGACATGCCTAAGCAATATCAAGCTTCAGACCCCCCATACCATCAAAATAAAGAGGAAAAAGTGTATTACATTATAATAGCAAGGGTAATGAAAGGGTACCACCTAGCATTAGGGGGTGCTTGTAGTTAAACAGCGCTACATAGGTTTCTCTGAAGATGTGTATAAGAGCACTAATAAAGTAAGTTGATCTGAACTTCTTTTAAACTGGTTCTAGTCTGTGCTTATTGCCTCTAATACTAAATGTTGTGTTGCCACGCTTTCTCTATCTAAGGCCACTCTGCTGTAAGTCACACCAGACTTTCCAACATGTTTAAGCCGGAGCGATTTCAATTATAATACATCTTAGTTATCTCCAACATATTTAGAGGCCCATCATAATATGAGGCCCTATGCCATGGATTACTTGGCTTGTTCCTAAATCCAGCACTGCCTGTATACATGAGAATCTATAACTTGATTTTTATGCTTTCTTTGCTGTAAGGTTTGTTGTGTCTCTGCAGGGGGATGAGTGTAAGCCTCTCTTCTGGATCTTAGCACAGAAATCTGAGAAGCAACTCTTCAGAGGGGGCATTTCTCACTTCTGAGGAAAGGAAGTTTAAAACACACATGCATAGACATTATATTTTAAAGTGTGTGTGTGGGGGGGGAACCTACACGGAAAGTACTTACAGTTTTCTATTTCTTTTTCAGAGCTGCTGTAGTAGCTCTGTCGAGAAGCAGCATGGGTCAGAACCAGCATACCCTCTCCCCACCCCCAACATCCCATTTTTTGCAATCAGTTTCCTAACAGCTGTGTAGCGGTTATGCAGCGATGTTTTGTCACACGCTCATGGAATACATGATTTCACAACATCCTCCTGAACGGGAAGGATCTCTGGCAAATGCCGGCAGCACCCTGACTTGACCCAGTCTTCCTCTGGTGTTAGATTTCAGCTTCTAGTTGTTTATTCAGAGTTTGGTTGCCAGGGACGCCATCGACGTGGGAAGCTGTTGTTCTTGAGTTCCATGGGGGATTTTTTTATTTTTTGGCTCAGATCTGTTTTGCTCCAAGGCTTTGTGCAAGATCATTATCTTTAAGTAATTAGGAACCAGGGCAGCTACATTTCTGGGTGCAGGGTCAGCTCCAGTTTTGCGGGGCCCTCTGCAAATGGCCCTCTGATGTACTCTCCTACATCACTGGGTTTACCAATGGGTTCTGCCCTGTTTCCATATTAATCTGTGGATTTCTGTTTTAAAAAATACTAGATGTTGCATGAAAATGCTTTAAAAAATATATTACTGAATATTTTCTTGCAAAATATGCATGTGTACATGCATTTTATTCGTGGTGGGCTGAATGTCAATGCCCCATTTCATGGGATCTTTTGCCCGCTTGCAACGATGTTTTGTTTTTTTTCCTGTGACTTTCAGGTGGGGGAGAGAAATTTCTGAGAAACGTTCACACCCATCTGGGCTTACCTTACTTTTTAGGACAACATGGCCAACTGTTTTCTTTTGATGATGATCATGATTTCTGTACTGCCCAATAGCCAAAGCTCGCTGGATAGTTTATAAAGATTAAAAACATTAAAAATACAGTATACTGAGATTAAAAGCCATTTACATAAAAAAAATACATGAACAGACAATATACACAGGAGGACATATATCAAAAACAACTTCAAACAAGCCATCTCAAGGAAACAACCATGACCATAAGACAATCCAGGATCACAGGAACATCGGAAGCTGCATTAGTCAGACCATTTGCCCATTTAGCCCAGTATTGTCAACACTGACTGGCAGCAGCTTTTGGGAGTTTCAGGCAGGATTCTTTCCTCACCCTACCTGCAGAAGCCGGGGATTGAACCTGGAAGCTTCTGCATGTCAGGCACGTGCTCTGCCATATGCTGCCAAATGCCTGGGAGAAGAGAAAGTCTTAATCTGGCACCGAAAAGATAGCAATGTTGGCACCAGGTGGGCCTCATCGGGAAGATCATTCCACCACTGAGAAGGCCATCTCCCTTCTTAACGTTTTAAAAACCACCTCCCTGGCAGCTCCTCACATACAGTGGGGCTCTCTCCTGCACCCTCCAGAATACCTCGTCCTGTGACAGTTTAGGAAGAGGGACTAGCTACATTCCTAAAGTCCTCTATGGTGTGTATAGAAAAAAATGATAATACTAAATTGGGGGGCCCAGTTTGGATCAGGAACACATCACAGGGAGGATTTAACCCTCCCCTCCCATGCGCTGCAGTCCCAATCCAAACTGGGGGTAACGCACAGCAGTTAAGAAACTTTTCTCCATGGGCCATGTGTTTTCCTAAGTGTTACTGCCAGATATGTGATCTACAACTGAGTGACGAGGTTCTGTCACATTCGACTGCAGTGGTGTTGAACCTCAAATCTGGTCCATCTAGGGTCCCAATCCAGCCTGCCAGGGTTTCCCAGATAGCCACACTCCTTCCCCGTGGCTCCGCCCCTTTCCTGCCCACCAGTCGTTTGGTGTTTTCCTGGCTTTTTGTGCAGGGTTTCCCCCCTTCTAGAAGGTTGAAATGCCACTCCTAAAGCTTAGATACTGGTGGGCTTTAAGCTAAAATATGCTGGTTGGGGATGCACAATTCCCCCATAGGCTAGAGCGTGAAAATGCACATTTGGGGGGAATTTGCGCATTTTCACACATGCACATTTGTGCAAATTCAGAAACGAAGGGAAAACCCAATCCCATCTATGGGCTGATGACGGAAAGAAAGGCGCCGGACAATCCGCAAAACACAGACATAGGAACATAGGAAGCTTCCTTATACCGAGTCGGACCCTTGGTCCATCCAGCCCAGTATTGTCGACAGTGACTGGCAGCAGCTCTCCAGGATTTCAGCAGGATTTTTTCCAGCTCTCCCTGGAGATGCCGGGGATCGAACCTGGGACCGTCTGCATGCAGAGCAGGGGCTCTACCACTGAGCTACGGCCCTTCCCAAAATGGATTTGACACTGCCTCACTCTGCCTAATGGTAAGGCTGACCCTGTGTCTGGTTGATCCCCCAACTACCTATCCTTTGGTGGTTTCCTTGCTTTTACATAGTATTTATTTTCCCCCTTCTGAAAGGTTGGAATGCCTCTCCTGAGGCTTACTTACTGGCAGGTTGTAGATATAAGCTACAATATGCTGGCATTTTTGGCCCCACCCCTTTTGCCTTCAGCCCCACCCACCACTGGAATGCAGCCCCTGAGAGCTTCTCTGAACTTGAATGTGGCCCTCAGGGTGACACCTCTGCTCTAGTGTGACCAGCATGCAAAAGTCTGGAGAGATTGGTGCAGAAGAGGCATGACTAGGCAGGTAAGATTTGCAATGGCTCTCATTAAATTCGACAGGGCAACCTAAATGAGGTGTAATTCAGGACACTGTTGCCAGGGAACTAAGCCTGCCCAGCATTCCTCACACCTCTTAGTTTCTCTCATAGACGTTAACGTAAAGTGCTGCACTCAGGGATGTAAAGTGTTCCACTCAGAGGCAATGTGGTGTGGTGAGCAGTGGCGTCGTGGAGGTGGGGCTCGCAGGGACGCAGCCCCGGCGCTTTTTCATGAGCAGGGACTCTGATGTCATCTGCCACCCCCTCAGAATCCCCTGTTCCCTCCGAGCTGAGCTGCGATCCTCACTGTCGCTGTGGGGGGAATGCATTTTCCAAGCAACACTATATTGTTCCATGTCGGAATGCAAAGTCTTTGGGATGACTTGGTCTGGAATGGGCCATTAAGACCTCTTCGCTTTACCAAAGACGTGCTCCTGGTGGAGATGAAAACTCCTAGACCTGGTTTGTTGATATGGATCGACACAGCAGCCTGAAATGTTTGGACTGCCCTTGGAGACCATCGCAATGAGCGCTTGCATTTCCAAATTTACACCAGTGTGTGTGTGTGTGTGTGTGTGTAGTTCAATCCAGCTGGGTGTGTGGACGTTTCTGTTGGATGGGGAGGGGGAGATATAATGAAAGAGCTGAGGGAAGTCTAATGGGTAATGTTGGGGCGCTAAGGGAGTGTGCAAGGGGGCTGTTTAAATGAGAAGGGATCTGTCCAAGAGGGCTGAGCTGAGAGGGTGAGGCTTCCATAGAGTATCATATTTTGAAAACCTAAAATGTTTGTGCTTGAGTGAGTGGATGAGTGGGTGAAAAAGATTTTAACGCTCCTGCATTTTTGCTCAGGCGTCCAATTGAAATACCCCTGCCTTCCTCTCAGCTGCACTGTTTTTGGATCCCAGTTGAAGGCTGTATATCTTACAAGGTGGTGTAATCTCAGAAGGGGGCGTGGCTGTGAGGGGGCGTGGCTGTGACTGTCACAAAGGGGCCCTGCACTTCTGAATTTGCCACTGCACTACTGGTGGTGAGACAAAACCCTGCTGTCCAGTCTGGGTCCCACTAATAGGAGTCCTACAGAAGGTTGTACAAGAGGTCTCTGTGTACAGGACGCATCAAGACACTGCGTTCCTTTCCAAGGATCTTTGCAGCATACAGGGAAAGGTCCGTAGCTCAGTGGTAGACCTCTTTCTTTCTTTCTTTCCTATTATTTTTTATTGTGATTTTAACAAGATAATGCAAAACAAATCACGAAAAAAGAGAGAAAAAAAGACAAGAAATTACATGTACAGAAATATGAATCTTCCATTAAACACAACACCCCCCCCAAAAAAAAACCCTCCCCCAGGAGATTATGCTGTAACTACTCCAAGGGAGGCTTGGAAGACAGCAACAAAGGAGAAAGCCTTCTCAGTGGTGGCCCCCAAATTATGGAATTATCTCCCCAATGAGGCCCACCTGGCACCAACACTTATCTTTTCAGTGCCAGGTCATTTCTCTTTTCCCAGGCATTTGGCAGCATGTAATGAGTTTTAATTGATCCTAGATTTGTTTTATGGTTTGGCTGATTGCTCAAGGTTGTTTTTAGATATATGTTGTCTCTGTGTGTACTGTCTGTTTGTGTGTGTTTTATGTTGTTAAATTTTGCATATTGTATTTTTAATGTTTTAACCTTTGTAAACTGCCCAGAGAGCTTCGGCTATGGGGCGATATAGAAATGTAAATAATAATAATAATAATAATAACAATAATAAGCATAAAGCAGACCAAATATCCATAAAGCAGACCTCTCATCCATTCATGAGCGGCGCCTATATACTACCTGTTCAAATATTGATAGTGTCGTTAGGTCCCCAGTCCATTGCATTATAGGAGGTTAATATTTATCCTTCCGATGTTGTAATATCAGTGTTTGGCTGGCAAAAAGGCTCAGAAAATCCATTTGCACTGACCATATGCTAAATTCCAAGAAACTGCTAAATAATTTAGGAGGACATGTACATCATTCAATATTAAAGAATGTTCCAATACAAAGTTTATCTATATTATGACCGCCTCCCAAAAGGAGGCGACAATTGGGCACTGCCAAAATGTATGGATAAGAGGAGCGTTAGGTGTATTGCATCTCCAACGATTATGTGAATGAGACAAACCCTTATTAAAAAGAAGTTCTGGAGTCCAATAAATCCAAAAAAAGTATTTTTGCTGAATTAAGCGTAACCTAAGATCCATAGCTACTTCAGATACAGACGCTAAAAAAGTGATCCATTGAATAGGCAAAAGACCACATTCTTTGTATGCAGAACGGCCCAGGTGAACACCTCCAGGTAAAAGGATGAGGTTGCAGGTGATGTGACAGACCCTCTGGAGAGTTGCTACCAGACAGAGCACACAACCCACACCTCCCAAACTTATACACACACCGGGATGCACATATGTGCCGAAATCCACACTTTTCAGATATTTGCGATCCACAATTCAAAAAATGTGCACAAAAAATGTTTAAGGGAAAATGCACACCAACATGAGTCTTTTAGGGGAATGTACACACAAGAACACATTATATTAATGAAAAATCGCTTGCAGATGTCTGCACATTTAAATGAAATGCGCAGCAAAATGCCTACACATTTCGTACGGAGGTGGAGTTTGGGGCCACATTTGCAAAGTGATGCAGAAATGGGCCGAAACAAACTTTCCATCCGGAAAATGAGGGACTGAACAATACCAAAATTAGGAGTTTCACCTTTCCCCAGATTGGGTGGAAAAATAGTCTGACCTGGTATAAGGCAGCTTCCTATGTGCAGGCCACACCTCTCATAATGGATGGCCCAAAAAGAGGAAATCACCAAAAATGCCTCACCCCAAGTAAGGACAAAAGAGGACATGGATTCGCATACATTTTGCATATCCTAATTTATATTGTTGTTGTTCAGTCGTTCAGTCATGTCCGACTCTTTGTGACCCCATGGACCATAGCATGCCAGGCCTTCCTGTCCTGCGCTCTCTCTCCCAGAGCATGCTCAAGTCCATATTCATTGCATCGGTGATGCTATCTAGCCATCTCATCCTCTGCCGTCCCCTTCTCCTTTTGCCTTCAGCCTTTCCCAGCATCAGGGTCTTTTCCGGAGAGTTTTCTCTTCGCATTAGGTGGCCAAAATATTGGAGCTTCAGCTTCATTATCTGTCCTTCCAATGAGCACTCAGGGTTGATTTCCTTTAGGATGGACTGATTTGACCTCCTTGCAGTCCAGGGGACTCGTAAGACTCCTAATTTATATGCATAGTTGCAAATTTAGAAATGATGACTATAATTTAAATAGAAATACACTATATCTCACCATCGTGGGGAAGTCCGTGAGCAGGTGAGCTGTGTGTCTGCTCAAGTTCCTGTCCGAGCGCTGCTCGTGGGCACCTTCAAGGCCCAGCCCTTCTAACAGAGTAGGCCTTCAAACAGAGGGCTGTTGTCTGCCAGCCCTTCCCGTACAGGACTGTCTTTTGTAAAGCAGGACACAGGGCCACCCTCGACATAACAATGGGCGTGCGGCATGCTTAAAAGCTTCAGACTTCCTGCTCTGTTGCTGGAAAAGCCCAGTAAAAAGACAGACTGGTGAGTGCCTCTTCTTTAACCGTACCGGGTGTTTAGCTCACAAGTAAATGTGTGTGTGGATCTGCTTCTGCCATTTGGTAGTAGCATGTGTCGCGTCCATGCTGAAGAGCGTAGAATGATTATATCAGCACAACAGCACAGCGCATGACCTCCACTTCTTTCAGAACTTCGCTGACGGGAATTGGGTTATCTGCCCAGGAAACATTTGCTTTGTCTGTTCTTTTAGTTCAGAGGGGCAGGGGGAATATGAAAAGCTGCTGACATGGCCTTCGAACCTGGAGGAAGAAGACGACGAAGAAGAAACCCACAGGGCTGCTTCTGAGCATAACTGAAGCACACAGACTTTGGGGATTCCCCAAGCGCTCTCTCCGCAAGAGCTTCTGTGTATGCTGCATAAACATGAGCGCTAGGCTGCACCAAATGCTTAGTTTAGCCTAACTCCACATTGGCTCACACCAACAATATATAACAGGAATGGTCAAAATGTGGCCCGTGGCATTGCCGCCCTGTTCAGAGGTGCAACGGTGGCAGGACGGAGCGTTGCCCGCAGGGGATCCGGGGGGTGGGGTGGTCAAAAGCGTCCCACCCCTAAAGTTGCCTGTCTGTGATATATAGCCCCCCACCCTGCCTGTAAATATACTATTTGCTCCTGTTGACTGTGGGCCTGTGACCCAGTATAAAAATGGTAGTGCTCTTGTATGAAGAAGGCCCCGTTGTGCCTCATCCTGTTGTCCATTCGTGCTAGCTGTTTAAGGTCTTCTTGTGTGCAAAGTACCCCTGGCTTCAGAGAGAGGTGGTTGTGTGTATGTGTGTGATTTCCCTGTGCTTGTATTCTGGAGGGGGCACGGGGAAGGAACATAGCTCAGTGGTAAAGCACCTGCTTTGTCAGCAGAAGCCCCCCAGTTTGACCCCCGGCGTCTCCAGGTAGGGCTGGAAAAATTCCTGTGTGAAACCCGTGAGAGCTGCTGCCAGTCAGTGTCGACAAAACTGAGGTTAGATAGACCAAGGGTCTGACTTGGTATAAGGCAGCTTCCAAGGTTCCTAAGAAGGAGGAACCTGGAGTTGCTTGGTAGGTGTGATCTCCTGCGTCTTTTATTTGATGGAAGCAAGGAGGGGGTGGGGGGAAACCCAAAAGTTTCAGTTCAGTCCCCCAACCTGTGTGTGTGTGTGGGGGTGAGAAACAGAGAGAAATGAGAGAGAAAACTCCTCCCCAAAGTCACAGTGCTGCCCTAGCTATGACTCATGCGCGCTTGTCTGAAGGATGCTCATCCAGGCTCTGCCTTCGTCAGCTCTCTTCACCCATCTTCCCCGGGTCCACCACAGCGTGGGGTCCAGCAAACCCTGAGTTCATTGAGGCTCTCCAAATCCCACCTCCGAGCTCGTTTAGACCCATGTCCATAGCAGATGCAAGTGTTGTTTTTCCTTTTTGCACAAAAATGTGTGTGTGTGTGTGTGTTTTCATGCGCATTTCCCCAAATGTGCATATCAACGGTGTGTGTGTGAGGGAGCGCTGGAACTAACCCTAAGGTCCCTGCAAGGTAAGACAGGCCAAACCTGGTCTCGAGCCCCAAAATACACCCGGTAACCTCCCTCTCCTGCCAAGAGGCACTGAATTTAGCACTGAGGTTGAACAGAAAGGATCACACCCACTTGGAGTTGGATAACTGTTTATTATAGGGAAAGGGATAGAGGGAAGGGGAGAATTAGAGGTGGGAGGTTGCACAGAAGATTATAAAGCTGAAAACGTGCAAGGAAAACCAAAGCATGCGCAGATAGCCTTTATACCGCACCCCCAAGCAAAATAACCGAGCTAGCTAGCCTATCCTTCACATACCTAGGTACGGGCCTCCCAAGATAACATCCAGCCAACAGCAGGTCCCAAACCACCATGACAGTGGAGGACACTACACCTCTCCCTCGACTTCCTTTGAAGGGCCAGCCCCAGCAACCCAGCAGCTTTCCCTTAGCCAGTCACCAGCTCAGCCCTCAGAGGGACAACCGCCATCCAGAAGTGGTAGGATCTTCCCATCAGCCCCTGCTGTTATCTATTTCCCAGTTAACAGGGACTGAGCCTGACCTTGAACGACCGGGCCAAGGAGCTGACAGATAACACGCTATTCCAGGTGGATGCCTGGGACATGACGCCCAGGCCTGGTCCCATGGTGGGAAACAGGCCGCCATTCTTGACAGTGCACATTCTGAAAGCATGCATATTTTCCCCCGCCATTTGTCAAAGCGCGTTTGCGGGCATTTTTCAAAAGGATGTATGGATTTGGGCCGCAGATTGTGTTGGCGGGGTTGCATTCAGGTGCTAACTGGGTAAATTCTGGTAAAAATATGAACTGAAACGGATTTCTCAGACATCCCTAGTCTCCTCTTGGCATCCTGCAGTAGATTTCCCTGGCTTGATGCTGACTCTAGGAACTCTGGCTGTCCAGCTCCTGCAGCCTCCGCCATAGTTGGTGTGAGGGAGGAAGCTTTTATCCCAACACATTGGATGTAGTGTTGGAAACAGTGCAGAAAAGGGCAACTTAGGGCACAATCCTATGCATGTTTAGATGGAGAAAAGGCCTACAAAGCTGGCTGGGGAATGTTGGGAGTTGTAGGCCTTTTCTCTGCCTAAACATGTATAGGATTACACCCTAAAATGATCAAGAGGCTGGAGCAACTCCTCTATAAGGGAAGGGTACAACAGCTGGGATTGTTTAGCTTGGAAATAAGGAGGGTGAGGGGAGACATGAGAGAGGTGTACAAAATTATGCATGGTGTGAAGAATGTGGAGAGGGAGACATCTTTCTCCATCTCTCATAATACTAGAACCCAGTGGGGCCATCCCATGAAGCTGAGTGGTGGGAGATTCAGGACAGATGAAAGGAAGGACGTCTTCACACAACGCAGACTTAAGCTATGGAATTCACTACCACAGGATGGAGTGATGGCCACCAACTGGGATGGCTTTCAAAGGGGGTTAGACAAATTCCTGGAGGAGAAGGCTATTGGTGGCTGCTAGTCCTGATGGCTATGTGCTAACTCCAGTATCAGAGGCAGTACACCTATGGTGAACAGTTACTGGGGAACATGGGCAGGAGGGTGCTGTTGCACTCGTGTCCTGCTGGTGGTTTCCTAGTCGACAGCTGGTTGGCCACTGTGTCAATAGAATACTGGACAAGATGGACCCTTGAGGCCCATAAGGGACACAGGGCAAGCCCACCATACAGGGCCACTGACATGGGAGAGGGACCACCAAGTGGCAATTTGACAGGGGGCCCCTCAAACCAACAGCCAATCCTGCTGTGTATTATTGTTTGTCATTATTCTGCTTCTTGTCTTCCTTGTGGAGCTGAGCTGAAAGCCTCCCCGCCTCCGCTTTTCCCCAAACGTTTCCCCATGTAAAGGGCCCATCTTGGCAATTGTTCAGAGGGGGACACACAAAACATGGGCCAAATCGTCTGAAACCCCTTCTCCTCTCTAGTCAATTGGCACTTTGCGAAGTGAGGGGAGAAGGGTCACATGGCTGATCGCCACCTTGTGGCATTTTACAACGAAGCCGCTTCCAAAATTCTCCTCATCCTGTTTCCTCTGCTAATTTCAGCATTTCCTGTCCAAAGAGAGAGAGACCTAACCACACTGTTGCTGGGGTTCTGGAATTAATTTTCAGAATTCTTACGGAATTGAGGAGGACTGGGACACAGGGCAGAGTCAACAAGAGGAACAATCAACAAATGGGACAGGGGGAAATTGGCTCGTCCCTCTTGGCCATCTTCAAGGAGCATCTGCAGCAAGCTCCAAGAGATTATTGTCCCACTTGGCCAAGGGCTTGCAAACAAGGACAGAGAGAGGATATGAGGTAAACACACTTCTTGGGATTTTGCGAAGTTTGTGACATCTGGTGGCCAAACTGAAGAAAAACCCAAAGATGAGTTTAGAAGCATCAAATTATGCAACTGGAGGGTCCGCTGGAGGCCATCTAGTCCAACCCACTGCTCGATGCCGGAAATCCAGGGAGGTAAGATTCCAAATGGATGGCTGTGTAGCCCTCGCTTGAAGCCTTCCACCAAGGTGGAGGCCACAACCCCTCTAGTTCCTTTGTTCTGTTGTCAAACTGTTCTCCATTTTCTCATGAAATTTTGTTTTATTTCAAAATAAGGTTAACAAAATAAAGGCAACAAAAAGAAGAACTTGCATCATCATAAATCATCGGCCATAGAAGCTCACTGAGTGACTTTGGGCCGGTCACAGATTCTCAGCCCAACCTACCTCACAGGGTTGTTGTGAGGATAAAATGGAGAGGAGGAGGATAATGTAAGCCGCCTTGGGTTCCTTAAGGAGGGGGGAAAAGGTGGGATATAAATGCAATAAATAAATAAATATCACTAAAGAAACAAAGGAATTTGCTAATTATAAATCCTAGTCTATAACAGATATGCTGGTGGGACACCTATAATAAAACGACGTAAGTAGGAGCTCAGTATCTAAGGGCACAATCCTATGCATGTTTAGACAGAGAAAAAGTCTACAATTCCCAGCATTCCCCAGCCAGCCTGGCTGGCTGGGGAATGTGGGACCTGTAGGCCTTGTCTCTGTCTAAACATGCATAGGATTGCGCCCTAAAGGAAGTAAAAATACAAGTTCTACAACATATGAAAGGAACGTGTGCAAGTGTATGTCATTTCGTGTGTTTGTGCGTATTAATCAGAAAAAAATACAGGCAACTGTACTTGGCTGGAATTTGATCAACAGTTTGAAGCGCCTCAACATAGGGAATGAATGGAAACCAGGGTGCCATATAACATCATCCTTCAAGTTACGATTCCTTGCTCACTGTAACTGCTTTTACCATCAAGATGCTTCTTCTAATGTTCGGCCCTCCTCTGTTCTGTGTAGTCTTTGTTGATAACAGCTGTATGTATCTTTGCCAGACAGCTGAAATCAATTTGCTCCACAAAATTCTCTTCAAATTGTGCTTGAAGGTAGACAAGAACCATCAAACGGGGTACGGGTGGGAAGAGAGGATGATGGGCCACTCCGCTCCCTAGCACGTTTTGTCTCCAAGAACCAACCTTCACAACCTTTTCAAAGCACACTGGCCAAAGGAAATGCCAAGTCCATGCCGACTGATACTTTTCTTAAGCACACCACACCCACATAAACCTGCCTGGATCTTAAGATCATCAAGATCCACCAGACTACTGGGAACTAGAGATGGGACCTTTACAGAAGGGGAGCAGAACCTCAGACCTGGGGTGCCAATCTGTCCCTCCATGCCTCCCATCCCCACGGCTCCACCCCCGTTCCCTGTTTTATAATTTATTTTTGTGATCTTTTTGAGCGTACCTAATCCCAGCAAGCCTCCCAGTCTGTCTGCATGTCCTGATCTGAAAAAGCCCCAAGGGAGGGATTGCCTCATGGTGCCTGAAACTGGGCTTTTTTCGTTGAAGTGTAACTGAGGAGGATACAGGCTGCCAGAGAGATGATTGTGCAGTGAAAAACAGGACACTTGTGCTCACTCCTTGTAAGTAAGGTAAGCCCAAGAAACCCAAACCCAGCCCATGAGAATTTCTCCAAAAATTTTTTCACCATTGAATTTCTTTTCGAAAGCAATTTCTCTTCTGTCACAATGAATGAGAATGGTCGGGAAACATGTGGGGGAAATTTTCGGCACAGCACTACTTATAAGTGCTGTCCTAAGGCTTCAAACTGCTGCTGTTTTAGTTTTTGTAATTAGATTGTTTTATCTGCATTTTTAAAATTGTTTTATGCTTTTAATTGTCTTTTGTAAATCTCCTTGGGAGGGCTTAAAAGGTGGCATACAAGTATTTTATTCATTATTATTTAGATGTTGATGATGATTAAAGGTAGCAATCCTATGGCCGCTAGACAGTGGCTAGATGGTCATAGGATGTGTTGTTTTCTGGGAACCGACCTCCCCCCACTTCCGCTTTGCCTCTGAGGCAGCACAGAACAGCCCCCTCCTCCGTGCTTACAAAGGAGCGCGGAGCAGCCGGGAAGGGGCGTGGTTGGGGGCGTTCTGGGGCGGGGAGGGCGTAACTGCCTGTACAACACATCCTGTGTCATACAGCAGCCTCCTTCCCTGCTCCGTGCTCCCGCAGCTAGACAGCCGCAATCGGTTGTCTAGCCGAAAAAGCCGGGCAGGAGAAGTGCGGAGGGAACGATCCCCTCCGTGCTTCCCCTGCCCTGCTTTGGATAGGTGGTCGTCTCTGAGTTCAGAGGCGGCCGCCTATCTAAATAGGATTGCTCCCTAAAATTTACAAACTGCCCTTGACCCTCAAGGAGACCCTGGCAGTGTATATAACAGTATAAAAAGGCAAATTAAAGTATAACAACAACCAAAAGACAAAATAAGAGACATAAAATCTATACAACCAGCAAACAAACAAATGAACAAATCAATTGATTTTTTAAAAACTTAAAATTTAAAATTCCCAGGCAAAAAGGAATGTTGGGGTTGGCACCAGTTATATTACGGTTGCTATCAGTCATATCATCCTTGGAAGGGCACTCCACAGAGGACGTTAATAACAAATTCGCATTGTCGTTCCTCCTCAGGGATGTTTTGCATCGACAGTAAGATGCTCTGCTCTGTGACCTTGCTGAAGAAATCTCTCTCCCACTTCTTCTTTCGAATCCCAAGAATACATGTGAGTTTCAGTTCCGGCCTTTCCACGGTTACACCATCACTCCATCACTCTGGTAAGAACGTAAGAAGCACCTGGCCAGGTTTAGGCCAAGCACAACCACACAAGCGGCCCACTCGATTGACTAGGGCAGCGAGGATTTTTAGGGAAACTGACTGAACAGTGTGAAATTCGAGAGGTGTCACCCAGCATCTTTTGTGACACTGCGAGTGAACGTGAGGCGTACACCTCTCTGATCATGAGGTACAGCTGCTTGAAGCGACAAAATGACTTTTTGGCCCAGCCTATGTCATTCTTTAAAATGATCTCTGCAAGGTTCTTGAGCAAGGACATGGAAGCACTTCCCTTCTGTTATTTTTTCATGCGGTTGGCATGCTGCCTATTATTTCATCAGGCTTGAATCTTGTCAAAGGCCACCACCTAGCGAGTAGAGTCATACTAGGACCAGAGAGACCCATGTTCAAATCCTCACTCAGCCAGGAAGTTCAAGGAGGGAGCAATCCTACCGGGATAGGCGGCTGCCTCTGAACTTGGAGGCGACCGCCTATCCAATGCAGGGCAGGAGAAGCGCAGAGGGGATCATCCCCTCCGCGCTTCAGCCGCCCTGCATTTGTGGGTAGACAGCCGATTTTGGCTGTCTAGCCATGGGAAGGCGGAGTGGGGAAGCTGCTGCTGGATGACACGTTGAATGTGTTGTAACGGCATGTCCACCTTCCCCACCACAGAACACCTCCCGGAATGGCCCGTGTTCGCTGGTCTGCGCTCCTCTTCCAAGCGCAAAGCGCTGCGCTGTTCCGAGCTGCCTGCGAGGCAGCATGGGAGGGGGGGGAAGGTCGGTTCTCAGGGAACCGACCTTGGAGCACGGGCTGGGCTCTGAGGTTGGTTCCCGGAAACCGACATATCCTGTGGCCATCTAGCTGCTGACTAGCGGCCATAGGATTCCTCCCTAAGTAATGTTGAGCCATTCACACAATCCCAACCTAATTTACCTAACAGGGTTGTTGTGAGGATAAAATGGGGAAAGAAGTACACACATGGAATAAAAAGGCTACATCTTTACAGTCTGTATTTGAGTTGTGGAAACTTGTTCGGCGGCACATTTCACTGTGAGAACCAAAACATCCTCTCAGTGCTTGCTTTTCGTCTGGGGAGGCATCAAGAGCAGTTTCACTTCTTATCACAGACTGCTGGGTGCATTCCAAGTTTGCTCATAGAGCATAAAGCAGCAGAAATATTTCTTATGTATTTAGAGAGCCAGTGTGGTGTCGTGGCGAGAGCGTTGGGCTGGGAGCCAGGAGATCCAGGTTCTAGTCCCCACTCGGTCACGGAAGCTCACTGGGTGACTTTGGGCCAGTCACAGGCTCTCAGTCCAACCTACCTCACAGGGTTGTTGTTGTTGTGAGGATAAAATGGAGAGGAGGAGGATAATGTAAGCCACTGTGGGTTCCTTGCAAAAGGGAAAAAGGCGGGACATAGACATAGACATAGAATCATAGGGTTGGAAGGGGCCTACAAGACCATCGAGTCCAACCCCCTGCTCAATGCAGGAAGCCCATTCCCAGGCGGTCTCCCATCCACGTGCTAACCAGGGCCAACCAATAAATAAAATTATTATTATTATTTTATATTAAAAATAACAATAAATAATATTTATTATTAGAAATACTTTGCGGTGGGATCCACTCCAAGATAAGGGCAGAAGATTGAAGAGGGGAGGAGTGAAGTGTGGTGTAGCGGTTAGAGTGCTGGACTAGGTGCGGTGGGACCGGAACTCAAATCCCCACCTATCCATGAAGTTCATGCGCCAGCAATTCTCTCCTAGCCCAACCTACCTCACAGGGCTGTTGTGAGGATGAAGGGTGGGGAGAACCATGCATGCTGCCCTGAGCTCTTTGCAGGAAGGGTAGCATGATTTTATTTGAGGAGCGGCTTCATCATCAATAAAGCCCCACGGAAATGGAAGAAATCAGGTTTGCTATCCCAGTGTGTGCCACTAGAGGACAGCAGTGGATCTTCATGAAGGGGAGCAAGAGAGGTTGCCATGATGGCTGATTTGGGGCCAAGTGATCCTGGAGCCAAGTGATCCTGACTGAAGGCACAAGGAAAACTGGGGCTACAGGAGGCGCAGGGAGTGGATGAGTTTTGCAAACGAGATTGTGGCATGCATCGGTACCATTGCAGTGTTGATTTTGGGGAATGCCAAACCAAGAGTGAAAGCTGGGCGGGGTGAGATGGCCCAGAGTGTCAAGGGACTCCTACTTAAGAACAGGTTGCTCCTCTGCCCAGTCAGGTTCCTGGCCCTCCATGAGTCTCCTTATGCTGAGTCAAACCTGGACCCAACTGGCCCAGGTCTACTCTGACAGGAAGTGGCCAGGCGTGACGCTCCAGATGTCGTTGGACACCATCTTCCATTGTGGACTCCAATGCCCATTGTGCTGTCTGAGGCTGATGGAAGTTGCCATCCAGCAAAACGTGGAGGGCTAAAGGTTTCCCAACCCATTCCAAAGAGCAGTGGACTTCACTATTTTTCAAGCGGGAGCTACGTTGCCTCCAGGCACCGTCACCAAGGCCACTTAAAATACGGGTCTTCAAAACATGGTAAACTATCCTAAAAATAATGTTAAAATTCTCTCTTGATAAATATGTAATTTGTAACTTAAATGCCTAATATATGTGTCTATAGAGATAATTTTAACATTATTTTTAGGATAGTTTACCATGTTTTGAAGATTTTAATTAGTCAACACATTATTCAAGAATTCTTTTGGAAACATGTAAAATGTATTTTAAATGACATTATATATCACTTATCATGTATTTTATATTTTGTATTCTTCAGTTCCCTTGATAAAGACCAAGTGTCGAAACGCACCGGGAATTAAATTGGTGCAGCTCAAAGTTTCTTTTTGACTTTAGTTTCCAGTCTTACAGCTGTTTTTTTCTGTTCCTCATTGGCACTGTTGCTATTTCTAATCTCCAGTTTCCCGCAACATGGCGAGGCCCAGCCAGGGGAGGTCAGTAAATTAAACCTGGGGGTGGGGATTCCGTCGAGCTCAGCTGAGAGTGGCTGCAATGCAAATGGTAGAATGTGGACCTGGAAGGGGCAGCAAGGCCGGCTTTCTGGCAGGCCCAGCCAGGCAGCCCTGCAACCTGTTTGGCCTTCGGTGTGGTAGCCTGCGGGAGCACCTGCCTCGTAAAGCACACTCCGCTTATTGTGACTATGGAAATCGCTGACTTCCCGTCCTTTTCCACCTGGCAGTTCCTGGCTCCCCACCCCCTAAAGCTTCTTCCAGTAGCCCAGATCGCAGCAGACGGGGCATGACTAAAGCAAACAACAAGGCAAAACTAGGGAGCCCCTGCTGAGAGTGAGCAGGTATTGCAAAGAGACAGAGAGAGAGAGAAAGTTGGAGAGCCACACTTGAGGGATCCACCAGTGCCCCTCAGGCCTTGCAGTGAAGAACAATGCCATAAAGCCTTTGACACAACCCACAAGCACCCATAGTCCCCATGGAACACGTCTGTATAATTGCAGCCATTGCATATTGCTTCCCTGTTTACCCCACCTCCATTTCCCTCCCCTTCTTCAGTTTTCTCTCTAGACTGTAAACTCCTTGGGGCAAGGGCCTGTCCTCTTGTACTCTATAAAGCACCACACACATGGATAGTGTAGTAGCGATAGTACATCGGAAGCTGCCTTGTACTGACTCAGACCATTGGGCTGTCTAGCCCAGTGTTATTGGAACTGACTGGCAGCATCTCTCTGGCGTTTGAGACAGGGATTTCTCCAGCCCTACCAGGAGATGCCAGGAATCGAACCTGGGGCCTTCTGCATGCAAAGTAGGTGCTTGACCACTGAGCTATGGCTCCCCCCCTTAGTGGGGTGTAGTGATTAGACTATGGGACTGGGTTCTAGTCCCCATTCAGCCATGGAACTCACTGGGTGACTTTGGGCCAGCCACCGACTCACAGCCCAGCCTATCTCACAAGGTTGTTGTGAGGATAAAATGGAGGGGAGGAAGACCATATAAGGCACCTTGGGTTCCTTCCTTGCAAGAAGAAAAAAGGCAGGATAAAAATGTAATAATAAATAATAAATAAATGTTGATCAACAAGCGATAGTCGTCAGTGGCAGCTGGTGGTTCCAATGGGGCAATGAATCTGCTCCGTGTTTCAGTCAGAACCAGTCAGAACTCTGAAGGAGCTATCGAAAGTGCTCCACAGTTGCTCTGCAGTTCTGACTGGTTCTGACTGAAACATGGAGCTGATTTACTGCCCCACTGACATCGGAGCCACCAGCCTCCACTGATAATAACAACAATAACAATAATAATAATGTAATCCTATGTTCTCTGAATGCTGATCCTTATGTAAGCCGAAACAGCACCATCCGTGTACAAGAAGTCTCGGCAGACTTGGGGGAGGCCCAAAGTTCGCTGAAGTACAAAGAAAACTTTAGTGAGGGTGGAAAAAAATATCTAAGCAGCAGGGAACCAAAACAGCCCAGTGGCGACTGATCGCTGAGTGTCTGTGTGGGGCCAGAATGGTGCATCCTGGTTGGGGCTGTCTGTCTGTCTGAGACCCTGGAGAGGGCCAGTGCACACCGCGACATTTGCAAAGAGGAAGAGGAGGAGGAGAAAGAGTGATAAGCAGCCCTGACTTGGTTGTGACATGGTCCGACTGCCTTCCCTTCCCTTCCCCACCCCAGCCCAGTAAAGCAAGCCCAGACTTGCACAACATCCGTTTCGTTTATTTTGTTCCCCTTCCAATAATGGCATACAAAAGGCATACGCAGTATGCACCCCATACTAAGCTCCTGGCAGCCCAGGAGAACACAAAAATATACGCCACCCGTCATGAATGGCAGATCTTCCCTGTACAAGAAGAAACACGCCTTATTTCAACGAAACACAAAACCAGAAAGAGCTCATCGTTCTGACTCGCAAAATGTATGACATCCAATCATGAGAATCCCTCATTAGGCAATCCTTTTCTTCTTTAATATAAAGCAAAAGGGTATTTTTTTTCCCCCTAAGAAATAGTACTGGGAGGAGATGGGGAGTGGAGGATCAGTGAAATGCCACAGCATTTTATCTGGCCTTCTCTAAAGAAACAGAGGCCCTGAAGTCCGATGAAAATTAAACTTCCCACCAAGAAACCAGACACCTGATTTGTCAGAGTGGTACAGAAGCAAAGCCAAAAGCTTTTTTACAGGTGTATGGAGAATGACCCCTTACCGCTGCAACCTCTAGCAGCATCAAGATCTGAACATCTTGCTACACTCTGACAACATATAATTTGCTGTTAAACACATATACACACACACACCATCTTCATTATGAAGGTACATGCCTTTCCCCGGATGGGACCCGAGCCGTGTGTCGCTTCCTCCCAACTGAAGCGAAGCCCAAATACCATTCGACAGACTCCATGAGCCCAAAATATTCCATCCTCCCCCACCCCGAGAATAAATAATTTTAAAAAGGGGAAATAATATTCCCTACAACGAAGAGGACCAGGGCTAGATGATTGGATGACATCCAACCCTCCCTCTGGAATGAAAGTCAATTGGTCATTTTTTTTTCCAGAGGTCTACCAGGGCCTCCAGAGCATGTGGACGTTCTTGGATGATGCGTGCTTCAATGTGGATGGAGAGCTGATGACTTCAGGTGTGGACAGCTGGTTCCTTTGGAAGTGGCTCATAAGCTTGACCCGAGTCTCAGCGTGGACTTTGTGAAGAGACATGAACTGGAAGGCCTCCTGCAAGCATCTGGAGTAGCCTTCTTTGAAGTCCACCTGTGTGTCTTTACGAGCAGGTCCGACCACTAGAGAGGGAGGAGAGAGAAAAAGACAATGATTTAATGTGCATGCTATTGGATGGAACACCTTTAAAGCACTCCAGTCGAATAGCGAACTCAGGCAGTGTGTGCCAACAAGCCTGTAGTCAAAATGGGGCCACTAAGAAGCAAGAGGGAAGTACAAAAAAAAGTCTTTTAAAATAACTCTAAAGAGGCAACCTACATACAAGCAAGAAGATCTTAATGAGGACTCAGAAGCCATGGAATGTGAAGAACGTAAGAACCTAAGAAGAGCCCTGCTGGATCAGACCAAGGGTCCATCTAGTCCAGCATCTAGTCCTTATCCATCTAGTCCAGCATTCTGTTAAGAACCTAAGAAGAGCCCTGCTGGATCAGACCAAGGGTCCATCTAGTCCAGCATTCTGTTCACACAGCGGCCAACCAGCTGTCGATGGGAAACCCACAAGCAGGACCTAAGTGCAACAGCAACTTCCTGCCCATGTTCCCCAGCAACTGGGGACTGTCAGTTTTTGGGGGGAAACAAACAAGAGAAATGGGGGGGTATGGTATGGCATTCTGGATGAGGGTCTGGCTGGCATCCAGAAAAAAAGCACTCCTGTTAGGGGGTGAGGATTCACCGCATTATTTTGTGGCCCATCCAACTGGGAATAACTACCTTCAGAGAAACCTGAAGGCCTCTGAGCAACATCATTCTAGTACCCACCTTTTGCCTGCAGCTGGCTTTGCTGTTTCAGGTAGTCCACGGTCATCTCTAGGATGTCCGCTTTCTCGAGCTTGGAGTTAGGCTGGTGCCTTTGGAATTCTTTCTCCAGCAGGAGCTTCAGTTGCTCGATGCTGCTGTTGATGCGGTCGCGTCGCATTTTCTCCACGACCGGCTTCCGAAGCTGCAAAGAAAAAGGGGAAAAGGGAGATTCCCTTAGGAGACATTCAAACAGAGCCCCGTTTCTTGTGTAGCCTCAGAGATCTGTGCCAATTGACAGTATTCATCAGAGTGAAGGTGATATCTCCAGGACAAATTTATATCTGTTGCATGATCGCTGCAACTGTCACAAGTTGTCCCAAAGAATCCTCGGGATTCTCGTTTGGTGAAGAATTCTCCATTAAAGATAGTAAATCTTCTCCTCCCCACGCCCACCCACAGAACTACAATTCCCAGTGCTCTCTGGGGGAAACGACCGCTAAACCAGTTTAGGGGTGCGATCCTATGCATGTTTAGACAGAAAGAAGTCCCACAACTCCTAGCATTTCCCCTCCAGTCACTTACTTTATTTTTCTCTTTCGGGCTGAGGAGACCATTGTGATCCATGAAAATGATGCTGGAAGGCACCATCCTTTCGTAGGCCGCAGAGGCAGATGTTGCTTCGGACTGGGGTGCTGAGGAAATGTGCTGTGTGTCTAGTTGCTGCTGCCCCTATATTTATACTGCCCGGGCTCCCTGAGACGCTGTGGGTCTCTGCTTCACTCCAGTTTCCCACACTCCAGAGCCAATCAGAGGGAGTCGGCAGATACAATAGAAGAAGAGTCTCTTGCATGGTCCATTGGCGGTGAATAGCCTCGGGATAATGACCCTCTTTTAAAAAAAAAAAAATGAGCAGGTGGGGAGACTGTGGTACGTGAAAGACTGGAGCTGGGGATTACATACACACACACAGGGAGCTGGGAACGGGCTGGCCCTCCTCTCTGCAAGCCACAGAGAAGATCCATCACATTCCGAGCTATCACAAGCCATACGCAGGCATGGGGTTGGAGGGAGGGAACGGCAAGCGTTGGCAGGAAAGAGCCTTCACTTGACTGAAGGGGAAACACACACCCAGTCGACTTCTTGGACAAATCCCTCATTCTCACTGAGCAACTCAGCCACGTGAACCCCAACTGAAATGGCTAGATAGCCCATAAACAGAGTTCCCACCTCAATGAGGACTAGGCCCTCGCGAAGCATGGTGGCTAAGAACGGGAGTTGCGAGCCAAGATGTCATGAGCTGGAAACTTCCCTCTGTCATGGCGACACACATGCGCCAGGTGGCCTTTAGGAAGGCGCTGTTCCTTGGGAAATCCACCTTGGTCTGCTGCAGCATGGGATTCATCATAGTGGCCCGCCCCATAGGGCTGTTGGAAGGATTACTGAGATGTGATGTGCTTCATGCACTCCGAAAGGGCTATATATTACCACTGTTTTACAATTACGGACTTTAGAAATGTTGATTGGCTCAGATTTGGATTTTCGACCTGTTTCTTTTATGAAAACATTGGCTCGGAATGAGGCCCACACGTACGAGATGAAGTTGACGGCGACAACCGCTCTTGTCCATCGTCCAGAGCATGGAACCTCTGTTTAGCTACCATGATTCATAGCCGTGTATCTTCCAGGAACTTATCGAATCTTTTTTTTTTTAAGGCCAAGCCCAACCCTTTTATAAGCTGTAGCTCGAATTGTCGCCACTGCCTTTTATTTGCTATTGATTGAAACGGAATGTTTTAATGCTTGCTGCTGTTTGGGTTAATTCTATGTTATACCGTTCTTGTTTTATGATCTTATTTTATGTTGTCACAGCAGTCTCGTTGATTTCAATAGGAAATTACTCCAAAAGAACCTATGTAGGACAGCAGCCTCAGAGACAGAAGTGCTGCAATCTAGAAGGTTGTGAGTTCAAATCTCATCTCAGGGCCAAACTAAAACGTGTACTTCAAAGCTCAACTTGGGGCCAAATTAAAACCTAAGCTGGGCACTTTAATCTTGAGGAAAAGTACTTGAAAGGTTGTCCCAGAGAGGAAGGCCAGGATCTCTTCTCGATCATCCCAGAGTGCAGGACACCGAATAATGGGCTCAAGTTACAGGAAGCCAGATTCTGGCTGAACATCAGGAAAAACTTCCTGACTGTTGTTAGAGCAAGACGACAATGGAACCAATTCCCTAGGGAGGTGGTGGGCTCTCCCACACTGGAGGCATTCAAGATGAGGCTGGACAGCCATCTGTTGGGGATGCTCTGACTTGGATTCCTGCATTGAGCAGGGGGTTGGACTCGATGGTCCTGTAGGCCCCTTCCAACCCTACTATTCTATGATTCTATGAAAAAGCAGTCGCAAAGGGCCCCCCAACCTGGAACATCCCCCTGATATAGCTTGGGGACCAGGGTCAGTTTCCCACAAAACAGTCCTCCCCTACCCCACTGTTATATACCCCCCACAAAGTGCTGTTTGCACTAAACAGCACCTTCAGAGGAGACACTAAGGGCATCTTCACACAGGGCTTTTATCCTGCTATTGACATGGGTTACTCATGGAAGTTTGCAGGTCTTTCAGATGACGCCGTCACCCTCCAGGGCATCTCCCGTTCTAAATTACTTCTATTGCGTTTTTTAAAAGATTGGAGATACTGAGCTATCAAATTATGAGGCGTTGAATTCCCTTGTGAAAAGAGGAAATCTCACAATAAGAGGAGCTAGACCACAGTGCCATCTAGTGGCTGTATAATGAAACATATTGAAACCCCAGATAAGGGGGGAAAGGCGGGGAGGAAGCACGTGTAAAGGGAGTCCGTCGTGATCCTGCATTTAAAATGGAAGCAGAAAGCCCTGTTTTAAATGCAGAGTTTTAGGCTGGTGTAGAGATGCTCTAAGAAATGAGCTCTTATCCAGGAAATTGCTAGTTCACCTGTCATCTCAACCTCACTAGGTGCCCCCTAGTCAAGCCACCACCTTTCAACGTCAGCCCCACACCCCAAACCATGGGAATGATAATACTGGCCTACCTCAATTGTTGATTTAGTCAATGTATATACCATTTGCCATATCTAAAAAATATCTCCAAGCGGCTACATGGATTACCCAGTGTACCTTAGTACTTAGGGACCCAGGAAGCTGCCTTATACCAAGTCAGACCCTTGGTCCATCTAGCCCAGTAGTGTTAGCACTGACTGGCAGCAATGGCTCTCCAGGGTTTCATGCAGGAATTTCCCCAGCCCTACCTGGAGATGCTGGGGACCAAACCTGGGACCTACTACATGCCAAGGAGGAGCTCTACCACTGAGCTATGCCCCCTCCTTAGACCAGACTTCCCCAGCCTATGCTGGGAATGATGAGCATTGGAGTCCAACACATCTGGAAGGCAACAGGTTGGGAAACAGATGTCCAACACATCTGGAAGGCAGAGTTGGAGGGTTGGACTTTGACTGGAAAGACCCAAGTTCAAATCCCACTCAACCATGAAGTGTGCAAGTCATCATCTCTCAGCCTAACCTACCCGACAGGGTTCTTGGGAGGGTGAAATAGAGTGAAGGGATGAAAGATGGGATATAAAAGTAATAAATGACCTACTGTCATAATATACATCAAAGGCTTTTAACCATAAAAGTGCTAATGAGATTTTTAACACATTTCTACCCCTCCCGCCTCCAGCTTCCTCTACCGAGCCCTTGTGGAAGCATAATTCCCCCTCCCGTCGCCCCGCGCCCCCATTTTACTCTCAAAATGACCCTATGAGGTCGGTCAAGGGAGCAACCGGCCCAAGATCACCCAGTGAACTTCATGGCCGAATGGAGGATTTGAACCCAGGTCCAGGTTTGACCCATGGCACCATATCGTCACCAGACTTGCTTGCACACAAGTCGCAAACGCTGTCTTTCCATTTGGTTCCTTTCTTCTCTCTTCTTCTCTCTTCCTTCAAGATCAGGTAAGGGAGAAAGTGACGTGTGTCTCTTCTCTAGAGTAGGCTCCTTCCTCCTTCCTCTCAGCCCCCCCTTTCCCCCCTACCACCCAATTGTTTTAGCCTTGAAAAGCCTGGCCACCTTTTGTATAGAATGGCAGCTGTTCAGCTCAAAGGCTTTTATGTCAAGTGGTGGGAAAGTTGATACAACCTCATCTCCCATGTCCCCCTCCAAAAGCATGCGGATAATCTCTCTGTGCGTGTGTTCTGCTTGTGTGTGTGTGTGTACGCGGGCGTTCTATTATTTCTTGAGAGGACACTTCCAAAAGCGATTTACCCGCCATTCTCCCCTGCCCCGTTTTGGAACAGGAACCTTGCAACGTTTTTTAAAAAAAATTAACAAAAATTGTTGACATGTTTTTCCTTCAGGGTGGGATGTATGAAGGAGAAGAAAGAGAAGAAGACAGAGAAGAAAGAAGAGGAAAGTGCCGTTGTTGTGTATTTGTTTCCTTTATTTATAAAGCATCATCAACGTATGTGGAACTTTACAGCACAAGGAAGTTCCTGCCCTCAAGGGGCTTACAGTCAAAAGTTGGGCTCTGGGTAGGCTGACCATATTTCCTTGAGACAAAAACAGGATATTGGGATGACAAAAACAGGATGGGCTTATGTAATATTCTGTATTCATGAAAAAGTAAGACGATAACAAATGTTTTATTATTATTTATTTATGAACACCCCGACTGCTGTCACAAGCCGGTATATGCTAATGTCCCACCGGAGAATTCCGCTGTAATAAAAAAATAGCTTACAGCCTGTTGAACCGAAATATGAGTCTAGAAAGTCCAAATCAAACTGAATGTAGGGCAGAAAAAATCACCGTGGGAGGAATGATGGTAGAAATAGCAGCAAGACTCACCCTCCTGGCTCCCACACGCTGAATGGGGCTTAGCGGCCGCCTCTTGAATTCCCCGCCACTGCAGACAGGCAAGGGGGCAGCGTCTGATCGTCGCTAGCTCAAGAAGGCTGGCCCTGACTGGACAAAGCAAATGGAGCTGCCTCTTTCGTCACACTAGGAGTTTTACTGCACGCATTGATTAGCACAGAGCCTTATGATAAACGCATTCAGTTTTTTACAAAAAATTAAAAACGGGACAAAATTGACATTTATATTAAAACGACGGGACGGTCAGGAAATATGAAAAAAATGGTACTGTCCTGTTTAAAACGGTATGTATGGTCAGCCTACCTCTGGGAGACACCAGTGGGATGGGAAGGAAGATGGAGGAGAGTTGAAAGAAGATAGGATAGGTGTTCTATTCAGTGGCTTGTCATGCTTAAACTTAAGCTAGAGAGGGGTGAGTCAGTCCCATGATGCCTATACTGTGCCAGTGTGTTTCCGAGCCCGCTGGTTTTGACCTTTAAAGCCTTAAACGGTTTGGGACCAAGTTACTTGAAGGACCGCCTTCATCCATATCAGCCTGCCCTCACTTTAAGAGCAGAAAGAGAGGCCCTTCTCCTTTGCCCACCCATGAGAGCAGTCAGGTGGGTGACCACACGTGAGAGGGCCTTCTCCCGTAGGATTGTGTCCAAAGTCATAACCCGTTGTTCAGATTGCAGAACTTGGCTCACTGTGACATGGATCTGGGGTGTGTCTGTGTGTCATTTTTTCTATTCTTAAAAATAAAATTACTTGTCTCACAAGTATAATTCACAGTGCGAAGCTATACTTGCCTACTCTACAGTAAGCCCATTGAGTTCAGGGGAGTGTTATAGTACGGGTCAGGAACCTGTGGCCCTTTAGATGTTGTTGGACTCTAACTCCCATAAGCCCCAGCCAGCATGCCCAATGCTAAGGGATGATGGGAGTTGAACAACACATGGCAGGCTACAAGTTCCCCACCCGTGGTATATAGGAATTGCATTGCACAACAAAGAGAGCAAAGAAGAATCTTCGTTCATTTACAAAAGTAGTCAGACTTTGACATTGACAGGAAAAGATTTAATAGCACCCTAAAACAAAGTCGCACACAAAAGATGAATTGTGCAAAAGTAACAAACGGTAACCAATCACTAAAAAAATAATGATCCCACTTTTGCCTGGTTTTAAACCCTTATATAATTCATCCATTTAGCCATTGAGGCGAATTCCCACATTTTAACTATTCGCCCTTTTAAATGTGGGTTTTGTTGTTGTTTCGAGATTTCCAATGGTTAGTGTACAAGACTCTTGTCACTATAATCACTCTTCCCGGTGCAGTATAGTGGTTCGTGTGTTTGCACTAGGAACGGGGAGACCCAGGTTCAAATCCCCACTCACCGGGTGACTTTCGACTAGTTGCTCTGTCTTTGCCTAACCTACCACACAGGTTTGTTGGGAGGATAAAATGGCATAGGGCAGGGAGTGAGGCGACTGGTGTGTTGTCTTGAGCTCCTTGGATGAAAGGAGGGATATTCATGTTATTTATTTATTGCATTTATATCCCGCCTTTTTTCCTCTTGCAAGGAACCCAAGGCGGCTTACATTATCTTCAGCCTCCTCCTCTCCATTTTATGCTTACATCCTCCTCCCCACGGCCAAGTGGGGACTAGAACCCGGATCTCCCGACTCCCAGTCCAACACTCTCGCCACCGCACCACGCTGCAGTATAGAAGTAATAAATACAATAATGGAACAACTGGCTTGCTCAGAGTGATGTCTCAGTATGATAGCCTTCCTAAGGACTGTGTGTGTGTGTGTGTGTGTGTGTGTGTGTGTGACCAGACTTGAAAGTCGCTGCCAGGTGTTGGCTTTTTTTAAGGAGACTTGCCGCGCACTTTTTTAACAGGGCCATTGCCGCCTTGGGAGTTGCTCTCCAGATGGCCTTCTGGGAGCACGGTCTTTCCCACTGAACACAATGCCTAGTCAAGGACCGTGGCTAATGTGTTTTTCTGGGCAGGCACACGCCCATTGTGGAGAGGATGAATGCCATTAAGAAAATGTGTGGGAAACTCAGAGGATTTCAAACTTCCTCCGCCCGGAGAGGAATAAGCTACTTAGCCATGTGGCTGGGGTAGCTAGAAGCTAGAGATCTACGATTTGGGTAGGGGTATACGAAACCCACTTACCGTTCCATCCAGGCGTCCGGGGGGGGAGGTGATCCGTCCCTCCTCCTGGAATCCTGCCAGGCCGGCTCCATGCCACGGCAAGTCCACGGAGCCGCCGGCCGGGGCCACCCGCAGCTGGACTTCCGTCCACTGCCGGACTGCGGCCGCAAATGGCATCTGGCGTAGGGGACACCATTTGCATCCCTGCCCTTGGCCATGATTGGCTACGTAAATATTTTTTAAATACAAAAATAAATATTTACGTAGCCAATCATGGCCAAGGGCAGGGACGCAAATGGCGTCCTCTACGGCGGACGCCATTTTGTTCCGCAGCCCGGCAGCGGATGGCTGCGGAATGAAGACAACGACCTGGACCAGCCGCTGCCAGGTAGGTTCCGTCCCGAGGGATTTCGGGGGGGGGGGTAGTCCGTTCCACCACAGACTCCAGGGGCCAGATTCTAAAGAATTATTTCGAATCCGGGCTCATTGGAGTCTGTGGTGGATTTCTCCGCCATCCCTCGATTTGGGGGAGACGGAATATGGGAAGCCATCTTAGACTGAATTAGATCACTGACTGGTCCAGCTCAATATTGCAGAACCTCAGGCCTGCGGGTCCAGCTGGCTCTCCTGGGGTCCCATTCGGTTCATCCAGGGTTCCCCAGATGGCTGCACCCTCTTCCCCTCGGCCTCACCCCCTTCCACCAACCCCTGGCCATTTGGTGGTTTCCCGACTTCAGTTTTCCCCCCATGCTCAGAGGCTGAAATGTCTCTCCTAAGGCTGAGTGAGAAGAGCAGGAAGAGCTTTATGCAACAATATTCTGGTACTCTGGTCCCTCCCCTTTTGCATTTTGCTCGGCCCTTTTTGCCTCCCGCTGCGCCCCAGTGGAACGCAGCCACCGAGAGCTAGGGGTGGACGAAAGTCACTTACCTGTCGTCGAAGCTTGTTCGCGGTGGGGGGGAGGCATGTACGCAAAAAAAAAGCACGTACGCAAATGGCGGCCCCCATAGGGAGCCGCCATTCGCGTTCCTTATTTGGTCGCTGTAGTCTACGTAAAGATTACGTAGACTACGGCGAAAATAAGGGCAACGCTATTTATAATAATAGGCTATTAAAATAAGGGCTATTTGCGTTGCCCTTATTTTCGCCGTAGTCTACGTAAACATTTACGTAGACTACAGCGACCAAATAAGGAACGCGAATGGCGGCTCCCTATGGGGGCTGCCGTTAGCAGTACGTGCTTTTTTTTTTTTTTTTTAAGTCACCCGTGATAGGCTACGTGGCGATTTACGTAGCCTATCACGGCTGACTTTGCAGATCTAGCCGTGATAGGCTACGTTAATCGTCACGTAGCCTATCACGGGGGCATTTTTTTTTTTCTTTTATTGCAATGGCGGCGGCGGCAGCCGGTCAAAAGACCGGCTGCCGCTCCCGCCCCGCACGAACACCCGCCGAACCACCGGCCGGACCCGCCGCCGGGAGGGACATTCGGCAAAGGTAAGTCCCGTCCCGGGGGGGGGTACGGGGGGTGGGGGGGTGCAGAGAATTTCTCCCCGAAACTTGTTCGGGGGGCCGAACATGTTGGCACTCGGCCCCCCGAAGTTTCGGGGAGCAATTCTCCGCCATCCCTACCGAGAGCTTCTCTGAAATGGCATTTGGCCTTCACGTTGCAAGGGATTCAACACCCCTGGTCTGCTTTGACTGGCAGAGTCTCTCCAGGGTTTCGGGTGGCCACATACACATCCGTAAGGGTGCGATCCTATCAGGATTCCTGTTAGTCTCTGAACTCAGGGGCCAACAAGAATCCTATGCAGAGTGGGAGCAGCGCAGAGGTGGTCTTCACCTCCTCAGTCCCCCAAGCTCCGCAATTTAGCTAGACGGGCATTTTCGCTAGACAAAATTTTGGCTAGATAGGCTTTTTCGCTCACCTAGCTGAGGTGTCGGGGAGGGGGAGGGAAGGAGGTTGGGGAGCCCTCTGGATACGGTGTAAGCTAGCCTCCTCAGGCCCTTCCCCTCTCTGCCCACCGGCACGCCCCCTCTCCCTCCTCTCCAAGCTCCCATTTGTGAGCTTTGCAGAGGCAGCCCCGTGGTTCTCTCTGCAATGGCTGTGAGGCGGAGGGGCCGGGAACCTCGGATTCCTGGGTCCGAAGCCACAGCGCTGTCTCCGACCTCGGATCTAGGAATCCGAAATATCCTATGCCCCCTCTCCCAGACGCTGTCTAGGGGCCATAGGATTGCTCTCTTAAAAAGAGGAAATGTGTCACCAAGTAAGAGGGCACAGACCTGCATAAAAACTGCATCTGCTAATTCATACGCATAGACGCAAATTTAGAAATAATGACTATCATTTAAGTAGAAATGCAATACATAGGAACATAGGAAGCTGCCTCATTCTGAGTGAGACCATTGGTCCATCTAGCCCAGTACTGTTGACACTGACTGGCAGCAACGGCTCTCCACGTTTTCACACAGAGGTTTTTTCAGTCCTGCCTGGAAATACTAAGAATCAAATCTGGAATCTTCTGCCTGCAGATTAGAAGTCTCACCACAGAACTGTGTTCCCTCCCACGAGGAACCCAAGGTGGCATACGTAATCCTTCTCCTCTCCATTTTTAACTCACAATAACATCTCACCATAGAGGGCAAGGCTGTGACCAGGCAACCTGTGAGGCTGGGAATTCCAGGCGTGAATTGCTGCTGGGTAACTTTATTATCTTTAAACTAAACATGGATGGGACAGAGAATGCCCTCCGGCAGCCCATCAGATCAGGGATGGGGAAGGATTTTGTTTGGTCCGCATTTTTAAGCAAGCCGAACTCATCTGCCAGCACGTCGACTGGAATGTGGTTTTCCTTTGGACTGTGCGTTTCTCAGAATGTTGTGATGCCATTCTCAGCTCAAACAAATGCAGGTAAGAATGTGCATTTTAGGGGAAATGGCGCACAAAATTAAATGTGGATTTCCGTACAATTTTTGTTTTTAAAAAATCACAGACAGATGGAGACGCAGGATGGAACAGCCTTATGACTGAGCCTGTGCAAAACTGACGTGGATGGAAAATAGACGGCCTCATCTATCCCTACTTCAAATAGAGGATTGTTCTCTGTAAATTAAGACCCATGGCAAACCTACCAGGGTTTCAGAATATCATCTTTTCCAGCTCTACCAGGAGATGCCCAGTACACAAAGCAGGTGCTCTGGGACTAAGCTATGGCCCTTCCCTGCCATCAGGATGGGAAACTCCTGCATCTCAGCTCAGATCCCAGGTGGTTAGGGGAAAGCATTTTGCTTGTGCCCAGAGGCCCTCTCCTCTTCAGCTAACCTTCAGGTATAGAATGAAATGTTCCAGCTAACACAAAGATTGCATCTACATAATATTTATTTATTTATTACATTTATATCCCGCCTTTTTTCCTCCTTAAGGAACCCAAGGTGGCATACATAATCCTCCTCCTCTCTTTTTTATCCTCACAACAACAACCCTGTGAGGTAGGTTAGGCTGAGAGTCTGTGACTGGCCCAAGTCACCCAGTGAGCTTCCATGGCTGAGTGGGGACTAGAACCCGGATCTCCCGACTCCCAGTCCAACCCTCTACCCACTACACCACACTGGCTCTCATAATATAAAGTATATACCACTAAGCACTGGTGCTCTGAAGCAGAAAATTCTTACAGAAATCTCACCTCTGTTCCAAATTTGCTAGGCGGCCTCAGCCTCCCATCTACAATATGGCAGTAATAACACAGGCCTACTTTACAGGGTTGTTCAGAAGATGTGCGATAATATAGGCAAAGGGTTCTGAACACACCAAAGCACTATATAAATGCGGAGTGCAATCCTATTCCCACTTATTTGAGAGTAAGCCCCATCGAACTCAATGGGACGTACTTCAGAGTAGACACGTATAGATAGGATTGTGATCTATTCTTGTTATTGGGAAGCTAAAATACTAATCTGAGCTGCTTGCAAGGAAGGTTTAAAAAAAAAAAAAAAAAAGCAGCACCCTAACAGATAAATCATTTTTGCTTTAGGTTGCAATCCTATGCATGTTTAGACAGAACAAAGTCCTACAACTCCCAGCATGCCCCACCCAGCATGGCTGGTTACAGAATGCTGGGAGCTGTAGAACATATTTTTCTGTCTAAACACGCATAGGATTGCGCTTTTAATTTTACCTCTAAAACAGGGGATGCCTTTAGATACAAGCAGGTGAATAATAGCACTCTGCACCGGTGCGTTAGGTGTGTTGGGGGGCAGGAAGGGGGAACTAACCAAAATGTATCAAGTGTGCTTCTACTTTATCAAGCAATGCACACACACAAAGGACACGCTAAAAAAACAACCCTCAGTTAGAAAAACACAACAGGAATCTTAAACATCAGAATTAAAAAATGCATGTATATGAACTGTCGAATATTATTATTATTATTATTATTATTATTATTATAGTCATCATTATTCCTGCTAGGTCTCTTTGCAGTTTCATTTCCCTTTTTACTGGTGGATCCAGCTCTTATGGCATTTTCCTCCTCCCACATTGCCCATTTAATCTGATTCCCCCCTTCTCGCCCCCCCCCTTCCCCATGTCTGTCAGCCGCAGGCAGATGTGGAGCTGAGGCCCAGACTGTGAGCGTGGAGCTGGTTCGAGTTTCCCACACTGCGTCCCTATTCAAGGCATTGAAGGCCAGGGAGAAAGGAAGTGTGCCAAGCTACAAGCTGAATTAGAAATGCTATTTGACTTTCCTTTGTGCCGGGGCGGGGTGGGGGGAGCATTACTTTGGGTAGGCCATCTGCATAGCATTTACTGTTTGTGGTGGAGCAAGAGACATTGATCAAGAGCTGTCAAGCCAGGCTGAGACATTTTAGGAAAGTAATCCCTTTATCTCTTGAGGGCTTAACATCTGGCTGGGGTTGGGTAAAGGGGAAAAGAAAGAAAGAAAGAAAGAAAGAAAGAAAGAAAGAAAGAAAGAAAGAAAGATTCACTGAGAGTTTAACAGGTTCTTTTAGAGCTCAGGTGTCGTCAAGAAGAGTTGTGCCAAATTTGAGCTCTTGGCCCATCGATTCCCTTGTGGGCGAAGAACGAGATGGTGCCCCATCCCGTGCCATGTATAAAAGCCAGCTGGACTAGCAGATGAATCTTACTTCAATACTGGGAAGGATAGCTTCCTCCACTGCACGAAGAACAAGATGGCGAAGGACAAGACGGCAACTGAACGTCCACTGAACGTCTACGGAAGAACATCCACGGAAGAACATCCACGGAAGAACATCCATGGAAGAACGTCCACTGAACGTCCACTGAAGAACATCCACTGGAAGAACATTGCACTGCACCAAGAACAAGATGGCGAAGGACATCCATGGAAGAACTTCCGCTGAATGTCCACTGAAGAACATCCACAGAAGAACATCCACTGAACGTCCACGGAAGAACATCCACTGCAGAACATCCACGGAAGTACGTCCACTGAAAAACATCCACTGCAGAACATCCATGGAAGAACGTCCACTGAATGTCCACTGAAGAACATCCATTGAAGAACATCCACTGAAGAACATCCACTAGAAGAACATTCCACTGCACAAAGAACAAGATGGCGAAGAACATTCATGGAAGAACATCCACTGAACATCCACTGAAGAACATCCACTGGAAGAACATCCACTGGAAGAACGTTCCACTGCATGAAGAACAAGATGGCGAAGAACAAGATGGCACCCCCTTCCATTCCATGTACAAAAGCTGGACTAGCAGATGAATCTTACTTCAGTACTGGGAATGGGATAGTTTCCACCACTGTACTGGAAGGCAGCAGGCTAGCTTAGGGGGCACAAAGCAAGCCACATGGCCCACAGCTCTCTCCTCCGACACTTTCCTGCAGCCTCCCAGCTTCCGCCGCCTGAAGTGACTGCCTCACTCTGCCTCACGGTAAGGCCGGCCCTGGCCCCACATGAGTACTGACTGATAAGCTCTTGCTCACGTGACACTGCCTTATGGGAGCAGGCGTCACTCGAACCTGTTCCCATGTTGAAAGGAGGCATGGGGATTGTGGGGTTGCATTGGATAACTCAGCCCCTTGTAACCACTGTGCATACTGGTGCGCACACCCTGCCGGCTATGCATTTGGTGGCCATGAGCAACGTCGGGCTTCTCTACCACAAGGGGGAAACCTGATTGGCCCAAGACTTCCCCTTGCGGGATGCGCCCCGAGTACATAGGGCCTCTTTCCACGGCTGCTGAATGTGCATCCAGTGGGAGCATGACCGGTGCACACATCTGTGGCAGCAGGGGAGGGCTAGCCAGTGTGATTTTCACCAGCTACCATCTATCTTGTGTTCAAAGATGCATCCTTAATTAGTGTAACCAATTAATAGGTTAAATGGTGGAGGATTAATCAACGGAATATTTATTTATTGTGACATTTATATCCCATCTTTTTTCTCCTTGCAAGGAACCCCAGGTGGCTGCTATGGTCCCCCTCCTCTCCATTTTAACCTCACAACAACCCTGTGAAGTAGGGTAGGCTGTCTAAACATGCATAGGATTGCACTCTTAGGCTGCAATCCTATGCATGTTTAGCCAGAGAAAACTCCTACAACTCCCAGCATTCCCCAGCTAGCATGGCTGCCTGGGGAATGCTGGGAGTTGTAGGCATTTTCTCTGTCTAAACATGCATAGGATTGTGCCCTTAATCAGCAAAAGTGATGGTTTGGGCAGATGCTTTTAAAAGGCAGTTGGCCATTTTTAGGAAGGAAGGAAATAAGGAGTTTTGCTAGATGACCTTCATGTCCACAGCTCTTGTATTGTTCCTTTGGCATATCAAGGTTTTTGGCTTCATCTTTTTTGTAAGGCCTTCCATTTCTGGCCATCATCTGGCCTCAATGAGATTCATTTTGTCATTTGATGCCTGAAAACATCCACAGTTTCTTTAGCATCCCTCCAAACCCCACCTGTCCAGCTATGCAGAAACCATCACCTCCCGAGCTCGGAGCCAGTTTCCCAAGACACACATGTTTTGTTCTGGCTGGCGTGCTGACTGACAGGCGCACAACCTGAGAAACAGAAGCAATGCCAGGACTTACACGCACACAAACACCCGGACAGATGCCAGCAAGACCGAAGGGGGGGGGGGTATCTGAGGAGATATTCAGGTTCAGTTTATCAGTAAAAGGAAGAAAACAGAAGGGGGCTAGCAACTAAAGTAGATCACAAAGAAGTGGAGCAGGTTCTCAGGATGCAAGATAAAATTTATTATAAGAAGCCCAATGCATTTCGGCCTTTTTGTCTTATTTTAGGCCTTCTTCAGGGGCTGTAATGTAAATGAGAATAAAATTACTAAATTTATTCATTTACTAAAATTAATAAAACATTACTGCAATACAAATTGCCACAGAGGCTAATACATGCGTAACATTATTTTAGGAAAGGAACAGTTCCTGTGCAAGTACCGGGTCATTATTGACCCCTAGTGGGACGTAATTTTTAATCTCACACAGTGCATAGTTAAGCTATGGAATTAGCTCCCACAGGATGTAGTGATGGCCACCGATTTGGATGGCTTTAAAAGGGGGTTGGAGAAATTCCTGGAGGAGAAGGCTATCAATGGCTACTAGTCCTGATGGCTCTATGCTACCTCCAGGACCAGAGGCAGTGAGCCTATCTACACCAGTTGATGGGGAACATGGGCAGGAGGGTGCTGTTGCACTTGTGTCCTGCTTGTGGGTTCCTGGTCGACAGCTGGTTGGCCACTGTGTGAACAGAATGCTGGGCTAGATGGATGGACCCTTGGCCTGATCCAGCATGACTCTTCTAATGTGCTTATGTTCTTAATTCAAGGTCTTCATTCAGACCACATGGAGAGCGAGTGTTCAGCCTCAAAATCCACTCAGCTTCTCTCCTCAACAGATATTTTTCTTCCTTGATGTCAAGCTTATCCAGTGCCCAGAATTCTAGATCTCTGAGAGAAGGCTGTTGTCCTGCTGCAAAATGGCTTACAAGTGAAGTGCGGCATCTGGTCTGCTGTTCGTAATCTTCCTCAGGCGTTCCCCTATCAGTTTATCAGTACACACATGCATGTATGCATACACTCACACACACACACACACATCCATCACTCCTTCTAATTGCAAAAACTCAGGCAGTGAGTGCCAACAGGAGGGTAGTGAAATCGTGGCCACTGAAAAAGAAAAGTGAAGTGTTAGCTCGCTTGGGAAACCCTGAGGTTTGCAGAAGTACAAAAAAACTTTTAAAAAACAAAAAGCCCCAAGAGGGTACTCTCCCAAAAAAGAGCCCGATGAGGTCTGAGCATGTTCAGTAGCCACAGAATCACAGTTGTCACAGGAAAGGAAAGGAAAGGAAAGGAAAGGAAAGGAAAGGAAAGGAAAGGGAGGGGAGGGGAGGGGAGGGGAGGGGAGGGGAGGGGAGGGGAGGGGAGGGGAGGGGAGGAGAGGAAAGGAAAGCAAAGCAAAGCAAAGCAAAGCAAAGGAGAGGGGAGAAAAGGAGAGGGGAGGGGAGGGGAGGGGAGGGGAGGGGAGGGGAGGGGAGGGGAGGAAAGGAAAGGAAAGGAAAGGAGAGGGGAGGGGAGGGGAGGGGAGGGAAGGGAAGGGAAGGGAAGGAAATGCTCTGTTTGGAAGGAATAGCTGGCTGGGTCCATGAAGAGGGGGTACTTCTACTAGGAGGGAGGATATGCTGCAACATTTTGCTGCTGACCCCACCTGAATCTCTCTGATCTAGACTGAAAGGAACATGTTGTTGTTTATTCGGTCGGTCGCTTCCGACTCTTCATGACTTCATGGACCAGCCCGTGCCAGAGCTTCCTGTTGGTCGTCGCCACCCTCTGTTCCTCCCCAGTAGCATTTGGACCATCTTCCGACCTGGGAGTCCCTTCTTCCGATGCTCTACTGACTTATCTCTGGCTGTACTGATCCATTTAGTTTTCACGGCAAGAATACTGGGGTGGGTCGCCATTACCTTCCCCAGGATCATATTTAGTCTGGCCTCTCTGCCATGACCTTCCTGTCTTGGGTGTCCCTTCACGGTTTAGCTCATGGTTTCCAACACTATCTGGAGATGATGCCTAACACCACCACGTTGGTATCCCCCTAGAAGAAGTATTCTGTCCTATGTGAGAGAAAAGTGGGAATGCCTCTTCTAAGATCAACCACAAGCACCATTTTAAGCTGCAGTCCTATAGCCACTTATCTGAGAGTTGGCCCCACTGGATGCAGTAGGACTTACTTCTGAGCAGACATGTATAGGGTTGCAACATTAATCGATTACAGCCAAACATATAGCTTCAGAAGAGCCAGAGAAGGGAGCAGATAAAAAACTGGTAAATTTAGCAACTCATATTAACTTTTTTTAAAAGTTGTACCTAAAATCTCTACAAAAGAGTGATTTTCTGCTACATAACCTCTAGGTGGCACCATGGTATACCAGGATAGTGTAATTACATAATTGGAAAAGTTTTCTTTCACTTTCACAAATAATACTGTATTTTCTCTGCTCTAAAAAAGAAACACCTTGCAGAAAGTGCTCTTTAAAAACAAAGTGAAAATGGAGTGTCATGACATCATCCAAAGAAACTGTACACAGCCATGAGTAGGAGATGATGAGCGCACAATAAATGCCTTGTGTAGAAATGCTCCTTAATAGATCAGCTACAGGCAGTGTTGTAGCTTGGTGGGAAGAGGTGTGCTTTTCATGCAGAAGGTTCCTGGTTCAATCCCTGGCATTTCTAGGTTGTGTCGGAAATTATATCCATCCAGCATCTCCTTAAATACCACCAGAGAAGGAACACTCTTGAGGCTGTTCATTCGATTGCTGAACAGCTTAAACCATCAGGAAGTTTCTCCTTCTGTTTAGTCAAAATCTGCACTTTCCACCCATTAATTCTAGTCCTTTAGCAAAGAAGAATAAATCTGCTCTATCTAGTGATGGGTAAACCTGTCAATTTCGGCTCTGTTTGGTTTTCCAGTTTTCTGATCTTAAGGTCATTTCAGCCCGATTCTACATCAGTGTACAAATTTTATTTTTCATAGGCCACATGAAAAGGGTATGCATTTTCGTGTGCACTTCTCCAAAGAAATATATTTTGTACACCCTTTGTGCTAATGCTGCAGTGGCTTAGTGGTTAAGACGCTGAATTGCAGACCGGAAGGTCGGCAGGACAGCAGTTCGAGACCCGAGTGCTGCGTGACGGAGTGAGCTCCCGTCTTCAGTCCCAGCTTCTGCCAACCTAGCAGTTCGAAAGCAAGAAATTGCAAGTAGATAAATAGGTACCGCCTCGGCGGGAAAGGTACCGGTGTTCTGTGCACCTCGGTGTTCAGTCATGCCGGCCACATGACCACGGAAGCGTCTTCGGACAGTGCTGGCTCTTCGGCTTAGAAATGGGGATGAGCACCGCACCCTAGAGTCGGACATGACTGGTTGGGGACACCTTTACCTTTTATGCCTTTCTGCAAGCCATTTTCCCCATAATAATGCATCTCTCTATGCACTATTTTCAGTATTCTGAGTATATTTGTGTGCACTTTTCTGTTGCGTACACATTTCTGTGTGCACCTTTCCCTGATGTGCACATTTGTGTGTGCAGTTTTTGAATGTAGAACTGTAGCACTAAATTCAGGAAAGTGTGCAACGCTATTCCAGTTTGCTCATTGGCTTGGCTGCTTGGTAAATTTGCATACCAATCTGGAAGGAAGGCATTTCCCACCCTTCCCTAGCTTCTTCGGCGTGACAGCCTTTCAGATGTTTGAAGACAGCTACCATGTCTCCCTTAATCGTCTCGTCTTCTCTGTGCAAATCATGCCCAGCTCTTTGAACTGTTCCTCCCCATCCTTGTCCCGTCACCATCTACTTCACCCTCCGGAGGCTTCAGCTGCTGAGACTTATTTTGAACTGTCAATAACATATTCCTGGACAAACTGGGGTTTCCCCCCCAAATATACTGTTAAGCAAAATGACAGGCAGTCTCTTTGCTGTTTTAAATCAGGCAATTCTTAAACAGATGATTGCATGATAATTTAAGAAAGTATACTGTAGAGGGGACACACGCACACACACACACACACACACAAATCCAGCATGATGGGTGAAGTCCCAATACCTACGTCTTAGCTGAATGGGGCGTTGGAAGGAGAGCACTTCAACGGCCTGATAAAAAGCCTTTTTGGAACTTCACACCCTTCCTAGCCAACCAAAGAATCAGAGCTACCTTCAAGCTCATGAACTTCCATATTCTTTTTACATCTGTTGTGAGGTTCTGGTAATTGAATCATTATCATGCATAAATATTGTAAGTCTATGAGATAAGGCAGGTTATGGATTTGAAGGCATGGGATCGCCTAACCAGCAATTCAGAATGTACCAGCCAGTGCATCTTTACTTTTTTATTTGAAAAACGATATTCTCCTGGCTTCGCTTCAGAAGAAATTCTGAGAGATCCTGTAAAATAAATGTACCTGAAACTGCCTTCTTTGGGGTAGTTATGGGCGGGGGGGGGGGATTGCAAAGGGGGAGCCCCCCCCATTTGTGAGTGTGTTGGCTGGGGCCTCGCCTCCAATGTGTGTTCTTTTGAAACGTAATTGATTCCTGCCATCAGGCACCAGCCTGATATCCGGGAGGGTCAGCTCTTTCCCACATCCAAAGACATTATCCCACAGCCCGGGCCCTTTGTACAACAACACACTCCGGCTATTCATGTGCAAAGCAGCCATAATCCCTTGGGCTTTTCAGAGTCAATAAACCAGGAAATAATAAATCCCTCTTGTGCACCCGATGGAGGGGACTTGTGGGAATTTCCACGAGGCACAGAAAAAGGCGGGGTGGGCTTGGGGATGAACTGTTCAAGAGGCACGTTTGTGCAGAAGCTTCCCACCCTCTCGCCATTCAGCGCTTTAATGTCAAGCTGGAAGTGTGGGAGAGAATTCTCAAAAGCCTGGCTGTCCGCAGAGGCTGTGTTCCCTCCATGTTTGTATTCCTCCATGCACCATTTTACTCTGTGCACCATTTTAGTAGGTCCTCCATGCACCATTTTAGCACATCCTCCATGCACTGTTTAGTATGTCCTCCATGCACCATGTTAATATGTCCTCCTCCATGCACCATTCTAGTACATCCTACATGCACCATTCTAGTACGTCCTACATGCACCATTCTAGTACGTCCTACATGCACCATTTTAGTATGTCCTACATGCACCATTCTACTACGTCCTACATGCACCATTCTAGTACATCCTACATGCACCATTCTAGTATGTCCTACATGCACCATTCTAGTACGTCCTCCATGCACCATTTTAGTACGTCCTCCATGCACCATGTTAATATGTCCTCCTCCATGCACCATTCTAGTACATCCTACATGCACCATTCTAGTACGTCCTACATGCAGCATTCTAGTACGTCCTACATGCACCATTTTAGTATGTCCTACATGCACCATTCTACTACGTCCTACATGCACCATTCTAGTACGTCCTACATGCACCATTTTAGTATGTCCTACATGCACCATTCTAGTACATCCTACATGCACCATTTTAGTATGTCCTACATGCACCATTCTAGTACGTCCTACATGCACCATTCTAGTACGTCCTACGTGCACCATTCTAGTATGTCCTACATGCACCATGTTAATACGTCCTCCATGCACCATTTTAGTACGTCCTCCATGCACCATTCTAGTATGTCCTACATGCACCATTCTAGTACGTCCTGGGTACTGGGTGCTGTACCTAGGCTGTTATACCTAGCACCAAGGTGGGTGTACCCAGCACCCAGGACATACTAAAACGATGCATGCATGCATTAATATTAGGACAGCCACCCAATTAAAATAATAAATCAATTCATCATTTAATCCATTACTCCTAAAATTACAGAGGGGCCTTGAAAACCACCTAGTCCAACCCATTGCACAATGCAGAAAATCCAGAGCTGGACCATGCCCAGTTAACGACTGCCCGGCTTTCTGTCTGAACACTTCTAGAGCGGGAGAGCCCGCCAGTGCCCTAGGTCCTTAGCTCCATTGTCCAGTTATAATTACAATGAATACATTCATCTGTTCATTGATTAATTAGTTCATCTATTAATCTGTTGATTAAATTGGCATGTCTATGAATATGAGGAAAAATATTTCTGGATCAAGAAGCGTACTTCATTTTTAGAGGATGCGTGCATGTGTTGGTCCAAGACAGGCATCCTCTTACAACAGCCACCCCCCACTATATGAGTGGGGAGGAAATGTCTCTTTTGAGTTGCCATCCAGTCCTGAAGATCTGCCAGCTATAAGATTCAACAGAATGCACGAAACACCACAAACACACAAATTACACACCCCAGATATGCTGGTGGAACATGCCACCAGCGGAATGGCTGAAATGGGGCACAGCAAGAGCAGGATATAGGCAGTATGAGGGGGGAGAAGATTTATGCCTTATCCTATACCCTTTCAGTCCTCAGTGGGGATGGAGTGGGCACCTGATTCCATCCAGGAATCCGGTGGAAACTTCCTGTGCCTGCACCCCGAGCCCCACTCGCCAAGCCCGAGCCCCCGCTCACCCCCTGCCCCCGCTCAACAAGCAGCCCGCACTCACCCTGGCAGCCTCGTCAAGCTCCGCAGTTGCCATTTTTTGAAAAATAAAATGGCGATCACAAGAATGCACATATTTGCGTATGCGCAAAAATGCACATATTTGCGAATGTGCATATTTGCGTGTGTGAAAGTGTGCATTTTGCAAACACACGTATTTGTGTATGTGCGAAAATGCGCATTTTTGCAAAAGTGCGCATTTTTGCGATAGCCATTTTAGTTTTCAAAACATGGCAACCACAGAACTCAATGAGGCCACCCGGGTGAGTGCAGGCTGCTCGCCAAGCACAGGAGGGGCTCGAGCGCAGTCCAGGGAGAGGTGAGCGGGGGCAGGGGCTGAACGGGTGCCCGGAGAACCCGGACAGGGGTGGGTTTGCACATCCCTAGTCCACAGTAGGGATAAGAATTTCATTTCCATTTGCAAATCACTCAGACATTCCCTCTTCACAACCCTGAATGTGAATAGAAGCACATGTTCTCTGAATGAGTTCACAAATCCCCAGTCTTGCATTCACGTTCGCATGTGCCCTTGAAAAATGCAGAACTTTAAAAATGCACAACTTAAAAGTGTGGAGTTTTTAAAATGCAGAACTTTAAAAATGCACTCTTGAGAAATGCACAGTTTCTGAAAAATGCACAATTTTAAAATGCGCAACTTAAAGTGTGCATTTTTTAAAATGCAGAAGTTTAAGAATGCACTTTTGAAAAATGCACAGTTTAAAAAATGCATGACTTAAAGTATGGAGTTTTTAAATGCAGAACGTTAAAAACGCGGAACTTTAAAAATGCACAATTTCTGAAAAATGCACAATTTCTGAAAAATGTGCACTTTCCCAATTGGAACAAACCAAAAACCAGGCCGCGACCAAGAACAGGAGCGATGCGAACCCAGCTTTGAAGTAAAGTACGGAGAATTTCAGTGAGCTTCTGCCTCTCTGGTTCTCCCATCCCTCATCCACAGCCATGGTCCCATCAACAGTAGAACTTCACACCAGCCCCAGCATTGTGGTAAGAAACTTCCTTCAATTGATTTCAGTGGGAGGAGGAGGAAATTAAAAGAAAAACGTTGCCATTGCACTGACAACTGCCCCCATTGCCACAACTGCAGCTGATCCAAAATGTCTCAGAATGCATATGGGGGGGGGTAGAAAATTGCTGGGGTATTCACACACCCCTTCACTCCCTCAAAAAATGAAGGCCGCTTGGCAGAATTCTCTCCAAATATTATCCGCCATTATTCTGAGGCAGCCAACGTGCCGCCCCGTCCCCCCGCCCCAGGCACACACAAGGCTCCAGGACGATGCCATCTTTGGAAGATGCAAAATTGTGGCCAGGCTGCCCTGCCAATGCTTTCGTTGCTTCTGACACCTGCAGTGGCAACCCCCACACACCCCACCAAAAACCTTAAGAAAAAAGGAAGACGCAGCACCATTGCTAATGGCGAGCCCCGAGGAACCGTTGGAGCCATTTGACGAAATCCCCCTCCCCAGATTTCTTTGCCCACAAATAGGGTGGAGAGTTTCAAGAGGTCACTTGGGCATAACTGTAGCCCCAGTGGAACATCGGAGATGGCATCATCCCTGTGCAGCAGACCGCCAGCAGTGTGTCAAACCCGGGGGAGGGAGCAGTAACGCTGGGGTCAGGGTGTGTGGCTTCAAGGTATAATGCCCCACGCTGCCTGGTCCCCAATCATCCCCAATCTGATGCCCCCCCCCCCCCGCCAGGCTACTGCATGCTTACCCTCATTCCCGGGTGACGTCCCCGGGCATGCATTGCGGGACCCAGTGCCAGGCCTATCCTGCCCCTGGTGCTGTGCTGTGCTGTGCTGCCTCCTCCAGAACAACCAGGGGGACCTCGGAAGCATCTCAGTCAGCCCAGACCTTCCCAGCTAATACTGTGATGTGGCATATACATGTGTTCCCCCAGGTATATTTGAGCCAATTCCCCCTGGGCGCAGGTATACATTCACTCCTGTGTCTTGTCGACGGTGCTTGGTATCCCATTTTCAGTTAATGATGGCTACCAGGAAAGGCGTGGTGGTGGAATTCCCTGTGTGGACGTGAACAAACAGCCTCTGGGCATGTTTGTGCCCGCTTTGCAGCAGGGCCAGCCCAAGGCATCGTGCCGCCTGAGGCGAAGGACAATACAGCGTCCCCTCCCATCCCATGGATATAAGCTGACAGGACTGGCCGGTGATTCTGTCTCCAGCGCTAATGATGGAATGACGTTCTCCGCTGAACTTGAAGGCAGCAGGCTAACTTGGGGGCAGGGGGGCAGAGTAGGCTGCAAGGCACAGAGTTCTCTTCTCTCTCCTTGAACACCTTGTGCTGCCTCCCAGTGTCTGCCACCTGAGGCCACTGCCTCACCCCACCTAACGATAGGGCCAGCCCTGCAGACTACACCACAAAGTTCCCCCCCACACTTGTTGCTTCTGCCTGATTGTACATCTGTCTTCCATTTTACGTGGCGGGGGGGGAGCAAAGTGTTTTGTGTATGGGGGAGGATCCAACCAGCAACCTGCTGAGCGTGTTTGTCATTGCTTTAATAGAGGGTACCAGAGAGCTCCCTCAACAATACTGTATGCGAGAAGGATCTTGGAATTGTCGATCACAAGCTGAATATGAGCCAACAATGTGATGTGGCTGCAAAACAGGCAAATGCTATTTTGGGCTGCATTAATAGAAGTATAGCTTCCAAAACGCGTGAAGTACTAGTTCCTCTCTCCTCGGCACTGGTTAGGCCTTATCTGGAGTACTGTGTCCAGTTCTGGGTACTGCACTTTAAGAGGGATGCAGACAAGCTGGAAAGGGTTCAGAGGAGGGCAAGAAAGATGATCAGGGGACTGGAAACAAAGCCCTGTGAGGAGAGACTGAAAGAACTGGGGATGTTTAGCCTTGAGAAGAGAAGGCTGAGGGGAGATAGGATAGCGCTCTTCAAGTACTTGGAAGGTTGTCATAGAGAGGAAGGCCAGGATCTCTTCTTGATCATCCCAGAGTGCAGGACATGGAATAATGGGCTCAAGTGACAGGAAGCCAGATTCCGGCTGAACATCAGGAAAAACTTCTTGAGTGTTAGAGCAAGACGACAATGGAACCAATTCCCTAGGGAGGTGGTGGGCTCTCCCACGCTGGAGGCATTCAAGATGAAGCTGGACAGCTGCCTGCCAGGGATGCTTTGACCTGGATTCCTGCATTGGGCAGGGGGTTAGGTCTTGTAGGCCCCTTCCAGCCCTACTATTCTATGATTCTATGACTGCACTTTGTGGCTGGTCCTAGTTCTTCGCATTTCACTTACGTGCTGGTATAGCCACGTGACAGATGCACCCCCAGCTCAGCTTGCGTGCCTCGTTCTATGTCCACGTGGCATGTGGGTGTCATCACCAGCACGGTCCCTGATTGGAACCAGGACAGGACACTTAGACCGCTTCCCCAGGCCTGTACTCTGCACCTAGTGCCTGTGGGTATTAGCTGAAGTCTCAGAGCCCTGGAAAGGACCACCGGTGCTGATGTCTGCCCTGGGCTTCAGGCATTCTGGAACACTGTGGGGAAAATAAAAAGGCGTCTCTGTTGGGAATATTGCAACCTCGTCTGCAAGTTACTGGAAGGGGGCAGTGTTGCAGTTAGTTAAGTCCTGGGAATTTAGACCACTGCTAGCCTCAGGATCTCTATAGCCTTCAGTGTGGTTTCCTGTGATTTCTTCCTTTTGCTCCTCCCCTTCCTCCTCTCCCCCCCCCCAACTTCCACCTTTGCTGGGAGCACATGAGTTTGTTCTCTCACTTCTGCTGGTGTGTAGAAAACAAACGGGACTAAACACACTCTTTTTTGAAACTCTACGCCATGCCGGCATTTTATACACAAGAACATTTGTGAATAAAACTATTTTACCTCTTCTTCACTGAAGAAGGGTGTGGTCTGCTTTCTTATTCGAAGAAAGACTTGTGTGTGTGTGGGACCGGTAAACACTCATTCCATTTTGCCTTTTCGTTTAGCCTCTGCTAATTGCCTTCCTAACAGGAGGCATCGCGACTAAATAATCCTATCAGTCTCATAGCTATCCATTGCTGCCAAGTAATGCCGCAGCGGGGTGGGGTGGGGATCAGCAAAGGAAGGGGCCCATGGCAGAGACTTTGCTGAGTTCCCCACAAAGCTCATGCTGGACCTCCCACTCCCTTTTATCCTCACAGTAACCCTGCGATGTAGGCTAGTCTGAGGGAGAATGCCTGCTCCACGTTCACTAGGTCAGCTTTGTAGCACAGGGACATTTTGAACCCAGGTTCCCGCTGCTCAGTCTCAGTCCAACCACTGTGCCACATTGCATCTTGGCAAATATCTCTGCCTGCTCTGTTAGTGCCCTGAATTTCCTGTGCCAGGATTTACCTAGTGAAGGCTGTTCTTGCCATGTGTCTCAACATCCCCCCAGCCTTCAACTCCTCTTGAGTGCTTGAGAAAAACGTCTCCATGTCCCCTGCACTTTTCAGCCCCAGCTGAAAGAACCACGTCAGTTCATGGTGCATTCATGTCCCACAAAGGAGTTATTAGCGCCAGGCTGTGTGGGTTTGAGCTCCGCTGAGTTTCCCACACTTTCCCCCTCCGTGCTGGGACAATAGACGTGTGCCTTGCGACTACGGGCGACATTAGTGCTTGAGCCTGAAAGCATGGCAGGAGAGATGTCCAAGTCCCAAAAGACCATCTGGTTAGTAGTTACAATCCAGCAACGAGGGTCAGGAGCTGGAGGTGGGAGGGACACGCTCTTGGACACCATTACAGCCGTTTTAACCCGCTTCATAAATGAGTGGCCTGTCAGTCTCCGGCTCCCCAGTGAAAAGGTGAGCTCTGTCCAAAGCCGTTCGACACTGCTGGGCATTGTCCAACAGGGATGCAGTACAGCCGGTGCAGTAGAGTAGACTTGATGCAGGAAGACTCGAGTTCAAATTCCATAATGCTCCCTGTGATCAATTGGGCAAGTCACTGGCTTTGGGTCTAATCTATCTACCTCACAGGGTTGTTGGAAGCATAACATGGGATAGCCAGCCAGCTGCCCATGGGAAACCCACAAGCAGGACAGGAGTGCAACAGCACTCACACACCCATGTTCCCCAGCAACTGGTGTACATAGATTTACTGCCTCTGATACTGGAAGTAGCATAGAGCCATCAGGACTATTAGCCATTGATAGCCTTCTCCTCCATGAATTTGTCTAATCCCTTTTTAAAGCTGTCCAAATCGGTGGCCCTACCAGAGAAGAAGCGTTTCCGGGTGCAGTTTGGGTGATTTAAGCTGCACGGAGAAAGTTCCAGTCTGAACCTTTTTCTCCTGACCATTCGACTTGGATTCCTTGTCCCTAGGGGAAATCACATGTAAGAACCTAAGGAGAGCCATGCTGGATTGGACCAAGGGTCCATCTAGTCCAGCATGCTGTTCACACAGTGGCCAAACTGCTCTTGACCAGGAAACCACAAGCAGGACAAGAGCGCAACAGCATCCTCCCACCCATGTTCCCCAGCAACTGGTGCACATAAATTGGTAGCTGTTATTAAATCTTCTGGCAGTGAATTTTAACTATGTGCTGAGTGATCTTTCGCCCAGTTTTAACTATGTTTTAACTATGTGCTGAGTGATCTTTCGCCCAGTTTTAACTATGTTAACTAGTTTTAACTATTTTAACTATGTGCTGAGTGATCTTTCGCCCAGTCCCCCATCAGCAATCCGGGGAGAATAATCCCGGCCTACCGTATAGGGCTGTTGTTTGGATTACTGCAATACATTCACATTTTCGAGACTGACTTCCATATATTCTCAAAGATTTCATAAAAGCCCATGGTGAATTGCAACCTCCCCCAACTGGGAGTCCTCCGGATGTGTTGGACTGCAACTCCCAGAATCCCCCAGCCAGCGCAGCTGGGAATCTGGGGGTTGTAGTCCATTACATCTGGAGCGCATTGAGCTGAGGATGGCCGGTGTGGTGTTAATGTAAAGGAATTGCCCTCTTGGCCTCAAATGAAAGAGGACCGAGATTTTAAAAACAAATGCAAACTGGAGAGACATCACTTCAGATTTTGAAGTAAGTGTAATAATCCCCGTCACCATCTAAAGAGCACCCCCAATACTCCCCCTGCCCATAATCCAAGAGGCTAAAATTACGTACCTACACAACTTTCTGCAATCTGGGGAGAATGATATCTCACAAGGGCCTCAGTAGGATTAAGAACATAAGAACATAAGAAGAGCCCTGCTGGATCAGGCCAAGGGTCCATCTAGTCCCGCGTTCTGTTCACACAGCGGCCAACCAGCTGTCAACCAGGAACCCACAAGCAGGACACGAGTGCAACAGCACCCTCCCGCCCATGTTCCCCAACAACTGGTGTACATAGGCTCACTTCCTCTGTTGCTGGAGGTGGCACATAGCCATCAGGACTAGTAGCCATCGATAGCCTTCACCTCCAGGAATTTGTCTAACCTCCTTTGAAAGCCCTCCCAATTGGTGGCCATCACTCCATCCTCTGGTAGCGAGTTCCATAGTTTAACTCTGCGCTGTGTGAAGAAGCCTTTCCTTTTATCTCACCTGAATCTCCCACCAATCAGCTCCAGAGAACGATCCCGGGTTCTAGGATGACACGTGCAATGCCTATACATGGGTTAAATATTAATGAATGAATGTTTCCTGCCCCCTGACATTTTTTTTGCCCCTTCCGAAGGCAGAGGCCACTGTGGCAATTTCTCAGTAGTCGGTGGAGGTGACAGTGAACCTCACAAGACTGGTGCTTCTCTCTTAATCGTTCCCCTCACACACACCCTACCCTGCCCTCAAATTTGGCGGTGGCGGCAAAAAAATAAAAATAATATTGGGCCACTTGCTAATTTTGGCCTTTCTAAGGACCTGTAGTTGATTTTTTTTTAGCTGCCAAATTCAGTGGCCGTCGTAGGAGTATAGCCGATGGGAGCGAGGGGGGGGGGGTCCAGGGACTAGAAATTGGCCTGAAGTTCTCCACATTTCTTTTTTAAACACACCTACTTTTCAGGATATACTTGTATATCCTTGTATAACCTATTCAGCGGGCTGTGTGACAATAGAGGAAATGGCCTTGGAAGGTAGTGGTCTGTCGTTGGTTGGTGGATTTTAAGCAGAGGGTGGATGGCCACATCTCAGGGATGTTGTCGCAGCAGAACTTCTTCATTGGCCGGGGTTGGACTAAATGACCGTCGAAGTTCCTTCCAAGTCTGTGATTCCATAATCTATTTCTACAGTAGAAAAATGAAATGGGTGCCTGGTCCCTAGGGATGGTGCCATACTTTTTGCCATCACCATCTTCCACCCTTTTCAGCGATGCCTTTTCATGCGTCCCTGGCTATGTTGGTGGGCTCTCCTCTGGCATGCTTACCTCGTGGCAACATGGGGAGTTCACAGCACTGTCTGGGACTGGCCATTTTGTTTTCCCACAATGCACCAGAGCAATGCTACATCGAGGCCTTGAGAAAAATTAAAATGGCAGCTCAAAGACCCAGTTGCTCAGGGCAGAGGGCCGTGCTGGGCCCTGCCAGGGTGGACCCCAGGCTGGCTGGTACAAAACCAACACAGCAGGGGCATGTACCAGTTGTAGGGGAACCAGCAAATTGCCCACACACACCCCAGGCCCCTCCGCAAGCCAGATGATGCCGGTCAGCAGGCAAGGTCAATTTTGCCTTTCTCTGTGCTGAGAGAGGCCCAGAGTTCCACGCCTCTCTCAGCATGGAGAAAGGGCTGAAGCACCAGCTGGAGAAGCTCAAGCTAGGAGGCTGTGACCACCCTTTGTGGAGAAGGCAGGGGGCAGGCAAAGCCAGGGACTCAACTGGTGCTTCTCCAGAGACTGGCTTCATGCATCCCACACCTTCCCCGGTTGGGGATAACGTGGTGCAGGCAAAGCACGTGTAAGGGGAATCATTATGAGCTATGGCCCTATCTGGACAGGGAGAACCTGGTTTCAGTCACCTATGCCCTGGTAATCTCCAAGTTAGATTACTGCAATGCACCCTACATGGGGCTGCCCTTGAAGACTGTTCAGAAACTGTAGCTTGTGCAAAATGCGGCAGCCAGATTAATAACTGGGACCAGAAGGTCTGAGCATATAAGCCAATTCTAGCCCGCTTGCATTGACTGCCTATATGTTTCCAAGCCCGATTCAAGGTGCTGGTTTTAACCTATACAGCCTTACATGGCTTGGGACCGAAATACCTGACAAAATGCCTCTCCCAACCTGAATGTACCCGGACACTACAATTGACATCTGAGGCCTTCCTCCGAGTGCCGCCTCCAAGGGAGGCTCGGAAGGCGGCAACAAGGGAGAGGGCCTTCTCAGTGGTGGCCTCCCGAGTGTGGAATGAGCCCCCCACTGTGGCCCGCCTGGCGCCAGCGCTGTCACCGTTTTGGCACCAAACGGTGACAGGTTAAGACTGCCCTCTACTCCCAGGCATTTAATGGCATACGACGGGACATCTGTTTGCTGTCTTGAACAGGACTATTATGGGAAAATGGTTTACCGAGATTGCTTTTTAGCTGTTTAAATTGTTTTAAATTCTGTGTGTTGAAATTTTTTAGACTGTTTTTATTTTTCATAATGTCATATTTTTGTAATATCGTTACTGGATCTTTTATGAATTATCGTAAACTGCCCAGACAGCTTCGGCTATGGGGCAGTATAGAAAAAAATATAATCCTCCTCCTCTCTCCTCCTCCCACCTGCCAAGCCCACGGCAAACTCCAAGCAAAGGGCGTGGGTCGGGGTGGGGAGTGGACGAGGCCCACGGAGGGAGCACAAGCTTCCAGCAGCAAGATGGGGAACTCCCATGGCTGGATTAGGCCGGTGGGCTGAAGGTTCCCCACCGATGCAGTAGAGGGTGCATCGTGCAATTCCATGGGTTCCCCTAAACTGGCGCATGTCAGGACCTCCTACCCTGGAACACACATTTTTAACGTTCCCCTCGAACAAAGCGACATCTGGAAAACAAACGCGTTAGGCAGAGGGCTCGGTTTTCTCACGGATGCCTTCGCTGGCAACGTGCTACCCTTTTACTTTATTTTATTATGACGTGGGGGAGTGTCCAAAGACCTCGACACGGCCCCGGGATGTATTGTAGGCCCGGCGCTTCGGGTTTCTGTGAGGCAAAGAAAACAGAAGTGCTGGAAGCTCTCTGAAGTAAGCCTGAAAGAAGCCCCAACGGGAGGAGCACTTCCTAATATGGGGTGGGTGGGTGGGGGGAGACTAAATTGATCTCTGTTCTATAACAGGCCATTGTCAAGAAGAGAAAGAGAGTGAGGGAAACAGCCAGTGCCATAGTATTCATTGTCAGAGTCTGAATGGGCTTATCTCTTTGTTCAAGACAGATGTTGGCCATGGAGGCCTTGATTTCTTCCCCTATATTTTGTGGGAAAGCTGGGGAACGAGTCATCTCAGGACCATTTTGAGCCTTTCAAGAGGATTTTGAAACACACACACACACACCGCCAACAGCAAGGCCATACAAGATGGAGGCAAGGAGCCTTGGTTCACGATCCTTGCCCTTAAAAAAGAAGATGAAGAAAGGGGATTTGGTTACCAAGGACTGTGGGTTTCGTAAGAGTTTTGCTTCTTAATGATGATTTTGGTGATAGCCCACCCTGTCACAAGGACTCGGCGCAGATTAGAGCAAGAACCTAAGAAATGCATTTGCAGTATCATGCTCAAGGTGCATCTAGCCCACTATCCCATTTCCGACAGTGGACAGCCAGATGACGCTCACCAGCAGGGCAAAAGGGCAACAGCTTTCCCTCTGTTTTATGTCTGGTATTGACAGGCACACTGCCTTTATACCTTTATACATGGACACTCGATTTATTTGTCACGGCTAAAGGCCACGAAGAGACCTAGCCTCATCCATAAACCTGTGTGTGTTTATTTTTTCATTTTAAAACATCTGTACTAGTACCCAGCCCCACACCTCGTGATGGTGAGTTACATATATTTAACGTATGCATTGTATGAACAAGTTTCTCCTTTTGGCAGTCCTTAATATATTTTAATTAGGGTGCAATCCTATGGGGATAGGCGGCCGCCTCCAAACTCAGAGGCAACTGCCTATCCAATGCAAGGGCGGGGGAAGAAGCACAGAGGAGATGGTCCCCTCTGCGCTTCTCCTGCCCTGCATTTGCGGCTAGACAGCCAATTTCAGCTGTCTACCCGGGGGAAGGCAGAGTTGGGGAGGAGACTGCCGGATGACACATAGGATGTGTCATACTGGCATTTCCACCTTCCCCGTCCCAGAATGCCCCCTCCCCCCCCACACACACTCCTCTTCTGAGTGTGGAGCACGGGGCTGTTCCATGCTACCTGCAAGGCAGCACAGAAGGGGGGAAGGTTGGTTCTCTGGGAGCCGACCTCGGAGTGCAGGCTCCGAGGTCAGTTCCCGGAAACCCACATATCCTATGGCCGTCTAGCCGCTGACAAGCGGCCATAGGATTGCTCCCTTAATGGCATTTATTTTAATCTAACTTTTTCCCAAGTCCAAAAATGTTTGGGAAACATTTTTCCCAAACATTTTTGGACTTGGGAAAAAGTTAGATTAAAATAAATGCCATTAAGGGAGCAATCATTTGGCTCAGCACTGAGCATCAGTGCTGAGCCAAAAAATGATTTTGGGTTGAGTATTTGGAGGTGCCAGAAAAGCCAAGGGCAAAGGCTGTTTAGAAGAAAAGGATGTTTCATGCAATAAAAGAACTCTCAGGTCCTTCTCCAGGGTACTGTAAAAAGACAATATATACTGTTTCTAGGTTCAAATGTCCACCATTGTATATCACATAAATCATATAAACGTGCATCATCATATAGAATTATAAATTTTTAAAAGGTTGATGCATAAAGAGTGAGAGGCTCAAAACATGCAAGCTATTTACAAACATTCACATATCGGAAAGATAAACCGACTCTCGTGTTAGCATGTAACATAATAAAGTATAAATGTAGAAAAAGATAACACAAAGAATGCAAGACCCCAAGCATACAAACTATTTACAAACATTCACGTATCGGGAAGATAAACTGATTCACTTGTTAGAATGCAACGGATATCATTTACTCCATATTCCCAGTTCCTGTGGGGCTTCCCCTCTTTGTTGGTTTTGAATATTTGGAAGGCAGGGATGCAAAGGGCGGAGACCAATTTGGGGGGAATAGGGGTGAACTCACCACTCTGTCCTGGACAGTGGCGTCGTGGAGGCGGGGCTCGCAGGGACGCAGCCCCGGCGCTTTTTCATGAGCAGGGACTCTGATGTCATCTGCCACCCCTCAGAATCCCCTGTCCCCTCTGAGCTGAGCTGTGATCCTCACTGTCGCTGTGGGGGGAAGGAATTTTCCAAGCAACACTATATTGTTCCATGTCGGAATGCAAAGTCTTTGGGATGACTTGGTCTGGAATGGGCCATTAAGACCTCTTCGCTTTACCAAAGACGTGCTCCTGGTGGAGATGAAAACTCCTAGACCTGGTTTGTTGATATGGATCGACACAGCGGCCTGAAATGTTTGGACTGCCCTTGGAGACCATCGCAATGAGCGCTTGCATTTCCAAATTTACACCTGTGTGTGTATGTGTGTGTAGTTCAATCCAGCTGGGTGTGTGGACGTTTCTGTTGGAGGGGGAGGGGGAGATATAATGAAGGAGCTGAGGGAAGGCTAATGGGTAATGTTGGGGCACTAAGGGAGTGTGCAAGGGGGCTGTTTAAATGAGAATGGATATGTCCATGCGGGCTGAGTTGAGAGGGTGAAGCTTCCATAGAGTATCATATTTTGAAAACCTAAAATGTTTGTGCTTGGGTGAGTGGGTGAAAAAGATGTTAACACCCCTGCATTTTTGCTCAGGCGTCCAATTGAAATACCCCTGCCTTCCTCTCAGCTGCACTGTCTTTGGATCCCAGTTGAAGGCTGTCTTCTGTCTTATCTTACAAGGCTGCACAAGCTTAGAAGGGGGCGTGGCTGTGATTGTCAGGAAGGGACCCTGCCCTTCTGAATTTGCCACTGCGCTACTGCTCCTGGAGCTGTTTTAGCTTTCCCCCACTTGCTGGGGGGTTTATCCAAAATCCCCCAGGGGCAACACTAGGCGATGATGCAATATCACTCCCAAATGCTTTGAGTGTGGGGCGGGCGGGGGGGGGGGAGGATAGCAACTGCCAAAAGTAGCTCTGGAGGTGGGCAGAAAGTTCTACTTCTCAGCCCCATATTCCCCTCTCCACTGGCTGGAATGACCCCACCCCACCCCGTTTTACCATCCGCAAATGGGGTGGTGCAATGGGAAGGGGGCATTTCGGCTCAGCCTTAGCAGAGATCTTTGCATGCAATCAGGGAGCGCGTGGCCCATGGCTGCATGTGCAGATCGGTGGACTGGGGTGCTGATCCCAACGCAGACATAAGAAAAGGAGGAAGTGGGAACTGCAACAAAATGTTGCAGTATATCTGTACCCCCTAACAGAAGTGCTCCAGGTCTCAATAAGCTCTTGGGGCTCAAGCAGGATGTTCCATTCTTCTCACCAACACCACCCTGCCATGCCCGCCACTTTTCTATTCCAAATTATATTTAACATTCCATGGCTCATGATGGCCACTAACCCTGCTCAATCCTCAATGGTTTTCTTTAATGTTTTGCATTCCCCGGAGCATGCCGATATGTCCCTCTTCTTTCTCAGCGGCTCTTTTTTTGGCTGCAATCCTGTCGCCGCTCACTCACCTGAAATCACTATTAGAGGGAGAGATAGGCCAGGAGATCTCTAGCTCACACACACCATGCATAGGAAAACAACGTAGGAAGAAAACAGCTGCTCTCTTTCGATTCTGCCCCATCCACCCCCTATAGATCCATGTGGTATCCTCTCTGCCGGGTTGCATTCAATCAATTCAAGGCCAGGTGGGAGGTAGAAAGGTTCAGGTCCAGCCCTAGGATAAATAGTGCCCTGGGTGAGGAGTGCCTTTGGTCCCCCGTCCCCCTGTAGTCTGTTTTGCAGGGCCACCCAGAGAGGATTTATGGGGCCTGGTGGTACAGGTGTGATGTCCATCGAGAACGACATGGCTCAAACCCGTGATCTCTCAGCCACCGGGCTACAGTTTCTACAAGCCAAAGCTCGAAAACCACATTCTGAGCTGTGGCAGTGCACCATGCAACACAGCAGAACTATCACAGGTTTCACTCTTAATATTTTTTTTTGGTTTGGTAGCAGTTCCTATCATTTAACAAGCATTCTTTCCTTTAGAATATCCATTAGTTTTATCTTTAAAAATAATAAAGAAAAGATATACATAAAAAAGGTATCCAGCTGACCTCTTGCAGCTTACGGTTTTATTTTATTATTATTTATATAGTGCTTATAGTGTTTACACTATTTAAACATGAGCATTTACAGAGGTTCAAAGTGCTCAGTAACGTTGCCTCAGGGTAAAGCTGCGTCCCCCTGATTTATACCTAGCGGAAGTAACAGCAAAGTGGAAACTGAAAAAGAAACATACTCTCAAGCTAACAGAAGGAAGATCGTTTTTGTAGTTCGTACCCAAACAACCTGTAGAACCTTGAAAGAAAGGTTACAAACTCTTGCCTTTTGCCACCCTAGTTCAGTGCAGAAAGTACATTCAAAGCACATAGCCACTGAGCTCAGCTGGGCGCCCCCTCCGCTTAGCTGGGCACCCCCTCAGCTACCACAGGGGGAAGAGGCATTTCAGGCTGCAGTTCTGTAAGGCTGCAAACCATCGGTTATCCACCCCCATTTGAACTCACATTTTTCTCTGCCTTTGCTTTTCTTGCCGGCCCTATCGTTAGGTAAAGTGAGGTGGCTGCCTCAAGCCAGTGATCTGGGGTATTATGAAAGGGCAGCAAATGGCTAGTTAACGTATCATTATGGTATTTGTACAGCCAGGGAGTGGGGTGATGTGCTTTTGTGATTCTCTACCTCAAGTGCCAAAATAACTGTGCAGCTGTGGGAACAGCTCCATTCATAGCTCCAGTTTAGGCCGCAAAATGTCTTAGGCCAGCCCTGAAGATGGCATCTTTCATGTCAGTGTCATCATTTCGACGCTGTGCTTTCCTGTGAGATGTTTTGGTGGAACTGTGACGATAAATAAATATAACCAGCTCTTTTGAGTGCTGGCCTCTCCCGTTCAAGCCATGCATATTATTATGTCTTCCTTAGACTTTTTCCCTCGCTCCCCTTCCCTCCCTTCTAGCACCGATGGATGTGAGTGGCCCAGGACTGTGACTTTGGAATGCAATGGATCTCAGACCAGGTCTTCCCGCAGTTCCGCTGTGCAGCGTTGCGTCCTCCACCAGTTGGTACGGGCAGAAGGTTATTCTCTCTGGGGCATTGACAGTCAACGTAGCGTGCGCTAAAGAGATGCCTCCTCTATTATCTGACCGTGTGCCCGGATTGGCTGTGCGACTGTGGGAAACACCAAGAAATCCAAAACCCACATAACTGCTGAGCCAGTTGAAGATATAAATAGAGGCGCTGGGAGAGATTTGGAGCATAAGGGTTGCATTTGGCATTAGAGACAGAGCAGCTGACACACGGATCAGGGTGCTTAGCTGTCAGAGGCATAAGGATGGCTCCTAGCAACAGCTGCGTGGTCCATGTGGAGGAGGAGAGGTTGCTGGTGAAGGAGAAGAACAAGGTAACTCAGGACTTCCGCAAAACAATTTTTGTAGAGTTGTTCTCCTAGTGCTGGTCCACACCTGTACATTCATCCCATGATGCCTTGTGTGTGTGAACGGCCCACCACAGATATAACCCTACAGGTAGAATGTTTTGGGGATTCTCCTTGCATCACTTCAATCTGCCGTGCTTTTATTTATGTATTTATTTATTAAACAAAATGGAGTCCATTCACACATTCAGGGTTCCGTCATCAAGGTTAGAGAAACTAAGAGATCGATGTGCATGTGTGAACTGGAAGGGATTGTGTAACTGGTAGGAAGGAAGACTGGTGTGTTTATAGAGGGATAGCTTGGGATGGATGGATGGATGGAAAGATAGACAGATCTGTTACCATCAAACATGAGTCTAGATAGATGGGTAGACAACATGGTGCCCTCCAGATGTGTTGGACTACAATTCCCATAATCCCTGGCCACTGGTCATGCTAGCTGGGGCTTATGGGAGTTGCCATGCAAAACATCTGAAAGGCATCCAGTTGCCTACCCCTGGAGAGAGAGATCAGGGTGGGAGATCTGTTATGTTGGTGGTGTCCCCCCCCCTCCCACAAAGCAAACAGATGGAAATTCTATGCCAGTGTGGTGAGAGTGTTAGACTGGGAATCGGGAGATCCAGGGTCTAGTCCCCACTTGGCCATGGAAGCTCATTGGGTGACTTTGGGCTAGTCACAGGCTCTCAGCCCAACCCACCTCACAGGGTTGTTGTGAGGATAAAAGGGAGAGGAGAAGGATTACGTACAACGCCTTGGGTTCCTTAAGAGGGAAAAAGGTGGGATATAAATGTAATAAAGAAAGAAAGAAATATTCTGCTATTCTAAAATGACAAGAAGCTGAGTGGGTGGATGGAAGTTGTGCTCCCACAAAGCTTTGCATTATAATCTCTCCCTGGACGCAGACGGGTGACCTGCACGCGTGATTTTGTATAACTTTGTGGCCTCCATCTTTCTCCTTGCCAGTTGAGGAAGCCGGTGGTGGAGAAAATGCGTCGTGACCGGATTAACAGCAGCATCGAGCAACTGAAGGTCTTGCTGGAGAGAGAATTCCAGAGACATCAGCCAAACTCCAAGCTGGAGAAAGCCGACATCTTAGAAGTGGCCGTCAGTTACCTGAAGCAGCAGCATCAAATACAGGGCCAGGGTGAGTGCAGAATCGCCAGGTGTTCGCACCCTCAGATCCCTGGGCCTCTGGAGCAAGCTCTGTAAAACAGGTCACTGAGGCTATTTGTATGCAAGGTACAAAAAAGAGTAGCAACGACGAAAAGCAAGGCCACTGATTTAGGATGTTTCTCCTAGTTCAGTCTCCCACAAAAAGGACTCATTTGCACTTAGCTTTGGAGGTGTACAGCTTCAGAAATGTAATGCGTGTGTGTGGAGGGGGGAAAAGGAACACAATTGCAATCATGAGTATCCTGTAGATATATTATTTAGGGAGGCAGGATCAGTTGACCTGTGCCAGACCCAGGTTTGCCCTGCTGTGAAACATGTCAAATGGTGTCAGGGATGAGTCTAAAGGATGCTCTGACTTGGATTCCTGCCTTGAGCAGGGGGTTGGACTCGATGGTCTTGTTGGCCCCTTCCAACCCTATAATTCTAGGATTCTATGATTCTATGAGGCTGGGCAGCCATCTGTCAGGGATGCTCTGACTTGGATTCCTGCCTTGAGCAGGGGGTTGGACTCGATGGCCTTGTTGGCCCCTTCCAACCCTACAATTCTAGGATTCTATGAGGCTGGGCAGCCATCTGTCAGGGATGCTCTGACTTGGATTCCTGCCTTGAGCAGGGGGTTGGACTCGATGGCCTTGTAAGCCCCTTCCAACCCTACAATTCTAGGATTCTATGAGGCTGGGCAGCCATCTGTCAGGGATGCTCTGACTTGGATTCCTGCCTTGAGCAGGGGGTTGGACTCGATGGCCTTGTAAGCCCCTTCCAACCCTACTATTCTATGATTCTGTGATAAGCGCCTTGAGAATCAGAATTCTGAATTGGAGCAGTAGTTAGATCAGAGGCCAAGGGAGGGACCCTCCCTAGTGAGCTGGGAGAGGGTCCTCCCAAGACCTTGACCAACAGATGGCCCAGACTGAGTCCCTGCCCCCTCCCTCCACTGTGAGAACACAAATTTCCGAGGAGGAGGAAGAGGGGTGTGACTTGACAGACGCTAGGGCATGACACAAAGCAAAGCAGGAAAAGTTCAGGGCAGGGCTCAGATGCTCCACGTGGATAGCCACTCTTGGAAGCCAAGGTAGGAAGGAGCCACCCTAAGGGAGGGGCATCATCACTGTGAAGCAAGGTTGGCCCAGAGGTTCATACCCAAACTGCCGGCAACTTTCTCTCCCTGTGGTTCATCTCCTTTGCTTAGAAAGAGTTGATTAGTTGTTCAGAGCCTGGAGGCAGCCTGAGAATTTTCCTGGAATCTGCATTTGTAGAGAGACTAGGCTCTAGCAAAATAAAGTCATATTAGCCTGAAGCTCTGTCTGCTGTGGTGTTGATTGTGAAGGGAAAGGATGATCCAAGCCTGACAAATGGTTCCATAACATGAAACCCACAAGCAAGACGTGAGCACAACAGCACCCTCCCCACCCCAGCAACCGGTATGCCTCTAAACCTGGAGGTAATCCGTAGCCATCCTGACTAGTAGCCATTGACAGCCTCCATGAATATGTCCAATCCCCTTTATAAAACTGTCCAGGCAATCGGTATATCTTGTGGCAATGTTGTTGGGGCTGGGGAAAGGGTGGGATTTAAAAAACCTAATAAATGAATGCGACATCATAAATAAAAGATCTCACGCCTGCCTTCTGCCTTGCATCTGAACACTCCATTGACATGTTGCTGTTTTTATTCTCTCTCTCTCTCTCTCTCTCTCTAGCATTCAGCCACAAGAGCCCAGAACTTGATTTTAACACAGGTTACCTGCGTTGCTTGAGGGAAGCGGTGTATTTCCTCTCCTTCTGCGAACCCAAGAGGGAAACCCAAGCCCGGTTGATTAAGCACTTCTGCAAAATCCATGCGATTGCAGATGGTGCGCGCCCAGCTACTGCCACAGCCTCTGTCATGTGCTGCCTGCCACCATCTCCTTGCCCCCCACCCAAGAAACGATCTACTAACAAAAGCCCACCGGCTGTTGCTGCTGCCATCTGGAGACCATGGTAGAGGCCCTGCTGGCCTTCCTCGATAAGTATCCGCAAAATTACAGACCGACTAACTAATAAACCTAGAGGGGTCTTTGATTTTAGGATCCCTCTTTAAAAAGTAGGAAACATTTGATTTCCAAGGTGGTGGTGGAGGACAGTTGAGTTCTTGTTCTGTAGCAAGGAATAGTCATGTCTTGTAAAAAGATTTCCTTCACAATGAAGGCTTGTGCCTGCATCTCACAATGGATGCGCTGCTCTTATGGGCCGCTGCGACAGAGAGACTGGGTCTTTTTTTCCTTTGCGGAGCAAAATGGGAAAACAACAACTCCCAGCCGGTTTTGCTGGAAAGATGCCTCCTTGATATCAGAAGAATATCGCCAAGAACTTCAACAGCGTCTGTTGGAGGATGGACTCTCTGTTCGCGTTGTCCTTCAGAAAGAAGGGGTATTTATTTGTGGAGGGGCAGGGTGGGGGGTGAGCTGTAGTTTGTATCAAAGTGTTAAGGAAGTTATTATGATAACAAAAGGGCCCTACGGGACATTTTGTTAGGGTTTGCTCTATGTGTGAGCACTTCTCTCATTTTGAGGGAGAACATGATGCCTTTTGTAAAGGAAAAAACACATTTATTTATCTTTAATAAGGAGGAAGCAATGTGTGTGTTGTATAATGTTGGCTGAACATGAACTATTTGGAACGCTTTTATAAAGTCATGGTGTGTTCATCCCGCATGATGTTAAATGTGATTTGAATTTCTTTGAAGGAAATGCCAATAAAAATCATATATATATTTATATTTTATATTTTATAAATATATTTTATAAAATATATTTTATAAATATATTTATATATATTTGGTATATATTTGTCCATGAATGAATCCTTCTTTTCAGACCTGGAGTAGCTAGGTTAGGAAGCCGTGAAAACCCAGTTCGAGGGCTTCATCACACAAGGCTAAAAATCCTGCAATTTACCAGGGCTTCTGCTTCCGGAATCTTTGTGGGATTGGATTGGGTCTTTTCCACGTGGCTCTTTAAAAAAACTACACTTCTATGTGTTTCATCACAAAGCCACTAGGTGGCGCTGTTGTTTTATTTGCAATAAAGGTGACTTTAAACAGTATACCCTCATTTATATCGACTCCATGGTGGGAGAAGGGAAAATGCCGGACTTTTGTCCTCAATGGAAAACAACGCAATAGAGCTCACAAAGAGTGGGAGGTTCCCTGGAGGAGGGCTGCGTTGTTTACAGGACCCGCAAACTTCTGTGACTAAGCAATCTCCATAGCAGGATAAAAGCCCAGTGTGAAGGAGCCCCAAATCTCGCCTCGATCATGAACCCACTAGATACAAGCCACTATCTTTAAAAACAGAAGAACATAAGAGGGCCAAGTGCTGGACCAGACCAAGGGCCCATCCAGTCTGCGTTTCTCGCCTGGCTGACAGGATGCCTCTGGGTAGCCCACAAGAAGGGTATAAAGACAACAACCCTTTTCTGCTGTTTGTCTCTAGTGTCTGGTATGCAGGGGTATACTGTCCCTATTCCTGGAAGTTCCATTCCTATCAGGGCTAATAAGGACATAAGAAGCGTCGTGCTGGATCAGACCAAAAGCCCTATGGAGTCCAACATCCTGTTTCCCCAAGTGTACAAGCAGGACACTGTGGGGAGCACAGAAGCAGGACATTCACCAGCAACTGGGAATCAGCACAGTACCCCTGAACCTGAAGGTTGGTCTAGAATAGTGCTGCAAGATTACTAACTAGAACTGGACGCTTCGACCACATCAGGCCTGTGTTCTAATAGCTACGCTGGCTCCCAGTCCATTTCTGAGCACAATTTAAAGTGTTTTTGTCAGGGTTGGCGTTCAGGGTAGGCGTGGCTGGGCCTCTGCTGAGGGCCCTTGCCTCAGCAGCGGCCCACTGACAAGAGGCCCCCAGATTTGCTCCTCCTCCTTTTCACCATTGCAACCTGCTCATTTTTCCTGCCTCTCATTCCGGCCCAGACAAAAATGATGGAGAGAAGGAGGAGCAGGTCGTCCCGTGAAGCTGATTGGTGGGAGATTCAGGAAAGATAAAAGGAAGTACTTCTTCACACAGTGCAGAATTCAGCTATGGAATTTGCTACCACGGGATGTAGTGAGGGCCACCAATTTGGAGGGCTTTCAAAGGGGGGTGGACAAATTCCTGGAGGAGAAGGCTATCCATGGCTACTAGTCTTGATGGCTATGTGCTACCTCCAGTACCAGAGGCAGTGAGCCTGTGTACACCAGTTGCTGGGGAACATGGGCGGGAGGGTGCTGTCACGCTCCTGTCCTGCTTGAGGGTTCCCGGTCGACAGCTGGTTGGCCACTGTGTGAACAGAATGCTGGACTAGATGGACCCTTGGCCTGATCCAGCAGGGCACTTCTGATGTTCTATTGCACTGCCCTCTCACTTCCTGACTCTCTACCTGCCAAGCAAGCAGGCGGTAGCAATGATAAGGAAGAGGTGAAGAACCAACTGGAGCGAATGACAATGGTAGGAGCCCATTGAGGGTGTCTTGCCCAAGGGCTTTAAAAACTTGGAGCTGGTACTGGGTTTAGCCTTTAAATGAAATCCCTGAATGGCTTGGGGTCTTCCCTGATATGCACCTACCTGAACCTTCAGATCTTTTTCAGAGTTCCTGCTCTGAGTGTCCACGCCAAACGAGGTGAGGCAAGTGAGAGGGACTTTTTGGTGGTAGTACTCCATTTGTAGAACAACTTCCCCAGAGAGGCCTGCCTGGCACCATCGTGACGTTATGGACTTTTCAGTGTCAGGGGAAGACATTTTCAGTCAGCCAGGCCATCTAAAAAAACCCCGTATGTCTTTTACCCATGATTTTCCCATTTAAAAATGCATGTTTTAACTGTGTTTTCAGTATCATCCTTTTTATTGTTTTACGCTGTATTTTAATGTTGTATTTGTGAGCCACGCAGAGAACTCGTGTTAAGGGGCTGCTATATAAATATAGTACATAATAAGTAGCCATTGATAGGCAAATATTCCATCAATTTGTCTAATCTCTTTTTAAAGCCATCTAAATTGGTGGCCATTATCAAATCTTGAGGCAGTGAATTCCGTATTTTAACTATGTGCTGACTGCTGAGTGATCTTTTGCCCAGGCCCCCATCAGCAATCCGGGGAGAATAATCCTGGCCTACCGTATAGGGCTGTTGTTTGGATTACTGCAATACATTCACATTTTCGAGACTGACTTCCATATATTCTCAAAGATTTCATAAAAGCCCATGGTGAATTGCAACCTCCCCCAACTGGGAGTCCTCCGGATGTGTTGGACTGCAACTCCCAGAATCCCCCAGCCAGCGCAGCTGGGAATCTGGGGGTTGTAGTCCATTACATCTGGAGCGCATTGAGCTGAGGATGGCCGGTGTGGTGTTAATGTAAAGGAATTGCCCTCTTGGCCTCAAATGAAAGAGGACCGAGATTTTAAAAACAAATGCAAACTGGAGAGACAACACTCGGGAGAATAAGGGAGGGGCCTGAAAGGGAGCTGGGCTCCTTACCAGATTTTGAAGTAAGTGTAATAATCCCCGTCACCATCTAAAGAGCACCCCCAATACTCCCCCTGCCCACAATCCATGGGGCTAAAATTACCTACCTACACAACTTTCTGCAATCTGGGGAGAATGATATCTCACAAGGGCCTCAGTAGGATTAAGAACATAAGAAGAGCCCTGCTGGATGAGACCAAGGGTCCATCTAGTCCAGCGTTCTGTTCACACAGTGGCCAACCAGCTGTCGACCAGGAACCCACAAGCAGGACATGAGTGCAACAGCACCCTCCTGCCCATGTTCCCCAGTAATGGGTGAACATAGGCTCACTGCTTCTGGTTCTGGAGGTAGCACATAGCCATCAGGACTAGTAGCCATCGATAGCCTTTTCCGCCAGGAGTTTGTTTAACCCCCTTTTGAAGCCCTCCAAATTGGTGGCCATCACTACATCCTGTGGTAGTGAATTCCATAGTTTAACTCTGCGCTATGTAAAGAAGTCCTTCCTTTTATCTGTCCTGAATCTCCCACCAATCAGCTTCACGGGATGACCCCGGGTTCTAATATTTTGAGAGAGGGAGAAGAATGTCTCCCTATCTATATTCTCCACACCATGCATAATTTTATCTATCCTGTCCCCCCTCACCCTCTTTTTTCCCAAGCTAAACAATCCCAGCTTTGTAACCTTCTCTCATAGGGGAGATGCTCCAGCCCTTTGATCATTTCAGTTGCCCTTTTCTGCATTTTTTTTTCCAGCTCTACAATATCTTTTTTTAGGTGTGGTGAGTTCTGGTCCAAGATTATTCCAAGTGTGATTTGGATAGGGGCAGTATGGTAGTGGCACTGTCATTCTCAGTTCCTTTCCTAAGTATGCCTGACATGGAGTTTGCCTTTTTTACAGCGGCCGCACACTGGGTCGATGTCTTCATTGAGCTGTCTGCCACAACCCAAGATCTCTTTCCTTGTCAGTCACTGCTGTCTCAGATGCCATCAGCTTATAATTCCAACCCTACTATTCTATGACTCTTCTATGATTTTTTGCCCCAAAGTGCATCACTTTACACTTGCTTACATTGAACCCCATTTGCCATTTAGATGCCCATTATTCACTGCACAGTCCTAGGTAGGTTGACTCAGAAGTTGATCCCATTGAGGGTTCACCGGGATTCACCCCTGAGAAACTATGCATAGGATTGCAGCTTTCATGGACAAGTGATCAGTTACCCCAAACTAATGCCGACTTCTGGTTTTGCAGGGCCTTGGGCAGAGTGGCCCCCACTTTCTCTTGGCGGTTCTTCCTGCACTCCCAGAATAACATTGCACAAAATGTGGCTCACACACAGATACCTAGGGTAGCCAAGTGTCCTATTTTACAAAGGACAGTCCTCTATTTGAAGGTGTCTCCTATTTGAAGGCCTGTCTTATCCAAGTCCACTTTAAGGGGAGGGGAAAAAAACTACAAGGGAGAGGCGGGGAGGGTTTGAAGGGGCCCAGTTAACAGACTGAGCATCAGGCATACAGGACACCTGGTCGTTCTGTATCTCTATTTAAATTACAGTCATTATTTCTAAATTTGCATCAGCAGCACATATCACTTATCATATGCACGTTATGCAAATGTGTAGCATCCTTTGTCCTCTTGCTGGGTGATGCATTTCCTCTTGGGAGGCGACACCTAAGCCTGCTGGCTCTTTGGTTTTATTTTCTAAACCGACAATTGTGCAAAGCCAAATATTGTGAATAAGGTCACATCAGGTTTGGCCGTCAGGGTCAGCCAGTGAAATGGATGAGAAGGAAATATTTCTTGGAATTAATTTATGGAACTCCCTGCCAGAAAATGTGGTGACAGCAGCTGGTTTAGATGGCGACTTGGAAAAGGGATTTGGCAAATTCATGGAGGAGGCAGGGGCCTGTTGGGTGCCTACTCTGAGGGAGGCTTGGAAGACAGCAACAAGGGAGAGGGCCTTCTTGGTGGGGGCCCCCTAATTCCGGGAATTATCTCCCCAATGAGGCCCACCTGGCGTCAACACTGTCATCTTTTTGGCGCCAGGTCAAGACTGTTCTCTTTTTCCAGGCATTTGACAGCATGTGATGAATTTTAATTGATCCTGGATTTGTTTTATGGTTTGGCTGATTGCTCAAGGTTTTTTTTCGATATATGTATTTATTATTTATTTGTGACATTTATATCCCGCCTTTTCTCCTCCTTAAGGAACCCAAGGCGGCATACATAATCCTCCTCTTCTCTGTTTTATCCTCACAACAACCCTGTGAGGTGGGTTGGGATGAGAGTCTGCGACTGGCCCAAAGGCACCCAGTGAGCTTCATGGCCAAGCGGGGACCAGACCCCGGATCTCCCGACTCCCAGTCCATCCCTCTAGCCACTACACCACACTGGCTCTATGTTTTTAAATTTTGCATATTGTATTTTTTAATGTTGTTAACCTTTGTAAACCACCCAGAGAGCTTCGGCTATGGGGCGGTATAGAAATGATGTTGATGAAGATGATAACAAAACAACAATAATAGCTCACTAGAGATGACACACTCAAAGGCACTACACCTCTGAGCACCAGATGCTGGGAGCAAAGAGCAGGCATGGGTTACTGCCATGATGGACTACATCTCCCATCAGCCCCAGCCAGTAAGGGCTGATGGGAGTTGTCATCCAAAACATCTGGAAGGCCCTAGGTTGGGGAAGGATGGCGCAAGCTCTCTGGATGGGGGACTCCCTAGGACCCAGTCCTGCACTGACACGTGCTCTGGATCAGAGCCAGGAAGAGGCCAAGCAACCAGAACCACTGAAAACAGATTGCCCACCATTACTGATCTACTCTTACAACATACCATCCTAAGGAACGTTGGCCATGCTCTTGGTGAACTGAACAAGAGCCCAGAGCCCTCTGTGACATACCCCCAAAGCCTTTTGCAGTGTTCAGGGGACCTCTGCGACAGATGTTCAGGGGTCCCTTGTCAAACCGGTCGATATGGAACTTGATCCTTGAAGCCAGGACGGTGAAGGAAGTGGGAACTAGTTCCAACTTCCCTGCAAGGTTAGGACAGGCCTCTTCAGGCCTTAAACTCCCCCAAAAGTATCCGGTAGCCACGCACCCTGGCCAAAAGGCGCTGAAGTTAGCACGGAGGTTACCCAAAAGAAAGCACACGAACTTTGAAAGAGTACATGTTTATTTAAAGAGGAAAGGGAGAGGCAGTAGATTGTACAGAGGATTGCAAGTCTAAAATTCACCAAAAGGGAAACCCCTGAGAGCCAAGAGCCTTTTAGCAGCACACCCAAGCAAAATAACAAAGCTGGCTACCCTATCCTTTGATGTTACCGAAGAAAGGGCCTCCATGGATAGGGCCCAGCAATCCAAAGACCACCATCATGAAGGGAGACAATCACACCTTCGCTTCAGCTCCTTTTAAGGTTCAGCCCTGGCAACCCAAGGCAGATTTTCCCCAGCAAACCATCAGCCCAGTCCCTGGGCACCCCACCCTCACCTCAGAAGGAGGCAGGACCTTCTCACCAAGTCCTGCCATTATCACTTCTCCAATGAATGGAAACCCAATTTGGCCTTGAGCACCTGGACCAAGGAGCTTCTCAGATAACACATTCACCGGTGGTTGCATCCTATGGGAGAACCTAGCTTCACGGAGGAGAGACCTGGCCTGTATTCTTGACAGGGACGTTTGAGAACCACTCCCTTCATATATCCCATATTCCCTACGTTGGCTTATTATAGCGTTCTTGGTCCATGCTCTGGGGGGGGGGGTCCCTTCAACCCAGGATAGTTCTTTCTCTGGAAGCTTTTCTTTCGGGAGCCCAAGGTGGGGGTGATGTTTATTATGTTGATCCTACAGCCCAGGGAGACGGTTCTGACAATGCTCCTATTAACCTCAGAGTGTGGGGCTGAGTTTCCCAGTGTTTCCCACACTTTCTTGCCCATTGATGACATTCACCGGGAGGACAAAAGAAGTGTGCCTAGCTACAGTTCACATTAGTGCCGCTGTGCAACTCCCCATTGTGGTTACCGGCAATTCCTGTCCCGATAGACCATCTGGAGCAGTTCGCTTTCCCAGGAACCACATGGATCGATCAGCATTATCCCAGGCCCCTTTCAAAACTCTGGGAACGTTACGCTCTCTGACACCAAATCGCTGGTGTGGGATTGCTTTCCCAGCTCCGTTTAGGCCCTCTTAAAGATCTGGAAATTGCTGGGTGGGGTGGGGGGGGGCAGGGAGATTAGCCGAAGGAATCGTCACGATTTTATTTTTATTGCCATTTCTCGGTTTTGCATTTAAGCTTGCAGCGTATCGGTGCATTTCATGGAATATACAGGAGTTCTTTGAAAAGCAAAGTCAAGGAGTAAAATTACGGGCAGTGTTGGCTCCAAGTTTCGGAGAGCCCCTGGGCAAGACACCCTTAATGGGCCCCCTCCTCCCTCTGTGAGTCTACCTTCCTCCCACCATTATTGCTCCTTATCCTCTTTCTCATCCTTGCTACTGCTTGTTTGACAGGTCAATGAGCAAGTCGGCCGCGGCATCTGCTACTTCTCCTTCTCACTACCACAAGTTTCGTCTGGGCCAGAGCGAGAAGCAGGTGAAGAAGCAGGTTGCAACGGTGAAGAGGAGGAACAAGTCCAGGGGGCTCTTGTCAGTGGGCCCCTGCTAGGGGGCGGGCCCTGAGCAGGCACCTCACCATGCCTACCCATGATGCCAGTCCTGATTATGGGGAGCCAGGGCCAATGAGAAATACATGGAAAAGGGCTAGGAACTAAAGGGCATAATAGATGGGAGAGGAAGCATTTGAAAGAAGAAAAGACGTCCCTGAAGTTGTGTGTGCCTGAGGAAGATTTTCAAACCAACTGTCTAAATGGTTAAATTTGACATTTACCATTTGAACAATAGGTGTGACTGGGCAGCAAAAGTTAGGTAAAGAAGATCTCGTGCTACAGGAGGTCAGAATGGGAATATGCTACAGATGAACAGCCCTCGCCTTCTATCCAATTTGGAAATGGGCCAAAAAACAAACCAAAAAAATTTAGAGAGAAGTTATTTATTTCCCGCCTTTCTTCCATCATGGAACTCAAGGTGGCTACATGGGGCTCCCAGGTGGTCTCCCCTCCAAGCACGGACCAGACCCAGGCCTGCTTAGCTTCAGCACGGTGGCTGCCTCACGTGCCTTCAGACTACGCCCTGGCACCAGAAAAGTTGACCAACGGAAGGGGGAGTGCCTCAAATTCTGAATGGTGTGAAGGAAGTCAACACAAGTTTTCTTTCTTTCCTTTTCCCCTTATCTCCCCCCCATCCCCCCGGTCCCATAACACTCCAGGTCACCCAGCTAAATGGAATATGGCAATCGATTCAGGACAGACGAAAGAACATCCTTCTTCACACAGCGTATAGTTAACACGGAATTTGCTGCCACAGGATGCAATAGCCGCATTTGACTTACACGGCTCTAAAGAGAGCTTAGACAAATTCATGGAAGTCTACCCATGGCTTTTAGTCAGGATGGTTAAGGGCACAATCCTATGCATGTTTAGGCAGAGAAAAGGCCTACAACTCCCAGCATTCCCCAGCCAGCATGGCTGGCTGGGGAATGCCAGGAGTCGTAGGCCTTTTCTCTGTCTAAATGTGCATAGGATTGTGCCCTAAATGGGTGAGGGCTAAAGCCTTTCTTATGGGCTTTCCTGTGCTGGCCCTACCATTAGGCAGAGTGAGGCAACTGCCTCAGGCAGCTGATTTTGATTGTGATGAAATGGTAGCAAGTTGTTCATTACTGAATTTATTATTGTTTTAGTGCCAGGGCAGGGTAGAGGCACCTGTGGGATTTTCTGCATCAGGTGCGGAAATAGCTTGGCTGGCACTGGGTGCAATTGCACTTTGACTTGGGCAGGAATGGGGGCACCATTTTCTGTTCTGCCTCAGGCAGGAAAATGTCTTGGGTTGGACTTGCAAGAAGTAGCTGGTAGTAGCCCACTGCAGGAAACAGGATGCTGAATTGGATAGACTTCCTTCAAGAAGGAGATAGACCGAATAGAGTGACCAGGCTGGTGAGAGACCTGGGAAACAAGTCCTATGATGAATGGTTGAAAGAGCTAGGCGTGTTTAGCCTAGAGGAGAGGAGACCAAGGGGAGACGTGATAGCAGTCTTCAGATAACTGAAAGGCTGTCGCACAGAAGATGGAGACAGCCTTTCAGTTATCTGAAGACTGCTATCACATCTTCATTCTCATTCAAGACTCATTCCCTGTTGCTCCAATGGGCAGGACCAGAACCAATGGGTGGCGATTGCAGGGAAGCAGATTTCAGCTAAACATTAGGAGAAACTTCCTAATAGTGAAACTGTTCAGCAGCAGAACACGCTATCTCCGCAGATGGCGGCTTCATTGCAAAGCCTGCACTGAGCAGAGGGTTGGATTGGATGCTTTTCAAGACCCCTTCCAACTCTGTAATTCTATGATTCAGTCTGATCTAACAAGACTCTTGCATCCCTGCAATAGATCCAGATTCCAGATTGGGTCCAAATTGGATGGTGGTCCTAATGACATCATTAGGTATATGCAGAGGACTTCATAGAATCATAGAATAATAGGGTTGGAAGGGGCCTACAAGACCATCGACTCCAACCTCCTGCTCAGTGCAGGAATCCAGGTCAAGTATCCCCGACAGGTGGCTGTCCAGCTTCATCTTGAATGCCTCCAGAGTGAGAGAGCCCACCACCTCCCTAGGTAATTGGTTCCATTGTCGTCTTGCTCTAACAGTCAGGAAGTTTCTCCTGATGTTCAGCCGGAATCTGGCTTCCTGTCACTTGAGCCTATTATTCCATGTCCTGCACTCTGGGATGATGGAGACTTAGGCTAGCCTATCGCGTGAAAACCCACAGACGCAAACGGCATAGCAGACGCCATTTGCAACTGGAGTCACTAAGCCTCAGCCAGCGGTATGGCAATGGCAGCCATATCACTGGTGCTATGGAGCCGGTGGCGAGGAGGATCCGGCTGGGGAGGATTCCTCAGGGAGGTGGAGGTAAGTGCTCCATTCCTCCATGGACTCCGGAGGCTGGATTCTTTTGAATCCAGCCTCACTGGGGTCCATGGAGGAATTCTCCGCCATCCCTAATCAGGGCTAATTTAGTCCTCAGGAAAGCCCCAATTTCCAAGCTTCCAAAAGCTTGGAAAAATATAGGCTTGGTGCACACCCGATGATGTCATCCGCACGTGTCAGGACCTACAGGCCACTGGGATTGTATTTATTTATTTAGATTTGGACCTTCCAAAAACATTATCAAGGGAGGCTTATAATGAAATATTTTCAACGGCACAAAATAACTAAGGCTGCAATTAGGGTTGCAATCTGCATGTTGCCAAAAGAGAAGAAACACATTCTCTCCAAAGTGGACAAAAGAGAGCAACAATTTGAATAACATTTGCATATAATTTATATGTACAGTTGCAAATTTAGAAATAATAACTATAATTCAAATAGAAATACAGAACATCTCACCATAGTAGAGGAGAATGGCCAGGCGACCTGTGAGCTCTCAGTTCTGTGATGAAACCAAAAGGAGATACAGTGGAGTAACAGCCTTGTACAGAAAAGCTCTCAGGTGAGCAGGAGGTGAAATAATGCAGGACTAATCAACACAGAAATAATCAACCCCTTTATATGCCATGTTTTCTCCCACAATAAAGTGGCACCAGTTAGGGAGATCGATAGATGGGCAGATGAATGACATATGTACAGATGTACACACTTTGGTCAAAAGTATCCCCCCAAACATGGGAGGAATAACTTCATTCATGTTGAATTTAATGTAATGACTTCACAGTAAGGGAGGCACCATAGCTCAGTGGGTAGAGCACGTGTTTTGCATGCGGAAGGGCCCAGGTTCGGGGTCCAGGTTCGATCCCCATTATCTCCAGGTAGGGCTAGGAAAAATACCTGCCTGAAACATTGGAGAGTTGCTGCCAGTCAGTGTTGACAATACTGGGCTAGATGGACCAGGGGTCTCACTCAGGATATATGGCAGCTTCTTATGTTCCTAAATATGGTAGTAGGAGTTATTCTAGATTTTGCATTGCTTAAATTTAAATAAATTTGCATAGCTGGTGGAATCCCCACCAATTAATCAACTAGCACTTTAGTTGATTAAACTACTGGTTAAACCTTCTGGTTTTAGATTTAACCTTGTATGAGCAGGAGGCAGGGCTTCAACTAAGCCCTGGGACCTTTTTTTTCTCTCTCTCTTTGACAAGCAATAATTTCTGAAACATTAGAAGTGGATCGCAAACTGCCTCTGAGCATGGGCAGAATGCAATTCCTTCCCCAGAAAGCAACAGCAGCCAGTATTCTCAGAGTACCCCAGGTTAAAAGATAGGGCTTCTGAGGACTGGAAACCCCAGGGTCTCTTTGGGGAGGAATTAACCACCAGTAGACGGAGAAGAATGGCTCATTGCTTTGATGGGCCAGTAAGGGGACATTGAAGGGGAGAGATTTGAAAACCACAAGGGAGGGGGAGTAGCTGAGTGTAAACCCCCTCCCAAAATGGGCTTGGCTGTTTGGGGCATGACTGCCTGGTTCCTCATTCACCTCAGATGGTGTGAGCCCACAAATCTCCGTTTCCCACACATCACCCCATTCATGGTGTTAAACTGTCAACAAAAGACGTGTGCCTGATCAGAGAGCTGATGCCTCTTATGCCATCTGGCCGGCACTCTGCGGGGGGCAGGGGGACGGAAGGAGAATACTTTTATGAAGGGGGAGGGTGCCCTCAGAAGCCCCCTGAGCATTTGTGCGAGTGGCATGTAGCCACGACAAAATCCACTCATTTCAGATTTCTCCCAAACTGTACATCCCATTGAGGTTTCCTTCCCCTCAGGAAACTTCCCATATCAACCACACCCCTAGCCTTGCACCATTCAGTATGTCTGGCCCAGCTTGCTTTGCACAACCCCAAAGGCAGAATTTGTGCCTTAAATGCCAATGACAAAGCACACATTTTATTATTATGCACGTTTCTGTTAGGGCCAGCATGTACAAGCTTTTGCATTACACAGTACTCTTTGTCAGACGGTTTGAAGTTGGAATGGCATATATTAGGTCAGGAAAGTGCAGCCTTCTTCGTTTGTATAGACGTCTTTTCATCAGAAAGCTCAGACTTCTCTTAATTTGGCAGCTGGGACATTATGCAAATTCAGTCTGGAGCAACTTCTGCGAGGGTGGGGTCCAAGGCTGTAAGGTTCTCAATTATACAGAACTCTGTATCAGGCTTGAAATAATAACGGCAATTTTACTTACTCCAGGACCAGTAAAGTTGTTCCCATCAATACCATCACTGGATTCCCTTTAAAACCAACTACACAGCAACGATGTTAAAATAAGACATCCAGATTGGCAGTAGCTAATGGAGCTTAATTGGCCCCTTCCAACCCTACTATTCTATGGTTCTATGATTATGTTAAATTCATGATCAAATTTAACATCTCTGCTGGTGCTCTTAAAATATTAGCCGCAGGAGAATCCAATCAGGATGCTGCTGTCCCCATGAAAAACCTGCCTTCAAAGCTGCTATTTTCCAAGGGAGGGAAGATGCCACTGATGTTAAGTGGCTTTAGCCCAGGCCAAACCTGACCCACTAATCTGCTGCTTCAGTGGATAGGTTTGACTTGAAATTTCTCAGAAGACATCTTTTTTAATGAGCTCCCTAGAGAGGTTTGCCTGGCCCCTACGTTGTACTCCTTCTAGCGCCAGGTGAAGACTTTTTTATTCTCCCAGTATGTGAGCATTTTAGCCTCCTAGTTTGTTTTAGCTTTAGTGTTTTCAATCTGTATTTTAAATCTCCGCATTGCTGCTAGGGATGTACGAAAGTCACGTACCTTTCGCGGATTATGTTGATGGTGGGGGGGAGGCGCTCTGTCCCTCCCCCTGGAATCCTGAACGGGGGGGGAGGCGCTCCATTCCTCCCCCCCCCCCCGGAATCCTGACCGGCTGGCTGTGCTCCGCAGGGATTCTGCGGAGCCGCCGGCCGGCTCCGCCAGCAGCCGGACATCCGGCCCCTGGCTAGCAGGGACGCAAATGGCGGTGGCCGTAGCCGCCGCCGTTTGCGTCCCTGCAGTCAGCCGTGATAGGCTACGTAAATGTTTACGTAGCCTATCACAGCTGACTTAAAAAAAACCAACAACGCGCGTACGCAAATGGCGGTGGCCACGGCCGCTGCCATTTGCGTTCCTTATTTTGGCATGTCTTAGTCTACGTCAAGATTTACGTAGCCTAAGACGGCAAAAATAAGGGGAACGCAAATAGTGTAGCGGACGCTACGCTACTTGCGTTCCCCTTATTTTCGCCGTCTTAATCTACGTAAATCTTGACGTAGACTAAGACATGCCAAAATAAGGAACGCAAATGGCAGCGGCCGTGGCCGCCGCCATTTGCGTACGCGCGGGTTTTTTTTTTTAAAGTCAGCCGTGATAGGCTACGTAAACATTTACGTAGCCTATCACTTTTTTAAAAAAAACCTAGCTGTGATAGGCTATGTAAATCTTTACATAGCCTATCACGTCTTTTTTTTTTTTTTAACTGGAAATGGTGGTGGCGGCAGCTGGTCGGAAGACCGGCCGCTGCAGCTGCCACCGCCAAACCACCACCGGAGCCGCCGCCGCCAGGAAGATCCACCCCAGGCAAGTCTCGTCCCGGGGGGGCAGACCGTTCCACCACCAATTTCGGGGGGCCAAATGCGCTGGCATTCAGCCTCCCCGAGATCCGTGGCGGAATTCTCTGACATCCCTAATTGCTGCAAGGTTTTATTCTGGTTGTACTGTTATATTGTATTTTTAAGCTTTCATATTTTATATTCTTTTATGCTGCGCTTTATGGTTTTAATTTTTGTGAACCACCCAGAGAGCTTCGGCTATTGGGCGGTCTAGAAATGAAATGAAATAAATAAAAAAATAATGTTCTTTTTTTTTAGAAATGTTCTGACTTGTTTTCACATCGCTCTAGTAAAAGATGGCTACTTTGGAGAATTGTCTCCAAATCCTCCTCCTCTTCTTCTTCTTCACGGCAGCCACCTTTCCCCCCGCCCCTCAATGCCCCAGAATGATGCTTGGTCCAGGTTGTGGAAGATGCAAAATAGAGGCCAGACTGTCAACACAATTGCTCCCATTTGTAATGGCAAAAAACCAACCAAACAAAAAAAACAAACACTAAAAAAAACTTAGGAAAAAAGAAAGTTGTAGTAATGCCACTGCTAATGGTGAACTGCACCACCAGTTGTGAACCCCACCCTTGGAGAAATTTGGTGAAACGCTCCCCCTAGTTTAACTGCCCACAAATACCATGGAGAATGGCAAGAGGCCATTTGCACATGGCTCTAATCTGAACTACAAAATCATCCCACAGGTTATAAAATCTCTGATCAGGCCTTGATTGCTGTTGCAGTTTTTAACGATTCTTTAGCACCAAAGTGCTAGGAGCTGTACTGAATAGCAGCAACATTGCCACTGCACAGAAAGCTCACAGTCACAGAAACCCAGAACTGCTCCCCCATCCTTTTTTGTGTACAATCAACAAACCTTGACCTTCTCCAAAAAAGCATGCATTTTAAAATTCACAATTCATTTTTTATTTTTTTTCTTTACACAAAACTAAACAGCTTAAAAAAAAAAAAAAGTTGATCAGTCAAAGCAATCGTGGGGGAAGGAAATTTCAGGCTTTATTTTCAGATGCACCATCTTCCAACGTTTCCCACCCCCCTCGAAACAGAACATATGTTTTCCTTTTTACATTTTGGTAGCCATCCTCTGAAAATTGACCTGCACTATATTCAGTTAAGCACACTTTAATGTCAATGAAAAGGTCTTCGACTCTCTCATTCTGCTCCCCCCACACCCCTTCAAAGGGCTCCTTTGGACACAGGCAAGTTGAAAGGGGGGGGGGGGAATGCACACACACAGCCTTCCTGAGCCTAGGTCTCCGGCACTTAATTTTGCCGCAGCCTGGGAAAAGGGCAGCATATTGAGATGCTGACGTTCCCAGCATCAGGCCCCCAAGCCTGCTGATAATGGACGCCAGGCCTTTCCCACGTTCCTGTCTCATCGTTCTTGAAGCTGGTCTCTATTGTGACCCACGCTCCCCGGTCCACCTGCTCCTTGGGGAACGGGGTATTATCCTGAGGCAATTCACAGTCAATTTACCATGCTGTAATAGATGCCTCCCCTATTGTCCTGGAGAAACACCCCGATTGGCCAGGGAGTGTGGGAAACTCAAGGACGCTTCGGACCCATACATTTGTATGTGGCTCATGGGGTATAAATAGAGGCCCTGTCCCCTTCCCTTCCACACAACACATTCGCAGCCAAACGGTTGCCTCTGTGTGCCTGGCTTAATCATGGCACCACCTGGCGTCCACGCTCTCTCGCTGGAAACCCAGGCAGCCAAAGAGAAAAACAGAGTAAGCATTTCCCCTTATTATCCCGCTCGGAAAGTCCAGATCCTGCCACGGGAACGGAGAGGAGGATGCGAAGGGAAGGAAAACCGGGGTCACTAACTTTCTCTTTTCTTTCCTTGTCGCCTCACAGCTGCAGAAACCCATGGTGGAGAAGCTACGCCGGGACCGTATCAACAGCAGCATCGAGCAATTAAAAGTTCTGTTGGAAAAGGAATTCCAGAGGCACCAGCCCCACTCCAAGCTGGAGAAAGCTGAAGTTCTGGAGATGACGGTCAGCTACCTGAAATACAGCCAAAGTGAGTGCTGGTCCAACTTCTTTCTTGCCTATCCACGCTACAAAGCTCTATCAGTTTAAGGCCAGTTTCGATGTGTGGCTTCCTGCTCCGAATTTGGAGAACTGTAGTTTGGTCAGGGTGCTGAGGGTTCTTTTAGGGATCTCTAATGCCACGCAAAGTATGACGGCTCCTAAGGGTGCCTGGTCCCACCCACAGAATGACAGGCCCCAAGATGGCTTTATAAGCGCTTAAACAAATTCCTGGAGGAGAAGGCTATCAAAGGCTACTAGTCCTGATGGCTATGTGCTACCTCCAGGACCAGAAGCACTATGCCTACATACACCAGTTGCTGGGGAACATGGGCAGGAGAGTGCTTTTGCCCTCATGTCCTGCTGGTGAGTTCCTGGTCGACAGCTGGTTGGCCACTGTGTGAACAGAACGCTGGACTAGATGGACCCTTGGTCTCATCCAGCAGGGCTCTTTCTCTGTTCTTATGTAAGATTCCATGGGGAGAAAGACAGGCTATTAAACCAGGTTTGACCTGTTGTGTAGATATGCGATTGAAATCGCTGCTGTATGTTATCCCAGGCCCAAACTCTGTGCTGGCCATCCTCCTCTCTAAATCCCCCCCCCTCTTTTTCTTCTCAGCAGCTACTCCTCCTTCGGCAAGCATAACCCAGGATTACAGCAAAGGTTACTCCTCCTGCCTGAATGAAGCTCTGCAGTTCCTAGCCATCCACTTGGCGAACTCTGAAACCCAGAGCAAGCTCTTAAGTCACTTCCAGAAGCCTTGGGCGGTGACCTCCAAGAACATGTCTCCTCCTTCCGCCCCTCCTCTGCTCCAGAACGGACCCCTCAAAAAGGGGACACCAAACCCTGCCTGCCACCTGTGGAGGCCTTGGTAGGAGAGGAAGGAGTCACTTTTGGACATGTGTAAGACATTTCAGAGGAATTGGTGGTGTGCTATACACACCTCTATCTCTCCTCTAATGAGTAGGGAAGAATATGTTTAATATGTTACGACACTTGGCTGTCGGATGCCTTCTTCTTTCGGAAAGATTAAGTGCTCCCCCCTGCGGAGAGACAGAACCATTCTAAAGGAATGGACAAAAGTCATCCTTGTATTAGGAGAATTCCATATAGCTGTCCCAAGGGGAACAAATCATTTTAAACCTGACTGAGGTTTTATTATTGGGGAATAATGAAAGGGGGTTGTTTTTATTTGGGGGTTGAGGTTTGTATGATTGCTTGCTTGCAAAGAAGTAACTTCTAAGAAGTTTGAGGGCTGTATGTTTTTTTCCAAAAGGGTCCAGAGCAGAGGAATGATTTTTCCCAATACACACACACACACACACCACACCCCAATTGGGGTGACTGGAGCAATACGTAACTATCATCACCTCTCTATGGGGAGCCTGGGAACTGTGATGAAAGCTACGGAACAAATTACAAATTCTCAGCATCTTCGCCCAACTACAGTTCCCAGGTTTCTTTAGGTGAAATTATGTTGGTTAAAGTGGTATAATGCCGATAGAAAGGTGTTTGCTCCGCTCTTTAGCTGTGCCCTCAAACACAGGAGACTCTTTTGAAAAATCCAGCCTTTGTATCATTGCTGTAATAAAGTTCTATAACATTTGTAAAATGTATTGAGCATGCTAAGAAAAAGTGTTACAGCTGTGACAACAGTAGAGGACATTCTTCAATATCGGTTGACTCTCCAGGGCAGAGCGTTTGTGTTCGAGATGTTGAACAAATGCTTTTTATAAAGGCAGAAACATGGTTTTGTATCCTCATAGGAAGGGAAGTAACAGCCCACAGTGCTGACTTTTTTTTACATGAAAAGTTTAATAGAGTCTTTTGTGAAAGGCGAGTTGTATAAATTGTATTTACTTTTTTTAGTACCATAACTAACATGGTCTATTAATCCTTGTTGATTACTGTCCTTAGAGGATCAAGTTGTGTTGTTGTGTGAGATGCACAGAATCTGTAATCTGTTGGAAGCCATGGCTGGCGTTTCTGAAACTTTTGCACAAATAATAATAATAATAATAATAATAATAATAATAATAATATGTTTAACATACATTTCATTGTATTCAATTATTCTGGATTATATGGACATTCTGAGCAACTGGTCTTGAACAGCAAGTCACTTTTATGACCTGATCCCATGTATGTTTACTCAGAGGTAAGTCTCATTGTTTTCAGTGGGGCTTACTCGCAGGTAAGTGTGCACAGGATGGCAGCTTTAGGGTGCCATCCTATGCAGGTTTAGGCAGGAAAAAGTCCTACAACTCCCAGCATTCCGCAGCCAGGTGGCTGCGGAATGCTGGGAGTTGTAGGACTTTTTCCTGCCTAAACCTGCGTAGGATTGTGCCGTTAGTAAACTATCCACACGACAGAGGGCAATGAAGTCATGACTGACTTCAAAATCAGGCCCTTACCCCTAATCCCAGATGTGTGCAGGGTGACTGTGATTACCCAGAGGTGTGGGAAAGACACTCTATATACGATGCAAAGCACTGTCCTCTTTATTATTCCATCACAAGTTCTAAGGCTGGGCGAATTCTTGCCTAACAAAAACTGGATCCACGGCTAAGAACGTAGAGCTATGCTGGATCAGACCAAAGCCCAATCTAGTCCAGCATTCTGTTCCTACCATGGCTAACCAGATGACTGTGGGACGCCCACCAAGCAGAATGTGACTGCAAGAGCACCCTCTTGCTTATGCTCCCCAGCAATTGTTCTTCACAGGCCTCCAGGACTGAAGGTAATGTATAGCCACCACAACCAGTAGTCACTGAAAGACTTGTCCTCCATTCATTCGTCTAGTTCTAGTACTAGAATTGGTCTAATGCCCTTTTACAGACGTACGAGGTGCTTCCTTTTGTCTGTCCTGAATCTGCCCTGGCTCAAATTATATCCTGGAAAGAGGAAACCAGCATGATACTGGCCCTACGTAGTCACTCTTTGGGCTGTGCCAATACAGGAAAATCTCCCAGCACATAGAAAACTAGCATGTTCAGGGGACTGGAAACAAAGCCCTATGACGAGAGACTGAAAGAACTGGGCATGTTTAGCCTTGAGAAGAGAAGACTGAGGGGAGATAGGACAGCGCTCTTCAAGTCCTTGAAAGGTTGTCACAGAGAGGAAGGCCAGAACCTCTTCTCGATCATCCCAGAGTGCAGGACATGGAATAACGGGCTCAAGTGACAGGAAGCCAGATTCCGGCTGAACATCAGGAAAAACGTCCTGACTGTTAGAGCAATACGACAATGGAACCCATTACCTAGGGAGGTGGTGGGCCACCCTGGAGGCATTCAAGATGAGGCTGGACAGCCATCTGTCGGGGATGCTCTGACTTGGATTCCTGCATTGAGAAGGGGGTTGGACTAGATGGTCTTGTAGGCCCCTTCCAACCCTACTATTCTATGTTATGGATAAGCATTCTAGCAAAGTGGTCACCCTGGTGCTAGTTTTCTCTGTGTATGTATCTCTTATAAAAAATAAAAAAAGGAACATGACTTTCTATCAATTCCTGCCTGGAGTCTGAAGCAGTACATCTTAGACACTGGTTTATTAACAGTGCAAACCTATACATGGCCCTACTCGGAAATGAGCCCCATTGAGACTGATGGGACTTACTCCCAGGTTATGTGCGTATAGGATTGCAGTTGCAATCGTTAGCACTGAGGGCTTGCCTGCTCAAAGTCATAATGGAGCCAAATTCACCTTCCCTCAATGCCTGGGGTAGATCAGGCACAGGAACAAGGGAGTGTGGGGGGAAGTGATGGCTAGGGGCAGAAAGGAGACAGTGATGGCAGGGGAAGGAAGATGGTGGACAGTAGTGGGATAGGGTTGTTGGGGGCTGGGAGGGAACGCTCGAAGGCGCAGTCCAACATATCTCATTTGGGGCAGCCTGGGAGGTGCCCACACTTTCCCTCCTATTGGAAAACTGCTCCAGGAAACATGTGCAACCTGACTGGTCCTCCAATATTACGAACCCAAATCTAAAGGAACCAAATGGGCTGCTAGCTTAGGTAGCTTTGAAAACAGGGGGGGGGGGGGTTGCCAAAGTCAGGGAGAGTAGCATCTATCAACAGCTATTCAACATGATGGAGCCTCTATATCCAGAGGCACTGTACCCCTGAGTCCCAGAAGCCAGGGGAGAAAATTATTGCCTTCATGCCCCACTTATGAGCTTTCCAGAAAAAGAATGCCAGGTGAGGTGACTCCTGATCTAGTCCAGCCGGGAGGTTCAAAGGACCACCAGAAGAAACATTTCTTTATTTTATTTAAAAACAATTTAGGCTACCTTTTAGAACACAACAGTCCCAAGGCAGCTCACAAGATAAAAACCATACAACAATAAATAAAAACCTGTGATAATAATAAAAGACCTACCCCACTGCCCAAAATCATTTGCAGTCAAACCATCAGCAGGCCTGAAAAACACAGATCAAGAGAAGGCCATAGAAAATAAATGAGTATTGAGGGTTTCCTGAGGGCCTGTAGTGACGTATCTTGACGGATGTCAGTTGGTCATACATTACAGAGATGTAGGGCCACTGCAGAAAAGGCCCTCTTCCTTATACTCGCCCACCATCCCTAACCATTGGCCATGCTGCTTGGGGCTGATGGGTTTTGTAGGCCAAAACATCTGGAGGCTGGGGAAGGGCTGGCCCAGGGAACTGGGAAAGAATATTTAAACCCTGGTCTCCTGGCTGCTGAGCCAGGACTTGAAAAACAGCAGCAAGGTGTGGCGTTCCAGAGAACTCTTCGATAGGATTCTTTTAAACACAAGCTGCTATTCTAGTTATCCTTCTCATAGGTGTTAAATGGGCAGGATTCCCTCTAATAGCAAACTCAGGTGGTGAGTGCTGACAGGAGTGCAGTCAAAACAGGGCCACTGAGAAAGGAGAGGAAATAATCGGCATGATCAAAAACAGAGGAAGAGCCCTGCTGGATCAGAACAAGGGCCCATCTAGTCCAGCATTCTGTTCGCACAGTGGCCAACCAGCTGTCGCCCAGGAACCCACCAGCAGGGCATGAGTGCAACAGCACCCTCCCACCCATGTTCCCCAGCAACTGGTGTACAGAGGCTCACTGCCTCTGGTACTGAAGGTAACATATAGCCATCAAGACTAGTTGCCATTGATAGCCTTCTCCTCCATGATTTGTCCAACCCCCTTTTAAAGCCATCCAAATTGGTGGCCCTCACTACATCCTGTGGTAGCGAACTCCATAGTTTAACTCTGCGCTGTGTGAAGACGTCCTTCCTTTTATCTGTCCTGAATCTCCCACCACTCAGCTTCATGGGATGACTCCAGGTTCTAGTATTTTGAGAGAAGGAGAAAAATACCCCCAGGTTTGCAGAAGTACCAACAAAAAACACTTAAACAACAACAACAACTTAGGGGGCAAAAAAACAGCCAGCCTAGTAGGAATAGATTATTGTGTCAAGTGGAAAAGAAAACCAAGAAACGGAGGGGTGTATATCATGGAAGAGGCTGTGGCTAGCTGGCAGGCACTGTAGATAGAAGCAGTCCTATTAGGAGGTGAGGATGCAGCACTGCAACATTTTGTCGCGGGCCCATTGTGACATCTATGCTGGATTTCAAGTACAAGTGTAATTCCATTTCAGTAATACTCCCCACATGCCTGTGGCACAAGGGGGAGGTGAACTGTATCTCTCAACCTACTGATCATGGCAGGAATTAAAATGCCTCAGTGGCGGAACATATATGACCTTTTCAGGCAGAAGGTCCTGCATTCAACCTGTTTCTCTCTAAATGGACCTCAGGAAGCAGGGCTGGGTAAGACCCTCACTGGAGACCTCAGAGAGCCACTGTTAATCACAGGGGGCGGTCATGGGAGAGACAGATCAAGGGTCCTATGTGGTATAAAGCAGCTTCATGGACTCAGTTAGCAAAAGGATCAAAGCGCAAGGGCAGAGCATAGGCTTTACAGCCAGAAGAACCTAAAAGCAGGGGTGAGGAAACGCAGGAGCCTGTGGCCTTCCAGATGTTGTTGGATTACAACTCCCGTCACCCTTGACCACTGACCATGGTGGATAGGGCTGATGGGTGCTGGAGTCCGACAGCATCAGGAAGGCCAACGGCTCCCTACCTGTGCTTTAAGGTCCCACGCTCAATCTCCAGTTAAATGAGCTCAGGCAGCAGATAGGAAAGGGGCCTTGGAGATTCTGCCCATCAACGCAGACAATACTTGGCTAAAGGGACAAATTGTCTGACCCAGGAGAAGGCAGCTTCACAATGTCACTGTGCTTTGATTTGCAGTTATTTTTCCTTCCTTCAGCAAGGGAAAGGAACACAGGCACAGCCACATTGTCAGACTGCATTGTGCTGCCTCCTTGTGGGCACTGCTGATTTTTTAACTGAGAAGGGAGACCTGCAACAAGAAGGTTGCAGCGTATCTTCGCCTCCTGACAGAAGGGCTTCTGTTCAGGGTTCCAGCCAGCCACACCCTCCTCCAGGGTACTCCATTCCATTCCCTACACCACCAGCTTTCCCTTGTCCTTTTCCAACTGACATTCTGTGGCTACTGAGCATGCCGAGTCCTCACTGGACTGTTTCTTTCTTTCGATGGGGGGGAGGAGAGGGTTGCCCCCTTAGGTTTTACTTATTATTATTATTTGGGGTACTCCTGCAACCCTCAGGGCTCCACTGAGCATGCTAACACATCCCTCATGTTTCGCTGTGGCGGGGGGGGGGGGGGATTTATAGCCCTCCAGGTTTGGTTTTGTTAGCATACAACTCCCATGATCCCTCACCATTGGGTATACTGGCTTGGGCTGATGGGATTTGTAGGCCTAAATATACTTATATAGATCACGTTATGCCAGTACTTTTCCAGCTGCGCTGGCTGCCAGTCCATTTCCGAGCCCGATTCAAAGTGCTGGTACTAACATTCAAAGCCCTTAACGGCTTGGGACCAGGTTATCTGAAGGATCGCCTGCTCCCATATGTCCCTGCCCAGACCTTAAGATCATCCTCAGCGGTCCTTCTCCGTGAGCCCCTGCCAAAGGAAGTGAGGTGGGTGGCTACCAAGAAGAGGGCCTTTTCTGCTGTGGCCCCCCGGCTGTGGAATGAGCTCCCCGGAAGGTACACCTGGTGCCTGCACTGTACTCTTTCCGGCGCCACCTCTTTATTCTCCCAGGCATTTTAGCTTCCTAGTCCTTTAGGTGATTTCAATCTGTATTTTAAATCTCTGCATTGCTGCTAGGTTTTATTCCGGTTGTATTGTTATACTGTGGTTTTCACGCCTTCATATTTTATACAGTTTTGTTCTGCGCTTTTGGGGTTTGATTTCTGTGAACCGCCCAGAGAGCTTCAGCTGTTAGGCGGCTGTTGTTCAGTCGTGTCCGACTCTTCGTGACCCCATGGACCATAGCACGCCAGGCCTTCCTGTCCTGCGCTCTCTCCCGGAGCGTGCTCAAGTCCATATTCATTGCATCGGTGATGCTATCTAGCCATCTCATCCTCTGCTGTCCCCTTCTCCTTTTGCCTTCAGTCTTTCCCAGCATCAGGGTCTTTTCCAGGGACTTTTCTCTTTGCATTAGGTGGCCAGAATATTTGAGCTTCGGCGTCAGTATCTGCCCTTCCAATGAGCAGTCAGGGTTGATTTCCTTTAGGATGGACTGATCTGGCCTCCTTGCAGTCCAGGGGACTCGTAAGAGTCATAGAATCATAGAATAGTAGGGTTGGAAGGGGCCTACAAGGCCATCGAGTCCAACCCCCTGCTCAATGCAGGAATCCAAGTCAGAGCATCCCTGACAGATGGCTGTCCAGCCTCGTCTTGAAGGCCTCCAGTGTGGGAGAGCCCACCACCTCCCCAGGTAATTGGTCTTCTCCAGCACCACAGTTCAAAAGCATCAATTCTTCGGCGCTCAGCCTTCCTTATAGCCCAGCCCTCACGGTACAGAAACGAAATAATGAAATGTAACATACATATAAAAAGTAAAGGTGTCCCCAACCAGTCGTGTCCGACTCTAGGGTGCGGTGCTCATCCCCGTTTCTAAGCCGAAGAGCCAGCGCTGTCCAAAGACGCTTCCGCGGCCATGTGGCCGGCATGACTGAACACCGAGGTGCACGGAACGCTGTTACCTTTCCCGCCGAAGCGGCACCTATTTCTCTACTTGCAATTTCTTGCTTTCGAACTGCTAGGTTGGCAGGAGCTGGGACTGAAGACGGGAGCTCGCTCCCTCACGCGGCACTCGGGTCTCGAACTGCTGACCTGCCGACCTTCCAGTCTGCAGTTCAGCGTCTTAACCACTAAGCCACCGCGGCCCCTAACATACATTTACTTATATAGATAATATATATATACAGTTCGAAGGACAATATAAATATTGGTTATACTGGCTCAGGCTGATGGGATTTGTAGGCCTAAAGATCTGGAGGGTCACCTGTCCCATTCTCCAATCCCCCCAGCCCTGTTTTGGTTCCATTTCTTCGCTCTCGCCCCACCCGCGCCCACTACCACGCTTCCCCCACAGTAAGCCTGCTTGCACACGCATCCTCACTTTGCACGCCTTTGCCCGCAAGCAAGCCCCCGCTGCGCTCCACGAGGCGTGCTCCTGGCCGGTGGGCGGGGCTCCCGGCAGGCGTGGGCGGAGCCAAGCCCCCGGCCCCGCCCTCCCCACCCCGCTCCTCAAATGTACGCGGCGCCTCCGCCTCCCCGTTTTACCTCCGCCCTGGCATTAGCACGCAAAACTTATGCGCATAAATTTGCATGCTTAATGAGGCCGGCCGCGCAGCGAGCGGGTCGATGCGTCCAAAATGGCGGAGCGCGGCAGGAGCGGCGGCGGCAGGAGCGGCGGCGGCGGCGTCAGCGGCAGCCTGGACAAGAGCATCACCCTCCCGCCGGACGAGATCTTCCGCAACCTGGAGAACGCCAAGCGCTTCGCCATCGACATCGGTGAGCGGGCCGGGCCGCGCGGAGGCGGACGCGCCGCCCTCCGTCCCCGCTCCGCGCCGCCACAGTCTCTCTCTCTCTCTCTCTCCGTCTGAGGCGGCGAGAGGAGGCGGCGGCGGCGGCACAGCTGAGGCGCCGCGCGGGGCACGCCGGGAGATGCAGTCCTGCGCCCCATAGGCGCCCGTTGCCGCCGAGGGGGCAGCGGACGGCAACTCCCGGCGTGCCGCGCGCGGCGCCGGGCGGCGCGGGGCCCGGCGGGAGGTGTAGTCCGTGTGCTCGTGCGCTGCTAGGGCTGGCGCCGCGCGAAAGACTACGAAGCCCAGCGTGCCCGCCTGGCTGTGAAGACTGAGGCGAGGCGGGCGGGGGGGAGAAGAGAGAAGGTATAAACAAGGTGCCCTCATGATCGCCCCTGTCCCTCGTTTGGGGTGGTGCGGGGGGGTGGCTGTTGCCCCCTCCCCCAAGTTGGGGGGGGGATGGCTGTTGCCCCCTCCCCCAAGTTGGGGGGGGATGGCTGTTGCCCCCTCCCCCAAGTTGGGGGGGGGATGGCTGTTGCCCCCTCCCCCAAGTTGGGGGGGGGATGGCTGTTGCCCCCTCCCCCAAGTTGGGGGGGGATGGCTGTTGCCCCCTCCCCCAAGTTGGGGGGGGATGGCTGTTGCCCTCTCCCCCAAATTGGGGGGAGGGGAGCCTCTGTGACAGGAAGCATGGAAGGGGTTGTGGGGTGAATGCTGCCCTGGGAGCAAAGGCAAAACACTCACAACAGTGAGGAGGTGGAAGCTGCCAGGAGGAGTTTTGGGGAGCCTTTATTATTGGGGTGGGGAGGGGGTTGGGTTTAAGAGGTGCTCAGTGGACAGTAAGGGCAAGGTAGGACAATAAGGACTAGCCGCTTAGGAATCCCCCCCCCCCCCCCACACACACACAGACTTGCATGTGCTACTGTGTATTTGTTTATTTGCAACATTTGTATACCGCGCCACATCTGAACGGATCCCGGAGCGGCGAACAACGGGAGATAAAATGACACCGATTTGCATATAATGTGCATGTGCTAATGTGTATTTGCTTATTTGCAACATCTGTATACCGCTCCACATCTGAACAGATTCTGGAGCGGTGAACAACAGGAGATAAAATGAACGAGAGATAAAAAGGATGAAAGGTGATATTAGAATTATTCTTTAAAAAACAGCTTGCCAATAAAACCGAGGCTGGTTAACCGAGGAAGTCTTCCTGGAAAAGAGCTGTTTTCAGCAGGCGTCAAAACCAACCCAGTGTTGGTGCCTGCCTGACCTCCAGGGGAAGTGAGTTCCAAAGAAAGGGGGCCACCACATTGAAGGCTCTTCTCCGGGTGGCCTCCAGTTGGTCCATAGGTCCTGTATAGATATAGTATGTATAGATACACATTTCAAAACCATTATTATGATTTCATTAGAAATACAGTCCATCTTGCAACTGTGCGGAAGACAGTGAGCAGGGGACTTGTGTGTTTCCCAGTTCAGTATGCTGTTCAGGTGCTAACTGTGGATGGGCAACAAGGTCCTTCAAATAGAGGACTGTCCTCTGTAAAAGAGGACATAGGGCCACTGCAGTGGGGCCCCTCATGGGGAGTGTAGGATTAGGCTGTTGCTATGGAAATAAGGTTTTGAACATAGAATAAATAATAATACAAGGTCGTGTATGCAGAGTGCTTTGAAAGTGGAAAGCACTATATAAATGCAAAGCAATAACAACATTTTTTATTATTTATTTATTTATTTATATTTATTTATTTATTTCATTTCTATACCGCCCAATAGCTGAATCTCTCTGGGCGGTTCACAAAAATTAAAACTAAACAACACACAATAAAACAATTTAAAATATATAAAACATATTTAGTGTTTTATACCGTGCTTTCAGCACTTTGCTTTCCTGTGTGGTCTGGTATTATCATTAATAACAGAAGGTGTATGTAAAGTACTTTGAATATCAGAAGTGCTGTATAAGTGGCACAGCCTTTTGTTTCTTTGTTTTTATTTCACTGTTGCTCTCCCACCTTTCTATGATAATGTCGAACTTGAGATGGTTTACAAATATACCTCACAAAACCTAAAATAAGCTTAACAATGACAAAACAAGCAAAGCAGTAAAAAACAAACAAAATGGCATCATAATACGTCATCATAAAAACCATGTGAGCAACAGCAGAATTAAAACCATATCAAGGCTCAGTTTTTAAAATGCCCACCTGAATAAAACGGACTGAAAGGCCCATTTAAAAGCAGGCAAGGCGGGGTGTGTGTGTGTGTGGCAAACCTCCCTTTGGAGGCTATTACATAGTAATTTCCCATAGTTATTTAGCATTTGTACAATGCTTTCAGTGTTCAAAAAGGGCTTTGCATACATGATTTTGTAGTGTTGTTATGTTTACTACTACACGATCATGTATGTGAGATTACTTCAAACACCCAAAGCACCGTACAAATGCCATGGCATTTATATAATGTTTTCCAGTGTTCAATGTAGTTTGCAGATGCATACTTATCATAGTGACTGAGGTATGGGGTGGGGGAAGGGATTTAGCTCTCTAAGGCTGAAATTGATGGATAATTTTCCACTGTAGCCCATGAGGCAGACAGTAAACTCTCACATGTTATAAGGTGAGGTAATGGAAGGTATGAGGTGTCTTGTTGGGGGCAACAAGGAGAACTAGTCTGCATTTATCAGTATTGCCTCCTTATATTTGCTTCTGATTTTTCTTTTCTCCGTGTTTGTGTCTGAGTGAGATGAGGTCTGGAAGAATTTGTGGCTTGGCCAATAGCTGGCTTAGTTACGTCCCTGTCAACCTCTTTACCAGCATTGCCTGTCTAAAAGGAAGGATAATTTTCATTTTATCCGTGGGTGCACATCTCTGAATTTGGATGGGAATAATCCTCAAGATTTGTTCCAGAAAGATGGCGTTTGTCATAAGAGAGTTAGTAAACTGAATTAAAATGAGCTAGAAATCTCTTGTCATTACATGTAATCATGACTACTCAGAACTGTTGCTTAGTAAGCAGGAGAAAAAGACATTCTGTGTCTTTTCTGCTCTCCTCTATTCATACTTCTACTTCCACCTTTTGTTTTTTGGAAGAAAACCCCAAGCTGTGGTTTTGTCAGGTGTGGTTCAAAACCAGAATCTCAGTTTCTTTCACTCTGGAGTTAGCTGTGTTGCAACAACAGACATTTTTCTTTCCCTCATTTTTATCCAAGTTTAAAATGTTCTGTGATTCGGGCCGTATGGTAAGAAATAGAAAACTCTACTTAAGAACCTTGCTTTACATAGTGTGTAATCAAAGTAAATGGTGCGTGCTTGGACTGAGAGCTTGAGTTGCCACTTTTCCTCCTCTCATACCAAAGTGGGGTATAGTTTTCCCAAAAGGTATGGTTTGTGTTCTTGTTTATCACAGCATCGACTGGAAGTGTGGGCTAATGCTTGAGTGTGCTCCCTTCTCACTGGGTCAGAGTGGAATTAAAGCAAAGGGATTAGCTGTGAACCTCAGATGCAAGAGCATCCCTCAGTTTTCCAGTTTCAGAGGGAAAAACCTCCAATAACTGGATTTTGCCAGTCTAAAATCTGATATCACATGTTGCTATACTCCAGCAAAGCTTGTGTGCACGCCTACACTTTCAGACCAGTGTCACAATGGATAGAAATATAGTTTTTCATTTTTAAAGAGAGTTTTATTCAGTATGCTGATGCTTTGATTCAGTGCCCCCTTTTCAGGTACAAAAAAGGGCAGATTTTTAAAACTTCCTGTGACAAGCGCACTAATTCAGCTGATGTAGTAAAATTGGGCTCAGATGCCCAGGTTGTTTTATCTGATCCTATACTCACCAAGGTTTCTATCAAATCTGGAAAAATCCCAGAAGAACTTGGAGGTGCTTTTCAAAAGACACATTTCTAGTCATGCTTGAGGTTGATTTCGGTTCTTTTTAGTTTTTATTTCACTCTGTTTTGTGGATAGTTTGTTCAAAACTCTGTGCAGTCACAAAGCTAGCTGGATGGGCCCTCTCAGCATAACAGGGTGGTTGGTGGTTATGTTGCAGGCATAAAATGTGAAAACTCCATGTAGGGAGCTATGATTTTTTGGGATGGGGAATAGGATATAAACGTGACAAATATTGGAGAAGGCAATATAAGCAGATGTTTCTTGTGTTCAGGCATGTAATTTCCATGGTCTGCATGGCTATCTATCCATCTCCAGGGCCTCCCATTGTATTCCCTGTGGAGAAGTATGGAGTGTTGCTGGTGCCTAGAGATGTGAAAATGTAACCAGGGCCTTAGAATTGCTGGCACCCAAAAATATAATGCTGACTTTGAGAAAAAAATACAAAACTGGAAATGGGTTTTGTCCCTGCCAATCCATCTGTTTGCTACAGTGCTGCTTATTACAGACTCAGATGCATGATTAAAAAGTCATGCAATTTTATGCAAAACTAGTTGAATAGTATATGCCTCTTTGGGCCTTCTGCTAGAAATACAGCTAATAGGTTTATTACATTAAAATAAATCAGTTAGCTCTGCCAAATGTATTTCAAGCAAGGAACTTGTGATTTCTTTGGGCAGAGTAAGGACAACCCTGAACCATAAGGTTTGTTTCCAGTAGCGTTCAGAGTATTTTGAAATGAGGCCTTTCTATGCATGGCTAACTCCAGTGACTTCATCACAATTCTTGCCTTATGTCAAGCGAAATATGTCTTCAGAGGAACATAACTTATTGCCCCTGTTCAGACACACGTTGGGGAAGGGTGGTTAGGCTAACCATGGTGCATGGTGGTTATGGCTAACCACTGTGAGTGCTACTGCCACACGTGCAGGTAGTCATGTGTGGTTAGACCAACCATTGTCTAACCACCTTCCCTCCCGCAGGAACCCGCAGTCCTCCGGATGGGCATCCCAGCAGCTTTTGTGTTGTCAGCTGTTTTGGTGCTTGGTGCTGCCGGCCATTTTGGTGCTTGGTGGCTGCTCCTCCTTTGGCCACTCTTGCCACGGAGCTCTATGGAAGCTGTCAATTAACCATGGAGGCTGTTCAGACATGCTATCATGCTAAGCCATGATAGAGCCCACTAATAATCTTGCAGCAGGTGGTTAGTGAACGTGGTTACTCCATTGTTAATAAACCTCCAGGGACTGATGCATGTTCAGACATCACAGTAAGCCAACATGGCTAGCCCCAAACAACTAACCATCATGGCTTAGCGTGATGTCTGAACAGGGCCGTTGTCTTCCCAACTGTTCACCAGAGGTAGCTTGATAGTTATCTTGTCGTTGCCCTCAAACTGGAAATACGGAGTTGATCCTTGTAATCTCTTCTCTTAAATCTCCTTTGCTGTACAAGTTACTCTTTCTATGGCTAAAAAAGTATTAACCCACTACTGAATTGGAGGACGTGCATGGGAATTGAATGTGTGGTACAAGACGTTTGTTTACTTATAATTGTCTAATTTTTACTTAGGGGCAACTCCTGTTGAACCATTTGTTGGATTGCAGCTGAAGCATATCTGGCTGGGGAATGCTGGGAGTTGTAGGCCTTTACTCTGCCTAAATGTGCATAGGATTGCGCCCTTAAGAGTGTTTGTAGTACTTCGCATACATTCTCAGTAATACTTTCAAACCACCCAGTGTTGTTAGAGCTGTATTGCAGATTGGGAGGGTGTAGCTGGGAGACTAGGGGGTTTGTGGCAGAGGTGAAATTTGAACGAAGTCTCATAACTTGGTTTCCTAATCACTATACTACACTTCCAGATTTTGGGGTTAAATAAGTGGATACTCTTCAATGTGGCTGGGTTCACACAACACACTAGCCCACAGTCAATGGTTGAGTGTGGGTTGTTGTTGAACCGTGGGCTGTCGTGTTGTCTGAATGCAGCGTGGTTTCCGCAGGGTGGCTTGTTAACCATGCAATGTGGCTTACTTTTCTCGAGCAAGCCACTTTGAGAGCTCACTGTTGTTGGGTTGTTCAGGATGGTTAACAAGCTACGCTGCATGGTTAACAAGCCATCCTGTGGAGAAAACGTTCCTGCGTTCAGACAGCACGATAACCCACCCTGCAGAAAACATGTTGCGTTCAGATAACACGACAACCCACTGTTCAACAAATGACCCACGGTTCAAAAACATCCCACACTCAACCATTGATTGCCGGTTAGCATGTTGGGTGAACCCAGCCATGGTCTCATTCCCTGGTTCATGCCTTTTCCGTAGCAGAGGCTGCTTTTTGTGTGTGTATGTTTTGCTTTATACCTTCATTCAGTTTCCCGCTACTACACTTGCCTCCTTCACAAATTCCTAAGTTGAAAATGTATTGTAGTCAGTGGGGAAGAATTAGTTACTCCCACTCAGCATTCTTAGAAATTGGGGTGAGAACCACTGTAGACCTTGTGCAAAACTAGTAGAAATTGTTAAGTTTTGCCTTGCAAATAATTCCACAAACTCCTAGCCCACAATAATCTTTGTTACTTGGCCACCAGCACATACCTGTGAAAGGAGGAGAAGAAAAATGAACCAATTCTCTTCTAGTCTGTCACTGCCTTCTTGCTTAGGTGTAATTTTACTTGTCCCAGGTGACCAGGTTAAGTGGGTGTTCAGAAGAGTGGTTGCAGTACCATGTTCTTGCTTCTTGTGCCATATTAGCAAGATTTTCTTGTATGTTGCATTCTGCGTTAATCTTAGCATTATAGTACAATTGCGAATAAAGATCAACATTCAACAAAGAGTCATGTGGCACCTTAAAGAGGAATACATTTATTTTCTCATAGGTTTTCTTAGCCTAATAATTTCTTGCATCTAATGGAGTGGAGTTTGGTCCCTGAAAGCATAGACCACAACAAATTGTTCACCTTCCAGGTGCTATAAGGGCCAAGCTATGCTATACATGTAATGCACTTAATGTGCCTGGTGTTGGTTCTTTTAAAAAACAAGCTGGGGGAGGGGGCCAATTCAGAACATGGGAAGGGGCGGTTAACCCTTTACCCCTACTGCAGTCCCAATTAACACCTTCCCCCCAGGTGCTAGTTGACCTAGGAAGGAATCTGTTATTGGTGTAAATAGCAGCTTCCCTTCTGGGTCAGCCCACAGCTCCAGGGGTTATGACTTTGGTTGGGATTATGGTCCAGGGGGAAGGCTTAAACCCATTTTTCCATGCGCCACAGTCCTGATCTCTCCCCCCGACCATGGTTGTTATTTTAAGAACTAAAAAGATGTTTATCTTGATCCTAATAAGTTGTTTTGCTGCCATAGACTAATACTGCTATGGTGTAGCTCAGAATTGTCACTGAACTGGGATACGTTTCCTTGATAATCCTTTATTTGTGTTTCACTAGAGGTCCTGGGGTACTTCCAAAAGAGGCTTTTATCATGCCATCACATGTCTCATTCACAGTATGATGGGGGGGGGGGGCAGGCAACATCTTCCACTCATAATCCTCCCATGTTTCCCTACCACTTCAATCTTTTTTTCCTACTGCAGAAAATGTGTTAAGGGGAATAAGATGAAATACCTGCAGAACAGCAGTGCTAAGAGCACTCCCCCCCATCCTTTCACTTGGATGAAAGAAACATAAAGGGCCATTGGCAAGGATCCACCGTAACCAAGGGCCAGTTCACACAATCAGCAAGATCAAGTGGTACTGAACCACTTCCAACTGTGTGTGTATGTGTGTGTGTGTGAGAGAGAGAGAGAGAGAGAATTGTTCCCCAGTGGAAAAACCCTCCCTGGGTTCACCCTAACCTTCTTCCTAGCATGCTAGTTTTCTATGTATAAACATTCCCCCACCCCTTGGGGAACACGTCAAATGTGCATTTTACTTTAATTTTTTCAGCCCAGAGTACAGGCAGCTTGGCCTTATTTTACCACACATCCCTGATTCAGTGTAACACAAATGTGGTTTTTTTCCTCTCTCAAATACCGGAAGAGGCTAAGCATACACTGTTTCTCTTTTTAATTTTGGAGACCGTTCTGGGAAAGAATTTCCTACTGTTATGCAAGTTTTAAAAGCTTATTTATTAAAGCAGCATACTTAACAAAAAGCAGGAGAATGTTAATTTCCTGTCTGCATGTTTTCCTAAGGAAGTAGGCAGTTCTGAGGTGGGGAGGGGAAACCCATTTAGCATTTTCAGCAGTTTTCTGGAGATCAGTCATAACTGAAGGAAATAGCTGTACATGTTGGGGAAACATTTGTGAGCACCAGCAAATACCATTTCTTTCCTATTGAGAGGGTCTGCTTTGCAGGCTTGGACTTGAATATAACATATCCTTGTACATAATCATTGTCTTCCCTCTAAAGGCCTGCCTGACTACTTCACTAAATAGCTTAAGTCCTTAGGGAACAATCCAGCCAAAGGTATGCAGGCACGTAGAAGCCCTTTTCAGGTTGCATAGCTAAACCAAAGCATCTGCTTCCTGATTTAAACTAGCTGCAATTTGTTGTTGCGGACAAACTGAGAACTGCAGTTAGTTTAAGCTATGATGTAGTAAAACAAGCCAAGATCAGAAGCCACAGGCGTTAGTGGCTGCTTCTCATCCCCTTTTCTGTTGTGTGCTGGAGGAGGAGAGGAGATGGGATAGCACTCAAGCTCATAACAGTAGCTAAGCCATAAGGCAATGGTTTGGGTGAACTGGGCCTCAGTCTCTCTGATTTCAGTGGCAGACTTATGCACATGATTAACTCACTCCCATTGAAACCGGTGAGACTGAAATGTGCTTAACTTTGGCTGGATTACACGCTTCTTCTTCCGCCAAGCCTTTTTAGATGTCATAGCGGGGAGGGCTATTTTGTTCATTGGTTTTTTATTATCCTTGGAGCAGCTGTGGGGGAGATTTTTTCAGTCAAGGGCTGCATTCTCGGGTAATTTGTGGGTGGGGTGAATATGCCATTGAGGGGTGGGGCCAAAACCAAAAGTACACAGGCCACTCCTTCTCTCTCTTTCTGCCTCCATCTTTCTCTCTGGAAGGATGTAAATAGTGGGGTCCCACAGGGATCTGTATTGGGACCAATACATTTCAACTTGTTCATAAATTGTCTGGAATTAGGAGTGAGCAGTGAAGTGGCCGCTGTGTGAACAGAATGCTGGACTAGATGGACCCTTGGTCTGATCCAGCAAGGCTCTTCTTATGTTCTCTTCTTCCCTGCCAGGAGAGGGACAGATCATGCTTGCTAGAGGCCCTCCTCTGTGGTAAAATTAGTCCCAAAGCCATAGGTTTCCACCCCTTTGATTATGCAGAACCACTGTTGTATTTTGATTGACATTTTTGTGTGCTTTATCCTTAAAAAAATGTTTTGATAGGGAGAGTTCCCTCCCTCCTCAAAAAAGGTTAGTATAAAATCTTGAAAATAAACACATAAAATAAGGTAGGATGCCAAACCTGTAAACCCCTCCATGTCTTTACAAAACTGAATCGTAACTAAATCATGTTGTGCCATTGGCCTTACTTATCTGTGGGAAGATTAGCTGTATTACTCCCAGACTCAAAATTCACTACTTTAAATTTCTGTCCTGCTTATTAGTCCATGTGGGGTTAAATGAACTAACTAACAGAATAAAATTGGAATTAAAATGTTACTAAGGGTGCAGACTTGGCTGGGTCGGGGGAATGGTGGGAGTTGCAGGACTGTTTTCTGTCTAAACATGCTTAGGATAGGGTCCTAAATGCTACCATTGCAAACTGCAGACGGGAATACAAAATGTCAGCCATTGCAAACTGTAGTTGGGAATACTACACCCTTCAGTTCTGTGCAATTGCTTTTTTAAAAAAAATCTGTGTTCACCATCTTCCTGAAAGGAGAGAACTCGCTCTTTCATCTCCTTCAGCAGGGAGTTCCAGAGGTGAGGTACCGCTACAGAGGTGCTCCAAGTACTTGCCAATTGCATTTGAACCTCATAGGTAAGGGTAAGAGGAACCATCTCCTGGTGGCCTTCGACTGGGGCTGATGAGAGTTGGAGTCCAACAACATCTGGAGGTCACAAGTTTCCCACCCCTGCCTTAAGGCATGGGGGGGCCCTGGATATGTAGGGATGGATATATGCCTTGAGCTGCTTTGACTCATGCATCACTTTCTCCCTCCAGTTCTTTATTTAATTCCAACTTTAAAAGGTCTTTGCACTTGTAGCAGTGATCCTATAGACACATTCAAGCATTTATCTCACACCTATCCTGTTTTATTTTGCTAACAGGAGGATCTTTGGCCAAGCTAGCTTATTATTCAACAGTGCAACATAAAGTGGCAAGAGTGCGATCTTTTGATCAGTCAGGAAAGGTAAGATTATCATTATTATTATAAGTATTTTGCATTTATTCACTTTTCTGTAGAAATAAATTCAAAGTGACTACAAATGTGTGAATATTGCGATACTATATGCAATCCCATGGTGCTAAGATGTTAATTTGCAGCAAAAGAGCAACCTCTGAATTGTGTTTCTTCCTTAGAGGAGGAGTCTTGGCAAGAGAAGTTAAAAAAAAACAACCCTGAAACCTTGAGTCGTTTGCATCTTTTTGTTGTTGTTCCCAAAGGACATAGAACATGAATCGCCGTACGAAATCACAGTTCAGGAGGAGATAACAGCTCGGCTGCATTTCATTAAGTTTGAGAATGCCTATATTGAAACCTGTCTGGATTTCATCAAAGACCATCTCGTCAACACGGAAACCAAAGTGATCAAAGCCACGGGAGGCGGTGCATACAAATTCAAAGACCTTATTGAGAAGAAGCTGGGATTAAAGTAAGTGGAAAGGCGAGGAAGCTCCTTGTGTGGAGAATTATTAGACTTGATGGGGTCTGCTTTGATCACTTGGTAACAATGCCAGCCACACCATGAAGCGAAGTAAAACCGTTGCTTTGGGAGGCAGGCTTATGTCCTTCTCACTTTCATCTGTCTGTTTTGTTAAAAAAAAAACAACAATTAACTGTTAGGTGATTACTTAAGAGAGCCAGTGTGGTGTAGTGGCGAGAGTGCTGGACTGGGAGCCAGGAGATCTGGGTTCTAGTCCCCACTCAGCCATGGAAGCTCGCTGGGGGCCTTGGGGCAGTCACAGACTCTCAGCCCAACCCACCTCACAGGGTTGTTGTTGTGAGGATAAAATGGAGGAGGAGGAGGAGGATGTATGCCTCCTTGGCTTCCTTAAGGCGGAAAAAGGTGGGATATAAATGTAATAAATAAATAAAATAAGACCTAAGACTAACATGTGATAAACAAAATAACTTTCTCCATCAAACAAGTGAGGCTGCAATCCTGTACTCCCTTACCTGGGAAGAAGCCCCACTGAACTCAGTGGGAGTTACTTCTGAGTAGACATATATAGGACAGTGCTAAAGCTCTTTGAGCTGACCAAGGGTGAAAATCTCAGTCAGTAATTCTATGTGTAAATAAATCAGGTACAGTGCTTACACATAAATGTGCAAACTGATAAAAACTAACTTAGGGCGCAATCCTATGCATGTTGAGAAAGAAAAAAGTCCTACAAAAAAAGTTCTACAGTCCTGCATGCTGGGAGTTCTAGGACCTTTTTCTGAGTAAACATGCATAGGATTGCGCCCTAAGTTGGCTTTCTTCTGAAGGCAGAATATGACAACAGACTTTCCAGTTTGTTTGGGGGTTTGTTTTGTTTTGAACTTCATGAGTTAGAGGGAGAGGAGGGTGGCAGGTTTATTGGGGCCTGTAGATGCAGAGCGTGGGGCAGTGGGCATCAACAGTGTTCCAGAGAGGGTTAAGCCTTACCTAGACTTGTAAATGGCCACTTTCCTAGCTACCTGTGGTGAGAGAAAACAGAGTCCTGTGATATCTTAAGAACTAACCAATTCGTTGTGGCATAAACCTGCATGGGCCAGAGCCCACATGATGAAATACAGGAATTGTCATCCTCAGCAGTTATGTATATCCATAGGTACAGAAAAAAGAAAAGGCCAGGATCAGGAAATGTGACTACGAAGTGTGGACAGATCAAGAGAGAGATGGATTGCCTTAGAGTTGAAAGCAAATAAGGCAGAGTTAAAAGTGTAAATGATCCAGTCAGAAGTGGGCTGACCCACTCCCCACTTCTAAACTGGCCAAGCAAGATGAACAGAATGCAGAAACATCTTACAAGGGACAGTTTACTTTCCCTAGTAAAAGAGAATCATCTTTAGGTGACCATGTAGGGAGACTTCATGAATGGGGGGGGGGTCTTTATTTTAGCTCACAGATGACTAGGATGGGTATGTATGGGCCTAGAAACGAGAGCTGATCCAAACTTGCGTGTGGTGGGGGGAGAGATTGGGGGTGGTTTGTGAAAAACAGCAACCCTAACCCTGAAAAATGCACCCCTTGCAATTAGAGGGGGAACCGCAAAATAGGTTCCCTGTTAGGAAGTGGAGTTATATCAAGTCAAGACAGCTCATCTGTCTAGTTCAATGTTGCCTATATTGATGGGCAGGGGCATCAGACAAGGGACTTTGCCAGCCCTACCTGGAGCCATTGAGGATTGAACCTGGGACCGTCTGCATACACTGCATATTCTCTACTGTTGAGCTATGGCCGTTCTCTAAGAGTGAGGGCAGAGTATTTGTTGTAGCTAGGAGGAATTAGAACATTCCTCTCTGTTGGTTTTGAAGATACCTGATCTGCTTCTTGAAAAAGCCTTTGGGCTCTGTGGCTACCAGTGATGCCAGTGATAAGGTTTTCTTGAAAAGCTTTGATTTGTGCTTTTATTTTTTTCCTCTTAGGTTAGATAAAGAAGATGTCATGACCTGCCTAATTAAGGGGTGTAACTTTGTGCTAAAGAACATCCCCCATGAAGCATTTGCGTACATGAAGGATGCGGACCCAGAGTTCAGATTTCAGATGAACCACCCACATATTTTCCCTTATCTGCTAGTCAATATTGGCTCTGGAGTTTCTATAGTGAAGGTATGTAAAATCTCCTTAATGACTGAATTGATGATCATTGCGCATGTTTTTAAAAATGTAATTCAGACTGTTAAAGGAAAGGTGATTTGAACCTGGCGGGTGCTTGTCCATTCAAATGACACTTATAATTTTTCTGGGTTTGATCTAAATGATATTAGATCATTTATGCATGATGAGATTTTGCTTCCTTATGTCTCTGCCCACACTGTCTCCAACTGTGAAGATGTTCTTGTTTCTTCATTTCCCCCTTTCTTCTAAATGCCTATATTGATTATTTACTTTAATTTATTTTGGAGATCTATATCTCACCTTTAAATAGAATGATTCTCAAAGCAGTTTACAACAGGTTGCAATAATACAACACACACAACCCAACAAATTGTTATCAACCCACGCCCCCCACAGAGAGAGAGAGAGAGAGAGAGAGAGAGAGAGACTGCAGCAGTCCTTCATCCTCTGGCTGATGGATGAAGTCAGGGAGCTTCCTTTGGTTTCTGCAGCCGAAGTGTAATTGGCAATAGGAGCTGAGTGTCTTTACCTGTGAGGGCGGGGAGGCAGGAAGTAAGGCTCTTCTCTGGCTGATGGATGGGGCCAAGCTGGTCTTCTCCTTGCCATGATCTTCCTGAGATGCAGGGAGTGCAGCTTCCCAGTGGCCCTTCTGGTCTCTTCTGTCTTCTTCTCTACATCTTCATCTCTACAGTCCCGGGCAACTGGCATTTAGAGCTGAACGTTCTACCTATTGACATGCATGGAATTTCTAATATCTGTGCTGGTAATATAGAATGTGTTGTGGAATTTCAGGAAGGCATCCTAGCATTCCCCAAATCAGTTGATGATGTTTATCTCTAATCTGGCCTGTTCAGATGTTAGTCCTCTGCCTCACCCCAACCCACCCTTCTGGTACATAGGATCTCCCTGGGATAAAAATAAGCCCAAGTGGATATATACTGAAATAAAAATGTGTTTATGTAAATATCACAGCTGCTGCCTGTGTGGGATAACTTGGTCCTTGCTCTTGATAGGTGGAAACGGAAGATAAGTTTGAGTGGATTGGTGGAAGTTCAATTGGAGGCGGAACTTTCTGGGGTCTCGGAGCATTGCTTACAAAAACGAAGGTAATACTGAAAGTTACAGTTGCATCGTGTCACAGGTGTGTTGCTAGTAAGGGACGATGTGTCTTTGTCACATCTTAGAGGAGAAGAAGTAGAATGACACATTGGGGACCCCCTTCACCCAGAATAAAAGGCGCAAGGTCCTGTGCTCCCTGGCCAAAAGCCACATTCTTATGGAGGTGGTGAGTCTGTATGTGGCCTGTACCACTTTCAGGTGGGGGGTCCACATGTTTGATTGTATGTGTATATAGTATTAAACTTCATTCTATTTATCAGTTGCCCAGTAGCAGCATTTCTCTGGGTGATTTACAAAATAAAAACAAATCCTAAAAAATCACCACATCAGCCAAACAGAAATTCACTAAAGCAGCAAATAAGACAACTCTAAAACAAAACAGATCATTTTAAAAGTAGAAATTAAAACATCACAGCAGCAGTAGTTTAATTCAGAAAGCTAGATGAATAAATGTCACAGGGCTACACTGCTCTACTAAAATCATAGTATAATGCAGAGATTAAAAATAAGAGGGCAGGTAAAAAAAAATTAAAAAGTCTTTCCCTAGTGCCAAAAAGACGTTAAGGTGGGCATGAAGCAGGACTCTCTGGGGAGGATATTCCACAACTGAGGCCACTGCTGAAATGACCCTGTAAAAAATCATGCTCACCACCCCCAGCGCACACATATAACAAACTACTGACTTGGATTCCTGCATTGAACAGGGGGTTGGACTTGATGGCCTTATAGGCACCTTCCAACCCTACTGTTCTATGATTCTAGCATTAATAGAGTATAGCTTCCAAATCACGTGAAGTACTAGTTCCCCTCTACTCAGCACTGGTTAGGCCTCATTTTGGGTACTGTGTCCAGTTCTGGGCACCACACTTTAAGAAGGATGCAGACAAACTGCAAAAGGTTCAGAGGAGGGCAATGAAGATAATCAGGGGACTGGAAACAAAGCCCTATGAGGAGAGACTGAAAGAACTGGGGATGTTTAGCCTTGAGAAGAGAAGACTGAGGGGAGATATGATAGCACTCTTCAAGTACTTGAAAGGTTATCACAGAGTGGAAGGCCAGGATCTCTTCTTGATCATCCCAGAGTGCAGAACACGGAATACTGGGCTCAAGTGACAGGAAGCCAGATTTCGGCTGAACATCAGGAAAGACCTCCTGCATGTTAGAGCAAGACGACAATGGAACCAATTACCTAGGGAGGTGGTGGGCTCTCCCACGCTGGAGGCATTCAAGATGAAGCTGGACAGCTGCCTGCCAGGGATGCTTGGCTTGGATTCCTGCATTGAGCAGGGGGTTGGACTTGATGGTCTTGTAGGCCCCTTCCAACCCTACTGTTCTATGATTCTATGTTAGAGTGAAGGGACATATTCTAGTGTTCTCCCTGACATGCTAGTTTTCTATAATAAAACTATTTTATGTATTTTGGGATGGAGAAGCATTCAATCATATGAGCCCTCATCTGGTGTGGTACAGTCCCGACACAGGTTGACCACCTCAGTGTAAAGCTAGGCCATGTGAGACATCGCAAAACTCAGGCAAAGTGGAGTCAGACAGAACTTGCACTGTTCCTACAAATAGCTCATGACTTTTTGCTGAGGAGAAGGGTGGCGTTAATACCTATGTCCTGAGTAAGAAGTGCAGAACGACAAGTGTGGATAAGAATTACTAATCTATGGAGATGTTCGAGTGACCATTTTTTGGGTGGGTGGGGTGGCGGTTGTTTTGTTCTTCGTTTTAGAAATTTGACGAGTTGCTGCAGCTCGCTTCAAAGGGACAACACACAAATGTCGACATGCTGGTGAAAGATGTGTATGGCGGGGCCTACCAGACCCTTGGGCTAAGCGGAAACCTAATAGCAAGTAGCTTTGGGAAATCTGCCACAGCGGACAAAGGTACCACTCAAGAATAGACTTCGTAGTGCTGGTGCATTGATGACTGCCCCCCTCCTGAAAGCACGCATGTGTTTGTTCAATGTATTGCTGTCTTGCTCTCATGCTTTAAACCAAGCGTAGCCTTAGGGCGCAGTCCTATGAAGATAGTTGCCAGCCTCTGAAGTTGGGGGCTGGCGGCTGTCCTGTGCAGGGCGGCTGAAGCACCAGGGGGATCCTCTCCTCTGTGCACCAGCCACCCTGCATTTTTGGCTAGATGGCCAATTTTGGCTGCCTAGACGCAGCTTTGGGGAAGGAGGCCGCACGGCGCATGGGAAGCTGTGTAAAGTGGCTTCTGCGCTCTCTGGACCCCAGGACCCCACCCCCTTTCTCCCATCTCTGTGCCCTGCTTCTGAGTGTAGAAAAGTAGCCAGCGTAGAGAGAACCACACCAGCTATGAGGGGGAGGGGGTGGGGAGTGCGGTTTCTGGGAACCGCATTCGGAGCCCTGGCTCCAACCTCAGTTCCCAGAAGCCGAAAAATCCTATGGCCCTCTAGACAGTGTCTAGTGGCATAGGATTGCTCCCTGATGTTTCTGGATATGAGATGAATAGACATAAGCAAACCTAGCCCTCCAGTGGCCGATGGATTCAGTCGTGATACATTCTAGAAAAACCACCTGAGTTTTATGAGCATTCTGTTAGGTGTGTTCTTCCCTCTATTCTTGCTTCTTGTTTTTAGAATTTTCCAAAGAAGACATGGCAAAAAGCTTACTGCACATGATCAGCAATGACATCGGGCAGCTGGCTTGCCTATATGCCAAACTCCACAACCTGAACAAAATATATTTTGGAGGCTTTTTCATCCGAGGACACCCTGTTACCATGCGCACAATCACTTACAGTATTAATTTCTTCTCCAAGGTATTGAACACTTGGTTATTTCAGGAACCTTACAGTAGATGAGAGAACACGAGGAGGAGGCAGCTTTAATTGGGGGGGGGGGATAACGAAGAGGGTGTGTGTGTGTGGAGTTGGGAGGGAAGGGGAATCCAGATGTTTGATTAATCCAAGAACTGCAATCCCTATTCTCTCTACTTTTGGAACAATTCCCATTGAACTCAGTGGGGCTTTCATCCAATGTACATAAATGCATGCTGTAAGTCTGTAAAAAAACCAACAAAAACAACAACCCATCATTGATTTGAGCCATTCTAGTCTAGAGGTGGGCAACCTGAGGTCAAACTCTGCAAGTGATCAGTTCATAGCTCTAGCAAGAGCGATCTGTCCTTTCCCCACAGCAGCTTGCTGGGTGGGGAGAAAGACTGAGAGAAGGGGGTGGCAGAAAAAGAGAGTGGAAATACCCTACCCACCATCATGATGTGGCCCCTTGCATGCTGCCATTGACAGCAAAAGGGTTTCCCACCCCTCTTCTTTAGGGGTGTTAGCATTTTTAAAAACACACAATATTGCAAGCAGTCCTGCAACATGACCTGATTTGGATAACAATGTCACTAAATGGAATTGTTGTCGGCCTTTCAAAAGCCCTCTAAATCCCAGGGATTCTCATTGACTCTTGTCACTGTGAGATTCCCCAAGTCAAGAGAGTGTTTAAGCCCCCCACCATCAATACAAACATACATTTATCCCCCAATGATTCTACTGCCCGTGTGCACTCTTCCTGTGTTCCTCTGTCACATTTGTTAAAAGAAGAGTCCAACCAAATTGGATTAATAATGTGCCTGGATTTTTCTATGGTGGTGGAACCAAAACAGTTCAAAACGCAGCGGAAAGGAAACTTTGGCAGCAATGTTCTCTGTTGCTTGCCTTTCCAGGCAGAAATGGCTGATCCAGGAGGAATTACTGAGAGGGAATTTGTGCCCTCTTCCGTGGCTCTCTGGTTCTACAACATATCCACTGCAATATTTTCACCTATATTCTCCTTTTATCCTGGATGTAAGCAGAGACGCTGAAAGCCCAGTTTCAGCTCTTGTGCTTGTAGCCTCGCAGAGTTCATCACGCTGGAATGCAACTTAGAATTGCAGCATGACCCCAGCGTTACAAATATTTTCTGTGCGTGCCCTTTTAGAATTGTGAATGTAGTCATGCAAAAGAGCCGTTAGCCATCGGGGCCATCCAAACACAATGTTTCATATTGTGGCAGGGGGAGGTTCAGGCCTTGTTCCTGAGACACGAAGGCTACCTGGGAGCCATTGGGGCATTTTTAAAAGGAGCCGAACAAGACAGTAAGTACAGCAACCGCTACGTTCTGTAACTGCAGTGTTCTGAAACGTTCAGGTTTCTGGGGGGAGTCTGTGTTCCCACCCCCATCAAAAATGATTAAGCCACATAAACCCCACTCCCCTTGACATGATTGGATTTCTGGGCACAGTATTCCCCATTTCTCACTCCATTTGCTATGGTGGGTTTTAAAGGATTTGGGCAACTCTAACCTGTGTGTTTGTGCTGAAAGTTGCCCTCCCCAACTCTGCATGGAAAGAGGGGAGGGGAGGTGCTGGGCATCCAACCATGACCTCTCCCCTAGCAAGGCCCAGCTGTGACTAGGGTAGTGTTCCAAAAGAGCATAGGATTGTCAGTTTGGTTGTCTGCCCATGAGAAGGCTCTCTTTCTCTCCCCCTGGCCCCACACGCATAAAGGACGTCATACCCACGCCTGTACCTTTTTGGGGATAGGGTGGGTGTGATCACTGTCGTTCCTTTTCTCCCTCTTCCCTCTACCCCCAAGATCTGATTTAACTGTACTTATGACTGCTAACTGGATAAGCTCTCAAACAGTTACTGTCAGGATCGATTCTGAGCGCAGGGAGATAGTTAGCAGCTCAGATACAGAAGAGGAGCAGCCAGAGCTGGGGGAGGCATTTTCACAAGGCAGTTCAGATATGGATAGGTGCGCTTCTCAGGTTACCAGCTCCCAGATGGCCGGGCATGAAACCTCATCCTCACCCCACTCTGAGAAGCAGCAAGCAAGAGGAGCAGGGGATTGAGGACTCTGACCTAAGGGACGCCAGGTGGTGACACATAGCTAAGAGGGAAATGTCAGGGGCAAAGCTTAGACATTTGAACCGGTTAGCAATGTGTGATAGGCTATGCAGGGAAGCAGCAGGCGAGGGGCAGAACCTCCCTCTCTATGCTAGCCTAGTCAGACAGCCGCCTTTTCAAACGGCCAGGCAACTCTCGTTTATTCCCATTTGAATCCCCTGGAGGCATTCCTTCGTAGCCAGAGAGTCTTTGAGTATTTGCATCTGTAATGAACCTGAGAATAATGAACTAAAGGCGTGAGACTGAAGCCTCTCTTTTTGTGTGTTGTGAGTGCTGGAGGAAAGGGGGGGCAGGGGAACCCTGACAGTTACACAATCGGGAAGCAACAATGTTTGTCATCTCTGACGGTCAGACAGTAAACAAGCTTCCAGGCACTCGCCGAGAGTGATCCCAGTTTTACACACATCGTGGTTTTAAATGCTCCCAGGGGTCAATGCATTTGTTTTTTATTTTGCCTGCTGTTTTCAATGCAAAAATAAGCTTGTCCATTATGGGAAAAGCTTTGATAAATCCACTTGTTAAGCCTGAAAGGTCTGGCTCAGTTGCTGACAGCTTTATTTTTGGGGACGTGTGCCTGGCATTTTGGCACATGTGAGGACCCCCTGCCCCCTTCTTGTATATGTTCTTACTTTCAGTTTATGCCTCATGCCTCCTCCCCCCACACCCTCTCTCTCTTCCTAGATCCGAATCTATACAGCTGGGGAGAAAACTATGCCGGCAGTTCTGGCCTCATGAGCACGTCGCCTGATATCTGCCCTATGCAGCGAGAAAGGAGTGGCACGGTGAGTCTCCATAGGACAGGACTGCCCAGTTTTTGACCCACTGACTTGAACACAGCTCCCTGCCACGTATTGCGGCCCCATTAACAGCAAGAGCATCCCTTTCAGGCACTTGGCATGGCTGGTGATGTTCCCAGGTCGTCTTAGGTTCAAGCAACACTTCTTTTTCAAGGACGCTGGCTCCTGTGCAATGCCTTGAGCATGTGGGGTCAAAGGAAGCACCCTTTCCAGCTCTTAGTCCGGGGGGGGCAACAGCTGTGCGGGAGTACAATTCTGCTGGAAAACTAGGGGCGCGCTCCCTGTGTGTCCTGTTTCCCAGCAAAACATTGTTTCTGCAGAGAAACAAGACGCGTGAGGATTGTGTGCCCCGTCTCCCTGCCGAATCACCCACTCCCACAGCTGCTTAGTGGCCTGGTGTTCCCCAGAAGTTTTAGATGACAGCTCCCACCAGCCTCAGCTAGCATGACCAGGGGTCAGTGATTACGGGAGTTGTGGTCCAAAATATCTGGAGGGTGCTAGGTTGGGGAAGGCTGGTGTGGACAATGCTGAATGAGAAGGACCAACAGTCTGAGATCCAATATGAGGCAGCTTCCTATGACTTGACTTGGCACCTGGCCTTTTGGATTTCTGGAATGCTGAAATATGTTTGCTTACAATTAATGGGACTTGAGGGCCATGTAGGCGTGCTAGGTTCAGCTAATGTGTTTAAAGCATCGTTTGTTTTCCAAGAAATTCCAGGGGAAAACCTGTGTCTTTGCACAGGTCACCTGACTGGCCTGTTCATCCTGTGCTTCTCATGATCTTCCTCTCCCTTCCCAGTTTGACATGTTGGAAATGGATCGTTTGGAGCGAACGCTCGTGAATCTTCCCTTGCTGAAGGACCCATCTGCTTACATCCCTGACACCGTTGATCTCACAGATGATGCCATGGCCAGGAAATACTGGCTCTCATGCTTTGAAGAGGCCTTGGATGGGGTAAGGATACTCCTAAAATGCATCACTGTCTAGATTTATGAGGAGCCACGGATTTTCTGAGGGAGTTCACTGGTTCCACAAGAGCATTTGTGGATATTCAGTGGCTTATACTGAGATCTCGTGCTTAAGCATACTTTTACGATTGCATGTGGTTCTCTTGTGTCTGCCTAGGCACCCGCGTGTGGTGTATGTCTGTGCATTCCGCATTTGAAAGTTACCGTGAAGGGTAGTGGGGAAGAGAGAGCCAGATGTCTGTCCACATGTTTGTTCCAAAAGGGCAAATCCCCCTTGCCTTCTGGAGCACATAGCTGCACACGTCCCCTCCTCTGAATTCTCCTTTGCACTGCAGTTTGGAGAAAGTAAGAAGCAACATACTGATTTAGGAAGGTGTCTGGGTGTCCACTGTGGGAAACAGGATGCTGGGCAAAATAGACCGTTGGTCTAATCCGGCAGCAGGGTTCCTTTTATGAAGCTGCCTCATATCAAGACAGACCAGTTGTTCATCTGTCTCAGTATTGTCTGTCCCAACTGGCAGCAGCTTTCTAGGTTTTCAGACAGCAGTCTTTCCCAGCCCCACCTGGAGATTCCGGGATTTGAACCTGTGCAGTGCCTTGAGCATGTGGGGTCGAAGGAAGCACACTTTCCAGCTCTTAGTCCAGGGGAGGGGGAGCAACAGCTGTGGGGGAGTACAATTCTGCTGGAAAACTAGGGGCCTCTGGAATGCAAAGCAGGCGCTCTACCACTGAGCTGCACTCCTTCCCTGCTGTTTTCTTCTTCTTCTCCAAACAGTGCAAATTAGAGAACGCTTCACCCCGTCACAGGCTGTCTGCACGTGTCAGAAGGGGTTGATGCTAAATGGAAATAGAGGTTAGCTGGTCAGTTAAGCCAGCATTTGTGGACCCTGGGAGAGAAAAACATGAAGCTTTTAGAATTCTCTGCGATCTCTTCCTGGCATCTTGGCTCTTGGGCATATTTTATTTTGGGGCAGCTGCTCTCTTAAACCAAAGGACCTCTTCTAACCAAATTGCTGTCAGTAAGGACCTGTTGTTACGTTCTCTTTGCTTCGCAGCCCCTCATGCTTCCGTTTCTGTTCTTAATGAAGCCACATGGAGTTGGAAGCGCACGTCACGTATTTGGCATGGCCTCTCTGCTCTCTCGTCCCCTTGCCAGGTTGCGAAGCGTGCTGCGGCCAGCCAGCCAGACTCTATTGATGCAGCTGAGCGAGCGGAGAAATTCCGGCAGAAGTATTGGGATAAACTTCAGACGCTTAGACAGCAGCCTTTGTAAGTCAGTGATGGCAACAGTGAGGGCCTGAGCTGGAATTCAGTGCCTCTTGCGAAGTTTGTGCATGCTTTCAACACTTCTTGATGCATGTGAGCCTCCAACCGCAGTCAGATCTGGGATAATTCCACATGTGGGGCCAGTTTTGTGGATTGCAAACTCAAAATTCTGCATGAAAACTCTGCATGAATGGATGGTTTAAGAGTTACCTAAAGCCAGCAGTATGCTTTGCCTGGTTGTTAGTTCTCATCTCTTCCTCATTCACATTCCAGAAGATAGCAAAGTGGCCAGGGAGCTACTGCTTAACCACTAGCATAAATGGCGTCCAGGCTCTCAAAACATGCTCCAGTTAGGTCACTTCCAAAGAAGCAAAACAGAAAAGTTTAAGCTTAACAGCTGATGATGTAAATATGAGCAAATGGTGTCTGTGTGTGTTTTCTTATTCACAGGTAGTATCCTCTTTTCACTGCTTAAGGCTTCTGCTAACTGGATCGTTTTTATTCACTTATCATACAAGACAATCCCATGCCACAACAACCTCCTTTTTAATTTTAGCTGCTTTTTTTAACCTTTTGCTTATTGTTACTTTTCAAATCTTGTGTGTGTGTGTGTGTGTCTGAGTTGCCTCTAAAGGAGTTGCATAGTCCTAAATCATGGGTAGGGAACTTGCTTTGGACTGAGGGCCACGTTTGGGGGGAGCCTTCCAGGGGACTGCAAGTAGGTGGGGCTAAAGCTAAAGTGGGCAGGGCTATCCTACACTCTTTCTTCCTCACATGTGTTCACTTGTTCATTCTCTCACTCTCACTCTCTCTTTCACACACATGCACGCACACACACCTGCTCAATTCAAGGGCTGAGATCTAAGTATCTTTAAAGGTCTACTTAAGGGTTTAGACATTCCAAGCTGGACTTCTGACTTTTTCTCTCTCACCAGCAGACCTCCACAACATATTACAAATTCGATTTTGAGGGCGAGGTTGGGGGGCAGAAGCAGTTTGTAAAACACGAGCTGTCTTAGGCATGCAGAACTAAGTACATGGTTCTTATGCATTCTCACATACCTAAACCATAAACCTTTGGATGTATGTTTTAAAGGAATTTGAATAATTCCTTTATGTCTGACAAACTTGCTTCATTTGGGGAAGGATGTGTCATTCTCTTGCCTTATGCATCATATCTGAGCCTCTGTTGTGGTGATGGATACGAGGTGAGAAACCACTCAAGTAGCATAGCAGATCTTACAATTAATTATCCTGCAGGAGTAGGATTGGGTTGAGGTAATAGACAGACACTGCTTTTTTCCCCTTGGGGTGGCTGACTGATATGTTCCCTCATTCTTTTTCAGTGCCTATGGCACCTTAACAGTTAGGAGTTTGCTGGATACAAGAGAACACTGTTTGAATGAGTTCAACTTCCCAGATCCCTATTCCAAGGTAAGTCCATTCTCCGTAACTTTCCCGCTGTACTCCAGTAACATTGATTTTGAAGTTTTGTTGTTCTCATGAGTAATAATGTTATATCTTTATATAAAATTACCATAGCAGGTTCCTGCCCTGGTTAGCTTCCCATCAGTGCAGGAGGCAAAGGAAAAGCCAGGAGTGTGGAGTTAATATGCACAAAAGAAGTTACATGTACCTAGACTCTGTTTCTGTTGGGGTGAGGGCATCAGGGGATGTGTTTACACAAGTCATTGTGTGGTCTGCATCTTGTTCCCTGACAACGGTGCACTTTCTTCCTGAGTAAGAATGCTGCTTAATACTGAACTACAGTGCCATCATAAACACCCAAATAGGCTCAAACGTTTCCACTGAATGTTGAGGGAAAAAATACCTTTATCAGTTTGGTGGCATGAAAGATGCTTTTCCATCTTTGGACATTTCTTTTGAATGGATCCACTCAATTCAAGGGCTGACATATACATATTTTAAAGGTCTGCTTAAGGGTTTAGACATTCCCAGTTGGACTTCAGACTATTTTCCTTTCAACAGCAGACCTCCACAACATACCGCATATCGATTTTGGGGGTGCGGTGGGGGGCAGAAACAGTTTGAAAAATACAAGCTGTCTTGGGCATGCAGAACTTGGTACATGGTTCTTTAGATCTCAGCCAGTTCTTAAATTGTTAGAAATAAACAGGGCCAGTCTCAGCTTACCTTGGAGTATTATTTGCTGCTTGGCGTTCTTGGAAACCTCATGTAAAAGCTGCTACTCTTAAAGCTGAACAAACAGTTGATGGGCTTCTTATATATTTGACAAACTTCAGGAGAAGGCAGGTTCTATCTATATTGAGCCTGATAAAATCTAAAATACAACCACCAATTCTGTATTGTTCAAAGATCTGAGGTCTTTTCAAACCCCTGAGGGTTTAGACCGTATTTGGAACTGACTTAAGAACTATATTAGAGACATCCAGATCTACCTTGGCACTGTACTTACTGTTGGAAACAGGGTCCTCTTCCCTCACTATGAAAATCTATTGGCAGGTTTTAAATGCTGGTTAAAACTGATAGGTACGCTTGACCAAAATGTGTTATGTGGGACAAATGGTATCCAGTTTAAATTTTGGTACCGAACATACATTGTGGCTTTGTAGAAAAGAAGTTAGTCTTGTGATCTAGAATTGCAAACATAAATAAGAGCCCTGCTGGATCTGATCAGAGGCCTATCTAGTCTAGCATCCTGTTTTTCACAGTGGTCAACCAGATGCCCCTCGGAAGCCCATGCTAAGACATGAGTGCAATAGCATCCATCCGCTTGTGGTCCCCAGCAACTGGTATTCAGAGGCATATTGACTCCGATCCTGGAGGTAGTATATACCCCTGATGACTAGTAGCCATTGACATTCCCCTCCCAGCATTTGTAGCAATTAAAAGAAATCATCCTGAGAGTGATCATTTTCCATACTAGCCTTAATCACGATTAATTGGCCCAGGAAAAGCTTGGAGAGGTGATCTTGGGAATGAGAGTGTTGATAAAGGAGTACGTTTCTTCCCTTTCTTTCCAAACACACTGTCTTGTGTCTTTCTCTCCCACAGGTGAAGCAGAAAGAAAATGGCATCGCGTTAAAATGTTATCAGAGTGTAATAGAATCTTTGGATTCGTTAGGCTGGGAGGAGAGGCAGTTCGCTCTGGTGAAAGGACTTCTTGCAGGAAACGTATTTGACTGGGGAGCAAAAGCGGTCTCGGAGTAGGTATTAAAATTCTTTGCAATTTTTTTAATGGACTCTAAGGGCGCAATCCTATTTGGGTATAGACAGAAAAAAGTCCTACAGCTCCCAGCTATTCTGGCTGGGGAATGCTGGAAGTTGTAGGACTTTTTTCTGTCTAAACCCACATAGGATTACACTCTGAATGACCCAGATGTTTCTCAAAGCAAGTGCACAGATGGCTCACGCTTTGTCGTCTGCAAATGTTTGTTGGTTTTGTTCTGGTAATGGTTGTGTAGCAAATTTGGCATCATCCAAGATAAAATGGGGCAGATGGGTGCCTTCTTTAATGTTTGTATTAATCTCACAGAGACTCTAAATGCATTTATTAGCAATGGGTTGTATCGAACATTAGTCTAACCTAAGCCCATTTATTTCAGTAGGTCCATTCTGACATTGGCTACAACCCAATCTGTGGTTCTCTGTTTTCAGTTTAACCTGTCTAGTTCCTTCTTAAGAGATTAATATAGAACTTACTGGGTGTTCAGTTTCTGATATGATGACTGGGAAATCACTTCATCAGCCAGTTCAGGATGGAGGAACTAGTTCAGATTAGACCAATGAACCAGCCATGCTTCCTCTCCAACTGACAGATGAATGGTGCTTCTAGTTAGGATTGTGTGTATTCCATACTAGGAATAGACCATTGGTATCTGAGGGGCGCAATCCATCCTCTCGGCCCGTCTTCCTCAGCCTGGTCCCCACCAGATGCTTTGGACTACAACTCCCATCACCCAACCATTGGCCATGCTGTCTAGGTCCAATGGGATCTGCAGTCCAGAACCCCTGGACCAATCTGGGTTGCGGAAGGCCGCCTTAGGCCCCTGATCCAAAGGACCATCTTTCCTCCCACTCCAAAGGCTCTTTCTCCAAAGCTGTGATTTTCTGTAACTCTCTTCCCCACTGTGAACGGCAACAGAGCAGGGCGAGAGGGCTAGGTCGCCATTACTGGTTTCTTGTCAAATCTCATTCTTATGTGATGTGTATCTATTTTAATGCTAAGCAGGGGAGCATAACTCACTGGTCGATCACCTGCTTTGCTTGCACAAGGTCTTGGATTCAGTCCCTGGCATCTCCACTTAAAACGGTCAGGTAGCAAAGGCCTCTGCCTAACACCCTGGAGAGTTCCTGCCAGTCAAGATTAGGCAGTAGTGTGCTAGACGGACCAACAGTTTGTGTCAATAGAAGGCGGCCTCATATGCATGTTGACCAGCTTCCTTGCAGAAAGTGCTCTGCCTTCCTTCTCAAAATGTGAATGCCTGTTGTACTGAGTGCAGTCCATCTGCTATTCCCTTTCGGAGCCAACTGTTGAGGTATATATTAAAAAAGAAAATCTTGATGGATAGTACGTGTTTGTTCAGCTGCGGTGCTGTTCGAACAATGGTACTCTATAGAATCTCTCTGACAGCATTCCTGTTCTTCCTTTTTTTTTTTCCTTCTCCTCCTCCTGATGTCAGCGTCCTTGAAACAGAGCCACAGTTTGGATTTGAAGAAGCCAAGGAGAAATTGCAAGGTATTGGATGGGGAAATTGCAAGGAAACTCTCCTTCTTGGCATGCTACTGGGAGAGGTGATGATGCTGCAGCTGGTGGAAGATGATGAGCATCACTGAGGGCAAGCAGAGATGTGACCCTTGGAACACAAGCCCTTGTGATGCTCTCCCTTGCAGCCCCCATTGAGATAAAACCAAAGGTGTCTGAGAGCATGGTGGCTGTTGGTGCCATCATCCCTATTTCTGTGCCGTGCATGAAACTCCTTCCAGTCTCCTGCCATATTGGAACACCTTTTCATGGCTCCGCTCTCATCAGCTGAGTCTTCCAGCCAATTCAGGTGACCAAAACACCTGGTGTTGCAAGCCCCAGATGATTAGGGAATCAAAACCTATTGCATGTTTTCTAGGGATTTTGAAAACCCAATACATTAACTTGGTATTTTTCCTGATGTGCTGCCTGTAGGGAGGGTAGAGCTTGCTGGTAGAACACAAGCTTTGCAGGCCAAAAGTTAAAGGTTCCATGAAGGTTCCATGAAGGTTCCAAGTGTCTTCAGGTAGGGCTTGAAAGCCTTGAAAAGCCACTGTCAATCGGTGTAGACAATGTTGATGTGTTCTGACTCTCTGTAAGGCAGTTTCCTGCATTCCTATCTATAGATTTTGTTTACCCTATCTTCCCTCTTTGAGGCAACTTGCCATTTTTTGAAAATTTAAAATGAACGTTTTGGACAGGCTGCGTTAATGCTTTTTTTTATGTTCCTTCTCTTTGAGCATGAGGACTTGCATGCTTTGTAAAGTGTTTGGTAGGGCTCACTTGGGCTCTTACAGGTCGCTCAGTTGTGAACCGCAAACAGTTTTGCCCACCCTTTGCTTGCTGACCCAGAATCTCAATCAGGTTCTCCCAGTTTGCTGACATGCATGTAGCGCTGAATCAGCTTGGTCTTAGAAGAACTAAGACCGCTCCCCCAGCCCCCCAAGAAAGCTTGTTGTAATTTTAGGTCCGCTTTCCAAAGTGCTATTTTGAGCAAGCAGTAACTGCCTTGCTCCATCAATTGGAGCTCAAGCGCTTTCTGAACATGTAGCGGCAACATCAGAGTATTTATTTTTGAAGCTTTTTGCCTTACTTCTCAATAGAAGGATTCTCAGGATTGGAGGTTGTTATAATATAACTACACACACACGCACACACACACACACACACACACACACAGACCTCAGCAGTCCTTAGTCCTCTGGCTGATGGATGGGGCGAGAGCATGCTTCCTTCAGTTCAGCAGTCCTAGGACAACTAGCAGTTGGAACAGAGTGTCCTTTCTGGCAGGGAGGTGGGAAGTAAGCTCCCTGCAGCTCTTCCTTCTTTGCCACATGGATAGGGCCGGGCTGGTCTTCCCTTTGCCATGATATTCTTTCTGTGAGGCAAGAAGTGGGGCCTCTTGGTGGCTCTTAGTCCAATGACATTGTGTGTTTCCCTTCAGCTCTGCGGTTTCCAGGCAACTATGCTATAGCAGCCTGGAGAATGAATAGCTTTAAGTGTCTGTTGAGCTGAAGAAACTCTTAGTAGACACTCCGCCCCACCGTGCATTGCCCTGAATGTACACACCTACAGAGTTGATAATATGCCATTTTTAATGCCATTTTACAGAACGCCCATGGCTTGAAGATTCTTACAACGAGTGGCTGGAACGTCTCAAGGTATGTTGTACTCTTTCGGTGCCAGGTGAAGACCTTTTTATTCTCCCAGTCTTTTAGCTCTGGTGTTTTAAAGCTGTGTTTTAAATCTCTGCCTTGCTGCTAGGTTTTATTCTGGCTGTACTGTTAGACTGTAGTTCTAAGCTTTCATATTTATATGGTTTTATGCTGCACCTTGTGGTTTTAATTTTTGTAAACCTCCCAGAGAGCTTCGGCTATTGGGCGGTATAGAAATTAAATAAATAAATGTGCTGTCAGTTTAACAACTGAATTCAATTCGGTTTAACAACTGAATAGTATACATTTGGGCAAAGAAAGTCTTCAGATGTGTCAACTTGTGTCATATGTCTCAAGTTCTTATTTTCTTTTAAACCCAGCAACAAATTGTGGGTTAAAACTCTGGGTTGTTTTCCCCTCAACAGCCCAGTGTTCTGAGTTTGCACGTCACGTTGAACAACCCAGGAATGGGGCATTCCTAGGTTATTTTCTAAACCAGATTCATAGCGGAAACAGCAAGTGTGCGGAAGGCAGTACGCTCGCTTGTTCCCGCATGGCCCTGACAACCATTGGTTGTCATTACATGTGAACCAGGTCATAATCTTTTATCTGCCTTTAGCAGAATCTCTGGGTTTCGTCCTACCTTAGCAAAATCTGAACGATTTATGGTCCTGTTAGGTACGCTGTTTTTTAAAGATGGTGTTGGGTCCAAATATGTTAAGAATCAGTTCCACTTGGCAAGTTTGGCAAGCTGAGTAGATCCAGGTTGGTTTGGGCCTGTGGTACAGCAAGTCCTATGATCCATTTGCTGCATGCCCTAGTTCAGAGTTAACTTTGCACTGCAACTTTTCAAATTGCTATTTTGCTAATTTTATATTGGTATTGGTTCTTACAAATGAACACACCGTAAGCCCTACCTTGCCCACTGTAGCCCACAATTTTCTCAAAGAGCTAACGAGAAACATAGCAAAGAAAGAAATGGCAATTTGGTATGTCGTGAAAGAAAAGGAGGGGGAGAAAGAGGAGAGAGAGAGAGAAGGGTGAGGGGTACACTAACTTAGCATGAATGGAAGTGCATATACATTCAGGGCCAGCCCTGCCATACAGCAGCATGAAGCAACCTGCTTCAGGCATCTCTATGAGCGGGGACAGATGAAGGCAGGACTTGGTGACTGAATAGTGCAACAAAAGTTCCTTAAAGCGTTGGCCCTGGAGAATGGGGTGGGAACACTATTCAGGCAGCAAAATAGCCAGCAGCACAAGCTTCAGTACTGACCCAACTTTCTACCACATAGAAATGTACATTTCCAGAGTTTTGTTCCTCCTTGGGCACAGGTGGGGAACATTCCAGATGTTGTTGGATTACAGGTCCATTCACCCCGACTTGGCCATGGTGGCTGGAGCAGATGGGCATTGGAACTGGCAACATCTGGAGGCCCGCAGGTTCCTCCTCCCTGTGCTAGGTACAAGGGCGAATGCTTGTCAGTACGTTATGAAAGCCATCACAGGTTTGTGCACATCCTTTCTGAGCTCTTGCTAAACCTGAGGTGTGTCAAAGGCTCTTGCAAAGTATACTCAGAAATCCCTGATGGTTTCCCCCCACCAACACGTCTCAGTCTGCCTGTTGAAACAGGTGGAAAAGGGATGTCTCTAAGAGATTTCAGTAGGGAGAGTTTAACAGACTGCATGGCCAAAAATGGCAGGGGAGGGGGGAACAATCAGTCCCTGCCAAAGACCCTTGAGACAAGAGCATCTTCAGCAGTGGATTGCTGCTGTTAACTCAGCTAAGAAGAAATTCTCAGTAACTGAAGAAGCAAGCCTCGTCTCACATCCAAATCAGACTCACGTGAGCCTACACTTAATTTGAAATTGGTCACAAGCTTTTAACCTTTTTGAATGCTCACCCCATCCCTATCTCTTAATATATGATGCTTTTTTAGCAGATGGAGCTCACTGTTCTTTTGCCCACTGCTCAGTAGCAGGAGAGCTGTGAGATTTCAGTATTGGAAATAGCAACCTCTTTGCCACTCATGAAGCTCGCTGAACCCATAAAGTATATTTAGAAATACCCCATAAAGATGAATATGACCCAGAACCAAGTGGATTACAGGGTGTCAGGGGGAATATCACCAGGATATTACCAATAGTAATGGGGTTGGCGTATTGAAGTGTAAATATTTATTTTATTAAGGGAGCGATCCTATGGCCTCTAGTCGGCAGCTAGACGGTCATAGGATACATCAGTTTCTGTGAACCGGCCTCGGAGCCTGCGCTCCGAGGTCGGTTCCCTGAGAACCAACCTCCCCTCACCCTTCTGCACTGCCTCGCGGACAGCTCGGAACGGCCCCACACTCGGAAGAGGAGCGCAGAGCGGTGAAAATGGGACACTCCAGGTGGCATTCCAGGGCAGGGAAGGCAGAAGTGCTGGTATGACACATCCAACGTGTCGTCCAGCAGCTGCTTCCCCCGCTCCACCTTCCTGCTGCTAGACAGCCGAAATCAGCTGTCTAGCTGCAAACGCAGGGCCTGCCTTGCATTGGATAGGCGGTCGCCTCCGCGTTCAGAGGCGGCCGCCTATGCCGGTAGGATTGCTTCCTTAGTTAGCGTATTTTTGCTCAGCAGAGCAAGTTCTATATGATAAATAAGAACAAGAAAGTTTCTGCTGACAGGCTTAAAGTCTAAAAGACATGACACAAAAGGGGGGAAAGGGATAGGGAGGGAAGAGGAAAAAAGCAAAGTCCAGCACCAGTTTTTAAAAGTTAAATAGTTCTTATAATGACTCGCTGGAATGGAAAATGGCTCAGGGAGAGGAAGAGCCAACTGGAGCTGGTCTTTCAGCAATGCTGCTGGAATGGCCCTGCTCCTCATCTTCCTCATGGAGTGATCCTGCTCCATGCTTTTGCCTGTGGGGCTTGGTGAACTCAGCCCACGACATTCCTTTAAATTTGGCATGGAGGCCCCCTCCACCTTGCTTCACAGGATAAAGAGGAAGGGTGTGTGGGTGTCTTTCAGGCTGTACAATAGCTTTGGACTAAGCAGGACTTTCCTTGTGGAGTTCTAGAAAAAGGCAAATTCAGAGAAGCTGATGAGCCTCTTTTGCTCTGGACAAGCATCTTCCCAGAGATATCACTTTTCTTAAGCACAATTGGTTTAGCTGAAGTGGCTCACAGGTACCCAGCAAAATATTTTTACCAACTTAGGGAGGAGGGGGTTTGTGATGGCCTAATTCTGTGTACATATTTAACATACATCTTAACCTGTCAGTTCTTCTCTGATACTTTTTTTTTTCCTTTGCAGGCTCCCCCTCACAAATGTGCCTTAATTTTTGCAGATAACAGTGGAATAGACATCATTTTAGGCATCTTCCCCTTTGTCAGGGAACTGCTCTCTAGGGGCACAGAGGTCAGTTGAATTACGGTGGCATCCTAAGGTAAAATGCCTCAAACAAGCTTGAATGGCACTGCAGAACATTTTTTGTTATTGTTTAAGAAGTTAGTGGCATAAGTAATTGGGGTAATGATACACCTGTATTCTGGCAAGTTTGGCCTAGTTCCTCATAGATGGCGTGGAAGGAACTATCCTATATTAAACCCATTGGTGTCTGAGAAGCTATAATGGAGGCTCTGTGGTGGCTCAGTGTATAGAGTAGAATAGAAATGTATTTGCATCAGCCACAAGCCATTGCAACGCCATATGTAGAACACAACGGAACAGATAAAATTGTCAGATTAAACATTATAGAAGTTACTTACACTAGCCACAAAATACATCAGATATAAAGCACTAATAAGCAAATAGAATTGATGGACTAAAAAAAAAAAAAGGACTCCGGGATTTATTTTAATGGCAGCTATCAAAAATTTGCAGACTTTGTTATCACCTGTACATTTTGGTTCACAGAGAGGAAATATATATACAAACAAGATGGGTGCACTGAGAGAGATACTAAGAGTGGGGTAATGAACTCCTTTTGCAAATCTCTATATGCAAACTCCTTTTGCAAATCTCTATATGCAAACTCCTTTTGCAAATCTCCTCTAAAGGGACATTATGAGGTTTTATGGAGCCTAGTCCTAGGCCTTATGCTGTCCAATAACTTCATTAATTACTTCATTGAAGAAGTGTGCAGCACACTTATCAAATTCACAAACAACACAAAATGGGGAAGGATTGCTGGCCCTATGGAGGATAAACTAAACGTCCAAAATGACCATGGTAAACTGGATTGCTGGCCAGAGGGCAAGTAAATAAAATGTGGCAAAGACGTGAGATAGGCAAGAAGAGCCAAATTCCCAAGCGGTGTGATGGGAGAAATGACTGGGCAGGCAGTAGCATGGCGGAGAAGGACTGAGAGGTTTATACTTTGATTGTTATAAGGTTCTGAGGTAGAAACGTGGCAGTGCTATTTCAGAGACTGTGATGGTGGAAACTTCAGTTAGAGTGTGGTCTGCCAGTTGAGATGTCCCAATTCTAGACAGTTGTTGACAAGCTGAAGGAAACTCAAGATGAGGATTGGGAAGATGATGTGAGGTAGTGAAGGCAGATCGCACAGAAAAGGGATGGTGACGGTAGAGCGTCTAGCCTGAATAAACTTCTGGATAAAGAAACTAGGTATCCCAATTCTAGGCATTTACATGGCAGTAAATCTAATTGATTTCAGTGAAACTTTACATCCGCATTAAAGTGTATCTAAGATCACAGCCTAAGAAGAAGGAAAAGGCAACTAGGAAATGTCGGCAAACGGCTAGAGATTTAAGGGAGCAACACTATAAACCTCATTATGGCAGAGGCTGGAAGGATAAAATGGCCAGGCAGAGTTCCAGATTCGCTAAACTATTATATACTCCAAAGCCCGCTAAGTGAAACTAGGGATACAGTTTTAATATTTTCAAGATGTCTGGGTTGCAGTCATGTCACTAACCAGGCGTACTGTCTCTCTTTGTGCAGTTGGTAGCTCAAAAGAACTAATATCACACCAGGTTCAGGAGATAGTTTGGGGCAAAAACCCTGGTGTCAATAGACTTCTTTTGCGTCTCTTCATATTAAGGAATCATAGAATAGTAGGGTTGGAATGGGCCTACAAGACCATTGAGTCCAACCCCCTGCTCAGTGCAGGAATCCTGGTCAAAGCATCCCTGACAGATGGCTGTCCAGCCTCATAGAATCATAGAATAGTAGGGTTGGAAGGGGCCTACAAGACCATTGAGTCCAACCCCCTGCTTAGTGCAAGAAGCCTTATACCCAGGCAGTCCCCCATCCAAGTACTAACCAGGGCTGACCCTGCTTAGCTTCCGAGATCAGACAGTGGAAGGATTGAAGGAAATGCATTGCCTTCAAGTTGTTGACTATAAATATGGTTATAACTTATCTCTGCTGCCCACACCAGAGGGGATGGTGCTTCTCTTTTAAGTTGCCTTTCACAAACTAGGCAGGGCACGTGCCTATAGGATCAGGAAATATGACTGGAGAACCGTAATCTCACCTGCCTTTGAAATACATTCTAATTAAAATTTGAAGTTGATAAGCTTTCGTATATGGCTGTCTATGTAGATCTCTCAAATAGTCACACTTTTCCAGAATGACTTTCAGCCCACCCCCCACCCACCCTTTCCTCCTCCTCTCTGGACTGCAGGTTATCTTGGCTTGTAATTCTGGGCCTGCTCTGAATGATGTAACCTACAGCGAGTCCCTGCTTGTCACAGAGAGGATAGCAGCTACAGATCCAGTCATACGGTGAGGACTACTTTGGTGTGTTCCCAACCTCTCACCCCTCAGAGTGAAAAGAACGATGATTTGAGACTTAGGGCACAATCCTATCAGGATAGTCGGGCACCTCCAAACTCGGAGGCAACCACCTATCCAATGCAGGGCAGGAGAAGCGCAGAGGGAATCGCCCCCCCCCCCCACACACACACTTCAGCCACTCTGCATTCACAGCTAGACAGCCAATTTCCGCTATCTAGCCGTGGGGAGTGGACGCCGGACGACGCATAGGAAGCATTGGAACGCCCCCAGGAACGCCCCGTTTTCGCCACTCTGAGCTCTTCTTCCAAGCATGGGGCCATTCTGCACTGCCTACATGGCAGCATGGGAGGAGGTGGAGGTCAGTTCTCAGGGAACCGACCTCGGAGCGTGGGCTCCGAGCTCGGTTCCCGGGAACTGACCTATCCTGTGGCCATCTAGCCTCTGACTAGTGGCCATGGGATTGCGCCCTTAATTACAAAGTTTGAAGAGTTGATGGCTTACTGAAGGAGGAGGATCAGAATTAATGTTTTCTGACTTTAGGGTGTTTCAGATACATTGATGTAAGCTGCCTTGAGCAGCCTTGATAGGTGGCATATGAACCTTGTTGTTGTTGTTCAGTCGTTCAGTCGTGTCCGACTCTTTGTGACCCCATGGACCATAGCACGCCAGGCCTTCCTGTCCTGCGCTGTCTCCCAGAGCGTGCTCAAGTTCATATTCATTGCATCGGTGATGCTATCTAGCCATCTCATCCTCTGCCGTCCCCTTCTCCTTTTGCCTTCAGTCTTCCCCAGCATCAGGGTCTTTTCCAGAGAGTTTTCTCTTCGCATCCTAGCCAGTAATATATTATGGCTAAATAAAAAAAGCTTCGTGGTCAAAGCTAATTTGCAGCTTCAAAATCTGGTAAAAACATTTTGTTTTATTTCTTCCAAGGCTTTTATTGATTAACCAAAATTCACTACAATGATGGATTATCATAAAATACACTGCACTACTTAGCAGGTGAATTTGGAAATTACAACAGTATTGTTCGTTATAAGTATTTTCATTATGAACTTCAATCATATTCCCAGGGTGGCTTACAAAAATATCTTACTGTAGACACTGTTAATGATCAGGCAAATTTAGCACCCCGAAGACCTAATCTAAACAATATTTCTAATTATTATAGGTGGCGTCTTGCAAAGCATTAATTGTTGTGAACCGCCCAGAGAGCTTCATCTATTGGGTGGTATAGAAATGAAATAAATAATGCAATCATAATTAACGTCTGACTTTAAAACTTCATAAAAACTTCAAAAAGTGAATAACTTGCCCAAAGCGACAGGGTGGTTGAGATGCAAAAGTTTCATTCCCATTACATGTGGATAACCGTGAAGGTCTGGGTAGGGGGGGGATTAAATGTAACATTACTTTGCCAAATAAAAAGTAACATTTTGATTTCTTGTGCCAGGATATTTAAGATTAATTTGCATAATATAATAATAAAACTTGCGTCTTTAAGACTGTCATGTTCCTGGCATGTTAACTTTGATGACAATTTTAGAATTATGGATCTTTTTTTCTTTTAGAGCTGCCTTGAAGGAAGAGAAGTTGCTCTTGGTACAGACAGGCTCAAGTTCACCCTGCTTGGACCTGAGGTAAGTGGTCTTCTTGCTGTATATCACAATCGCAGTGAGCTCAGGTGCCATCCCCATTTTCTTTCAAGGGGGGTATATGTAGAGGAAGTTCCCTGTGGCTTGTGACTGCATGTGGAAAGATCCCCCTCTCCCCAGAAGGGGGCAGTGAGTGTACGCTTTCTAGGTGTGTGCAAGCAAGGACCACAAGGTTTCGCTCAGACCCCAACTTGGCGACGCAGAAAACACCCAGTTTAGGCTCGGACCAATTCAGAGGCAGCCCACTTCCACTCAGGTCCAAATCTGGATCTTGGTTCGGAAATCCAAATCTTCATGCTTCCAGTTGACTATCATTGGAAATCAACAAACAGCTATAACTTCGTGTCTGTCAGAACTAGATGAAATTTGCCAGTACAGTATTCCCTTATGTGGGAATTATGCCTGCCAAATTTCAGACAGGTAGGTGGGGGGGGTTTGTGCTATGCACCCTTACATTTTGATTTTTCTTTTAAGGAATCTGCCAGCTTTTATCTTGGCACAATAGGATGCACTTTGTGGGGATAGTTGCTCCTGCTGAAGGAATCAAGGCTACCAGGTTTCAGGTGAATTGCTGCAGAGAGCTTTGTGCAAAAGCAGCCTTTAGAGTTTGAGGGTTTCAAAAAAAAAGGAGGCACTTATCCCCCTATGTTTTTTGTGGGCAGTTGTTATGAAAATAACTTACAGCACAGAGGTGTTGCTAGGCAAGAAACCTGCAATTTTTCAGAAAGATAGGTGCAGGGACTAGGGAATTGTGATAAATGGAAAGCAGCTTAAAATGTTTTCTTGCCAATTTCTGCCCTATTGCCCTTACAGCAGGTGGATGATGAATTATCATCATCATCCTATTTCTATACTGTCCCATAGCCAAAGCTCTCTGGGAGAGTCACAAGAATGGAGAACCATTAAAATACATTATACAAAGTAGGAAAACAATTTACATAAAGGCATAAAAACAGATAGCACACACAACAGACAACATATATCAAACAATTTTTTAAACAATCAGCCAAAGACAATCCAGGACCTGATTAACAACTCATTATATGCTGCCAAATGCCTGAGAAAACAGGGCAGTTTTAATCTGGCACTGAAAAGTGTTGATGCCAGGCAGGCCTCGTCAGGGAGATCATTCCATAACTGGGAGCCACCACTGAAAGGCCCTCTCCCTTGTTGCCACCCTCGGAGCCCCCTTCAGAGGAGGCACCCAGAGGGTTACCTTAGTTTGTGCCGGGAGAGCCACGCCATCACGATGTTGAGCGTATTGTGGAAGAGGCAGGAGGACTTAAACATCCTGCATTTTCCAAGCAAGCACCCAATGCCACAATGTCCCTAGCTTCATGCAGCATACGCATTCCCATGGGGGCAGAGCACACCATGCGAAAGGACTTGGCCGGTGCTGGAAGAATGGCCCCCCGCCCAGCGCTGGCTGAGTCCCATGCCAACTGCATCCCTGCTGTTATCTCCCGATTGGAAAGAGCAGCAGGGATTCTCCTGCATGGCACTCCCCCTACCAATTGGGAATCCCTTGCAAATCTCAACTCTAAGGTAATAGCAAGAGCTTGGGCCGGAAGTTATGCATCCCTATGTTAAAGCATCTATTCTTGCTAGAGAAATAAGCACTTTCTAGGCATAATTGCTGAGATCCCATGTTAAGAGGTACCCAGTGAGAGAGAGAGGGAGGGGGGGCGGAGAGAGAGAGAGAGAGAGAAGGCTTTGCTTCTCTGTGCCACGTGGATTTATTTTATGTTATTGTTCGTCATGCCCCAGGGTTGTACTTACCCATCTTTAGAAAGCAGCTGAAGCTCTTAAGAAAGCACGAAGAACTGCAGAGAGCTTCTGACACTAGTCTATTTTGCTAGTCAGTCCTCATTGAGCTTCTTTTGGAGTGTGTGGGTATGTTTCTTTCCCTAAAGAGGTTCCCCCAAACCTGCTAATACCTCCCTCCCTGCTAATACCAGCCATTTTTGCTGTATTCACTCTTGGAGAATGAGTTCACTATTAGTAAATAGGATAGTTCCAGGATATCACTCTGGCCTTTCTTCTGGAGCAGCCCAGTGAGGTCTCCTGGCCTGGAATTCTTCCTGGCTGTGGGTTCGCTTCTGGGCAATGATGAAGTGAATGAGTGAGCCAGAGCCCTATCCACAAGTGCCTGTTGTAAACTGCCTTCTTAGCAGATTGAGATTTAGCAACCCATTAAGAACATGACAGCTACTGCAAACGTGTCTGTGAAAATGCTTATCTGACATTGCAGTGTGAAATGTAGAATATGGGTGACTCCTACAGAATCAGTAAATGAGAGCCAGTTTCATGGTCACAAGAGAAACTTGAAATGGAGAACAGTGTTTACTCCCTATTTAAAAAGCAGAGGGGGAGACCCCTAATGCCACTCAGCTAGAGTCAGACTTCTGGACCGCCGCCCATCTCCTATATGGCCTTTTATTGATGTCCATCTCAATCTATCAATATGCTCCCAGAAGACCTTATTTAACTGGTGAGTTGTTTTTTCTTTTAATAAAAAGCAAATCCTACCGACCCCTGTAACACAGTGAAAGCAGACTGGCTTGTTTTTGCATCTGACTTCCATTTCAGCTTCACCCTCTTGCAATTTGTTTGTTTTGAAGAGCGCTAAACCAAGGCTGTTGCTCCCCCCTTCACTCTACTGGTTGGGATATTTGTAGTTTTTCCAGTTGTGAGTTGCCATGGGAGAGCGGACAAAATTAGACAGTGTCCACCTGCAGCCTGCCAGGTATTTCTCTTCATTTCTGTTTTATTTAAAACATTTGTATACCACCCTTCTTTAACACATGCCAGGGTGGTGTACAAAATCCATTAAAACTGCAATTAAAATTGAAATAAAAATCCACAATAAAAACAAAGGATCTCATTAAGCTAGACATTAAACTCATCAAATTCTTGGTTAAACAAATACATTTTTAATAGGCGCTGAAACACCATCAGAGCTGGTGCCCGCTGTATAGCAGGGAGGAGAGAATTCCAAAGGCAGGGCACCACAACTGAAAAGTCCCCTGTTGCCATCAGATGAGCAGTTGCAGATGACCAAATGGCCAAGAGGCTCTGATCTGTAGATCTCATTGAATGGGCAGGCTGATATGGGAGAAGGTGTTCCCATTGCAGAGCATGCGTACAGCTGGGCTGAAGTTGCCAGTGCCCCACGTGCAGAGATGGGTCCCAACTTGCAGATCATGGTGGGACACGTGGCTGGCCTTCTTTGCTGCTTTGGTTTTTGCCAAAAGCAACACTGGAGTGTGAGCTGTGCACCTTGAGGCTACGGAAGCTGACAAAAGACACGTTTAGGGCACAATCCTATGGGGATAGGCGGCCACCTCCGAACTCAGAGGCGACCACCTATCCAGTGCAGGGATCATTCCCTCTGCGCTCCTCCTGCCCTGTGTTTGCAGCTAGACAGCCGATTTCGGGAAGGCGGAGCTGGGGGAGGAGGCTGCTGGGCGACACATAGGATGTGTTGTACCGGTACTTCTGCCTTCCCCGTCCCATTTTGGCTGCTCTGGGCTCTGCTTCTGAGCACAGAGCATGGGGCTGCGGAAGGGGGGGAAGGCCGGTTCTCTGGGATCCACCGTCAGAGCATGGGCTCCGAGGTCGGTTCCCAGAAACCCACATACTCTATGGCTGTCTAGCCGCTGACTAGCGGCCATAGGATTGCTCCCTTAGCTTGTTTTCAAGCTAAATGTGTCTCTTAAGCCTTTGTAGCTGATAATTGTTTTGCCACTGCACCCCAGGGATGGAGGTTGTAGCAGAGAATGGGCTTACGAGGCGTGTGTTACCCATCCCTGACCTAGACTTTCCACTACAAACTCGAATCTGTCCCTCCCTCGAATAGCAAAGTCAGATGATGAGTGCCAACAGGAATGGAGCCGCTGAGAAACCAAGGGACGTGTTGACATGCTTGAAGGAACTCTTAGGTTTGCAAAAGCACAAAACAACCTTTTAAATAAAAATTTAAAAAGTCCACTCCAAAACAGCCCAATGAGGATCGAGCATGGTCAGTAGCCATGGAATATTTATTTATTTGATTGATTGATTGATTGATTGATTGGCCACCCATCTGGCCAGCCACTCTAGGCGGTATACAGTACTAATAACAAACTTACATAATCAACTAAACAATAACAACAAAGCCTAACAAAACAACACTGCTCTAAAAAACCCTAACCGACCCCATAGGCCCACCTGAACAGCTGGGTTTTTAAAGCCTGGCAGAAGCTCATCAAAGAGAGGGCATGGGAGGGTCACTAGGGAGGGAATTCCATGGAGTGGGGGACACCATAGAAAAGGCCCTCTTCCTAGTCCTCACCAGCCTAGCTGTCCTGGCTGATGGGACAGACAGAAGGCCTACTGAGGCCAGTCTTGTTGAGCGGCGTCCTTGGTGTTGTTGGAGGCAAGATATTGAGTGTTAGCTAAAGAAGAAAAATGGGTGATGGGGTAGGGAGTGTCCTGCTTGAGCTGCTTACAGGAGGCATGACTGGCTGGAATGCTGGACAGGAGCACTCCTGCTATGAGGTTAGTATATACTGCAGGTCCTGCTTGTAGACTTTTCATAAAATTTAAGTACATCTCATGTGGCCTGCATGATTGCCAAAGTAGATCCTGTATTACTTGTTCATGGTAGTAAAACACTTCCATCCCCATGATGGTTTGTGTGCCCTGCTCTCTAGGCACAAGCCTCAGGTGTCCTTTTCCTGGCAGGCTAATACCGGGCGCCCTTAATGTGGCTTGGACTACAGTTCCCATCAGCCCCTGCAGGCCAGTGGTTGGGGATGATAGGTGTTGTAGTCCAAAACCTCTGGAGGCCTTTGTAGGGTTGATTAGATGGAACATTTCACTTTTCTCAGCCGGCTCTCTGATTCTTCTTGCAGCCGTCTGGACAAAGGTTTGGCCAACCTGGTCCGGGAGCGGAAGACGGATCTGGTCCTCATCGAAGGGATGGGCCGGGCCATCCACACCAACTACTATGCAGCGCTCAAGTGCGAGAGCCTCAAACTCGCCGTCATCAAAAACTCCTGGCTGGCCGATCGCCTCGGCGGGAAGCTCTTCAGTGTCATTTTCAAGTACGAGGTGCCCCTGAAATGATGCATCCCGAGGAGAAGGAGGGACTGCAGGGGGCGAGTGGCGGGGGTGGCCGCCGGAACAGGACTTGCACTAGTTTTACTTTTAATTGTAAAGAATGTATTTTTATTACCACAGGGAAAATGAGTTCACACACAATTCCGTATTTATATTGTGCTTTTGTGACTTAAAGTGACATATATCTCTCATATTGGTTTTTTGGGTAAGTGTTTATTTTAATGCTGCAGTATTTGTGATGGGAAAAGATTTGATTTTCTTTTCTTTTTGTTCTGTGAGACATTCGTATTGCAATATTTAAATGTCAATGAAATCTCTTTTTATATTTTGGCCTAAATATACACCAGCCATTACTTGGCAGATACCAAATAGAGTTTTTAAAGAGCTGGAAGAAGTCTGGTTTTGGGGTGAGTATGATTTTGTGTTTTTGGTTAGAACTGTTAAGACATCAAAACAGCCTGGGGCGGTGGGGTGGAGTTGCTTCAGAAACCCGAAGCAATTGCCTGGGAGGGAAGTAGGCCACTGTTTAATAGTGGCAGCAGCATTTGCTCCTTCCCAGTGGCTGGGTTCACATAACACGCTAACCCACCCAGTGTGGGTTGTTGTTAAACCGTGGGTTATCGTGTTGTCTGAATGCAGTGAGATTTCCACTGGGTGGGTTATCGTGTTGTCCGAACGCAGTGAGATTTCCACTGGGTGGGTTATCGTGTTGTCCGAACGCAGCGAGTTTTCCACTGGGTGGGTTATCGTGTTGTCCGAGCGCAGCGAGTTTTCCACTGGGTGGGTTATCGTGTTGTCCGAGCGCAGCGAGTTTTCCACTGGGTGGGTTATCGTGTTGTCCGAACGCAGCCTGTTTCCCACAGGATTGTTCATTCACTGTGCAGCGTGGCTTGTTGGATTGTTCAGGGTGGTTAACAACAAGCCATGGATTTCTCAAGGTGGCTTGTTTGGGAAAAATAAACCACACTGCATGCTTAATAAGCCATCCTACAGAAAAAAACATGCTGCATTCAGACAACACAATAACCCATGGTGGATTAGCATGTGTCTGTTGCAGAAGGTTACTGATACTGAATTTTGTCTAGGTCAGCATGCCCCAACCTGATGTTGCACTTCAACTCCCAGCATCCCCTAGCCAGCCATGCTTGTTTGAGGTCTAAAACATCTGGCGGACACCAGGCTGAGGAAAGCTGGTCTAGGTAATTGTTTCCATATAGCAGTGTTATGATCTGTTATCCTAGGATAAAACCCCCTAATGTGAACACTTTTTTACATGCTGACAAAAAGTGAAGCAGCTGGGAGTGAGCACCTTCCAACCTCAAGGGCTGTGAGGCCTACACACTGATGACTTAGTTTTGGGGGTTGCGGTCAGGGTGGGGCAGAAGGATTTTAGCCCCTTTTCTAAGCATGGATTGGTAAGATAAAGGATATAATACCAGCCAGCTCGGGTGATTTTGAAGTTGTAATTTAAGTTTTTCCAGGTGACTGTCCTTAGCAAGCACACACACGTTCATAGTCTATTGATTACTAAACGGCAGGAAGGATGAAATCAAACCTGCAAACCACCCCTGCTAAGCCAGGTCCTTGTCTGGTTGGAGGAGAGGTGGGAAACCTTTTTTCCCCGGAGGACCATATGTGGGTGGTGAGCTGCACCTCTGCGAAACACACAAGTGGACATGCCAGAAGAGCCGCCCCACTGCCCTCGCACACACGCACACCCTGTGCACATGTATTCCGAACACTTGCATGAACTACAGGCAAGGATGGGGAGTGGAGACAAACACTCTGCAGCAGAAAACCACCTCTATCCATGGACGCTCTCTGCTGCCTTGTACGTAAGGAAGGTGACTAGGGTGTGACGTGTGTGCGTGTGTGTTGGGGGGCGGGGAGCTTGTGTACTCGTTCCCCACTCACTCTCCTCTCATCTAGAACCAGCACACTGTTAGAACGCCTGCGTAGGGTTAGCCTAAGCATAGGCAACCTGCTGCCCTCCAGAAGTTTTGGACCACGACTCCCATTGCCTCCAGTCATGAGCAGTGGCCAGGGATGATGGGAACTGGGTACCAGGTTTCCTACCTTTGGGCTAGACCAGGAGTGGACAGCACCTTTTTTGCCCAAGCCCGCATTCCCTCGTGAGTCTTCCTTTGAAGGCTGCACATCAATGGTGAGCAGTGCCAAAGACAGCAGTAGGCTAAACTGAGCAGGTGACCCCTTTTTTCTTTTTTCCTTTCCTCTGCCCCCTCCCTGGCTTCCCTCTCCCTCTTGTTTCCCACAGAACAGGCTGCCAGGGACAAGACAGATCGCGCTTCCCAGAACCAACTGCATGCAGAGGGCTTTTGAAATTCATTTTAGAGTAACATGAAATTAGGCTATAACTGGGCTAGACAGATGAACATGGAAAGAGAGGGGGGGAGAGACCCAGATTCAGCCTGCCAAACAGCTGTTAGGTGGGCTGCCCAGGGGGTGATTGTGCCAGGGAAATGCCATAGTGGGATGACACTCCTGGCTTCCCTAACAATTTGCACAATGGGGAAGGATTTGGCAGTGGGGGTATCCTTTATCCTGCAGCCCCACAGATTACGTTTTGCAGGGCTGCAACTTCACAAGAAGTCCAGCATTCCTAAAAATGAAATTAAACGCTCTTCCCAAAAATGCTGGTGGGGAGGACTTAAGCTGAACATGTCTTTCTCTTCCTTTTTGAGCCCAGAAGTCCTTTTTCTTGCTTATCCTTTAGCAAATTGGAGGTGTTGACCTAAGTGTAGATATACAGGGAGACAGTTTGGCCGCAACTCATTTTTTATTTAGTTGATTTGTAATACATAAAAACGACAGCTAATTCTTTGTAATGCAAGCTGATTGTCCCCCCTCTTTAAAAAAAAAAAAAATCTGGCTGGCTTGGTGTGAGGGTTTCTTAGAGATTTCTACAAGTGGAGACACAGCATGCTTAAAAATAGCTGGGGTAGTGGCTGTTTGCTTTTTAAGTGACCCTAGCTTGCTTCCCAACTTAATCTGCCCTTTTCTTTTTAAATTCTCAGTAAACTTCACATGAAATAAGTGTGAGCCCTCCCTGCCATTCTGCGATTCTCCCTGGGACACCTTTTCCCCCACCCCGTGGATACTCCCAATCACTCTGCTGCTGTTTGCAAGCAAGCGGAAATGCATGCCGTTTAGATTCTCCTTTAGGTAAAGAACTGCTGGCACTTTTTGGCCCCAGTCCAACACAGACTGAGTCATGCTTAAGCCAACTGAAATCTACAAGTCTCAGTCCAGTGTAGGTCTGGTGCCCTGAAAAAAGATGGGCATATGCACTGCTATTATGGGTAGCAGCAGCCCAGTCCAGACTCACTTTCTAAGCTTCAGCTGCAGGACACACCCTAGAATACCAGGAGGGGAGCCTTCCTGCCATCCACTGTTGAATTACTTGCTAATGGCACAGCTGAATGGGTAACAGAGGGCCACTTTCAGGGTTGCATGTACACTAAATAAAATCCTGGGCTAAGAGAAAGCTGTAGCCTGCATAAATTCTGCACACTGAGCAAGTTTGCATAATTTCATTCTGTTGCTGCCGGTCTCATGGAAGAGCAAGCTGCTCCACGGGCAACTGAAGCACTATGTCCGCTCTCCAGCAATCCCTCAGAAATTGTATCCAGCAGTGCCCAAATGTTTTCATGCTCCTAAGGACTAGAAACTTGGTCTTTAAAAAGATCATCAAGAAGCTCAATTCTACATTCAACTCTGCGTGTCACCCAACGCACATACACACAGAATTGCTGCTGTTCACCTAGAGCTGTGAACGATGCTTTGCATAGCTTTTCCTAAGCTTCCAGATGACTACGGTCAGTGCCGATCATCTTGCTAAGGCTTGCTGTTTACAGAAATCAGTAACACGTCCCCTCGAACACTAGAAATATTAGAATCCAGAACCCAGGCACGAGCAGTCCCCTGAATGGTTCAGTTGTCTGCAATGTTATGTAGAGAGTTAGGGTTCTAGGATGTGTTATTACAGAAAAGCTACACTAGATTTTCCCAGACATCCCCTACTGTTAATGAGAAGCTCAAGAGAGCATCACTATGGAATGCACAGTAGGGTAAAAATCAGAAGAAAAAGTTCATTAAGGTTTGGCCTCATGCTTCACCTACATCATCTCATGGCTTTGTTTTCCCTGCATTCTCTTGCTTCTTGTCTTCTCTCGTTCGCAATCGTTGGCTCAGCTCCTCTGTGAACACAGAGCAGCAGGATTTCTAAGAAAAGAAAAGATGGAAGAAGGGATGAGAAGGAGAAATCCATAATACACTAAGGCTCTGGCAGCAGGAGTGGTATGATGGAGGAAGAGAGCGAAATTGGCCTTTTAAAATTGTGGATTTAAATCATTGCCTCGATTTAAATCCAGCCTGCCTCCCATAGATCTAGGTACTGATAAGGGCTTTAAGACCTTAATCTTTAATTTTTTTTAAGCGAGGGTAGAAGTCAGAATGGGAAACCTTTGGCCATCCATGTTACACAGGCAAATCACCTTCTCCCAGGTGATCCCACAAGTACACAGCACCTCTCTCCACGCACTAAACAACAACATTCATTCTGAACCAAATCACACAAATGATATTGGGAATGCAGAATATAGGTGGGGTGTCTACCTTAATGCCAGGCATTGTGCTAGAGCTCAATAAATAAGGCATCAAGAAATGCAGTTTATAGAGGCTAGCTATGTTCGTCTATTGCAGCAAAAACAAAGAGTTTTGTGGCACCTTAGAGGCCGACAAATTCATTCTGGCATAACCTTCCATGGATTATAGCCCACTTCATCGGCTGCATTCGAGGTGTAGCTCACCTTCTCCCGTTCAGCTGTGCGCCGGCTTTTTTTGGATAACTCCACCACAGCGACGATCATTCCCAACACAAGGCCCAGTGCAAGTATGAGGAAGATCCCTCCCAGAGCGTGAGGTTTCAGGGGGCTCCACTTGTCATGATCTTCCTGGGAACAGCTGCTTTCCCACCACTTGCTCCGGAGGTAGTCAAGATCACCAGATTCTCCAAGTTTCAGGATAGCCACTGACAGTTTATTAGTCCAGGAGGATCCTAAGAACAAACAGGGAATAGTAAAGGAGTTGCTCTTGGCTTGGCCAATTCAGAGGCAAGTATTCCTTACCTCTCCAGAGAATGTTGTTCACACCCAAATCCAGGCTAGAAATTGGGTAACGTGTGTTATTTATTTAATCTTTCCCCGCTTTTCTCTCTCTCTGTCTCTCTCTGGGTTGGATCCAGAGTTAGGCACATTTTATTTATTTATTTATTATTAAATTTATTAATCGCCCATCTGGCTGGTCACCCAGCCACCCTGGGCGATGTACAACGTACAATAAAAACAGTTTAAAACAATAAAATTCTACAATAAAAACATTTTCTAAAATACCCTAACCCACCCCAAATGCCTGCCTGAACAACAACGTTTTTAACATTTTTAACGTTTACGTTTTTAACGTTTGTAACGTTAACGTTGTTAACGTGTAACTTGGTTGGCAGAACAGCCCCTCCAGACACCTGAAAATGCTACACAGAAGATTGGGGGACAGTGTGATGCAAGGGGAAGAGAATGTCCAAAAATCATGCTGAGACGACACCTGTGGACAGAGCCTCCTGCAGCCCTTTCTTGCACCAAAGACAGATACTTGATCCAATCCAATTTCTCCGTGGAAGATGAGGAGTAGGAGGATTTTTGCTCACGTATGGAGTGATCCCTAAGTGATCCCCACATTGGCGGCTGGGAACGATTTTAGGCTGGGTCAAATTCGGTTCAAGTTACACTGAACAAGTAAGAACATACGATGAGCCCTACTGGATCAGACCAAAAGCCTACCTAATCCAGCATCCCGTAGTCAACCAGATGCCTCTGGGAAGCCCACATGATTGTACAATAGCTTTTTCCTGGGGTTGCTGGATCCAACCCTGGAAGTAGCATATAGCCATCGTGACTAGTAGCCACTGATACTCTTATCCCGCCATACATTTGCCTAATTACAATGCATAACTTTTAAAGCCATCTAAGCTACTGGCTATCGCCACACCTCATGGCCATGGAGTCCACAAGTTAATTATGTGCTGTGTGAAGAAATCCTTCCTTTTGCCTGCATTGGATTTTCTCATCTTCATTGGATCACCCCAGATTTTACCGTCATTTCTTCACACGTCCATTTTAGAACTCCCCAGCTGCCTGTTTCCTAAACTAAAAAGGCCCAAATCTTGTCATCGCTCCCGTAGGGGAGTTGCTCAAGCTACTGGGTTGTTTCGGTTGCTTTTTTCCAGGGCCTTTTCCACCTCTGAAATATCCTCTTTGAGATGTGGGGACCAGAACTGTAAACAGTATTTCAAGCATGGACCCAGGTTTGTATAAAGGCAGTGCAATATAGACACCAGGGGGTGATTTGAACTCCCCCTCTGCAGCAAAAGACTCATGTACCCAATTCAAGGGACTGGACAGTAGCACCATGGTACTAGTGCACAGCTGGATGTACATCTGCATTGGCAGCAAGTGCCAACACCTGCTTCCATGTATGAATCTCTCCTGCTGGATCAAGACATCTTGCGTGTGGAAGGGCGCTTGTGCACACATCTGCACCTTCCTATGTAACATGTGACTGGACTCACCATTTTTAGCCATCTGGAACCATTTGCTCTGCAACCCTCACAAGACCGCACTTTGATAGCAATGTTCGATGTTGTGGCACACTCTGGTCTAACCGTATGCAACTCTTGGTCCCATTCCTTGAACTATGTGGCATTTTTGGTCCCTTTATACCCCCATAGGAGGACCTCTAGCAGCAAGGAGCCTTAAAACTGGCTCCTCTGGGGAGCTTTACTCCCGTAACCACCCTGCGCAAGTTTCTAGTCCTCAGTTCAGTGGACATCTGCTTGAAAGTGTCAGCCATACTGGAAACACCTCAAGGTCTGAGAACCTGGGATTTTGCCTTCAGGATCCAGGAGAACTCTTTGTTCCTCTGCTGAAATCCCTCTGCACACCATGGCTATTAGTCCAACAACCCTCACATCTCACTTGCCCCCACACTTGACTGTGCTTCTATTTCCCATTTGTTTTTTCTGTTACAAATTCCCAAGCATTTGAATAACAAGCTCTTGGGAGGCAGTGCAACATAAATCATTAAACGCAACATTTAATTTGCATTTATTATCCCGAGCACATAATTTTGATTGGGTTTTTGTTTCTAGGTGTGTTTGTTTTTTACAGCCCCAACAACAACAATCTTTCATGTGTGTTTCCTGAAAAACTTCCTTAGCCTTTCCACTGGCTTCTGAAATTTCACCCACGTGCTTTCCCTAAGTTTTCCTCATAGCATTTTGTATTATTATATTTATTTATTATATTTCTAATCTGCCCTATAACTAATGTTCACTTTAAAAAAATGAACTTGAGTCAGGATGGTGAACTCAATGCCAAATCGTACACAGCGTCCGAAACGTAACCCCTTTGTTAGGACCAATGTAAAATGCTAGAAAGCAGTGAGCAAACCTTTGAATAACGATGGATGAATCTCTGAATTTCAGTTCATCATTTCAATGAACATCTTTCTTCTAACATGCACATTTTTGTATGCATGTTTGTAACTGGAGAACTCCATTGCAAAATGTGTAAAATTGTGCATTTTGAACAATAACCGAGTTTCAGTTTGCATAGTGGTTTGAAGGTCCAAATTAGAAAAGTTCACATTGAAATGTGAACTGAATGAATCCGCCCCCCCACACCCCACCCTGGCCATCTGTACCTTTGAGCGTATCAGAGTTTTTGTTTAGGCTGAATTGTAAGCCAAAAAGGGGAGAGAGAAAGATGCTGTAATAGTCCAACTTCTCAAGATAAACTGGAGGTGTCATGCTGACAACAGATTAGACCATCAGAAGGTTCTGTGGTGTTTCGATCAGTGCTAAAAACACATCCAAATAAGTGTTGGTGTTTATATTTTCAAAGGGAGACCAGCCAACATTTCTCTATCCCCAGAGCTCTTGGAACAATCTGATTTGCACCATTTGCAGCCAAACCAAATTAAGGCTGCATAATAGCTCGTTCTCCATTCCACCTTAAGTATTTCAAACTCCAGGCTTGGCTTTTACATTATGCCTTGCAACATTTCTCTTTCCCCCCTTTTTTATTTTTGCTTTTGCATAATATCCAGCCTGAAGAAGAGGTGAATTCAAAAGCTCCCTTGCTACCTGAAGACATTTTATCTGGTCCTAATAAAAGTCTTACACCAGTCTTCCCCAATGTCATGTCCTCCAGATGATTTGAACTACAACTCCCATAAGCTCCAGCCAGTGTGGCCAGTGGTTCGGGATGATAGGAGTTGTAGTCTGAAATATCTGGAGGGCATGAGTGTGGGAAGGCTGTATTACACTAATGTTGATACATTATCAACAGCATAACATAAAAGTAGTTTGAAAAGTCTAGGGCAAGCAGTAGCCATGGTTATAAACAAATGCCAAAATAATGAGAAACGGCAAAAGCCAGAATGAAAGCTTAAGACCAAGTAGACTGCAACAAAAAACATCCCAGGCAAGAACATTGACACTTGCTGTCTTACCTTTCGGTGTAGCAATGCCAAACCCCCTGGCCCCGAGGACCTCCGGAGAGCGGATCAAGTTGCAGTGCCTGGCGACAGCGAGATCTTGAGAGATGGACTCTCCGATGAAAGCATAATTTGAATCCAGTACACGCTGAATTGCCGCCTGGTAATTCTTTGCCAAAACGGTGTCCTTCTTCTTGTTCATGGATTCGTAGACCATCTGCTGGATGGGGTTCTTGGAATTCTGCAGCGACAACCATGTCTCACTTGTACAAGGAAGGGCAGAGGCAGCCCACTGTGTACACAAGCATGTCCTTTGTGTGTGCAAGAAAGCTGCTACTACAGTTAAAAAGAACCACAGTTGGGGTTTCGTTAGGGGTGGGTGAGAAGTTAGTGAGGGTCACGTTTTGAGAAGGATTCATTGAAATCCACGCATTTCTACATGAATGGGACGGAAAGAACGTAAGATTTAAAACAATATGTATGTGGGAGAAACGGAAACCATCGCAGGAGATTTGTCCATCCAGGTTTTGAGTTCGTAGCTCTTAACAAGTCCGAATTTGCTTCGCTGTGTATTTACTCACGTTTGTGGTTCTGAGTTTTAAGGTTGCCACCTCTTTTTTTTCCTGAAAGGACAAGTCCCTGGGGTTGAATCTAGGATCTGCCTTCCATAAGAGGAAGAGCTCTATTTGCAGAACGTCCCTCTGCCCAATTTTGAGGGACCCCCCCCACAGCTCACCCCATTTAGCAGGGTCTCCTGACCTTGTCTGAAGCAATTTCAGTGGGCTGAGCGGGGGGTGGGGGCTACCGTAGGAAGGAGGGGGCAGGAAAGTCCCTTCCACCCAGTGCCTTTGATCCGGATGGAAAAGCTTCCCCACCCCTGATTTACAGAGTAAAATTAGCCACAGCATTAACAGAATAGGATGTAACTAGGAGAAATGCAAACATTCTCATGGGATGAGGTCATGAGCAACATGCTTGCATGTGTGAAACCAGCCCTCCAATTCCTGCGCCCGCTAGTAACAGAGCGGCCCTAGCCAGCACACCTTGAAATACAGGAGGGTGGAGGACCCTTCCATGGTGCCAAACTCCAGCTGCCTCTGCTTCACCAGATCTTCAAAGGTCTGGATGGAGAGCTGTTCGGATCCTGACTCCAAAACGAAGCTGAAGCCGGCAATGTATGCAGTCAGTAGCACGATGCTAAACAGCCACCAGATGGCAGAAATTATCCGTACAGAGAGAGACTTGGGTTGGGGCACTGTGCCTGCAAAGGCAAAGCAGAACGGGTTTAGCAGCCACCCTAACAGCACCGTAAAGAACATCGAGGCGGCTGAAAGACTGGGAATGCAGTGCTGAGTCTGTGTTTTAGTTAAACTTACTCTCTTGTGGCTTGAGAACAATTCAGTGCTACAGCCTTAGTACAGAAGCTGGACACACCTTCTTAGGAACCTTGGGAGCTGCCTTAAACTGAAACAGACGCTTGATCATAGAATCATAGGCTGGGAAAAGGCCTACAAGACCATCGAGTCCGACCCCTGCTCAGCGCAGGAAGCCTGATTCCCAGGCGGTCTCCCATCCAAGGACCAACCAGGGCTGACCCTGCTTAGCTTCCGAGATCAGGCTTATGCTCTAGCCTGGTACTGTTGACACTGACTGGCAGCAGCGGCCCTCCAGGTTTCAGGCAAGACAGTTTCCTATCCCTGCCTGGAGATCCAGGGATCAAAGCTGGGACCTTCTGCATGCAAAGCAGGGGCTCAAATACTGAACCATGGCCCCTCCCGTCTCTTCACTAATGTGAAAGCTAGGTTCCTAATTCATTTTTTGACAGCAGCCTCCCAAAACCTTTATTAGTGTTTCCTGAATAACTCGCTAGGCCTGGGAAAGATTTTTTTAAAAAATCAAAGAGAAAAAAGTTAAACTAGAAACAACAACAACAACAACAACAGTTTTCATTTAAAACAATAATGAATAAATTAAAAATAGTGAAAAATGAAAATATATTTAAAATTAAATTTTAAAAATGAGTAAAAATATGAATGAAATATAAACATAATAAAAGATGAGAATAAATAAAAATAGAATAAAAGCAGGCAAAAACATAGGAAGGTTGCCTCCACTGTACCTCATGCTCTGCTTTGGATGGCCATCAGCCTCCCATGTTCAGAGGCTGGTGGCCATCCCCATAGGATTGCACCCTTACCATGATCAGAAAAGACCATGGTTCCCGTGTTTGGTGGAGAATTGCCTGATCTTCTGATAACCCTAAATGGCGCCCTGAGCCCTTAGGCTATAACATCGAAAGGCCACGCTCCCGTTATATGGCTTACCTTGCAAGGTGAAGGATCCTACACCAAACCACAGGCTGTTCAGGAATGTGAAACGATTCTCTTCATTTCCATCCCATTCACAGGGGCTCATTCTAGGAAAACAAAAGCACAGTGGCATCATTCGCCCTTCCCTGGTGGACGCTCTGAGTGCACTGCAGGAATTCCCCAAGCTGTGCGCGCCACACAGGAGAGAAGGAATGACTCCTGGAACCGTGAGAAACGTGTAACGTAATTGGTTCAAAGCTCTTGGCTGGAGCCCCCACACACAGATATTGACTGCCCTCTGTGCAGGTAATTCTAGACTCTGGACTTCCAGGCACATAGGAACCCAGGACGCTGCCTTATCCCTAGTCAGACCATCCGTCCATCTAGCACAGTCGGCAACGACAGCAGCTCTCCAAGGCTGCGGGCAGGTGGAGGGGCCAAGGATTCAACTTGGGGCCTTCCGCACGCAAAGCAGGGGCTCTGCCACTGAGCCACGGTCTTCGTTCCCACCCTGTATTATTTTGTTTGCTTCAAATGGCTTTACGGGGATCCCATCCCTCTTGAGATGGCAATGTGTATTGCTTCCCTCACTTCAAAATGTGGTAAACCAGACCTGCTGTGTTGGGGGGGGGGGCTCCTGCTCATTTTGCTGAGCGGGGCCCCAGACATCTGCCCCCTAAATTCTGCCATGCCAGTGTAACTGGCACTATCTAGGTATCACCTAGACCACCTAGCTCCCACCTGTACCCAGGTAGCCGCATTCTACACTAGAAGACGTTTCCAAACCATTTTTAAAGGCAGCTCCACGCAGAATGCATTTCACTAATGCATGGATAACTGAGGCAGCTCTCTCCAGATAGGACCAGAGCTGGCATACCAGCCTAAGCTGGTGACACGCACTCCTAGCCACTGCCTGAGCTTCCCCAGTTAGTTCTGAGTCCAGGAGAACTCCCAATGAGAAGGCCAAAATAGGATAAGTCCTCTTCCTTTCTCCATGGACCTTTTGAAAAATTTTGTAGCCTCCCCCACACGCACATCACTGAAATGGGTCCCACATTTTAGCCACCTGGGATTGGGTGGTGTATTTGGGGGGGCCATTTTGTCTCAACCCTAAGAGGTGGATATGATCATTTACCATGTGGTGGTCTATCTATGTGTGTGCAACTGCTCCGCAAGCTGGGTTCTCCATATCCTGCTAAACGTTGTGGAGAAATTTTATTCTACACATACGCACAAACACACAGCAGGTGCAGGTGCAGTAAAAATGTGCAGATATAATAAAAAATGTGCAGACACTGTAAAAAATGTGACTGCAAAAAAAATGTGCAGACACAGTAAAGAAAAAAAAACACCTCGGTTAAGATAATTTTTGGTATCCACAACTGGGTGTTATAGCATGCTTACAAGCACACCACAGTAAATTATCACTTGCTTAATTTTTTATTTATTTCATTTATATCCTGCCTTTTTTCCTCCTTAAGGAACCCAAGGTGGCGTACATAATCCTTCTCCTCCTCTCCATTTTAGCCTCACAACAACAACCCTGTGAGGTGGGGTGGGCTGAGAGTCTGTGAGTGGCCCAAAGTCACCCAGTGAGCTTCCATGGCTGAGTGGGGACTAGAACCCGGATCTCCCGACTCCCAGTCCAACATTCTCGCCACTTCTCCCTCCTAACAACCCAGAAGGGGAAAGAGATATTTCACCTGGCGGCAAGGAACAAGCAAAGGCTGGAGAGCAGGTAGGCTGCAAGGATGCCGCCCCAGGTCTCCTTGCTGAAAGGGGTCAGGAAGTGGAAGAGTGAGGCGTCCTCGAGGGCAGACTCCTTCTCAAGCAAAATACCGATGCCGGTGTGCAGGAATGGCTGGGTGAAGTCAACGGCATCTTCTCTTGCTGACGTAATAGTTAGCGGAGCAACAGCGAGGTCTGCTTCCTGTCAGGAGAGCAGATGAGGTGGTGTCTGACAAGCCCTTCATGGTGGACTGTTTCTGGCACAATGTGAAAGAACACGGGGGGACACCCCCCCCCAAAAAAAAGGATATTGTGGAGTTGGAACGGGTACATAAAAGGACAACCAAAGTGAACAAGGGGCCAGAGCAACTCCCTTATGAGGAAAGGTTACCACATTTGCATCTCTTCAGCTTCGAACAAAGGTGTGCAAAGGGGGACATGATAGAGGCGTATAAAATTATGCATCGTGTGGAGAAAGTAGATAGGATAGAAAGTGGCTATCGTAATAGTAGAACTCAGGTTCATCCAATGAATCTGAGTGGTAGGCGGTTCAGGACAGATACAAGGAAAGACTTCTTCACACAGTGCATAGTTGAAAGTATGGCATTCACTTCCACGAGATGTAGTAAGGGCCACAAACTTGGACATTTAAAGTGGGATTAGGCAAATTCACTGAAGATAGGACTTTTGGTGGCAACTAGTCATGATGGCTATATATTACTGCCTGTACCAGTGGTACACCTCTCATTACCAGTTGCTGAGGAGCACCAGTTCTGGAGGAGGGTGCACTCATGCCCCAGTTGTGTGCTTCCCATTGGAACATCTGGTTGGCCACTGTGGGAAATGGAATGCTGGACTAAATAGGCCTTTGGCCCGATCCAGCAGGGCTCTTCTTACGCTCTTAAATAGCTCCTCCCGCAGTTGGAAATCATACTCGCTGCTATTTATAGCTTCTCAGAGGAGAATCCTAATTCTGAAAGGCGCCTCGTCATTCGGGGTGGACAGTCTTCAGGGTTGTTGTCCAGTTCTGCTTGGAGGGCTGCTGGGACGGAGTTCCAGGGATCCCGTCAAGGTCAACTGAAGGCACTTAGAGTCTGAGAGGGGGCTAATGATGTCTTGTGGGTTAGTTTTGATGGCTGTCTCCCCTGTGGGCCCTGGATCTGCCTCAAGTGGACAGCTCCTCGGTGATATTTGTTACGAAGATGGCCTGCCATATGCACGTCCAAACCTGTTTTTGTGTTGGCATTCAAGCACAAAACGTTTAAACAGGTCACCAGAGCTACACAAAGACCCGGTCTGAGGCAGCCAATTCATACCAGGTCTATCCACTTTGCTTTCTCTCCGTTTCTCATTTTTCCAGTTTTAAGTTTGCTTAGTCCTGAATGTCGATTTTTATTTTATTTTTTTAGAATTTCACATGAAAGTGTGCATGCACTTTTGTGCATATTTCGCCTATTACATGCACCTTTGTTTTGAAACTGGTAAGGCATCTATCCTAGGCAACTTCATACTGCCCTTTTCTCGTTGGGGTGGGCATACAACATGCCAGCCCACAACCAGATGTGCGTGCGTGCATGCAACACACACACACATGCTCTCCTGAAACTTTTTATATCGTATTTAACGTTTTCACTTTTGTAAGCCGCCCAGAGAGCTTCGGCTATGGGGCGGTATAGAAATGTAATCAATAATAAAATAATGATGATGCGAATTCATCCAGGAAAAATCTTACCTTCCTCACGACTTCTCCGATCATCCCAGACCAGTTTCCGTTGGGACTCAAAGCGCCATACTTCCCATCCTTCACAACGCCCACCTTGTACTTGAAGTGCAGCATTTGAGAAAGCTTCTCCAGGAGGTCAATGCAGTATCCCTCTAGCTCCGTGCCTCTTGCCATCACATAGGGGTCTTCCTATGGATGAGGCAAGGGAAAACTAGCTGAAAGGACATGCCGACTGCCCTGTCCCTCCCACAAGCACGTGTGAAAAGAAACATCATACATCAGACCCTACGGACAGAGCTTCATGGTTCAGCTGACCTGGTTCCCTTTTGATTGCTAGGGTTGTCAGGTTTTCATCCGGCCTCTGGAGCAGTGTCATCAACTAGGGAACTTTTTGCATGCATTTTTGTGGGGAGGGACAGGGTCAAACTGCATCTCCCCTTTTGCATTTACTGGGGGGGCAAGTCACCGGTGTCCCTCTGTGCTGCTGCCCTATTTTAAAATCACAGAATGCCTTGGAACAATGCTATGTTGTGATGTGGTGTGGGGTTGTTTCAGGGCATTATGGGATTTTTTAAAATGAGAGCTGGAAGCACAGAGGAACCCCACTGAATGTTGCATTGCACTGTCCTTATGCTTCACCCCATCCTGAAAATAGCCAAAATCTCTCACACGCACACTTTCTGTTCTGCGCTCTGTCACAGTGACAGCTGAGTATCAGTCAGTGCTGTGAAGCATGGGTTACAGGGTTCTGTTTGGGATTGGGTCTTTATAGGGTTTGGGGCAAGTCAGGTTTCCTAGGTAGGCAGGAATGGGGAAAAAGACTGTGGAGATCTCTGAGTGATGAAAGGGCTGGAAGCCAGATAAGCTCATCTGTACGTTGCTCCAACAAGCAGCAGATTGTGACTGAGCTTAAGTATGGTTTTGGCTTCCTTTAGGCTGGATAGCCCTGCCTAGGGATGTACGAAAGTCACTTACCTTTTCGCAGCTTGGCTTCACGGTGGGGGGGAGGCGCTTCGCTTCTCCCCCCGAAGTTCAGGCGGGGGGGGAGGCGTCCCGCCTTGCCCGGCCGAAATTCAGGCTGGGGAGAAGCGCCCCGTCTCCCCGGCTGCGACAAAGAGTGGAAAAAAAACCCCAAACCCCGTGATAGGCTACGTAACGATTAACGTAGCCTATCACGGCTAGATTTCCAAAGTCAGCCGTGATAGGCTACGTTAATCATCATGTAGCCTATCACGGCTGACTTTGGAAATCTAGCCATGATAGGCTACGTTAATCGTTACGTAGCCTATCACGGGGTTGTTGTTGTTTTTTACTTTATTTTGTAATGGCGGCGGCGGCAGCCGGTCGGAAGACCAGCCGCTGCCCCCGCCGAAACGCCTCCGAAACGCCGCTGAGAGGGACATTCGCAGGAGGTAAGTCCCATCCCGGGGGGGGGTGGCGGCGGAGAATTTCACTGCCAATTTCGGGGGGCCGAATGCATTGGCATTCGGCCGCACCGAGATTCGTGGAGAACTTCTCAGAACTTCTCCGCCATCCCTAGCCTGCCTCTATACTGAACATACTATTTGCAAATTTCACTCGGGACCAAAGTTTTGTGGTTTGGGTTAGATACATACATGAAAAATATATGTGCCATACAATATGTTCTCAGGGATTCAAAATGAATGTCACCAGCTGTAGCAAGGCAGTCTGTGTGTGACATGGTGCCTTAGTGTTCATGTGCACTAGTGAAAAGATTCACCCATCATTGCCACTGCCTCCACCATCACTTGGAGATTAAAATTCTGGATACCTGGGAGAGGGGGCTGAATAGTGCTGGAATTACATGGGACAGAGGCCCCCCAAGCTTTGTGTGATGGCCCACATAGTTACTAATATTAGAATGGGGGGCATGATTTGGTTAAATTGGGGAAGCAGGGGTGTTTATACATTTCATTAAGGGCCATCCTACTCTTCCCCCCCCCCAATAATTCAAGCTGAAACCTGGGGGGAGAAAAACTTACAAGAAACTCTCTTCATCTCATATATAACATGTAAGAAAATGTCAAATCTCTGAATGTGCCCCACCCCCAGACATCCAGATGTTTAGGAGGGTTCTTGCCCCTTCCTAAACATCTGAAATTGGGGGGAGGGGATGTTTCAAGTCCTCCCGTCTTTGGGGTCCACCCATATTGCAAAGATCAGCCATTTTAGCCACGTTCCAGCAACTCGCTCATTTGTAGAAAGAGTAGCGCTGAACTGTCTTACCAAGATGGTTGTGACATAGACTGTGGGCAGGTCCTTCCCACTTGCACCCACAGGGTCGCTGTCCTGTGGATGAAAACATCTTAGAGACTCAGCACCAAGAATAGAAAAACCACACACACACACACACACACACACAGACCATTCCTGCATTAGCAGTCACAGATGGTGCATAAGGTTGTTTTTCCAGCTTTCTACAACCAGGGGACACTTTCCCAGACTCGCATCTCTGCCCAGGAACGCCTGTATGAATTGCTGGAGTTTCCAAGGAATATTCCCAGATGCATGCTCAGTTTGGGGCTTCACCGTTGCTCTGTGTGAACTGGGAATGATCCCTAGAAATCACCCAACGCTTCCTTGTGTCTGGACTTTGCAGGGAAAGCTGGGTAGCTTAGAGTCATGTATGAACATAGGAAGGTGCCTTATACTGTAGTGGTTTGAGCGTTGGACTGGGAGTCAGCCATGAAGCTCACTGGGTGACTTTGTGCCAGTGACTGGCTCTCAGACTAGCCAGCCCCACAGGGTTGTTGTGAGGATAATATAGAGAGGAGGAGGACCGTGTGAGATGCCTTGGGTTCCTTGCAAGAGGAAAAAAGTGGGATTTCAATGTGATAATGATGATAATAATACTGAGTCAGACAATTGGCCCATCTAGCCCAGTATTTTCTGTACATACTGGTTTGACTCTTTCCAACCAGTGGAGGCAGGTGGTTGGGAAAGCTCCTCTGAAGTTCTGACTGGTTCTGACTGAAACCCAGAGCAGATTCACAGCCCCACTGACATCGGAGCCACCAGCCTCCACTGTCTCCAGCATTACGTAGAGTTGCCAGGATTGAACCTGGGGCCTTCAAAGCACAAAGCAGGTGGTCTGCCCCTGAGCAACAGCCTTCATGGTGGACCAGCTGCCCTTCAGGCAACTTTCTCCTCCATGACTGCTCTTCTCACCGAGGATCCCCAGGAAAGCTTCCAAGGAACTACTGCTCCAAAACGGTGTTCCTTAGAATGCTCAGCCCAAACAGAGCCTCTTCAACATGACCCTTGAGACCTCATGACCTTCACGATGACCCCAGAGCGGATTCACTGCCCCACTCACATCAGAGCCACCAGCCTCCACTGCATGGAAGTGCAGTGTTTTAGAATTGGAAGGGGTCTTGGAGGTCATCTAGTCTACACACACACACACACACCTGCTCAATGCAGGAATCTTGCAACTAAAGCAGTGCAGGAATCTCAATGCAGGAATCTTGCAACTAGAGCAGTGCAGGAATGAGGAACCTCATGCAGGAAACTTGCAACTAAAGGGGTGCAGAAACTCAGCCTGAGGGACGAGTTGCATTTCAGATGGCCTGGAGGCCACATCCCAATAGTGGGCAGGGCTAAAGGCAAAAGGGGGTGGGGCTGAGGTTAAAGAAGGGTGGGACCCAAACCCCCAAATTACCAGCATATTTTGGCTTAAAGCTCTTATGCCCAGTAAATAGGCCTCAGAAGAGGCATTTTGACCTTTTTAGAATGGAGAACAAATGGCACGAAAGCCGGGAAACCAGCAAGCAATGAGTGGTTGGGGGGAAAGTGGTGGGCCCAGGGGACAGGGGTGTGGCCTTCTGGGCCTGAGGTTTTGCATCCCAAAACCACAGCATGCCCGACAGAACGTCACCCAGGCTCTGCTTAAATACCTCCAGCGAAGGAACGCCTGCCGCCTCTCAAGGCAGACTGTCCCAGCGTCAAACAGCTCTTATTGTGAGGAAGTTTCTCCTAGTGCTGTGCCGAAAATTCCTCCCACATTTTTTTCAACCATTCTCACTCAATTTGATAGAAAAGAAATGGCTTTCGGAAAGAAATTTGAAGGAGAGATTTCAGAGAAATCCTGGGTTTGGGGTTCTTGTGTTCACCTTACTTGTGAGGTGGCCGAGGAGTGCGCATGAGTGTGCTGCCTGTCATTGTACAGTAATCTCTGTGGCAGCCTGCAGCCTCCTCGGCTTCCCACGCTTCAGTTAAAGCTGTCATGAGGAAGCCATCATGAGGCAATTCCTCTCAGGGAGCTTTTTCAGTTCAGAAAGTGCAGGTGGCCTGGGAGGCTGCAGAGCAAAGGAAAGATGTGCAATAGAGAGAGAGAGCACACAGCGCCCTCAGCCACCTCGCGGTGATTAGGTAAGCTCAAAAACCAAAAGAAATGCAAAATTCTGCCTCAGAAGAGTGGAAGCCTCAACACAGTGGGTGCTGTCCACCTACAGAAGCAGTGCAATACACCAAAAAACCCTGAGGAAAAAAGGAAGAAGCTGTGCTACAACCTCTGCCAATCGTGAGCCCTATCTGTGAGAAGCGGTTGGAGAATTTCTCCTCCCCTAGGAGAAATTCGGTGAAATCCCCCCACCCCCATTTCTCTGACCACAAATAGCCTGGAGAATTTTGAGAGGCCGTTTGTGCACAGCTCTAGTTTCTCCTAATGTTTAGCCCAAATCTGCTTCTTTGCCATTTCCACCCCTCCGTTTTAGTTCTGTCCTCTGGAGCAACAGGAAACAAGTCTGCTCCAGAAAACAAGTTTCCTGATAATTACCTATGGACATGTGGAAACCACACCCACCCACCTGCTAGGTTTTAATGAAACTCTTTTAGTTTCCCTGGATTTTTTTAAAGATGTTCAAACTCCCAAATTCACTTGGACGGTCACTTTCTGGGAAATTTCAGGGACAAATCTATGTTGCAAATGCAGCTCCCTTCTTTCCCCCTTCACTTGTACCAGCCTCCAGACATGCCTTCTGACAACATGCCTGACTGTGAGTTGTATTTCCAGTGTTGATCTTGGAGTTAGCCTTGCTGAACAAAATGGCGGACGGGATCTCACACAACCTCCCTTCCTCGGCACAGGCTGGCGTCTTTCTGCACGAGCCCCTTCCTGTACCGCCCCCGCCCGCCCCGACTCTATTATTCAGTGTTCCCTTAATTAAGTCCAGTCGTTTCAACTTTACTCATGTTGCCAACACAATCTACCCAAATGGAACGGGCTTTTAGAAAACCATGTTGGCAGTTCTTTGGTATACACATTCTTTCAAAAGGATCAATTTGTGTCACCAGAGGAGAACAGCTGGAAGCCAATTAAGGGCTCATTATGACAGAGTTCCCAGGATGCTCGCAGAGATGCAAGGAGGGAGAGAGAGAGAGATAACAGGGTGCGAGAGAGAGGGGTGCGGGGGGAAGAACTTCCCTGGCTCCCCTTTGAAAGGGCACGGTGAAGCAGAAATAGCCTATCTTTTCACGTTAGAAACTTACACAACCAATCTGGAGCATGTACAGTTGTAAGACCATAAGGGCTATCATCAGTTCTGGTCCGACACCTCAACAGACAGTGCCAACAGACAAGTGCAGGGCAGCAGCAGGAGCCCAGCTGGCACGATGCTGAAGCTACACACACCTCACCCCACACATACGCACACATTCCCAGAAGCAGTGGGATCCTGGACCACTCGGAGCCTGGACGTAATGGTCTTACGTGTGTGTGTGTGTGTGTGTGTGTGTGTGTGTGGCTTTAAACTTTAAGGGCACGATCTTATGCATGTTTAGGCAGAAAAAAGGTCTACAACTCCCAGCATGGCTGGCTTGCGCCCTAAATAGATTTTATTTTATTATTTTATTTTAATTAATTACATTTCTAAATCACCCAAGAGCCAAAGCTCTCTGGGAGGGTCACAAAAAAGTAAACCGTTAAAAATCCAATATAAAACATAATATAAAAACCATTTACACACAAAAACCATTTAAAACGATTAAAACAACAACAACCTAGGACTGGTAAAAACCTGATCATATGCTGTCACACGCCTGGGAGTAGAGGAAAGTCTTAACCTGGCACCAAAAGGATGATGATCTTGGTGAAAGGCAGACCTCACTGGGGGGGCCACCACTGAAAAGGCCCTCTCCCTTGTTTCCGTGCTCTGAAGATCCCTCTGAGGAGGCACCTTGAGGAGGACCTCAGGTGACAAACATATTATACAGGTAGGTTCATACCAGGAGAGGCTCTGCATATCAGTTTCGGTCCCAAACCATGTATAGCTTTGTATGTCAAAACCAGCACCTTGAATTGGGCCCAGAAATTTACAGGTGGCCAGTACAAGTGGGCCACAATTAGTGTCATATGTTCAGACTTTCTGGTCCCTGTTCTCAATCTGGCCGCTGCATTTTGCACAAGCTGCAGGTTCCAACCCATCTTCAAGGGCAGCCTCATGTGCAGCGCATCACAGTAATCTAGCTTGGAGGTTGCTGCTGAGGCCAAGTTATCCCTGTTCAGATAGTCATGCATATTACTTCAGTTGCAAAACACACAACTATCACTTCTCCCCAGCCCCACCACAATTCCGTGTTTTACAACTGCTTCTACGCTCCTGATATGTTAGAGCAAGACAAACAAAAACTAGCTTTGCCGACCCTGATTCAAAATAAATAAATAAATAAATAAATATTCTGAACATGTGCAGTTTCACATTTAAAACTCACGTAAATCATAGCACCATCATGACTACAGGGCCAAAATGGAAGTCACTTCTCCTGCCCCGAGGCGAAATATATTTACTTGAGATAAGCACCATTTTGTGGCAGAAAAGGAGAATATAAAAGTAAAACAATAAATGAGCATCTGTAGCTAGGTACCTGTCCAGCTGGCCAGCCCCTGTCTAGAACACGGTTTTAAAAATAAGAAGAAAGGATGCTGCAGTGAGCAGCATCAGCCCCAGTGACCTCAGGTGTTCATGCTGGACCTGTTTGCCACCGCCCCCATCTCTGGCTGGCCATTTGGACTTCAGCCCTGTGGTCCAGCCCTAGCTGCACCAGTGCCCTGAAGATGTGGAATGTAAGCTTTGGAGACGGCTACGCAAGCCTGCAGTCCATTCAAACATTCGAAGATCCGAATGCAATCCACTTTAAAGTGCATGATCTCTTCTGATGTCTTCTTTGCATCAAAATCTTGCAAGTAGGGATGCAGAGGAATTTCGTTTTGGCTCACAAAACATGCGAGCGACGAGCATGCCCCGTTCAAAGCTCCAAATGTGTGAACACAAGCGTGAGCACATGTCCACTTGAAAATATTTGCAATTTGTCGAACACAGGCTCACGTTCATCTCATTCCCAATTCCCAGTTCAATTTGCCCAGATTAGACTGAATCAGCACCGCTTTAGCCTATGGAGGAAAGTTGTGCAAATTAGGAGATATGTGTAAATTGGGGAAAATGTTTGAATGCTGCTCAATTTGCTCACATTTCCTGTTCATGCAGTGAGTAGCGCTTGCAAACACAAATGGGAATCAGCCAAGACAATGTTCAAAGAAACTTGGTGAGCAGGGATGTCCAGCGTTTGCAAATCTGGCCCTTTGGGGGCCTGACAGATTCCCACAGCCTGATCAGCTTGCATTTGAAAGCTGACATGAGGGGTTCCCAAAATCCAGGAACCTTTTCCAGTTTTTTTTTCATAAATACAAAGTTGCACAAATTGCAGCTGCAAATTTACGCAAATTCCAGCCATACTTTGCACAATTTGCCCAAATTGCAGCTATAATTTGCACAACTTTCTATTTACAAAAAACGCAAAATTGGAAAAACTGTGAGTTTGGCCTGACTTGATCAGGTCGGGCCAGCTTGTGGGGATGCGAGCTGAAGTCTGGGGGGCCGAACTGATGAAAGCTTGGTGAGGTCCACCCCTGGATGGATTCCTCCAACATCCCTACTTGCAAGTTATACAAGACTATGGACATCAACATCTTCCTCCTATCATGGCTAGGAACATTCTCTCTCTCTCTCTCTCTCTCTCTCTCTCTCTTTATGCATGGATGCAAGCAGAAGGTCCTCACTATCTGTGTTCTCACTTAACAATGAACACTGGCAATCAAAATTAACTCCAGACATCACTAACATGCCCAGAGATGTGGATACGCACCTTGCTGATGGAATCTCCATCCTCAGTAGCACCTGAAAGTACAAAACAAAAACCAGTGCATTATTATGGTATTGCAGCCACCATGGTGGGTCCATCATCCTGCAACTCCCCCAAACCTACAATGTAGATACATGGATATTAGGGTCAGTAGACATCAGGAACGGCTTTATACCAGGTGAGATTATTTGTCCATCCAGCCTAGGGATGCAGAATTAATCTCGGGTGGGGAATTGCCCCCCGCTAGGCGCTCTTTGGGGCAGATGACATCATTGCCATACATCCATTTTCACATTTCTTTGTGTATGGAGAAAGGGATGTGGCAGGCATTGGGAGTGGCCCCGGCCACCTACATCCCTGCTGTGATCTCCAATCTTAGATAGGACATAACCGTGTGGACACCTTCAGGGGCTGGGGCTTGGAGGAATCGAAGGAGGCTCCGCAGGCCAGATTCAGAATCTCTGCAGGCCGCATTAGGCCTGCAGGCTGGAGGTTATGCATCTGTGATCTAGCTCAGGATTGTCCACTCTAACTGGCAGCATTTATAAAACAATGAGCAAAGATTAAAAAAAAAAGATATTGTTCATCATCTTATTGTTTGTGATTTCTCTAAATAATTTGTAAAGATGTATGACGTATATACAGATATAACATTGACAACTAATTGCTAAAGGGGTAAACCATGTTAATCTGTCGTAGCAGAAACAACAAAGAGTCTTGTAGCACCTTCAAAATTAACACATTTATTACAGCATAAGCTTTCATGAACTACAGTCCACTTCATCGGATGCATGAAGTGCTATCCTGGTCAGGAGTGTTGTAAACAGTGACAGAAGAGGGAAATGAAGCACAGAAAGTATGGCCCATGATGACAACTATATTCTTAATGGTGGCCATTCACAAAATAGTTGTTGCTGAGAACACAAACATCCTGGCATTGGGCAAGTTAATTAACACATGTAGTGCAATATTTTTTTTTAAAAAAACCCTTCATCCTGATTCAGGCAACATCAGGTAGAACGGAACTTGTTGATGAACCTGTTGACTCAAGAGTTTCTTGTCCTAGTCTCCCTTACAAGTTTGTTTGCTCAAGAACATCCACTTTAAGGTCAGTGGCAGAGTATCCTAGGAATAGGGCTGGTACAAGCTCTCCCACTTCCTGAGGAGGGAGACGATACATGCACCAATGCCCCCCCCCATTTCTGGCACCAGCACCCCATTGTTGTCCCCGTCACTCCAGCCACTGCCGCCTTGCATCCAACCCCTTGTCGCCATGTCCCACCCTTCACCCCACTGTCATTGCCTGGGCTCTCTTCAGAGAGCCAGCCATGGCCAGTCCCAAATGCCTGGCTCTGAGGGGGTCCTTCCTCAGAGCCAGGCATTGTGGGACAGGTGTCCCAGGAGATTGCCTGTATGGCTGAGAAAGACTTGTATCTAAAACCCTGGGGAGCCATAACCAGTCAAAGGCAATACTGAACTAGATGGATCAAGGGGCTGACTTGTTATCAAGGGCCAATTTCCTCTGTTGCTAATTTGGGAAGGTAATGGGGGTAAATTGTCTCAAATAAAGTTTGATTGACTGAAACACTGGTATGCACACCGCTGAAATCTCAACAAACAAACCTACACATTTTGGTTTGTTTAACCAGAGATAATGGCATAACAAAAAATAAAATAAAACAATAAAATGGTTATGGTCACTAAGATATATGTATATTGGTTCCTGTATGAATTTAACTGATGTGGCTTTTCTCCTCCCCCTGCCACCTTCCAAGAACCCTGGAATTACAATTTGCTGCCAAGGCTGAGAATTCTCTGTTAGAGTCCCTTAGCTATGTCTCCCTCACGGGGCAGGCTTCAAGTGTGAGGGAGAACCATCGGCTGGGCCCCTCTCATAATTTCCCTGGCCCAATGGCCTTACAAAGGGCAACACCAGTGCCACAATCCATGGTAGGCCAATGCAAGCCTCCTGCCATTTTAAAATTTCCCACAATGCCCTGACATAGCATTGCTCTGGGCCGCTTTGGGAAATTCAAAATGGCGGCAGCTTCTCAAGTCTAGTGACTGCCATCATGAACCCACCAGAAGGAGCGCCCAGCATCAGCAAGTAGCTGGACTTGGTATAAGGCCGCTTCCTCTGTTGAGCAGCTGTGTCTTTATGGGAGGCACCGTGGCTCCGTGGTAGATCACCTGCTTTGCACACAAATGGTCCCACTTTCAATCCCAGTCATCTCCCGCTGAAAGAAGCAGGTAACAAGGGATGAGAAAAACACTTCTCTGTCTGAGGCCTTGGAAAGCCAGTTAGAGTAGACAATATAGGGCAACCGACCACGGGAGTTACTGGGCTTGGGGCGGGGGATGCTTGGGGGATGCATGTCATGGGATAATTAATCAACAGCTGAAACAGATACTGCGAACAGTTCATGTGGCACAGATAAATACCAATTTACGGATGCTAGTGTGTGCAAATGTTATATGACAGCATGCATGCAGGTTGCGTCTTGAAGTCATGAAATGACTACAAATGTGATGCAAAGCAAAGGTATTCAGAAGCTGAACAACGTTGCTTCCAGAAGAGGCTTTTATTGTGCCGTCACTCTGCCTCGTTTGCAGAATTTTACAGGGACTGGAGCGAGACGGTGACGTCTTCCACTCGCAAACCTCCCACGTTTCCCATCCGCTTCTTCCATCTGTTTCCTTACTGCAGAAAATCCATTAAAGAAAGGAAGATGGAATTCTGGTAGGTGGCACTACGAGCCCTCCACCTGAAGGAGGCCTGTCTCACCTGGAGCACCATTGGGTCTATGGCCAGCCCTGATACTGAGCTAGCTGGACAAAGCATCTGACCTGATAGAAGGCACCTTCCTATGTTCCTTCACCACCATCTTGCCTTCTACTGAACAACAGGAGCTAGCACTGATATAGTGAGAGATGTTTAGACCCATCCCCCTTTGAAAGTAGAAGGAAGACTAAGGTTGGACTGAGTCAAGTGGGCAGGGATCTAGCAGGCTACATAGGTAAACAACGATTTCTATCTTGAAAATCAGTTGTTGCTTTTTGCCACCATCATTATAAGTAGTATTTACCAAGGAGATCCTACAAGCTAGGCTTCAGCAGTATGTGAACCGAGAACTACCGGAAGTACAAGCTGGGTTCCGAAGAGGCAGAGGAACTAGAGATCAAATCGCCAACATTCGCTGGATCATGGAGAAAGCAAGAGAATTCCAGAAAAACGTCTATTTCTGCTTCATTGACTACGCGAAAGCCTTTGATTGTGTGGATCACAACAAACTGTGGCAAATTCTTAAAGAGATGGGAGTACCAGACCACCTTACCTATCTCCTGAGAAACTGTACGAGGGTCAAGAAGCAACAGTAAGAACCGGACATGGAACAACTGATTGGTTCAAAATTGGGAAAGGAGTACGACAAGGCTGCATATTGTCACCTTGCTTATTTAACTTATATGCAGAGTACATCATGAGAAATGCCGGGTTGGATGAATCACAGGTCGGAATTAAGATTGCCGGGAGAATTATCAATAACCTCAGATACGCAGACGATACCACCCTAATGGCAGAAAGCGAAGAGGATCTCAAGAGCCTCTTGTTGAGGGTGAAAGAGGAGAGTGCAAAAGCTGGTTTGAAACTCAACATTAAAAAAATGAAGATCATGGCATCTGGCCCCATCACTTCCTGGCATATGGAAGGGGAAGAAATGGAAGCAGTGACAGATTTTATTTTCTTGAGCTCCAAGATCACCGCAGACAGTGACTGTAGCCATGAAATTAAAAGATGCTTGCTCCTTGGGAGGAAAGCTATGGCAAACCTAGACAGCATAGTAAGAAGCAGAGACATCACCTTGCCGACAAAGGTCCGCATAATCAAAGCTATGGTTTTCCCAGTAGTAATGTATGGCTGTGAGAGCTGGACTATATGGAAGGCTGAGCGCAGGAGAATTGATGCTTTCGAACTGTGGTGCTGGAGAAGACTCTTACGAGTCCCCTGGACTGCAAGGAGGTCAAATCAATCAATCCTAAAGGAAATCAACCCTGAGTACTCATTGGAAGGAGGACAGATACTGAAGCTGAAGCTCAAATATTTTGGCCACCTAATGTGAAGAGGAAAGTCACTGGAAAAGACCCTGATGCTGAGAAAGATTGAAGGCAAAAGGAGAAGGAGACAGCAGAGGATGAGATGGCTAGATAGCATCACCGATGCAATGAATATGAATTTGAGCACACTCCGGGAGAGAGCGGAGGACAGGAAGGCCTGGCGTGCTATGGTCCACGGGGTCATGAAGAGTTGGACACAACTTAACGACTGAACAACAACAACAACAACAACCAAGGAGAATCAAAATACCATCCTGCTTAGCAGAAATACAAGGACATTCCAGAATTCTGGCCAATGGAAAGCTCTGTCTCTTTTTTTTACACTGTTTATAATTTTAAAAAAAAGTTCATCAATTTTGCCTCTTCTGTCTTGGGCTAAACTCTAAATTATCCCTCAACAAAAGGGGCTTTTACCCACACCACGGCAGCTCTCCATGGGAGCTGGGGAACCGCTGAAAAGAGGCCTCTTGTTCCCATTCAGTATCTGCCCGTTTGAGCCAGCGGGAGTTCCTTCGGCCTCCTTTCTGAAGACCTGCGCGGGAGCCTTGGAAGGAAACAAGTGGCTCCATTGAAGCCTTCAGCACCCCCGCTGCGGGCACAGGATGGGGGCTGCTCAAAGCACCATTGTCGAAGATGCCTCCGAGCTCAAAACAAAACAAAACTACACACACAAAAACTGCACACCAACCTCCTGAAAGAGGCCGTAAATAATCGAATGGCAGCAGTGACCCAAAGTTCGTGACAGCGACATTTGTGCAGCACCCAAATCCGACGCAGACCTTTTTGTTAGAAGCTCCGAACAAGTGCCACGAAGAAAGGGGACACAAGGTAGAATAACAACCATGAGTAGTACAGTGTGTGAGCTGAAATCCCAAAGCAGGCTCAAGACTCAGGGACGAGAGGCCATCTTGGGGCCCACAACAAAATCACAAAAATGTGCAATTTGCCATCCTGTGTGTTGCAGACTCTGGCTGTGGCCAGTTGGACACCTCAGGGAAATTCACCCCAGGAAAATTCACCTCAGGGAAATTTACAAGCAAGGTGTAAAGGCAATATACATTCCCAGTTGTCAGAGTCCCTCCTTTCCCTCCCTGACATCTGGTGGATGGAATAGGGTGAGAAATGTTACCAGTCTTGACAAAACTCTTCTAGCTTGCCTCAAAATCCTTCCAATGTTTGTGTGAGGTTATGGAATATGGGGTGTACATAGAAGGTGAATAGAAGGCAAAGGGAAATCAAGGCAAGGTGGAAGTCAGTTGGTGATCACAATGTCAGGAGGTCACCCCTTCCGCTTTCTGAAATCCTCAGGTAGCCAGAATCAATTTATTACCATTCAACCTAATGACGCTTACAGATGCTAATTGCTTGATCCTACGAGTGAGACTTAAGAGACCTGCCTACTCGGGGGTTCTAACTTTATGAATCAGTTGATCTCCATTTGGAGGGGAAGGTGGGAAACCTCTGTACTTATGGGCTGGGAGGAGAGAGTTCACCCTTTTCCCGTGGGGCATCGGGACGCTGCTGTTGCCGTTGCGCCAAGCGGGCTGAGCACCTCCTCTCAGCGCCCGCCATCTCCCGCTTGACGTTGCGCCAGCGCCTAGCATCCAGAAACTGCTGTTGCGCCTCCCTCTCCCTGCCAGGGTCACTATCATTCTCAGGAACGTGTACCAGGAGGGGCTCTCCCCCTGGCTGCTCCTCTGAAACGCGCAGGTTCCTCTCCCATGGTTTCTATCTCTTCCTCAGAATCAGAACTGCTTTGGGGCTCTCTGGGCTCCGATCCAACCCTGACACACAATAGTGAGGAAGTTGAGGGAGAAGAATGTGCAAGAAGGGAAGAGATCGGTCGGGGTGGTAGGAAAAAGAGGAGAAGAAGGAAGCAGAAACAGGTAGACTCCAAGGAAATTTCTATGCGGACTGTTAATATCCAGCTAGTGAAGGGGATTTGCCCTCATTGTTTAGAAATCAGAAGTTGCTTGGTTTCAGGTTCATTTTGTGTGTTCATTTCTGCATAATTGATTCCCTCCCTGCCTGGGCTTACTGTGTTAATTCATATGACAAAGAAATAGTGGAGAAGTGCCCATCAATCCAGATGTAGCTAGTTCATATCTATCACTGAGGCCCCGTCTACATGGCACCACTTTCACCCTTTACTCCGTCGCAACTGCGCAGCATTTCAGCTTCAGATTAGCTTCTCCTGGGATAAAAAGGTAAAGGTGTCCCCAACCAGTCATGTCTGACTCTAGGGTGCGGTGCTCATCCCCATTTCTAAGCCGAAGAGCCAGCGCTGTCCGAAGACGCTTCCGTGGTCATGTGGCAGGCATGACTGAACACCGAGGTGCACGGAACGCTGTTACCTTTCCCGCCGAAGCGGTACCTATTTATCTACTTGCAATTTCTTGCTTTCGAACTGCTAGGTTGGCAGAAGCTGGGACTGAAGACGGGAGCTCACTCCGTCACGCGGCACTCGGGTCTCGAACTGCTGACCTGCTGACCTTCCAGTCTGCAGTTCAGCGTCTTAACCACTAAGCCACCGCGGCCCTTCTGCTGGGATACACTCATGATTTACTGCACTCTTCCCTAACAGACGCCCCCGTGCCCTTTTTTTTTTTTTTGCCAATGCACAGTTGTGCAGTCCTGTGAGCATGGGGGTGTGACACTTCAGTGGCTGGTTTGTATTTTAGGGGCTCTGTTGTGTCTTTCTGTCCCTCATTAGGTAAAAGGTGGTGTTCCATGCTCCTTCATTTCCACACTATCTGTTTGTCAGTTCCCCAGCCTGAGACTCTTACGATGGTTCGCACTCACAAGCGTGAGCGGCACGTGCCTACCCATCGCTCCAAAATGGTGGCCGGAGCGAAGTTGGTCCTCCTCCAAGGACCCCCGGCCCTTGGGCACTGAGTCCAAAAGCAACCATTGCAAAGGTACAAAGCTGCAAAAATGTGTGGAAGTGGGATTAAATAAATGGAAACGCCCCTCTGTGCCTCTGTAACTGCGCAGCTGCGAAGGGACGGGGGGGGAATAAAGGGGTGTCACCGAGAGCTGCAAGCACTACGCACGCCTACAGTGCGCCCACTGCAAAATGCGAAGTCAGTTTAGGGAAGGGACAGACGGCTCACAACTGCGGGGAAACCCGCAGCAAACAAAAAACATTGCAGCAAAACGCCTCCTTGGAAATCCACATTTTCCGGGAGAAAACCATGGATGGCGGCGAAGTGGCAGCTGCGTCGTCTGTCCCGAGGGACCTCAACTCGCAGCCCCCCCCCGAGTAAAAGGCTCGTGTAGATGGGGCCTAAGAGACAGTGAGGTTTCTATTTGAAGAGGAACCCTCTAAATTTACTTTGAATTTGGCTTTAGGCCAAATCCAGCAACGATCTAAGGGTGCATTGGCGCCTCAAGCTACCTAGAGGGTGGGGTGAAAAAATGGAATTCATGTGTAAAGAGCAAGCAAGCAAATTGTGCAGAGCTTTCTGGAGAAATTCCACGTACCCAATTGCACCTTGAGATGAAAGTTCAGTGACAGCTCCAATTGTACCATTTTTTTCTGGAAATGGAGGCTGAGCTTTTGGGAGAGATTCTTAACAGCCACTGATAGAGTGGTCCTTTACATATTTATCTCCTCCTCTTCAAAAGGCCATTTCTAAAATGCTAGCAGACTTGCTTATTTTAAATAAATAAAGAACCCACCTTCAAAAGGCAACTTGCATTACTACAAAAACATTAATTTACCATTACAGTTAAACACACACACACACCAGTAGCTAATTATTTTTAAGCTCCAAATGCAGACTGGAATAAATGCATCTTCAGGATTTATTCAAACGCCAGCAGAGATGAGGCCATACATGTCTTCCGGGGGAGGAAGTTCCAAAGGGTTGGGGCCACCACTGAGAAAGCCCTTTTGCTTGTAGCCACGAGCCTCATGGCTTTTGCTTGGTCTGAGGTTGCTCTTCGTGCTTCGGCAGGCTCAAACATGTGTAGGCAGTCCTTCAAATGATGTGGTCCCAAACCATTTAGGGCTTTAAAGGCCAAAATCAGCACCATGGATTGATTGATTGATTGATTTAATCTATTGCATTTCTATCCCGCCTATTTTTCTTTTGCAAGGAACCTAAGGCGGCTTACGTTATCCTCCTCCTCTCCATTTTATCCTCACAACAACAACCCTGTGAGGTAGGTTGGGCTGAGAGTCTGTGACTGGCCCGAAGTCGCCCAGTGAGCTTCCACGGCTGAGTGGGGGCTAGAACCCGGATCTCCCAGCTCCCAGTCCAACGCTCTCACCACTACACCATGCTGGCCCTCAGCGTGGAATTGGACCTAGAAGCTAATAGGCATCCAATGTAAATGATGCAGAATAAGAGTAATAGGATCCAAGCGCCTAGCTCCCACAAGTGCTTGAGCTACTACATTCTGTACCAGTGCAGTTTCTGAATTGTCTTCAAGGGCAGCCCCATGTAGAATGCATTACAGTAATCTAACCTGGCCATAATCAAGCCATGTATCACTGTGGCTAAATTAGCTTTTTTCTAGATAGGATTGCAGCTGTTCACCCATCACTACACACGGTTGTATGTGCAGTGGAATCTGGTGGAGAGCACACAAGGCAACCAACAACTAGGTCGGTACAATGCAAACAGCCTTGGCTATCTTTGTCTTCCTCACCCTGGCAAACTTCCAATTCCCTCTTCCTTCACAGAACATCTTGGCAAAGGCCAGTCAAACAAATAGCAAGCGTTGTCATTTGATTTAAGAACAGCCACAACCCCCAGGACAAGAGGAAAGGAACAGGGAAAGGGAGGGAGCTCCTCCGTGGGGTAAAATTTAAAGTCAGGCTCCAAGAACATCTCCAGCACACTGAACAAAAACAGCCTTTAAATTCTGGGAAATGCCAACTAAGCCAGACCTGTCCAATTTAAAAGCTGATACTTCTCTCACATTTGTCAAAATCTTGATTGCCCAGTTTTTCCCCTCTTTTCCAAAGTTCAAACATCCCAGATATTTTTTAATATAAATAAGTAAGTAAGTAAGTGTGAATGAAATTGCAACTATGGAAAGTTTCCCACGAACTTGCTAGATTAAAGGAAAACACCTTGCAAGACAACTTCTCTGCAAGCACATTGAAATAAGCTTTGCAAAACCTAAGCCAATCAACCAAAGCTCAGCTGCTTGCAAGACCGCAGCTCCTTGGCATAAACATCCCTGAAAAAGTCTCCCTTTTGCAGGGTGAGGAGAGTTAATAAAGATGATTTGTCAATCAGACCTGCTCAAAGCAGTTGCTGCCAGCAGATTTTACCTTCCCCCCAACCACGCAAAGCCTTAACTTCTCTGTCATCGACACTCACTGCTCCAGGCCCCTTACTTTTTCTTCTAACAGTGTAATCATCTTGCACTCATTGCACGTGTAGGCCATGTGGATCTCAGGCAAGAAAACAAACATTGAACAGACCTTGCAGGTCACCACCACTGGAGAGTCTTTTCCTACCATAGTCTCTCTTTCCCTTTTTGTTTCTAGCTTTCTGATTATACTGGATTTTACCTCCCCACCCCCCACCGCTCAAAGCCTTAAGTTCTCTGTCATCAAGCTAAGCAAGAGCTTAGCTTTGAAATTACGAATCGAATAATAAAGTCTTCAACACTTGACTTTAGGTCAAGTTCAGACCTGAAAAAGCAAAACAACGCAGACTTAAACCAGCCCTTGAGTTTTGGTTTTGCAGAATAGGATTTGAGTGACTGCAAATATCAAAGTATCAACTCTGAGTGGCCACTGGCATGTTCAAAAATAAATAAATAAATAAATAAAGTAATACAGCCCTCTTGAAACTGTGCCACTTAACATAAGAACATAAGAAGAGCCCTGCTGGATCAGACCAAGCGTCCACCTAGTCCACCATATACTCCCTATCTATCTTGTCCAGCGTTCTGTTAAGAACATGAGAAGAGCCCTGCTGGATCAGACCAAGGGTCCATCTAGTCTACCATCTAGTCCAGCATTCCATTAAGAACATGAGAAGAGCCCTGCTGGATCAGACCAAGGGTCCATCTAGTCTACCATCTAGTCCAGCATTCTGTTAAGAACATGAGAAGAGCCCTGCTGGATCAGACCAAGGGTCCATCTAGTCTACCATCTAGTCCTTATCCATCTAGTCCAGCATTCTGTTAAGAACATGAGAAGAGCCCTGCTGGATCAGACCAAGGGTCCATCTAGGCTACCATCTAGTCCTTATCCATCTAGTCCAGCATTCTGTTAAGAACATGAGAAGAGCCCTGCTGGATCAGACCAAGGGTCCATCTAGTCTACCATCTAGTCCTTATCCATCTAGTCCAGCATTCTGTTAAGAACATGAGAAGAGCCCTGCTGGATCAGACCAAGGGTCCATCTAATCCAGCATTCTGTTCACACAGCGGCCAACCAGCTGTTGACCAGGAACCCACAAGCAGGGCATGAGCGCAACAGCACCCTCCCACCCATGTTCCCCAGCAACTGGTGTACATGGGCATACTGCCTCTGTTACTGGAGGAAACACATAGCCAGCAAGAGTAGTAGCCATGGATAGCCTTCTCCTCCAGGAATTTGTCCAACCCCCTCTGAAAGCCACTTAAAACCTGCTGAGGCAGCAGGGAAGCCATTTCATGCAAGGCTGTCCCTACCATTAGGCAGAATAAGGCAGCAGATGCTGGTTGGGGGTGTGTGTGACTGTGCCAGCTCCATGTTTTGGAGGCCCTTTGGGCAAGACACCCTCCATGGGTCCCCTCTCTCAGTGGGTCGACCTTCTCACCGCCATGGTCACCAGCTGCTCTTGCTCTTCATCCTGTTTCCCATCATTGCTCCCACTTGCATGCTTGACAGGTCAATGAGCAAGGAGGCCGCAGCATCTTCTGCTCCTCCTCACCACCACCACCACCCTTGTCTGGGCCAGAGCAAGAGGCAGGGGAACCAGCAGGATGCAAGGGTGAAGAGGAGGAGCAAGTCCGGGGGGCTCTTGTCAGTAGGCCTCTACTGGAGTGTGGGCTCTACCCTTGACGCTGGCCTTGGGGGGTGGGCAGGGAGTGGCGGTGAGGTTTTGGAGGACAGAGCTGTGTGTGCCCCAACACTTGCCTGCTACCCTCAGTTGTGGTGGTGGTGGTGGACACCAGCAACGTTCCGGTAGGATTCAGCTCCCAGTCCAGTTGACTTCTGTACATGGAGGGAGGGTGGGGGGACGACGCCCATCTCGTCCTTTGCCTCATGCAGCAAAATGTAATGGGCCAGCCCTGATTTTAAATGGCAGTGTTCCCCCACGTGAAAGCCTCCCTGACTTTGGAAGATTCATAATCCAGTCATCTCCTTGAGATGATTTTGTTTACATGCAGGGAGATGGTTATGGTGTTCTGTTCTTTTTTCTTCCTCCCTCCCTCCCTCCTTCCCTCCCTCTCTTCCTCTCTTCCTTCCTTTCTTTTAACATGGGGGCATTCGTGATGGGCAGAAAATCAAGAGTCGAAGCGTTCTTCACCATTGAAAGTCCATGCTGACCAAACTGCATCTGTTGGATTTCTGCCTGCACACAGTTGTTAAAGGTTAAGAGCCTCGTCAGAAAAAATGGTGGCAACCCTAGCAAATATGTGGATTTGTGGGAGGAAACTGGGTCAAAAGAAGACTGCAAATGTACGTATATAAGATCTGGATATGTGAATTTAGACTGACTAGTGTATAATTTATATATATATTTAAAGCTGTTAAGTCTCCCTAATGAAGCTGGACTCTCTTTAATGAAAACTCTTGATTTAGATACGAATGGGAGGAGGAGGAGCTTCCTTGTAAGTAGGCAGATCAATCTGTCCATTATATTTATATATTGTTTAATTGTTGTGAACTGGCCAGTCCAGAGAGCTTCGGCTACTGGGTTGTATAGAAATGTAATCAATAGATAAATTCAAGTATGTATTTTCTAAACTTTCATGGAGGCTCTAGAACATAAACTTGCCCTGGCTGGATCACAGCGAAGTCCATCTAGTTCAGGTGGGCAGCCTTCAGCCCATGAGCCCAAGGACCCACTGATCAGCTGGACTGTGGGGAAAAGATTGCTATTCTAGCCCTGCTGTCAGCTGAGGTGGAGGAAGCCTTTGAAGCCAGGACCAGTTGCCGGGGAACATGGGCGGGAGGGTGCTGTTGCAGTCATGTCCTGCTTGTGGGTTCCCAGTCGACAGCTGGCTGGTCACTGTGTGAACAGAATGCTGGACTAGATGGACCCTTGGTCTGATCCAGCAGGGCTGTCATTATGTAGATGGATAGGGACTAGATGGTGGACTACATGGACCCTTGGTCCGATCCAGCAGAGCTCTTCTTATGTCCTTAAAGGAATGCTGGACTAGATGGATAAGGACTAGATGGTGGACTAGATGGACCCTTGGTCTGATCCAGCAGGGCTCTCCTTAGGTTCTTAACAGAATGCTGCTGGACTAGATGGATAAGGACTAGATGATGGACTACATGGACCCTTGGTCCGATCCAGCAGGGCTCTTCTTATGTCCTTAACGGAATGCTGGACTAGATGGTGGACTAGATGGACCCTTGGTCTGATCCAGCAGGGCTCTTCTTAGGTTCTTAACAGAATGCTGGACTAGATGGATAAGGACTAGGTGGTGGACTACATGGACCCTTGGTCCGATCCAGCAGGGCTCTTCTTAGGTTCTTATGACCCCACTAATGGTGGTTGGGAAACAGTACTCCCAGTCAAGGTTGCTGGGGGTGGGAGAGACTTTAGCCTCCTCCTACTCCAGTGATCACATCCCCCTGCAGGCAGCCTCAATTTTATTGCCAATCAATTTCATTGGGTAAACTCAAGTTCTAATGCAGTATGAGGAAAAGGAGGAGGCAGAAGTGCATTGCTGACAGATTCAAGGTCAATTCAATGCCATTTGTAAGCCATGGTAGTCCATGAGAAAAAATATCCAAAATCCACCATCAGGCAATATCATTATTAGGACCAACCCAAATACACCGAACTGTGGGCAAGCTTTTGAGATCTCCAGATCTCTTCATCAGGTAAAACGTTACAAAAAGCAGAGTGGGGGTCTGTGTTGTCAGATCCTTAAGAGGGGCAAATGGATTAGAGGAAGAGGAGCAAATGGATTAGACTCTGCTAGGCCTCATGCAGGTTTCAGGTTACACCTAGGACTGTTCACACCAAGCAGCAAACTAGTTCAGCCATTTTACAGCCTATGGCATACAGCGGTCGTCCAATGAACAAAACTTCAGCCAATTTGTTCTATGAGTTTTGACTGATTGATCGACCAATTTCATTTCATATGAGCAAGAAAAATATGCCCAAAGCAAAAAATAAAATGAGAGCATGCTTCCTTTGTTTTAAGACGATATGCAGGGCTGCCAAAGCGAGCAACTGTCTGTTCCAAAGATTACATTTGATCCACTCCTATGTTAACCATGTAATATCATCATCAACAACACTATCATTATGAATATTAATATCCCATTCTTCTACTTTGGTAGTCAGAGCGGTTTACAACTGACCGTACATCAAAAGACAGCATGAAATGCACAACAAACAATTTTTAAAAAAATCAGTAGCCATTCGGAAACCCCTATACAACTTGCATTGGTCTATCGAGTCCAGTATGGTCTCTTTGACTGGCAGCAATTGTCCAGCAAAAAAAGGGAGTCTTTTCCATCACCTGTTACCTCATCTTTTTTACGCGAGATGCCAGGGATCGAACCTACGACATCCTGCATGAAAAGTACATGCTCTACCGCTGGGCTATGGCTACACCAACTAGATGGAGCTGCCTCATACCACATGGTCCATCTAGTCCAGTCCTAGAGGGTGGCAGTTCTAGAAAGATCCAGAAAGCAGGATAATACTCCCAGCCCTGATAGCCAAGAACCTTCTAACTGGAGATGCCTGGCTTTGGACCTGGGAGCCCCTTATGTTTAGAAAGCATGTGCTCTATCACTGAACTATGCCCCCACTGTCATACAAATAAAGAGCATGTCATGATAAGAGCGAGCTTTCTTTTCTCACCTGCGCAGTTAGGTTTGCCAAGCAAAAGCAAAGTGGTGGAGATGCAAAAGGCAACCTGGAGAGCTTTGTCCATCGGTGCAGAAGTTGCAGCTGCCAGTAGGGGAGCCCTGTTGGAGTAAAATGCAGAGCAGGTTGTTGTGATTTATTTCACACCTATTCTTTCAGGGGGGGAAATAGGGAACTGTACCACTTCAGCATAGTGATAGTGGCATCAGTCACGTGGAATATTCCTCCACATGAAAAGAAGAAGAAAATACCACCCTCCTCCAGGCCTGTGGAAATCTAACACCAAGGAGAATGGTTCTTGCCTAGCTTTCATCCTGACATGCTAGATTACTACTTGCAGGAAGTTTTTTTTAAATGGGAGAGTGTCCAGTCATGCACCGGAAAGCATTCTGAAGTGATGGGACTCCAGCAGGACTGTACCACATGCGTTTCCTGATGGCGTGAATTACTGATGGGCAACAGTCCCAGCAGATGGGATTATTCAGTACAAGAAAGGGCACAGTATTGAAAGAAGTTACACATTGTTCCCCTCCCAAAGCTGGGTCCTGAACTGAGGGGTCGGGTGGGGGCATGGGCGGGGAGGCAATATGCTTCTATAATGCTTCGTGTGCTTGAACATACAGACACACAACTCCCAGGGGCCCAGGGCTGATATCAGAACATGGGGAGAAGAAGGAGGTAATATGGGGTGCTGTGTGGAGGAGGGAGCTGGAACTGAAGTAAGGATTTCACAGGCCTTTAATTAAGAAGAAAGCATCAGCTAGGCACGTGTGCAAACTCCAGAATTACAATAAAAAGCAAACAAAGATGAATAGAATTGAAAAGATTAAAACTGAATCTAAAAATGTAGATTATTATTATTTTTTTAATCATTCATCAAACAAAGTTTATTAGAAGCTTTGTAAACAGTTCCGCTCCTGTGCCAGTGTGCAACCAGTTCATCAGCAGCCAGTCAAAATGATTCCACAGATGAGCAGTTGGACATCACGGGCTAAGCCACAGGGGTAAGAAGAAGCATCCCCAGAAAAGCCAGACATATCTTTTCCTGGGATGTGCTGGAATCCAAGGATGTGTGAAAAAAATTTTTTTCCAGAATTTACCCAGTTTGCACCTCCCAGAACCGAATGCGGACCTGAATGCAATCTGTGGTTGAAGTCTGTACATGTCCAAGCATGCAAAGCAATTCACAGAAGGAGAATACTATGACTGCAAAATGCAAACTTTTGAAAAACGAGGACAAATGCAACTTAAGCAATGGGAGAAAACTACATACATCTCAAAGATGTGCACAATTGATGCGTCCATCTGGAAAACTGCACACAAAAATATGTATGGAGTTATTTGTGGAAGGAAAAAACAAAGTTCACAATCTGATACAGACACAAGTCGGAACGAGTTTAGAGGTGAAATTCAGAGACCTCGATTAGCTCAGGTTTTGCTAATTCACACTTCCCCAGGGGTGTGTGGAAGTTCCCAGAGAAATTTCACAAGCCTTATCCAAACTCTGTTTGGCCTCTCTCAAAATCTCCTCCAGAGATTGCTCCTGAACAAATACCTCGACACCACTGGGCAAAACTTAGTAGCAGCTTTCCCACCCTACACTGATACCTGGAAGCCAAATTAGCAGGATTTTATATGCTGATGCCAGCCCTGCCTTGCATCTACCAGCCTTTGGGATCCATCAAGGGCCCCAAATAGATCAATTCATGTCACACCCGGGGAGTAGGATTTTCATCGGATGTTCATCCAAACTCCCCATCAAGCATGCTGTGTGGATGCACCTTTTAAACGGAAACAGATCCTTTCATAACCCTGGGATTACAAAGAGTGGGGAAGATGACAAATGAACTCTCCTTTCCTATGTCCAGAGAAAGAGCGGGTGCTGTTCTTGGGGGATTTGCCAGAGAGAAGAAATGTTGCTCCCTCTAAGCCTACAGCATCTCCTACTAAATATAATGCTCGAGGGGAATTGTGCACAGAAAAGAAAGAAATCGAAGTCACAATTATTGGCTGAGGATGGTGAGGCAGGAAGTGGAGTGGCAGGGAAGCAGTTTAGATAATCTCACTTACGGTTAGTGATTCTTCTGGCTTCGGCAGGACAGCCCAGCCCAGCAGCAGTAGCACCGATGGCCCAGCAAGGAGCTTCTGTGGAACGATCGCATAAATCAACTGTACAGACCCTCTTGCTCAATTCAGACTTAGAGGAGGAGGAGCTTTGGGGGGGAGGTTTCCAAAAAGGGAGTAGTGTTGTTGTTTTTCCAGTTCCTAGCTGGGAGAACATTGTGCAGCATTGGTTACTCTCCCAGTCGCTGAGCACCACATTTAGGCTACATTAAAAGAGCATTCTGCAGTTCAGAGAGGCCTGATGCACACTGCCGGTCGCAAAGTCAGGGGGAAATGGTCCTGGCCTTTCCCTGTCATGTTAGATTTCTACATGCAGGGAGGTTTTTTTTTTTTTTAATTATTCATTAATTCATCCATTTCATTTCTATACTGCCCAATAGCTGACACTCTCTGGGCGGTTCACAAAAATTAAAACCACAAAGCGCAGCATAAAATATAAATATGAAAGCTGAAAACCACAATATAACAGTACAACCAGAATAAAGCCTAGCAGCAATGTAGGTCTAAAACGCCGGAGCTAAAAGATTAGGAACCCAAAATGCTAAAATTCTGAGAGAATAAAAAAGTTTTCACCTGGTGCTGGAAGGAGTATGACATAGGTGCCTGGCGAACCTCTCTAGGGAGCTCATTCCACAGCCGGGGGGCCACAGCAGAAAAGGCCCTCTTCCTGGTAGCCACCTACCTCACTTCCTTTGGTGGGGGCTCCTGGAGAAGGACCCCTGAGGATGATCTTAGGGTCCAGGCAGGCACATATGGGAGGAGGCGATCCTTCAGGAAACCTTGCCCCAAGCCATTTAGGGCTCTGAATGTTAAAGACTGCATTCAGTACCAGCAGGACTGTACCATGTTGTTTTCCTGAACGTGTGGCTTGGCTCTTGGATGATGGGGGAAGTGACACAGCTGCTGGGATTTATCCAGTTCAGGGAAGAGCATGGTATTCAAACACCACTTGCTGGGGTTACCCATTACCCCCTGACTCACAACACAGGTCTTTCAGTGCTTCACCCTTGCCATACCCCTCAGAATTCCCCAAGGGCTAGTTTTGAAAAGGTGGGGGAAGGAGGCAATATGGGGTGCTTCGAGTAAGGGCACCACAAGGCTGAGAAACGTTTCTGATGCGGTCCTGGAATATACAAGCCACAACCGGGAAAGGAGGTCCAGCATTTGCTGGCCTCGAACCAAAGAGTGGAAGTTGCGGGGAAGAAGGCTTTGGCTAAATCTTAGAGGAGACACTTCCGAATGCTGTACTGAGGGCTGTCAAATGGTCTGCCTCAGGAGGTGGTGGGTTCTCTTTTGCTGAGGGGATTGGGCCAGATGGCCGCCTGTCAGGGATGCCGTTGCTACATCTTGCACTGAGCCGGGAGTAGATCAGGTGTGTTGAACCTCTTCCACCGGAGGGCCAAATGCAGTTTTACTCCAACAGGGACTCCCCTGCTGGCAATGGCAACTTCTGCTACTCACGGGAGCATGCACGCCAATGAAGCATTGCTCCCTGTTCACTGTAAACCTTATATTCAGCAACCCGCTCGGGTTTCTGAGTTTCAACGGGGGGCGGGGGGGGGGAGAAACAGCCGGTGCAGGAGACTGGGTAATCAATCCAAGCGGGGCCATTCCTGCTCCCCACACATTTCGAAACCTGTGAGTGTTGCAGGAGGAAGACTTCTAAAGAAACCATCAAAGAGATCAGCTTTTTCTGTCTCCAGAGGTACAGCTTAGATTTATAGATTGATATCAGTACGCTAGCCTCCTGCACACGCAGGATGTTTGCTTACTTGTCTGTTTTCTGGTGCCGCCCTTCTGGTGTGTTCTCTGGATCAGCACCAGGAATGCTCTGGCAGGGGTCCAGCACCCAGGCAGGGCATTGACACCAACCTTGCACCCCCTTTAAACATTTTTTTTTTCTGCTGGCACCACCAGGCCACCATTTTAATAATATCCCACAATGCCCCAGCCAGCAGGATTAAAATCATATGTAAGCAGCTCGGGGAAATTTTAAGAAGTCTTTGCTGGCACCAAAAATGGCATGTGTCAGCAGACTTCAGGCTCGTGGAATCTTCTTTGCTTTTATTAGAACCTTGGGGCTCACCAACCAGAACCAGAGGCAAATGAAAACAGTGGCTTAGGGCTGTGTAGTATTGGGGGAGTGAAAAATTACTTACATTGCTCTGTTTTGCAGAGATGGGGCAAAAGTTGTTTGGTTCACATTTTACCGTAGACTTCCCTAATTTTGTGCTTTCAAGCCAATATGTGAACCAAGACTTGGTTATCCTTCAACATTTGCGCTTCTCCGAATTTTCAAAATGGAGTTCTCCCATCCAAAAAGAAAACAAGGAAGTGTATATTAGGGGAAAGTGCACACAAATATGTATATTAGCGAAAATTGCTTGCAAAGAGTGTGTATATTAGGCAAAACTGCATACATGAATGCATTAGGAGAAAGGAACTCAAAAAGGCATACCAGTTTTCAGGTGTTTCTTGTTTTGTTTTTCATTTTCGATGTTCGAGACAAACTGAACTTAAGACTGGGAAAATTCTCAAAGTTCGGGATAAACCAAACTTAAGAATGAAAAAACGAGAAGCTGAGAGAAACCACACAGATTCATCCATCTGTACTGGGTTGACCTGCATATACTAGGACAAATTATATTAATAAAGATCCGGGTAAGCCAACAATTTAATGTACGAATGGGGAAGCCTTTTGATGTTGTTGCTAATGTTAAGCAACTTGGGAGTAGAAGTGGTCAGAAACCCACTGTCATCCATCACTAAAAGATTCCTATCCCACCAATAGATTCCTATCTACTTTCTACCCACTGCTGCATGATAATCTCTTCCCTTTAAATTTTACAAATCCAGCCATGGAAAGAAGTTGGTACTTCAGGAGGATTAACAGAGGAATAACCTTGAGAAGTACCCATGTGTGCTAGAAATGCTTCATTTGCACCCATTTCGATGGCCGATTGACAGCTGCTTTGAGTCTCGGTAAGAAGCACACAAGGCAAACATCTAAATTCAGTATATATAGCAGCTTCCTAGTTGGATGCAGAGAAGAAGTATAAAGCAGGTAATTCGCTGGATTGGATCGGGGAAGTTTGAGCGAGGCCAGTCACGCTCCTGGGCTAGTAAGAGCTGCGTCTTGTACTCAGGTTTTACATATATGGCAAACAACCTCCCCCCCATCCACCCCGCAGCCATTCACACTGATGCTAAATGGTGGTGGACTTTGAGCTGGTGCCTTGCGAATATTAATGAGAGAGGCTTTATTCCAATGACAATACAGGACGGGTCCCAGCACATCATACATTCAGTTTTGCCCATTGGCAAGATCCTTCCAAGACTTGAATGACATTGTAGGGTCATAGCAAAAGTTACTGCAACTCCCTAGCCCACAAAAAGAGAGTCCTGTTTGCCTTTGCCTTTTTAAGTGACGGGAAACAACAATTCTGGGAAACAACAATTGGCAGAGGAGGCAGTTGGGGTGAGATGGGACTGAGAGGCAACGTTCGACTCAGATTTGGAGACAATATTTAAGCTGAATCACAGGCAAAGAATGAGAGGTTCTGTTTTACTGAATGTATGCAGGTTGGCACCAGGTCCCAAGTGTTCCGATAAGCAAAGAGCTTGAGCACTTGCGTTCAACACGCTGCCGATCTCTCAGCCAACAAGAAGGATCTCTCTGGAATTGCCTGATTCCAGGAGAAGGCCTGTCCACATGAACAGACTTGCATGCCAGTGGTGCCCTGAACTGGTCACATACGAGTTGTGGAATTTCTGCTCCTCATGCCAAAATCACAGCTCAACTGACCCAGGCTCCAGGCTGGGCCAGTTCTAGAGCTGGGGGGCCACTCGGTGGAGAGCTGTCCAATGAGCACCCAGTTGGCTGCAGCTACCATCTTAGCTTCTCCAAACAGGAACGCCCTAGAAGCTCCATTATTCTGTGGCATTGGGGGTAAAAGCAAAGAAACATGGAAGCTACCACGTTTTTGTGATAGATGTCTTCTTTTTTTTACCTATAATGCCATGAAACAACATTGCATTTTGATAACTGCAACCCCAGCTGTTACATGCCCAGAGCAGGTGCCCTGGCAGACATCCACATTGGCAATGGACTCCAGCTGATATCACCACCGGCAGCGGGCCATGGCAACTGCCCCGCATATGCTGGGGCCATTGTGGGTATGCCAAATAGCAAACAGCCAATGCCAAATGGTGGCATTTGTGTGGCTGCAGCTATTGGGCAGTGGTAGAAAGGGTGGGGGGACTACAGCTAGGGCTTCCTGATCTGTGTCCTGTTGCTCCTTTGGTGAGCTATTTGGGGGCAGCAACAACAAAAAAAGGCTAAGACAGTTGCATCATCCCTCTAGATTGCCATTTATTTCCACTCACCCGGGTGCCCATTCCACCCCACATCTGACCTGTCTATTAATGCTTCCAGGTTAGGCCTGGATCAATGCCTGGACAATTGCCAGATTCTGGCCTTCTCTATAAGGCTCTCTAGGTGTTTTCCAAGTACCTCCACTTCCCACCTTGCCTATTCTCCAGTCTGTCTGGTAGTGTTGTCTTCCCAGTCCTTCCTATGCCACCACACTTTCCTTGAAGCTTGAGACACACTCTTGTGGGACTCATACCTCCAACGCCCTGTGTTCCTTCCAATACTGAAACAGCCCAAGGAATTTTGGTTCAAAACCCAATTTCATCTTCCTCAGCACTATGCCCCACTCTTGCAACTGTCATGGACCAGGACCCTGAACCCTCATCCTCAGAGGATCCCAGCCCCTGGTCATTGAGGGGGGCGCCAGAGTTAATAGCTCAGGAGGAAGACTCAGTCACGAAAAGGCATCACAAGGCTTCCACCTTCCCAGGACCTAGTTCCCCAGAAAAATTCCAGGAGTTGGCTTCCCTAAGTCCAGAAGAGGTTGCCTTGCCATCTTCAGACTCTGGCCACAAGGACACTGTGGATGTGTGGATTGTGTTAAATCCATTCTGTCTGTGTTTCGTGGATTGTCAGGCACCTTTGGTTCTGTTGTCCAGCCATCTACGAAATTGGATTTTTTCTCTGAATTTGCACAAATATGCATGTGCACAAATTCACATATATGCAAATTTCCCCAAAATGTGCATTTTCAGGCTTTAGCCTATGGGGCAAATGTGTGTTCTGGCTGTTTTTTAAGTTTTGCATATTTTATTGCGACAAAATCTGTGCAAAATTTGGGAAAGTTAGAAAAATGGTCCACAAGTCCACAGAATCCTCTGGACGGGGGAAAACCCGGTCCACTGTGGAATCTGCAGGTCAAATTCATGGAAATCCAAACTCATTTCATCTGTTGCAGATTTCTACACCATCCCTGGCCACAACCACTCCTACATCGTTGCAACTTGGGGCTGCTAAAATAGACCATTCCCTTTAAGAAACAAAGCCTCAGTTAGTGTAGAGGTGGACCCAACCCACCAAAATTCAGGCAAATTTATACTTAAGGCTCAGTCTTGATGTGCTTCTTGTTGGACCAACATACAGACAACCCTGTCTGGCTTCCAATTCCACTGGGAACTTTCCATTGTGCTGATCTCTTCCTGTCTTGCTTACCTCAGAAAACTGACCTAACCAGAACGCTGCTCAAGATTTGATCCATAGCAGTTCCCTGCAACCCATGCTACAGTTCAGGGCATCAGCAGAACCCACTGCCTGAAATGATATAGCCACCCCCTGCCATATGACTCAATAATATCTCACCTTACCAGGAGTTTAATCAGGAGATTAAGTATAGCAGCAGAGCTGTCCGACAAGGAGTTGCAGGGAGCACAGGAAGATTGAGACGTTGTTTCAGCACTGCCTTGGCTTCGGCTGAGCAGCTTTACAGTCGGTGGTGCTGCCCCACTGCTTCCTGGCCATCATCAGGGCCCTGGAGCATATGAGCAGTCAGGTGTCCTCCTCACGAGTAGGGTGCAGGGAGAGTTGACCTTGTCCTGTCAGACAGGCACTGCACCTTTGGCTCTGAGCTTCCAGTGGGACATTCTGCCACTCTGCTCCTGGGATCCTCCAGATGATTTTGGTGGGTTTGGGTCAAAGAGAGGAGACCATTCCAGGGCATTAGTTCTTCCAAACCTGTGGCTTCCCAGGAGAATTATTGGTCTTCACCAATGCCCCTGGAGCCCTAAGGCCAGCAAGTGTCATCTTCTTCCTCTGAGGACTCATGAAGTTCAAGGTTCATCCCACTGGAAAGGCGGTGGGACACAAAACACTTAATATATGGAACAATCGACCAGGTAGCCCATCTAATTTAGTATTGACCTTTACTTCTGAGTTCCTTTGACTGTAGATGTGGGATCTTCTGCATGCAAAACATGTTCTCTTCCACTGAGCTATGGCCCCTCATATACAGATATACCGGCCTTCCATTGAGTTGCATCCATCCAGCTGATATCTGTCTACTTCTGTATATTTTTGTGAACCACGCAGAGAACTCTGGCTAGTGAGTGGTATAGAAATTAAATAAAATGAAATATTTCAACTACAGGCTGCGAGTAGCGGCTTTTCCTAACATTCGTACCTGAGTTCTTTGGGAGACACTAGGGATCAAACCTGGGACCTGTGACGCCTCCGTTCTGACATGAGCCACATCCACTGCCCTTGTGCAATCCTCGTGATATATGATCTATTATATTTGTAAGAGCTGTAGGCTGGAACAACACCAGAGTACAAGATGTACAAAAGAAAGAAGAAATCAAACCATGTATTTTTCCCCCCAACATATCTCTGAGGATTAATAACAGCATGCAGAAAATCATTATATCCCCACCACCACCACCGCTCCAGCACCATAAACACCTCATCTGTCTTCATATGGAACACTGGCAGAGGCAGAGCAGAAGGTAAGCAAACCTGTCCTACAGGCAGGACTGTCTTAAGGTTTCCTTGCAGAAAACCTAGGAAGGGCAGAATAAAGGCCTCCCGCCCCAAGAACTGAGGGTGGGCTACAGAATCACCGGAAGCCAAGGAGGACTCATTGTTCAGGAAGGAAATTAGTTTGGTGGGTGACCTTGGAATTGTGCTGCCACAGGGAGGGAAGTTATCTACTCTGTTTGTCAAAAAATTAGAGGTAGCTATATTGATCCAGTTGAAAAAAACACACACAAGAGCCACAGTAGGGTAATACTGTTATTACGACCGACCAGGAACAGAGAGAGCTGTCTTAGGGCATGGGTATTTGTCCAGCTAGTTTGTATCATTAGCTCTGACTGGCAATGGCTCTCTGCGGTCTCAAGTGGAGAGAGGGCTTTCCCATTGCCTGCTACATGATCCTTTTAATTGGAGACACTAACAACTGAACCCAGGGCGTTCTTTAAGCAAAATATGTGCTCCTGCACTGAGCAGTGGTCTTTTCTCAAACTAAAAGGTTGCAGTGAACTTCTCTTCAGGCTGAAAATTAAGAGCAAAAGAAAAAGCAGAGCGAGGAGGAAAAAAATGTTGCAGGGTATGATGAAACACCCCCCCCCCATAAGAACAAAGCTTTATATTGAGTCAGAGCCTTGATCCACCTCACTCAGTATTGTCTTCACTCAGTATTGTCTTTACTCAGTATTGTCTTCACTGACTGGCAGCGGCTCTCCAAGGTTTCAGGCATGAATCTTTCCTAGCCCTACCTGGAGATGCTGGGGATCCAACCTGGGACCTTCTGCATGCAAAGCAGGGCTCTGCTACTGAGCTACGCCCCTTACTCCAGGCTGCAGTTTATAGGATGGAGTGGAAAAGGTGTTACACAACCTTCAGCAGCAATCCTATATACACATACCTGGGAGTAAGTCCCATTAAACTCAGTAGGGCCTCCTCTGCATAGATGCATATAAGACTGCACTGTTAATTGGGCTGGAGCAGCCTTCCCTGACCCGGTGCCCTCCAGATGCTTTGGACTGCAACTCCCATCAGCCCCAGCCAGCATGGGCAATGGTCAGGGATGCTGGTGGTTGTAGTACAAAACATCTGGAGGGCGCCAGGTCAGGAATGGCTGGGGGCAGAACAAATTGCAAGTTGCAGCAAGAGCTGCTGGGACAAAGAAATTGCAACAATCTTTGTAAAGTGCCCAGAGAGATCTGTGCTTATTCAGATCTCCTTTTTCCATCATGCCCAGCAACAGTTCTGGTGAACTTCCAGGCGTAGTTTGAGACGTCTGAGATGTTAGCTTGCTAGTTGGAGATGTTTCTAGATGGTCCTCGTGAAAGGTCTGATGCTTCTGATAATTCTGTGTTGACAGATGAGTAAGCAGGTTCTGGCAAACGCTCCAGGCAAGCTTCTTGAAACGTGCAGCTCCTGTCCCAGCTCCCTTTCATTTCAGTGCGCCTTGTGAAAGTGGACTTCCTGATGAACTAGGTGCCCTGTTCCCAGTGAGGCTGAGCAGGTGAGTGGGCTCTACAGAGGGCCTAGCCTTCGCCACCCGCCGAGGCTCACACCCCAGGAGGGGACCACATGCCAGCACCCGGCGCCCTCGGCCCTGCTGCTGTCTGTTCAACTGCCCTCTCCAAGCAAGCAATAGGTGAGAGGAGTGAGGAGGAATGGTTGTCTCCACATGGCTTGTACTCTGCCCTCTAGGACGTGGCGCAAGAGGCAAGCAGACAGGGAATGGCAACAGCAGGAATGAGGAGGACCCCCTGAGAACATCTTCTGCAAAGGCTCTCCAAAGCCTGAAACTGGCTCTGAGACCGGGGTGGGGGGTGGGGATTCTGAACTTTCCAAAACAGCAAGACTTGCAAAGTTGGATCCCCCGCCCGACTGGGGAGACCCAAGTTCCAATCTCCAGTCATCCATGAGACTCACCGGGTGACACTGGGCCAAGCATTACCTCTCAGCCTCACCTATCTCAAACAGTTATTGTGAGGATAAAAATGGGGCAGAAATCATGTAAGCTACCATGAGCAACTTAAGAGGAAAGGCAGGATATTAATGTAATAAAAACAAACACATCCATATGCTTTTTAAGCTGTAGATGGACCAGTCAGAGACAAATAGGTTAAATAATCTTTATTTTCAGTAGTGTCAGCTGGTTTTACAAATAGATTTTAAATTATTTGCAATATATAGAGAAGAAGTGTTATAAACAAACCACCCACACACACACACACAAAATCAACCCTCACCCAACCCCATCTCTCCTTCCCCGCCCCACCCTCCAGTCAAATATAACAAGGGCTGAAAATTAAAGTACAATTTCTTTTTCTTTCTAAATGCATCTTGATACATTCTCCCTCATTTTCTTCCCTAATAAAACGTACATCCATAATAATAAATGATAATGGTGGGAAAGGGGGAATTAAAACAAACATCTTTAAAAAGAGGTTATTTAACTCTGAATAGAGCTAATCTTGCCTAATTTTCTTTGTATACAAAAATGTATTTTGCACAGCAGTGCAAAACCAGACAAAGAAACCAACGAACTAACCAACCAACAGGAAGAGGTCATTCTACAGGTGATGTGATGTACAGTTGACCCTTCAAAGTACTACAAACATTTCCTGTTTTAAGTCCATGTTTCTGGGAAATAACATTTTCAGTGCTTACAAAGCTAAACAAAGGAAATGAAAAAAACAAAACAAAACATGGTCCTGCCTGTTTCATTGGCTACCAGAGCCCCTTTTCCCTGAATAACTAGTTAAAATGGGAAAGAAACACTGAAAGAGATTTACAGCAACTTGGACTTGCCTGAGCAACCACCTCCTCACAAGTCTTTCTTTTGAAGTTCTCGCCTATCACCATGGGTGCCTAGAGCATTAAAAGCCCTGAGACTGGCTGCTTGAGGAATTTGGACTTTGCAAATTCTAATACAAACTGCCCTGTCTCTCACCTCCCCGGGTACTGCGTGGATCAGAGCTCGGCTTTCCCACTGCTTTCGCTCTTCCTGAATGTTACGATGTGGTTCTCGGCTCAAAAAAGGGTATCCAGATATGTTTAACAATATGCGTTTTGAGAGAAAGTATGTTTAGTACAATGCGTTTTGGGAGAAAATGAACGGAATGCCATTTTTTGTGTGTAAAGTATAAAAGAGATCAGGTGCAGATCAATAGGAAATGGGACAGGACGGACTAAAGGGAGAATGCATGTGAAAGTGACACAGAGCAGAAACAGAGTGATCTGGCCATCCCTCCACCAAAGCACCAAGCAGGAATGGAATCCTTCTATTCCTCCACTAGTCTTCCTGCCCACCTCCTTTAGGCACCTGCTCAGGGACCAAAAGTGGAACCTTGTGACTCACAGGAAGCAGGCGAGAGGGCCGTGAAGTAGCAGGACGGCCGGAACAATAGCGATGCCTTGCTCGATACCTCAATGAATATTGAAAGTGACTAGGGATGCCAGTGAAATTGTCCCAAGCCAAAGTCAGGAATGAACTTTGTGGAGTCGGAAAGCCCACCTCAAAGGGGGCTTAAGGCCCCCAAACTATTTCCTAGCTGAGATGAAAGTCCAAACCAGAGAGGAATCATAGAGTAGGGTCGGAAGGGGCCCATAAGACCACTGGGTCCAGCCCCTTCACAGCTCCTGACTCACTCCTGGTGCATTCCCCCCTCCCTAGAAATCTTCCCCCCTCCCAAACACACTCCCCTTCCCTAAGGAGATAGAAGTGTCAGTGCAAGCAGTAGCAACAGAAAGAGGCAATGGAAACCAGTGGCCTATGTGGGATGTAGTTCTTCCGCTGGCTGCTGCTACTGCAGGTACCCATTGGGAGAACTACATCTCCCATGGGCCACTGGGCTCTGTCACTAGAGGGGAGGGAGGGAGGGAGGGGGAAAGACCATCCTTTCCCTGCTCCTGCTGCTTGCACCATCATACCGATCTCTTTTTGCCAGGGAATCATAGAATAGTATAGTAGGGTTGGAAGGGGCCTACAAGGCCATCGAGTCCAACCCCCCAGGGAAGGGAACAGGGGAATCAATTTGGCTGGTGGGGAGGACTTCTGGAGAAAGGCAAAAGGGCTGGTTGGTTTTTCAAACCCATTCGACTGGCTCAGAGAAGTTATCTGATTTTTCCTGGGCTCCCCCCCCCCCCGCCAGACAAAACTGGATCATTAACAAATCAATCTGAGGTAACGGCCAAGAAGCTTGCCCATCCTGCAAAGTTGCCTGCACTGTTTCTAGACTGTCCACCCTCCTCTCACCCATTTCAAGCAACACTCGTAGCCCTCATTTTTAGGCAGGCACAAGATGACCGCTGCTCATTTGTATCTAGGGATTTACTTAAAGTAGGGATGGCGGAGAATTCCGCCACGGACTCCAGTGAGGCCAGATTATTTCGAATCCGCCCCCCCCCCCGGAGTCCATGACGGAACGGACTACCCCCCCGCCACCCCCCGACGTCCCCCCTGGAACGGACCTACCTGGCGGCGGCAGCTACGGGTCATCTTCTGGCCACTGCCGGGCTGCTGTGGCCGCAAATGGCGGCCGTTGTAGCAGCCGCCATTTGCATTCCTGCATTAGGCCGTGATAGGCTATGTAAATACTTAGGTAGCCTGTCACAGCCTAATGCAAGGACGCAAATGGCGGCTGCTACAATGGCCACCATTTGCGGCCACAGCAGCCCGGCAGCGGCTGGAAGTCCAGCTGCGGCCGGCCCTGGCCGGCGGCTCTGCAGCCTTGCCGTGGAGCGGAGCCGGCTAGGGAGGATTCCAGGGGGGAGTATTCCAGCAGATCCAGGCAGTGGACTGGTAAGTGGCATTCGTACATCCCTATGTAAGCTATCACGGCAAAGCAGGGACGCAAATGGCGTCCCCTACGCGGGACGCCATTTGCAGCCGCAGCCCGGCCGTGACCAGAAGCCAGGCTGCGGTGGTCAGCCCTCACCGGCGGCTCTGCGGACTCGCCGTGGAGCGGAGCTGGCCGGGGAGGATTCCAGGGGGGAGGAACGGATTGCCTCCCCCCCCATCGAGGATTCCAGGGAGAGGAACGGATCGCCTCCCCCCCAGCAGACCCCCTGCGGAGGCAGGTAAGTGGGGTTTCGTACACCCCTAATTTACAGACTTGCAAACAGAAATATTGCTCATTCTGAGGCAGTCTGTGAGAGAGGTCAGGCCAAACCTGCGAGGAGGCAGGGGGCCTTGTGTAGAAGCAAACACTGTGGTGCAGGGAGAGATGTCTGAGCAGAAAACACCTTGATTTTTTGGATTAAATAAATGTGAAGAAAATAACCCCAAGAGATGGGGGAGAGATTTTTATACTGTTGTATCTGCCAGAGCTTTAACCTAGGGATCTCTGGGAATCGTAGTTTTGTTAAGGGGTGAACATCACTGCTTAGAAATGGCTACATTCCCTCTTCTAGCTTCATGGAAAATTAGGGATGGTGCGGGTGCCTGATTTAGTCCAGGAATCCAGCGGAACCACCCCTGCCTGCACCACCGAGCCCTGCTCACCGAGCCCCTGCTCACCGCTTGCCCGCACTTGGCAAATGGCCTGCACTCACCCCGGTGGCCTCGTCAAGCTTCGCAGTTGCCACTTTTTGAGAAATAAAATGGCAATTGCAAAATGCTCGTATTTGCGCACATATGAAAATGCGCATTTTGCAAATGTGCATATTCATATATGTGCAAAAATGCACATTTTTTTCAAAAAGCACGCATTTTTGCACACACACAAATATGCACCTTCACAAAATGTGTGTTTCACACATGAGAATATGGACATTCACAAAATGTGCATTTTCGCGCATACAAAGACGTGCGCATTTTTGCAGTCACCATTTTATTTTTCAAAAAAATGTGGCCACGGAGCTTGATGAGACCACGGTGGTGGCTGCTCGCTGAGAGTGGAAGGAGCTCATGTGTGGTCCGGGGACCAGCAAGCAGGGGCGGGGGCTGGGCGGGCATCCAGAGAACCCGGACATGGGTGAGTTCGCACATCCCTACGGAAAATCCCAGGATCTTTCAAGGTGACAGAAGCCATGAGAGTTACAGCAGAAACCCGTTTTGCCTTCTTTGTGAAAAACTTAGCCACCAAACTGGAGTGCTTTCAGTTTCTGGTGTAAACCCATGGTGCCCTGGAATACACTGGCAAGTCTGTTGGCAAATGAAAGTGTGAATGTGGAATAGGAAAGGCTGGAGGGATGAGGTCAAGACCAATCAAGAGAGGATTGCCAAAACAAAACTGAGGTCCAACCAATGGCAGCAGAATCACATAGTAAATTGACTTGGGGCTCTGAATTTGCAAGCAACAAGGAGGGTGTTGATCCAGGCGAGAAAATTTGCCTGCACCCTACCATCCCAAAGTCTGTCCCACTCCACCCCATCCTTTTCTCCTTGGCCAAGTTTCAATAGAAATCAGCTCAGCTGGGAGAAAGCATTTCTGTGGGTGAGGCTGTGGGGAGACAGACAGGTTTCCTAAAATAATTTTGTAGTGGTTCAAAGTCCTGAAAAACCCATTAAGCCAACAGCGGACAAAACTGTTGAGACTACAGTAGGATAAACAAAATGTGTGACTACACGGCCAACAGCAACGACTCCTGGATTGTATAACCCCAAGACTTCTTAAAAATTAGTGCTTGTCCCTCATCAAAAAAGCTTTGGATCATTTGCACCTTCCAAATAACGCTTTGCCTCCCAGAACTGAAGCCAAGCTGTAGCGGCTTCAGCGAGAAAGTCAAGGCAGCTCCGGATGGTAGTTCCATGTTGGTTGTGTGTTGGGGACTCTGTCTTACCGGAATTGTAGTCCAAGAAAAAGAGGCTGTAGGAAGGTTGTGAAGATCCTTAGACATGCTTTCAAGGGAACATGGAGGGGGGAGGGATCTTCTCATGATCTGTTCCCCCAGGAAAAATCTGCTTGCCCACTCCCCATATTGCATGCTACAGGTTGCATTATTATTAGAAGTAGTAGTATTTCACACATATAAATTGTTCTTTAGAGGCTGGGAGGAGGAGGAGGAGAAGGGAAAGGAAGCACTATTCTTGAACGAGGGTGTTCCTTATCATGTGCGTTCTTCTTTTTTGAAAAATGTGTGGCTGTTGCTTTTGTTGCTTTTGCTCCAACAGGAATGTAAACATCGATCTCGTTCAGCCCTTCCCAGCGTTAGAGTTTGAACAGAAAGACGGCTTCAGTCTCGCGGTTCAAGTCAGTTTGGTTTTTGAGTTGGGATGTAAACAGACTGGGGGACGCCATGTCTAGACAGGCCCCGCCAGGCAAGCAGCATGCTCCTTCGGGGTTCCCCCTCTCCTCAATGGGGCTCCCCTTGTTCAGAGCCAAGCTTCTCAGCCTCTGCCGCTCTTGTGCCTGCTTGGCTCGATTGGCAATGTACCTCACCCTGCTCTGGCTCCTGGATGAGGACCGTCGGAGGAGGCCCACTCCTTCCTCTTCCTCCTCAGACTCATTTGGCTCGAGGCTGGTTGGGGACGTGATGTCGTCCTCCTGCTGGAAGGTGGTCAGCTTCTTCAGGCGCTCCGCTAGCACATCCAGGGGCTTCGTGGAGGACCTGGAGGCAGCACAGCGGCGCTGTTCCCTCATGGACCAGGGGATGAAGCTCCGGCTAATGCTGCGGTACTTGCTCTCAAAGGTGCACGTGATGTCCTCCGAGGTCAGGTCACCAAGGCTTTTCGACTTGGCCTGGTTGGTCTCAGCATTCTCCTGCTCTTTGGATTTCAGGCAGGACTGTTTGAGGCTTTCCATGTACAACCGACTCCAGGTGTGTCTTCTGGGTATGGACGATACGCCCAACTCAAGACCTCTGGCTAGTGGTGTAGGGTGCAGCTCGTCCTCCCCGGGTTGACTTGACCTCAAGTTGGGGTTGGATTTGCTCTTGGTCACCATGGGCATTTCACGCCTAGATGCAGCATTAGCAGACCACGGGCGCACACCTCTTCTCTCAGGGACCACATCAAAATTCTCATGTCGGGCCCCAAGGTCTGGGAGGCTTTTCCGAGCAAGATTGGGCACAGAGAGATCTATGACTGTGTCATTGGAGGACATGCTAGAAGAGGAAGACATGCTGTCCCTATGACTGTTGGAGTCAAGCTTGCTCCAGATACGGTCATTGACTGTGGCATCTGAGTATACTTCAGCTGCTGGGGAGGATCCGCCGGGATGCCTCATCAAGACTGAACAGTCACAAAGTTTGTACCCTTCGCTCTTGGACCTCCTCGCCATCCCATGAAACGTGGAGACTGTGGCAGCTTGAGTTACTGGGGGAAATTCTTGAGGTGAAGTTGATGGGATGTTGCTTTTCACATCACTTTGGTGTGGTTGCCCAGCTGTGGTGCTGTCCTTCTTCTCAATTCCCTCAACATTCATCAGTTCTTGAACCATCCCATCTCTTTGCTTCTGGAAAATTCTTGCAGAATGGAGCCAATGGCTGGCCAATGCTACATTGTCCTGAGTTTGTGAACCAGGCTGATCTGGACTGCCATGCGCCCTTTTCGGTCCGCCTCCTTCTTCCCTGCTTTTCCTAACATCTTCCCATCCCAGGACACTTGCAACGGTTGGGCTGGGAGCAAGGAACACTTTCTCCTCTGTAACTGCCACTGCATGCTGCAGAAGAGGAGGTCTCTCAAGATGATCTGATGGATCACCTCCATCTGAACCAGCTTCCCAGGAATGATCCATCACAGGCCCTTCTTTGGGATCACTGGCAGGGGTAGTGGGCAGAGGAAAGCAAAAGCTGGTGGGCTGGTTCTCGTTGGCAACAAAGGGTTCTTCGTTGATAGTCTCCAGGCTGCATAATGAAGGGATTGACCTCTGCATTGAGAATTGGTGGACATCTGAGGGAGAAGAAAAACCAGGACTCAGGGCCAGGTTGATCAACAACTGATAAGTGAATTCTTTTACAGATAGATCAGACCAGTTTGGATTATCCTTGCCCCACTCAACCATTTTAATGTGTGGGAAAGGAGAGGGTGTGTGCAGCTCCTCCCTACCCACCTTGGCACCTGTGCTTACAGTGTCGGATAATCTGATTTTCATCTCCTCACATGTGGATCACATGGGATCACATTGCTGATTTTCCAGACTGAATCAAGAGGATCAACCACGTGATCTATATGCACGGAGGTGGAAACTGGATGATTTACCCGTGGGTACAAGAGGAATGGCAGGGATGGGTTGCCGAGTGGGCAGGGAGTAGTTGTGCACACTCACCCCCTCCATGCATTGGGCCAGTTGTGTGTGTGTGTGTGGGGGGGAACTGTAATCCAAAATGGCCCATCCTCTTGAAATATGAGATGTCTATGAAGATGTGCAACCCTTGAATACTTTTCTTGCCACGTACGAGTTTAGAACTAACTCTAAATGCCCAATAAATGTGTTCACCATCTCATGCCTGACCTGGCCCTTCTGGTAAGCATGCACCCTATTTTGATGATGCGTCCATGGGCTCCTGCACATTGGTGAATTAAAAGGAAACCCACAAAATGATTCTTGATGCCATCGTAATGTGTAGAGTTACATTAAATTGCCTTCTGGAAGCATTTCATCAATGTGAGGGCAAGGAAGACACGAATAAGCTGGAAGCTATGGCAAAATTTTGCGTCCACAACGCTCTACACAAATTCAGACTTTAAAAAAAAAAATGCAATGACTGACAACATTTAGAATTAGAAATACTGGAGAGGAGAATTCCAAAAGCATTCATTTCCAAGTGCAAGTCAAGTGTTACTATTTTGCAGAAAACTCAGATAAATGGAAGATACACACACACACACACACACACACACACACACACACAGAGGCATGCTGGAACAAAACAGGGATGTTAGCAGTAACATTTCTGAGCTATTAATGCCCGTGCATGTGTGTGTGTGTGTGTGTGTGTGTGTGTGTAACATATACATTTGACATTTCTTATGCATTATAAGGGGCTGGGAAAGACTGCCACCCAGTACCCTAGAGCAAATGAGAAACATGCATGGGATGTATGCAAAGGTACTCATGCAAAGATTGGAAGGGGAAACCATCAATAATTATCGGAGGTGTCAGACAGAAATGAGGAGAAACCAGGCAATATCTAGCACGTAAACTAGCAATGCTCAAGAGTTACCTGTAACTTGCTCATCCTTTCAGTTCTTAACTACAGAGACAAGAGTGTGCATGTGGAATAGGACAGAACAGAGGGGAAAAAAACCAGTTAATTCAGGGAAGGCCAGAACAGATAAAGAATAACTTAGTAGGGAGAAGCAGGGGCAAAAAGATCATGGAAACAAGCTAACTGTAGGATCCTGAGAATTTGTTTTTGACCAACCAGTGGTGCCCCAGGCAAACTGTAATCAAGGGGTGGTTTTATTATTGTATTGCCTTTATATCCCACCTTTTTTCCTCCTAAAGGAACCCAAGGTGGTGTACATAATCTTCCTCCTCTCCATTTTATCCTCACAACAGCAACCCTCTGAGGTAGGTTGGGCTGAGAGTTTTTGACTGTCCCAAATTCATAGAATTATAGAATCATAGAATAGTAGGGTTGGGAGGGGCCTACAAGGCCATCGAGTCCAACCCCCTGCTCAAGGCAGGAATTCAAGTCAGAGCATCCTTGACAGATGGTTGTCCAGCCTCATCTTGAACGCCTCCAGTGTGGGAGAGCCCACCACCTCCTTAGGGAATGGGTTCCATTGTCGTCTTGCTCTAACAGTCAGGACGTTTTTCCTGATGTTCAGCCGGAATCTGGCTTCCTGTCACTTGAGCCCATTATCCGTGTCCTGCACTCTGGGATGATCGAGAAGAGATCCTGGCCTTCCTCCCTGGGACAACCTTTCAAGTACTTGAAGAGCGCTATCCTATCTCCCCTCAGTCTTCTCTTCTCAAGGCTGAACATGCCCAGTTCTTTCAGTCTCTCCTCACAGGTCTTTGTTTCCAGTCCCCTGATCATCTTCGTTGCCCTCCTCTGAACCCTCCACAGTTTGTCTGCACCCAAGTCACCCAGTGAGCTTCCATGGCTGAGTGGGGACTAGAACCCGGATCTCCAAACTCCCAGTCCAACACTCTAACCACAACACCACGCTGTTTTTTTTTAAAAAGGCCGCTCTTCCAGGCATAAGGATAAGAAACAAAATGGTCACACATTGTAAGGAAAAGAGTTGTGATGCTTCGTCTCTCTTTTGGATTTGGTACGTAAGGCTGTGAGCATTGTGCAAGTGCTTTGCAAATGTGAAACTCCAACTGATGTATGGTGCTGGCATTGTTATGGAACCACTTGAGACTGCAAAGAAATTCACCTGGCAGCTACATTGTGGTCTTTTCAGCACCAGCTATAAACCTTTTTAATTATCCCAGGAATTTGTTCTGCAGTTCTTACAGTTTAAATCTATTATTTTATTTTTGAGGTCTTTACGCCGCTGCTGGTTTTTATTCTTGCTCTCATTTTATACTGTAGTTTTAAACTTTCAAAAAAGTTTTATACTGTGTTTTGTCAGGTTGCTGTATTCTATGGTTTTAATTGTTGCGACTTGCACTGAGAGCTTTGGCTATTGGGCAGTGTAGAAATGGAAGGAAGGAAGGAAGGAAGGAAGGAAGGAAGGAAGGAAGGAAGAAAGAAAGAAAGAAAGAAAGAAAGAAAGAAAGAAAGAAAGAAAGGCAGGCAGGCAGGCAGGCAGGCAGGCAGGCAGGCAGGCAGGCAGGCAGTTTCTATAGTAAAATGCTCCTTCTGGCTTCCAGACCACTGTCAGTACGCATAGAGCAGACAGTAAGAAAACAGAAGTTGGCCACCCTGATTTACAGTGCAATCTTTACTCAGAAGAAGGTCCCACTGAGTCTACTGGGTCTTACTACCAGGTAAGTGTGGTATAGCACTGCAGACAAAGGCTCTGATTCTATGCACACTTACCTGGGAGCGAGCTCTACTGAATACAGCGGGGCTTACTTCTGAGAAGGCGTGCACAGAATTCTAGATGCACCAGTCCAAGGGTTTAGGGTGTGTAACAATACGTTATGATCCTAACGCCAATCTGTTCAAATAGAACAGCTTAAAACAATTACAAATATTAAAAGGGCTGAGCTGAAAGGGGCTAAAAGATTTCCATGAAATCTTTCGACGGTTGCAAAAGGTGTTCTCTTCTTTTGGTAGTTGTTCACTGGTTGCTCCGAAAATGAGTGAAAGCATTTGCCCCATCCAGACAGAGGGCAATGCCGATGTAGAAAAGAGTGCTCTCATTGGTGTTTGCTTTGGCCACTTGCCAAATCTGCCTGGCTGTGTAGCGGTGCGATGTTGTCATCCCAGCTGATTGGCTGGGATGAGCAGGAAGAAGAAGAACCCAAATGGCACTACAGGAGCAAAACTTTGAGAAATTATGGCGGGGAACAGACAGCAAAGTGAACAAATGGGGTTTGGGGCTAGTATTTTGGCTCCCCCAAAACAGCACTTTCACCCTTAAGATGAAATGGGTAAATAATCAGCACGGTCCTAAATATTATATCCATGGTCATTTGTTGTTGTTGTTAAAGTCTTATACCATCAACATGAGTGGATCTCATGAGTTGGATCTCATCCAACATGAGTGGATCTCATGAGTTGGATCTCATCCAACATGAGTGGATCTCATGAGTTGGATCTCATCCAACATGAGTGGATCTCATGAGTTGGATCTCATCCAACATGAGTGGATCTCATGAGTTGGATCTCATCCAACATGAGTGGATCTCATGAGTTGGATCTCATCCAACATGAGTGGATCCTCTACTTCTTGCTTTGGGGAGAGGATTGCTTTGGCAGCTGAATATGTAAAATCCTATAAAAGTATCTAATTGAAACAAAATTAAATGTAATTAAATTCTGGGTTGGACTCGATGGTCTTATAGGCCCCTTCCAACCCTACTATTCTATGATTCTATGATTGATTCTAAATAAAGCCCAAGATGAACCCTGTCCCAAAGTCTAGGCTAAACCCAACCAAAAAGCAACATGTTACAGGTTTTGCAAAGATGTCTTAATGCCCAAAGTTTATACAGCAAATATCTAAGTATTTGACACCATCACGGGCAATACTGATTGTGAATTAGTTCTCTCTTTCCCTACTGTAATGTCTGCATGATACAGATACTCTGGTTGGATTAAAAACAAATCTTAGAATCATACTTACACTGTATATGATTAAAAACACACACACAGAGAAAGAGAGAGAGAGAGAGACAGACAGACATACAAACCACGGACATCTAGGGAAGGATTTGCTGCTGAAGATGGTTTGGCATATAGGAGAAACAAATATTCATCTAAGACTGGACACATTGAGAATGGACAAAGTCCCAGACAGAAACACATGTATGAATAAATGCTTCTGTGTGTGTTTCACCCCTCCCGCCCCCAACAGAAAGCTAAAATGGCAAAAATTAAAAACTAAATAAATAAAGAATGCAGGGACTTCTAAGGGGAAACTAAAACGACAACATTATCTATGGCAAATGGTTGGATGAAGAAGATCTGGTCTTACCAGTAAAGAATATAGGAGATTTACTCCGAATTTCCTCCAGTTTTTCAGCAAACAAGGCATTCATTTCCCTCTGAAGGGTGCCCACCTGTTTCCTGGAGCTCTCGGACCGTTTGGGGAAGTCGGGGCTTCCGAGGCTCTCCAAGCTGCTGGAGTTGGAGGATATGGAGCCATTGCTGGTGGTCACCAAGTTGACAGTGCTTCCATATTTGCCACCGGGCTGGCCCTGCCACCTTGGCCGGGAATGACCTTTGACCCCGTGACATCTAGAATCACCGACTTTCTTCCCTGAGGTCGCAAAGGGCTGGCAAGTCCTGGGAAGGCTATTGGCAGCCCCGTGGCCACTGCAGAGGTGCAGGTCTGCCCGCGGCCTGGGCTGCTCCTGGATCCCCCCATTTTTTAGCTCTAACCTCTCCTCCTCTCCTGTCAGGCTGCTATACTGGTTGCAGTGCGGAACATTATTAGCGGCAGGCCTAGCAGTGGCGTGGTCACTCCACTTGCACTCTGAATCAGGGCTCTCGCTCGAGCCAATCATGCATTTCATGCAGTTGCTGGCCATGCCTATGCTACCTGAGCCATTGAGGGCACAGCGGGCAAAGACACCCTGCTTCTCGTTTGGTGGCTCCTGAAGGCGGACCCGGTCGGACCTCCGGACAGGCTCGCTGAAGGCGGCATCCCCGCGTGGGCGGCCTTGGCTGCCGCTTTTACCTTTGGCGAATCTTTGGGCCTTACCTTTCAACCCCTTGCTCTGAGCCTCCCTGTTGACACCATCTCTAAGAGAAGGTGCCGGAGAAGCACACTGTGGCTCTTGGTCAAAACGAGGATGGGAGAAGTCTTCGAGTTCATGGCCTTCGCCGGCCCCTTCAGAGCTGTTGTCTTTGGTGTCGATAGCAATCTCGGGAAAGCCCTTCTTGGTTTTCTTCTGGGTCTTGGTGGGCGCGCTGGCTGTCCGCCGTAAAAGATGGCTGCTAAAGGAGTGTTTGCGGTTGAGCTGGCCAGCAGCATGACTGTCTAGAGAGGCCTGCTTTGGATTTCTGAGAAACAGACCTTTTAAGCCCAGAGCTTGCTTGACCTGGAAAAGAGAAGAAAGCCCCCATAACGGAAGATGCGTATTTCTTCCCCAGTGCGCAAAGACAAAAATGTTCGTGATATGCAAGGTGTTATTAACCTCGTGGGCGGCATCCCCTATCCAGGTTTGACTGGAAGACAGAATTGGGAGGAAGGTATGAATGGCAGTTTTGATTCAAGATTGTGTGCTAGTTTCATTTTGCGAATTTCTACCTCCCTCCCCCTGCTCACCCCCCCCCCCCTGCAGCAGCCTTTTTGCCCCAATTCACTTGTGTGCTTATTCGGGAATTAAGCACGCAAGCTTATGAATGTTTGCTAAGAAAACTGCCTCACTGATTTTAAAGGAGGCTTAATTCCTTCCACCATGGGTAGGAGAATTCATTGAGAGGGATGGAAGGTAGTGGTCTAGGCCCACGTGCCCTTTTTCAAAGTGGCAAGTGGCCACAGCTGCAGCCAACGCCCCCTCCAGTTGCCTTTGGGTTGGTAACTGGAGAGCACCAATGCTCCTTGGAGGTGGAGAATTGGCCCTGGGCGTCATGTTGCCGACTCCTGCTCTGGGTGTGTATTTAGGACCGTGGCTTTAATTGTAAAGAACTATCATTATATCTCACTTTTCCTTCCCTGGACAGGGACACGTTTTGCAAGCATAGAGTACACTGAGTATCAGTTACTCCCTTTAACCCTAAATTGGAATTAAGTGGCCAATGAGCTACAGAAATCCTCAACAAATAGGGGACCCTCCCAAAAAAAGACCCCCCCCAATCTGGTTTCATTGCCACAGAAAGGCACAGGACCACAGCTGCCATTTTGGCTCCAAAGTATTTGAAAAGGATGTGCACGATCCAGCCACAATTAAGCATTTTAACAGCATAGTCTTGTATGTGTGTATTCAGAAGTACATCTTATTAAGTTCAGTGGAATTTATTCCCAGGTAGGTGCGTATAAGATTGCCGCTAAAGGGGGATATCAACGTCACGCAAAGCAGAAGCCAAACTAGCATGACAGATCATTCCTTTTCCCGTCTCCCCCCACCTGTATTGCCCCTGCAGTAGGCTTCGAACTCTTAATTTAGAGGTGCCAAGATACTGATAAATCAGATCCAGGTTTACTTACAAGGAAATACCTTATTGAGTACAATTAGCACACAGGCATACCCCATGGCTGGATCAGACAGCTTCTCTCAACCCAGAGCCATGGGGTAAAATGGGTTTTATACCACACATGTCAGCAGTGAGGCAGCATGACAGCAGCAAGCGTTAACTAGCATTCGTCTGCAGCTTTCCCAGCACAGACACTTGCAGCTCAGCCTAAACATAGCTTCACTTCCCAGGCACATGGAGATAAGACACTCCACTCGTTAGTGTGGAATGTGCTGAGGCTGCTATCAACCTTTGACTCATCTCACATGTTCGGAGGCCCACTAGCAAGGTAATTGCACTAATAATGAACCTAAGCAAAGCATTATGGATCTCTAGGCCCCTCTAACACTACAGGTAACTTGGTTACAGGCCTGGGGCCAATACATCACCCCAGCAGTCCCAACGTCCCCCTGAAAGGCCTCTCTCCAGAGCATCGGAGGGACCTACCAAACATTGTGGTCTGTGGGAGGGGGAACTACTAAAATCAGGAACCTTGGGCAGGGGGTGTAAGATTACCCTGACCAGTTTCGGACAATTCCCTCCTTCCACTGCAGGCCCATAAGACATATCCCACAGTGTTTGGTAGGTCCTCCCCCTAATCCACTAGGGGTTGTAGGGGGGAGTAGAGGGGACTTCAGGGAGGGGAGGAGGGAAAAATCCATTGTATGAGCTGTCGTCCATTTGTGCAATGTGAGATTTCACTCAACAGCTTCAATACTATAGACACTCAGCTGGCACAAAGCCCCACTGAACTCAATGGAACTTACTTTGAAGCAGACATGCATAGACTGGATTGCAAAACTCCCATTAATAGCAAAAGGAGAGGCTGAAGCATGCAATAAATTCCTCCATCGAAATTCAAAGAGCTTAATTTTGGCTAGATCGATCCTTCCATCTAAGTTTTCTTAGCAGCCTCTTATAGTGAGTTCTACACCTTTTCGTAACTTCAGTCTTTGCATGCACAAATTCATTTTGAAAACGCTAAAAGCATTGGAATATTTTTTTTCTATAATGTTTCTTTCTTTTTCTTTTCTGTTTTTACAGATACCTTTGCTCAAGGTAAAGCAATAGTTAGAGAAAAAGTTTAATCTGAAATGGAGTTGCCACCAAAATTTCAGCTACAGTGAAACTCAGAGCAATGGGGGGGGAGGGGTCTTCTTTGTTAGGCAAAATCTCTGCGGATTTTCCAGGGAAGTTAAAAGATCTTCAGCAAGACTAGGGAAGTGGTGGAGTTTTCACATCCCTCAATGGATTAATATTTGCAATTTCAAAGTGGATAGCAATATCCTTCCATGAGTAAGAAAACGATCTCCGAACCAAGGCCACCACATTGCAAAGCTTTTGGGCAATGGTATGGGTGTTCAGAAAGGATGGCGATCCAGTGGTGCTGTGTGGTGCATAGCCACCTTGGGGGGGGAAAAACACTCTAATTGTCTCTTTAGATGCCCTGCACAATTTTTAGGTAATGCAATTAATTGTTTGATACTGCAGCAAATTTGCTATGCATTGCTGTCATTGTACATGCTTATCATTTCCACACTGTAAACATTAGCAAAGTCTTAACACATACATCCTAGTGTCTCTTGTGCATTTATTACAGACAATTCTTGAAGATGAGCCCAAACAGTTCCACCCCCACCCCCATTTAGAATTTGGTGAAATGGAGGGTGGTCACAAACGATCGCTTTTCAGATACTTGACACTGATTTGAAAGAACAATTATTGCCACATGGTACAGGCATTCATTTTTCCTCCCTTGCCCTGTTGTTGTACCTGAGGTCTGAACAGGCACTGTTGGCTTTTATGGTGCTTCAAAAACTTGCAACACCTTCTTGGTCAGAAGAAGCCAATGTGGGATTGGGACCGGGGGTGTGGGGACTGATTGCATGTAACATGGGCAATGGTGGCTCTATCATAATGTTTACAAGTGTCTAAAAAAACCTCCCTTCTGCCCCAACTAAAAGATTCAACACTCCTATAGTCATTCCACACACACTTGCCAATTTGTTAGCAAATGATCGTTTCATCTTTGTGGGGAAAGGATCTGGGTCATAAGCGTAAGAGATTGGGCGGTTTCTACATGGGACAATTGTTTGGAACAGAGGAGAGCTGACTGGGGGAAACTGTTAATTGCTCGAGTATGACTGTATGATTGGCAGGCCGGTCATGGATGTAACTGGAGTTGGGCTTGAAATGGAGTGGCAGAAGGGGTTAAAGAGGGCTCATGGCTAGGGAAGGGAAGTTCCGTGGCTCCAGTTACTTCTGCATCCCAGCACATTCTCCTCGCTGTGCCCCACTGCAGCCTTCACCAAACTGGTGCCCCTCTCAGGAATGAATCTGAGCGTGTGGAGATACCTAGCCGCTCCGATTCAGAATGGGAACAGCCAGAACAGGGGGAGGCTCCCTCCCCAGTGAGCTCAGATATGGCAAGACCTTCTTCCCGAGACCTTGGTGCACAGATGGCTCAGCCTGAAAAGCCCCCACTTTCCTCCTCCATGAGAAGCCAGTAGGGATGTCAGAGAATTTCTCCCCGAAACTTCGGGGGGCCGAGCGCCAACGTGTTCGGCCCCCCGAACAAGTTTCGGGGAGAAATTCTCCGCACCCCCCCACACCCCGCACCCCCCCCGGGACGGGACTTACCTTTGCCGAATGTCCCTCCCGGTGGCGGGTCCGGCCGGCGGTTCGGCGGGTGTTCGTGCGGGGCGGGAGCGGCAGCCGGTCTTTCGACCGGCTGCCACCGCCGCCATTCCAATAAAAGAAAAAAAAAAAAAAAACGCCCCCGTGATAGGCTACGTGATGATTAACGTAGCCTATCACGGCTGACTTTGCAGATCTAGCCGTGACAGGCTACGTTAATCGTCACGTAGCCTATCATGGGGGCGTGTTTTTTTTTTAAACTTTGGAGTTCGCGGCTGGGTGAGGCGGGAAGCCTCCTCCCCGGCCTGAACTTTGCGGGGGGAGCAACGAAGCGCCTCCCCCCCACCGCGAACAAGCTTCGATGACAGGTAAGTGACTTTCGTCCACCCCTAGAAGCCAGGGTTCAGGGGAGGAGGAGAGTGAAGGGCTGACTTGAGAGATGCTAGGGTCCATTGCAGAGCGAAGCGGGAAAAGTTAGAGGCAGAGCTCAGATGCTTCACCAAGTTGGCTACACATGAATGCCTATGTCGGAGGGCGCCAGTCTAATGGAGGGGCATCCCTGCGAAGCTAGTCTGGCTGAGAAGTTCTTGTTCAGACTGCTGGCAACTTCTCTAATTTCCACTTCAGCCCCTCTGCTGGTATTAGTAATTGGTGGAGTAGCTGTTTTCATTGTAGTCTGAGAATTTCCTAGAATTTGCATTTGTAAGGAACCTGGTCGTTAACTAATAGTGAGCCTGAAGCCTGGTATCTTGGAGTGTGTTGATTGCGAAGGGAGAGGATGAAGGAATGTGACAGCCCCCAGATGTTTGGGAGTACAACTCCCATCAGGCCCAGCCAGAATGAGCAATGGCCAGGGATTATGGGAGTTGGAGTCTAAAACACCTAGAGTACACCAAGTTGGGGAAGGCTGTCTTGTCTACTGAATCTTTTACCAAATGGATGGCAAGCTATTGCTAGCCCAGCCCAAACAGCAGGGTTCCAAATTACTGAGTCAAATTGGCAAGTGCATATAATGATGACCAAAATGGTGATCAGATCCCATGTCCCAAGGGTTAAAATCATATTTGCAAAATCCAGGGGGAAATCTCTGTACACAAATACACAAATAATAGGGTTTTCCCCCCCCCACAAATAAATAAAAGAATCCCAGTGATGGAATGGGGTGATGTGCAGTGACAATTCCACCAGTTCAATCCATCTAGATCACTTGATGCATCCCAGTGAGGCTATTGAAGCTTGAATCAAAACAAGCGATTCAAGATCCCAAATCCAGTGCAAATTTGGTTGGAAGAAGAGAAAGTCATTTAAGAAGAAGATCCAGCATATTTGCTTCCATCTGTTTGCAAAAAAACCCCCAACAGTGGATAATTGGGTTCGCCAAACACTGATCGAAAGAAACTGGCAACAGATCACTTATTACATCCTAAAGGAGGATTTTCTCAAAGTGTAGCAAGTATATTGCGGTTAGAATGACTTCAAGCGGAAGAGAAAACAATTTTCCCCTTCCAAAATTAGTAGATGGTGTGAGACAAGGGATTAGGGGAAGTGATTGACAGGGGGAACAGCAATGGAGAATATAATATATATATATATATATATATATATATATAAAAGAAAAAAAGAAATTTATCCTGGATCTACTTCAGAAATGCAGAGCGCTTTGCTTGTTCAATGGCCCGGCAAACGTTCCAGGAAATGTTGCAATCCATGTTATGAGTGGAAGAATTTTTTCCCAGGAGAAAAAAAAATAAAGTTGAATAAGGAAAAGACACCAGATGTTAATGATGTTGTTGGTTAGAGAAGCATGCAAGCGTGTCGCTGGGAGCACACTACACCTTCCTGTGTCAGGAGGAGGGAGGGGGGTACCTTGAAGGCGTCTAAATTTGCTCTGCTTCTAAAAGGAGACTTTTTTTGACACAGAGAAGTCCACTGAAATCACAAACAGACAGAAGTAAAAGGCAGAAAGTGAGACACGGACCAAGCTGAGGAGACTCTGCAAGAGATATAGGCAACATTTGGGGGAAAGGGGCAGGAAAGAAACCACATATGAGAAATTTGACGAATAACATAAATAAAGTACGAGAGAGAGAGAGAGAGAACAATGAGAGGGGTCAGCAGGAGGCAGCACAGTTTAGAAAAAAAATAGAACTCTGAAAGTAAACTAGCAGGGTTGTGTGTTTGACTATGCCATCCCCCCCCCCCCGCGCCCCTGGTCTGCAGAACAGGCAGCATTCAGCTTTTTGAGAATCACAATTCGGGGGGGGGGCATTATAGCACATTTCTAGCCCTTATTGTGGAAGAGATGACCTGAGAATTTGTGGGCAATGCCTGATTACATCTCAGAAGCCCAAGGAATTGTTGAAGATGATTACTCATAGAATCATAGGCTGGGAAGGGGCCTACAAGACCATCGAGTCCGACCCCTGCTCAATGCAGGAAGCCCGATTTCCAGGCGGTCTCCCATCCAAGTACTAACCAGGGCTGACCCTGCTTAGCTTCTGAGATCGGACGAGATCGGGCACATCCAGCCCTTTGCTCGTCACTCAGGCCCTTCCACTATGGCCAACAGAAGCAGAACAGGGCAGACACATACACAGAGAGAGAGACAGAGAGACAGAGAGAGATAGACACAGAGAGGCAGAGTATATTATGCAAAGTAAGAGGCATTGTGCAATCTGGTTTGATTTGCATGATTTATACTGAATGCAGAATGCCACTGTTCATATTCACAGGCCTGGTGCTAATGAAACTGAGTTTCACAAGCATTACAGAGAACACAGTGGTTAATCTGACAGCCTCAGCGCATAACAAATTTTCAGTTTGGAAATGGTCCAGTCCTTAAACACAGGAAGCAATCATGACAAAGAAGGTATCTAGGAAAACGTGCACCACAGCCTATAGGGAAGAGCTCAGCTTTGTTGGGGTGGTACTTTAGACACCTAGAGCTAGTGGCTAGAGTGTTGGACTGGGAGTTGGGAGATCCAGGTTCTAGTCCCCACTCAGCCATGGAAGCTCACTGGGTGACTTTGGGCCAGTCACAAGCTCTCAGCCCAACCTACCTCACAGGGTTGTTGTTGTGAGGATAAAATGGAGAGGAGGAGGATAATGTACACTGCTTTGAGTTCCTTGGAGGAAAAAAGGTGGGATATAAATGTAATAAATAAATAAAATAAATAAATAAATAAATGCCCTGGGCTGGGAATGAACTCTCATTATGCTCTAAGATAGGGGTCCCCAATGCAGCACCCATGGGCACCTCCAATGGCACCCATGAAGGGGTCCCCAATGTGGCACCTTAAAACTTTTAATATTTTTAAAATCCATGTTTTAATATATGTGCATGGATCTGCATATATCCATAGCAATCAATACAAATGAAATGCATATAACTTTCTAGCAATTATAAATAGGCTTCAACAAAAGCAGACCAATTATCCAAAGACGTATCCATTTGAAGGTGGCATCAATATGCCATCCGTTCAAATACCAAAAGCGTTGTAAGGTCCTCAATCCATTGCATTATAGGAGATGAGCGTTTATCCTTCCAGTGTTGTAATATCCGTCTTTTAGCTGTCAAAAGGGTATGGAGGATCCATTTATGCTGACCAGCCGTTAATTTCCACAAAACAGGTATATAATTTAAATGAAGGTGTACCTCAGTGAATACTAAAGACTGTTCCAGTACAAAATTTATGAGTGTAATAACCTCCTCCCCAAAAGAAGCAACTACTGGACACGGTCAAAACATATTAAAAGAAGCATTAGCTGTATTGCACCACCAGCAAATAGCCGAATTAGATAATCCCTTATTAAAGAGACATTGAGGTGTCCAATAGACACAGTACAAAAGTTCTTCCCGAATTAGACACAACCTAAGATTCATAGACATCACAGGTGGATGCCAAAGTGGTGACCCACTGATCAGGCATTTTGTGGTGGTGTCCACAGCATGGTCTCAAATTCCCAAATGTGCCCGTGGGTCCAAAAAGCAATAGACAGAATAGTTTAAAATCTATGTTTAGATGGTATACCACACTTCCAACATTGAACATAATTGAGAGCCAGTGTGGTGTAGTGGTTAGAGTGTTGGACTGGGACTCGCAAGACCCGGGTTCTAGCCCCACTCAGCCATGGAAGCTCGCTGGGTGACTTTGGGCCAGTCACAGACTCTCAGCTTAACCAACCTCACGGGGTTGTTGTGAGGATAAAACAGAGAGGAGGAGGAGAATGTAAGCCACCTTGAGTTCCTTGCACAAGGAAAAAAGGCGGGATATAAATGTAATAAGAATAATAATTAAAAAAAAAATCATAGTAAATCACAATGACTGTTAGTGCTATTTCTTATGGAGCCAAAATATCACCCCTCCACCCCCATGAAGAAGCTGGACCTTATCTGCACATACGGAGGGTCTGTGATTTTGCAAGGGGATTTGGGGAGTTGAGACTATATTATTCGTAAACAAGATAACTGAAGTGATATTATTATCATATAATAACAGTAATCATTTTGTTCACGTATACCAGAAGGAGAACTGGTCTCATTTACAATAATCACAGGATGCCTTTCCTTTGCTAAGAATGGGAAAATGGTTTTTAAAAAACCCTGTTCATAAATGACTGGGAAAACAAACTATGTATGTGTTCAGGAGCAGCTAAACTTACAAGTGAGGTTTGATCTCAACAAGGCAGTGTCTTCCCCCCTCCGCCTAAGTGGTCTACATGTATTCATTACTGGGGAGTGAATCCACATTCATCAAATGATACTCTACATTTATTTAATCATTTGTGATATTCATGAAGTCAGGATATTTAATGCATCATGAATTGATCTCATTCAGTAATCTTTTTGTAGATTGCATATATTCTTAAACTTCTAATGAAATGTAATGTAACTGCCCCAGGTTGGAGGGAAAGCCACATCCACAGAGAATCACACAAAGTTGAAGAACAGCCCAGAAATCCTCCTGTCTCACACAGAAGGCTCAGTGAAGATTTTCATAGTTTGGAAACAGCAGGACACTGACTTCGGATCCCACCAGGTCTGGTGCCCAGACTGAGATGGTGCCCGGGTAACCCAGTGTACCCCAGTGGCTGATGGGAGATTGCACCCAACATGCTTAGGATTGGCAGGAAGGGCATTCACGTCAGAGAGTGTGGCTTCTGCCATGTTTGAGCAGGGCTGGCTCCAACCCATGGCAAAGTGCCATCCTATGGGTCCACCTCCCATCCATGGACCTATTCCCAATGCCTACTAAATTACCTTTTTAATTTTATTGAAATTACCTTTGCTGCCCCCAGAGCAATGCACTGCTGGGAAGGTTCTGCCCACCATCTTGGATTCCCCCCCTCCCCGCAATGCCCAGAAGTCGAGTGATTCTGGAGCACTGTGGGAAAGAAAACATAGTGGCAGCTATCTCTTTTTTTTCACCTAAGAAGATCTCATTTGAGGCAAGATTTTCAGAGCTTGGCTCCCTATCCCAAAGTTTGTTTGCCAGAATTGCCCTGGAAGTTAAATAATTCATTCTTGGATTTTGACCAGTATTTCTGGCTGCACCTCCTAACCCATTTTTATTACCCCTCCCTGTCCCCAAAAGCCATTCGGATCAGGTGTCATCCTAGCTTGAGAGTTCAGAAGGATATCATGATCAATGGCATTGAAAGCCGCTGAGAGGTCCAGCAGAACCAACAGGGGCTGAGTACCATGTCCAATTCCTGGCATTCATCATCTGCCATGGTGACCATGGCTGTTTCTGGACCAAAACTGGGCCTTGAAGCCAGATTGAAATGGATCTAGATAATCTAGGCAATGCAATGCTGGTGGATTTAATGGTGAAGATTTAACGGTGGCAACCCTACCTGGCCTGCAAATAGCAAGATATTTCCCCCCAAATTTTGGATGGTGGCTGACAGGCTGTCATGGCTTTCCTGCCTCTGGCAAAAGGGAGGCTCATGCCAGGTTCAAATCTCTGAAGGGTTCCAGGAAGGGGAAGGGAGAGTCTGGAAAGACCCAGCTTTATATGAAAAAAACCGTCCTTTGAAGAAAATATTTTAGAATCTGGTCAAAAGCATTACATCTGGAGATATATTTTTCCAAGGAGAGATACTGGACCATGGCCTCTTATATGTTCAGTTTTGTTTAATATTCAGTGGGACACATTTATGGCCTCGTTACAGAAAAATAAGAACGGGGATCTCTTCTTCAGCAAGATTAGAGTCATGAATTAGCATATTGACTCCAACAAAACTAAAAGAGGCAGAAATGGTAATGAGAAGCAACAACAGGTAGGTAATAGATTTGAGAACATGAAGACAAGATATAAAGCAATCAGAAAACAAATCAGCTTGGGAAATTGGAAAGGGGGGGGGACCTGGGGATGAGTTCACCAGATACGACAGGGGGCTTTTGATGCTCTTAAAAGAGAGCGACACATGGTGGACAGAGTTCGAATGGGAATCCATGAAGCCCCCAAATTGCTGCCAAGGCTTAAAAAGAAGTGTCAGTCAGCTGTAAATTAAAACTATCCATCAGAAAGCTACCCAAGCAGTAAGAGAGAAATCAAAGTGGGCAGAAACTACGTAGGACTGATCAAAGGAGGTTAATAAAAGTAGAAAATTGCCATCGACCAAGAGGTGTGTGTGCGTGTGTGTGTGTGTGTGTAAGCAAAACCTGAGGAGTGTCCTCTGCCCAAAATACACAAGTTTCAAATAAAGGGAGTACATGCCATGTCATTACACAATGTCTCATTAAAAAAAGATCACAGAGATACCCTGTCCACAGTTATCTATGCCCTGGTAGCAGGGGGGTGGAGCTTGACCAGCTTTCATTGGCTCAGTCCCCCAGACTTTGGCTCATCTTCCGCTACTTGGCCTGACTTGGTCTGCAATGAGTTGGGCCAACTTCCTTTCTAAGAATGCTGTAATAACTGAAACTGAGATCTTTAAAATATGTAGCTATAGTAGTTAAAAAAAAATCTGTTGTTCTTTCGTTTGTTTGGTTGAAACCTACAACAAAGAGTTGATAAAAAAACCCAAAGAGTTGGGCCAGCGAGCGGATTTTCTGTATTGTTGTCTGTTTGCGCAAATAGACATTTGCACACATTGCAGCTGTAATTTGCGCAAGTGTCTATTTCTGCAAATAAAAAAATATGGGAAAAGTTCCCAGATTTCAGGGAAAACCTGTGGCTCGGCTCGCAAATGCAAGCTGAATTGGGGGAGCCACGGAACTCCAGCGAGCCCCAAAAGGGCTGGATTTCCTGGTGACAGATATCCCTAGTCTGAATACAGTTCAAAGTACTGGTTTTAACATATACAGCTGTATATGGCTTGAAATGAGGGCAGCCTCTCCCAACCTAGTGCTCTCCACACATTTTGGATTTCAATTCCCTTAAGCCTCAGCCAGCATGGCCACTGGTCAGAAATCCTGGGAATGAGAGTCCAAAACACCTGGAGGATACCAGCAGGTTGGAGAAGGCTGGACTAGGGTGTGTCAAGGAACCACTGCTCTCATAAGAACTTGTCCATCCTTTGAGATCATCTGCAGTGTCTCCCCTGCCAGTGACAAGTGGAACACTTTGAGGGGCCTTATACTGAGTCAGACCATTTGTCTAACCCAGCACAGTATTGTCTAAACTGACAGGCAGCTGTTCTCCAGGGTTTCAGGCAGGATACTTTCCTAGCCCTACCTGGAGGAGCTGAACTTGGGACCTTCATGCAAAGCAAGTGTCACTGGGCTACAGCTCATCCCAAGAGAGAGGCAACTGGAGGTATGACCTTTGCTACTATCTCTCATTCCAGTTGTGGAATATCCATCCTGATATACAAATATGCAGGCCCAGCCCAAGATATTTTGTTGCCTGAGACAAGGTGGCGCCCCCTCCCATTCCATGTACAAAAGCCGACTGGAGTGACAGTCAAATCTTTCTTCAACACTGGCAATGGGACTTCAACACTCCACCGCACCTGAAGATAGAAGACTCGATAGGGGATGCAGGCAGGCCACAAAGCCCATGATTCTGTCCTCCAACACCTTGCTGCCACCTCTCAGCATCTGCCACTTGAGGGAACTGCCTCCTTCTGCCTAATGGTAGGGCCGGCCCTGCATATATGGCACCAATGTTATTGACTTCTGGGTGGCCAGGTTAAGAGTAAGACACTTCTGTTCTCCAGTTCTTTCAATGAATGTGTTTTCTGCTTCTGCTTATTCCATCCTGCATTGAGCAGGGGGTTGGACTCGATGGCCTTGTAGGCCCCTTCCAACCCTACTATTCTATGATTCTATGCTTCTATGATTTTTCATGACTTCATAGCACAATGTTTTTAAAATACTGTTGGGTTCCATTTTAAAATTGTTCTTAGCCGCTGTGCGAGCTTTTGAGTAAAAAGCCAGGATAAATAAAGGGAATCAATACTAATTTTAAAATATTCTTCTGTGCCTGTTTAACTACAGCTTTGGGCTTCTTCACGCAGAGGTTTCATCCTGCTATTGAGATTGCTCACTCATGGAAGTTTGTGGGTTTATTTATTTATTTATTTATCGCCCATCTAGCTGGTCACCCAGCCACTCTGGGCGATGCAGAAAGTATGTAACAAAACAGTTTTAAACAATAAAAATTATTGAGATGACGCCATTAACTTCCAGGGCATCTCCTGCACTAAATGACCTTTATGCCATTTTTAAATAGATTGGAGCTAATGAGGTATCAATTTACCTTACTTGTGTTCTGCTTGAGTTCCTTCCGTGTAAAAGGAAAAGCCGCAAGAAGAGGAGTGAGATCAATGAAACACAAGGAGGCCTCAGATAAGGGGGAGAAGGAGGGGGGAAAGGAAGCATGTGTAAAGGGAGTCCATTGTGATCCTGCATTTAGAACGGAAGCAGTAGGAATTCAGGCTGGTGTAGAGGTGCTCTTTGTTTCACACAAATGGATAATGCGGTAAAAGCACACCCAACCAGGACTGTACCACCCCAGCCTGCAGGTGGGAAACTGCATGATTGAAATCATCTTTGGGGAAGGGAGGACCTCTGTGCACATACAAAACTAGCACATCAGGATGAGGGTCTGGCTCAATGTTTTTTCATACCTCCCCTACCAAGACATCTGTGTGTGTGTGTGTGTACACATGCGTGTGTATAAAAAGAGTATTTTATACAAAGGAGCATTTGCCCACATGATCTCAAACCAGCATTCCAAAGTGGTACGATCCCTCTGGAGGAGTTTGCACCCAACGTTCCACAGCGGGGAGACGACAAGGAGATGAATGTGGAAAAAGGAAATTGCAAGTGTCTGGGTCTCATCTCAAGTTGGGGATGAGAGATAAAGGGATTGAAGCCAAAGGCTTCGTGGACAAGGTGGGTTTTGTGGAAGGCTTCGAGGCCATCTAGCTAAAAGGTAAAGGTAAAGGTGTCCCCAACCAGTCGTGTCCGACTCTAGGGTGTGGTGCTCATCTCCATTTCTAAGCTGAAGAGCCAGCGCTGTCCGAAGACGCTTCTGTGGTCATGTGGCCGGCATGACTGAACACCCAGGTGCATGGAATGCTGTTACCTTTCCCGCCGAAGCGGTGCCTATTTATCTACTCGCAATTTCTTGCTTTCGAACTGCTAGGTTGGCAGGAGCTGGGACTGAAGACGGGAGCTCACTCCGTCACGCGGCACTCGGGTCTCGAACTGCTGTCCTGCCGACCTTCCGGTCTGCAGTTCAGCGTCTTAACCACTAAGCCACCGCGGCGCCTTGTATATAGGCGCCGCGTTATACACTGAGTTAGGCTTGTATATAGGCCTAACCTATATACAAGCCCATCCAGCTGTGTGGCCTGTAGAGAGCAGCAACCAGCTCAATGCTGTTGTTTTTTTCTACTTTGGAATTGGATGAAAGTCCTGCAAACACCTGTAAGTAGAGAAACAGCAGAAGGAAGGGGGAGGGGGGAGAATTCAAGGGTTGCTTTAATGTAAAGGTTTAACTTCTCTCCTCCCAGCTTCTCTTATACTAAAGACTGGAGGTGGTGGAGGTGGGCTCCCTCATGCCTGGCTCCTTCGCACCCGTTGCCATGCAACATTCCAGCTCCCGCTTCTTCCCCTCAGGATCCAGAGCATCTGCAGTTGGATGCTCTCCGGCTCCCCCTGGGCGTCTTTGAACCCAGACAGAGGCTTGCTTGTTCTTTTCAGTAAAATTTTCCCTGCCCTAATTACAGTCTCCTGCCACATTTTTCCTGCCTTTAATTAGGCTATGCAAAAACAGCAATGCGGTTGAGAAGCTTTATTTTGGAAAGGATACAGATACATATCCCTCCCTCCCTCCCATTCCTGACCTGCCTCCTGGTCTTTTATTACTGTTATTTTATTTTTCAGAGTTTGAGATGCAAGAGAAGGAACCTTCCAGGTGCTTTCAAACTGGGCTGGGTATGTAGAGGAGACGGGAGAGAGGAATGCCCCTGGAGTGAAGCAAGAGGCATTTTTTTGACGCAGAACCCATTCACACAACGTATAAATCATATGAAGAGCCCTGCGGATGCAGATTAAAGGCCCATCTAGTCATCTTGGCTATATATTACCTCCCGTATCAGAGGCAGTACGCATCCGATTACCAGTTGCTGGGGAACAGGAGCGGGAGAGGGCTACTGTGGGTGAGATGAGTGTGAAGGAAAACAGGTAGAGCAGCATCACTTTTCTGCTGAGGTTGCTAGGCTGTGTAGATACAATCCAGAGAGTCCACCGTGGGTCTGGGAGGACCTGAAGCCAGCATTGCTCTCTCTCTGCCCTTTCCCTATCCCAGGCTAACTAGGGCAGCCTTGGGACAGGAGGAAGGGGAAAGGGCTTTCTCAGGGGAGGATGGTGTCTCTGATGTCAGTGGGGCGGTGAATGCACTCCGGGTTTCAGTCAGTACTAGTCAGAACTCTAAAGGAGCTCTCCAAGGTGCTGTCCAAGTAACTATCTAAGACTGAAACCCGGAGCAGATTCACCAGCCCCCGCTGAGCTCTCTGGAAGCATTCAGATGGAACCCTCACAAAGCCTTTGGCCTTGGCAAGCGTTGCCTGGAGATGCTCACTATGGCTCGACCCGGTCAGCGGTGAGCAGAGGGAAGCTTGTGCCACCCATATTTTAAAAATGGCCGTTTGCTGATATTGCAGATTCACGTTGTTCAGACAGACTGCTCCTGCTCAGAAGCTGACAGACAAACCTCCTGCTCACTGCTGCTGCCCAACGCCCACAGTAGCAGTATGCAATGGCTGAGCATGCTTTACTCTGGTAGGCATAGGTCCAACGGGAAGTGTCTAGAGTGGAGCCTTTGCTTTGCATGCTGCCTTGACTACGCCCCCAAGAAAGCTGGCACTTGACTTTTCATCGGCCTTCTCGGAAATATGCGTAATGACACCAAACTGCAGAGAAAACGGCGTGTCGCTTGACAACACTACTGGACTTGTGCAAGAGCACATATGTGGAACACAGCAACATAGGAAGCTGCCTTATACTGAGTCAGAGCCTTGGTCCATGTAGCCCAGTATTGTCAACACTGACTGGCAGCAGCTCTTTGGGGCTTCAGGCAGGATTCTTTCCTTGCCCTACCTGGAGAAGCTGGGGATCAAACCTGGGAGGTCTTTGTCAATTGTTTCCTTGGGGTTTAAATGGAGAACAGAGTGCACCCGAAAAACATTGAGAGACATCTGATCTTTAGCAAAATGGGTGGGAACATCCTTTCCCAAATCCTCCCCCCCCCCAACTAATAGAGCAATGTGATTTTAAAGAAACCTCAGGTCTCCAAATAAGAGCTGTCCCCCTCTTACCAAATGGTCCCCCTTGCAAAGGACAAACCTCCCCACCTTGGGTGCATCATCACTCACCTTACCACATATGTCATTGATAGCTACATGCACAAAGATGGATGCCTCCTCCATGCCTTCCAGGTAGACGTGCCGATAGCCTGAAAACACAGAGCAAATCAAAGGAAGTGGATAGACGACTGACTTCATGTGTTCCTAGAGCAAGCCTCATCATTACACACAGTTGGGAGGAGCCGGAAGGCCATTTACTCCAACTCTTTTCCACAAAATTCACACTGTCCCTTCCCATCCCCCATTCCTGTTGGGGAGTCAAGTCCAGTGAGGGGTGAGTGGAGGATGGATGAAGAGGATAAAATGAAATTCGCAGGTTGAGAGGTGAGCTGAGAGCGGCATCCAGCAAAAGCAGGGTGCAGGGGTGTCGAAGGTGTATCAAAGACAATAGGCAGTGGAAATTGTGAGGCAGTGAAGATAAGAAGAGGCTTCAAGGTTTGAGATGGGTGAGTTCTCACCTTGGATTAACTCAAAAAAAGAGGAAGGGAAGGGGGGAACCCTCTTTTCTATCTTTTCTGTTGCTTCTCCCTCCACTTGATAGAGCACCTGCTTTGCATGCAGAAAGTCCCAGGCTCAATCCCTGGCATCTCTCCAGGTAGGGCAGGAAAACCTCCTGCCTGAAACTCTGAAAAGCGGCTGCCAATCAGTGTTGACAATACTGGGGCAGTTGGACCAAGGGACTGACTCAGTAGAAGACAGCTTCCTGGGTTGGCTCAGTGTGACTGTCCTAGGAAAGGAGGTTGTATGTTGGGAAGGAGGGTGTTCGGTACATCCTCTGTCATGGAAAGGGTTTAGCACTGTTGGGTGCTGGTGAAGTCTGGGTTACAGAATTCCACTATGGATCAGGGGGTTACCAAAGTTTTCAGCAAGCCAGGTTTTTCAGGGAAGAAGTGACAGAAACAGGGCACCACCATGGAGAACTCCAAGAGGTGCTGGGACTGGAAGCCAGACAAGCTTGCCTGTAAATTGGTCCAACAAGGAGCAGAGCATGACTGAGCCTTAAGTATGGGCTTGGCTTCCTTTATGCTGGTTGGCCCCACCTGAACAGTGACTGAGGTCTTTTCTCTTAAAGGGGCCTAGACTGTTCTACCAGTCTCAGGCTGCGACAACATGGGGGTGGCTGTACCACATGCTGGTGTCTTCGTGGCTGGAGTCCTCAGAGTCTGAGCATGGCAATGCAACCTCCTCTGGATGGAAGGAGCAGGTCCCTGAGGTCTGGAGAAGTCCTCTCCCTAAGCCGTTAACTCAGGAACTTCTTGTTCTGAGGATGAGGGGTCAGAATCCTCTGAGGACAAGGGTTTGGGGTACGGGTCCATGACACCTGGTGAGGATGACTTTTGGGCACCAGGAAGGCTAATGGAAATGCGTGGGAGAGGCAGCCAGAACTCCAGCTTGGATTTTGACCTCACCCTGAGAAGAACTCATGGGCTTCAAAATTGTCTCATTGGAGGCAAGATCTGCAGAACTCCCTGTCCCAAAGTTTGTTTTCAAGCCTTGTCTTGGGACAACTTCACCAGCATCTCTCATCCGGGGTTGCATAAGGAATAGGAACAGGCAAAAGCAAGAAGGACAAGCAGGGACTCCATGTAACATACCCATACGTGGCTGGTTGTGCAGGCAAAAGTATTTACAGGAAGAGGAAACTAAGACAGGGGCAGGAAGCAGTAATAACAGGGAGGGGCAGAGCAAGGAAAAGAGCCAGCAAATTTCTTGAGCTCACAAAGGAGGAGTAACTCCAAGGGCAGAGCTTCTGCTGGTTTCCCAGAATTCCACTGCACCCTCCACCATTAATCCTGACACTCCCACAGCCCCACTCCATTGAGAGTGCAAAGCCCCCTCCCCCCCACTTCAGAACACTGTCTAAGAGGAAAGCACTCCAGAGGCTGCAAGCAACCCAAATGCAGCGAGTGCTGAAATGAGCAAGCCCAGCCTCAGAGGCTTCCAGCTGCCCATATTTTTATTCCAGTTTCTTTATACCTCACTGCCACCTTCAATTTGCCTAGGAAGAGGCCCATTTGCAGAGTTCAGAGACAACCCTGCCTGGTTATCAAAGAACACTATTCTTCCTTCATTATTGCAGCTGTCAATCCTAGAATTTCTAATTGATTTGCTGTTCCCTCGGAAGCCATTATTAATGTCATAATCGGAATTTCTTTCTTTCTTTCTTTCGTTCGTTCGTTCGTTCATTCTTTTCTTTCTTTTAAGCCAGATGGATTCTTTCCTCCTCTTGAAAAAACTTTTCCTTTGCCAAGTTTCCTCTGCTTTGAAGAAGATGGAGAACAAGAAGAAAAAATGGAAAAAACAATAACACAGGCGGCTTTTATCTGAATTGGGAAGGCACAAAGAGAGAGAGAGAGAGAGAGAGAGAGAGAGAGAGAGAGAGAGGAAATGGACAGAGGCAGGGGGAAAATGTGTTAAAAGCCTCTGAATTTTGCAGCCACCGGCCTGCTTTTAACATTATAGGCAGTAATTGCAGTCGCTAGTGAACTGTTAACAAAAATGGGACCAGAAAGAGACTCTGGTTCCTTTCAAAAAGGGCTTTGAAGCTTACCCCATTGACTATGAAATCCCTCCTATCCATCTGAGGTTGTGCAAATTGGAAGCTGGCAAATATAATCGTCAAGTAGGAAAATACCCATCATTATGTAGGAATGGGGGAGAAATGATTTCATTCACATTTGACTGTACACTTACCTAATTCAGACTTCCCAAACCAATACACAAACTGAATTGTTTAACATTCGCATTATTCCAAATTTTGGGATGCAATTCTCCAATCAAAACATGTATACAGAAATATGCATATTAGAGGGAAGTGCACACAAAAATCTGTATGTTAGTGAAAATAACATACAAAAACACATATTTGGGGAAATTGCTTGCAAAAATGCACATATTAGGAGCAATGCACCCAAAAACGTGCATGAATTTTTGTGCAGACTTAAAAAAAACCCCAAAACTCACAAACTGATGCAGAAATGGGATGAAATGACCTTATGGTTGGAAAAATAAGAAAATGAACAAAACTGACATGGACAGATTTGTCCATTGCTAACATGATGGGCAGTTGAAGGTAGGGAAGGAAGCCAGAGAGAGGGGCTCATATGATGTAGAGGCCATGTCACGGTGCAATTGCACACATTCTCATTCTCTCTCTCTCTCTCTCACACACACACACACTATTGGGAGGCCTCAATGTAGGCCAAGCTCCTCCAATTGACTCCAAGTATATTGTTTTCTCCCCCCGCTCCATAGGAACGGAACCCATTCACTTATATGGAAGACAGCAATGGTATATGCTTAAGAATATCACTGAGTTAAAGCCTTAAGTCTGCCCCAAGTTGCCATGGTTTTTTTTGGAAGGAGCAGGTTTTGCCCTTCACCCACCAGATTTGCTGATTGCATCTCCACAGAACTTAATGGATAGCCACTGGGCACCAAACTTGTCCCTATTTGCATGGCCCTGCCCTGTCATCTGCTTGGCCATTCCTTCACAGTAGCTGAATTTTTAGTGCTATTATACAACATGGTGATATTGGACAGGATGCTAGTCTTGTTTAAAGGTAAAGGTGTCCCCAACCAGTCGTGTCCGACTCTAGGGTGTGGTGCTCATCTCCATTTCTAAGCCGAAGAGCCAGCGCTGTCCGAAGATGCTTCTGTGGTCATGTGGCCGGCATGACTGAACACCGAGGTGCATGGAACGCTGTTAGCTTTCCTGCCGAAGCGGTGCCTATTTATCGACTTGCAATTTCTTGCTTTCGAACTGCTAGGTTGGCAGGAGCTGGGACTGAAGACGGGAGCTCACTCCGTGAAGCGGCACTTGGGTCTCGAACTGCTGTCCTGGCAGCCGACCTTCCGGTCTGCAGTTCAGCGTCTTAACCACTAAGCCACCACAGCCCCTAAGTATTCATAACTCTAAAAATCCCTTCCTGTTGAATTACTCTGCATAGCACAGGCAGGGAGTAGGCAGAGCACATCAGCTGAAGCTTCACAAGATGGCCTTGGTCACCAGTGGTTCTCACCGATGGCCACCAATTATTCCTCAATTCTGCCATTTTTTTTAAAGGAATGCCATCTTACCTGGCATCATGCTTGCAAACGCTATTGTCCTCTGTCCAATAAAATCCCTCCCAATGGGATCATGATCCCACACCAGGAAGCGAACCAGCACAATCTCCGGCATGCAGATGGTGAACACCAGCGTTTCTTCCCACATTGGATTGAAGCCTGCAAAGCAGAGAGTTGGGAGTTTGTTGCAGCTGGGAAGGTGCATTCTGTAGGAGAGGCCATTCCCAGTTGTCTACAGATGGCATGCTTTTCCCTGCCATTTGTGTGTTTGGCTATGCTGGATGTTGGTCCCTTCCTGGAACAATCCTTACCAGGCTTCCATGGGGAGAAGGAACACCTGATAAATCTGTTTTTAAGTCTGTCATGCCCAGAGAGGAAGACAGATGGACACATAAGGAGGAGGATGGCTTTGCCGGAGAAAGGCCGAGTCTTTGCAACCAGATACTGAGATTTCTCCTCTCTGGACTTTTCCACATTGTGCTGATTGGTGATGCATCATCATCATAAAAGCACCATCAATGTTCATGGACCTTTACAGGGTCACATTAGATTTCTGTATTGGAGGGTTGGACTAGATGACCTCCAAGGTACCTTCCAGCTCTAAAATGTCATCCTATAAGCTTAAAGGTCTGGTCCCTGACCCAAGGAGGTTACCATTTGAATTTTGACAGCAAGAAGAGATAAAAGACGATGAAATAGAGAAGAGTAAACATGGGCTAACGTAAGCAAATGCAGTGATACTTTGGCTTCATGTTCTTTGCGGATGAGGGCCAAAGGGTTACGCTAAAGTGTGTGGGTGGGAGGACCATTTAGCCTCTGTTACTGAGGAATTTTCCCCATGTTCTGGTGTATTCTAGTATTACAGTGCTACACTGACATTGCATTGGAAGCTGTTGCTCTATGAATGTGGCTTTACACCACAGTGTTTCACACACACATAATAGTCATCCCATGGGATGGCACCTTATAGAGACTTCTGCTAAATATTAGGAAGAACTTCCTGACAGCATGAGCTCTTAAAAAGTGGAACAGTCTTGGGAGTGGGTGGATCCTCCTTCGCTAAGGTTTTCAAGCAGAGGATGGAAGGCCACCTATCAGAGATGCTACAGGCAGCAGATTTCCTGCATCAGGAGAAGGTTGGGCGAGATGGCCTCTCTGACTCTGGCTAATGTGGAGATAACATTGGTCTTGTGCACTGTCTGTAGCAGAGATGGTAGACGAAACAGAATGGACAGAAAAAAGAGGGGGAGGGAAAAGCCATACCATTGTCATCAACAACTCTTGTCTGCTCTTTACAGCAGTCCACGGGCAATCCGATTACCTCCACTTCCACAAATGGATCTATAATCTAGAAAAGAGGAGACAAGTGAGCAATTTTACCATCACATACAGGGATGAAACCAAAGATTCTGCCCTGAAGACCTGACTATAATATTCTACTTCAGCAGTACTGTCAACTCTGATGGATGACAGCTTTCTGGGGTTTTAAGACAGGTATTTCCCAGAACTGCTGCTACCCTGGATCCTTTTATTTGGAGATGTTGCAGTGGAACCGGACAGCTCAGTGGTAAAGCACAGGCTTTACATGCAAAAGATCCCAGCTTCGATCCCCCACATCTCCACTTAACAAGGAGTACACAAGGCGTTTAGCACAATTTGAAAAGTGCATTCTCAAAATGCATAAGACACACATGCACACATGTTAGTTTGTTACATTACCTGTAGTTGCCTCCAAGAAACCATTTCTTTCAGGAGCACAATCACAAAACGTATTGCATTAGACAATTGTTAACATGCACTTCTATTTATGTGGTTTATTTAATTGAATGTAAAAAAAAAATGGATGTCACATGCAATATGTAGGGAAAATTACATTGGAACTGAGAACAAGATTCTGTAACCACAAATCTGCAATTCTTACCAAAAAACTAAAGCATTCTGTTGTAAGACATTTCAACTCTCCTGCACATAGTCTCTCGGATTAACAGTTGGTTCCAACAGAACAGACAAAAGACCCTATATGCTTGACAAAAGGGAAAATTTCTGGATCTGTAGTCTCAGATCTCTCAGTCCAAGTGGCCTTAATCTGGAGGACAATTTGGAAGCATTACACCAATCATACCTCTGTTTTATTTCTCCTAAAAACCTTTTATCTCCAGGCATTCTAAACTGCCACTCCTGATACCCAGTTAACAGCACAGCTACTGATCATGGTGGGAGCCACAACATTTAGCTTAAAATATATATTTAATACTCTGTTGTTTGTCTTTCTGTCTTTCATAGATAGATAGATAGATAGATAGATAGATAGATAGATAGATAGTTGTTGTTTATTCGTTCAGTCGCTTCCGACTCTTCGTGACTTCATGGACCAGTCCACGCCAGAGCTTCCTGTTGGCCATCACCACCCCCAACTCCCCCAAGGTCGAGTCTGTCACCTCCAGAATATCATCCATCCATCTTGCCCTTGGTCGGCCCCTCTTCCTTTGGCCTTCCACTTTCCCTAGCATCAGCATCTTCTCCAGGGTATCCTGTCTTCTCATTATGTGGCCAAAGTACTTCAGTTTTGCCTTTAAGATCCTTCCCTCAAGTGAGCAGTCTGACTTTATTTCCTGGAGCATGGACTGGTTTGATCTTCTTGCAGTCCAAGGCACTAGGGGTGGACGAAAGTCACTTACCTGTCATCGAAGCTTGTTCGCGGTGGGGGGGAGGCGCTTCGCTGCTCCCCCCGCGAAGTTCAGGCCGGGGAGGGAGGCTTCCCGCCTCGCCCCGGCCGAAATTCAGGCCGGGGGGAGGCTTCCCGCCTCACCCCGGCCGCGAACTCGAAAGTTTTTTTTAAAAAAAAAAAATGCCCCCGTGATAGGCTACGTGACGATTAACGTAGCCTATCACGGCTAGATCTGCAAAGTCAGCCATGATAGGCTATGTTAATCGTCACGTAGCCTATCACGGGTGACTTAAAAAAAAAAAAAGCGCGTACGCTAATGGCGGCCCCCATAGGGAGCCGCCATTCGCATTCCTTATTTGGTTGCTGTAGTCTACGTAAATGTTTACGTAGACTACAGCGACCAAATAAGGAACGGGAATGGCGGCTCCCTATGGGGGCCGCCATTATCCGTACGCGCTTTTTTTTTTAAGTCACCCGTGATAGGCTACGTGACGATTTACGTAGCCTATCACGGCTGACTTTGCAAATCTAGCCATGATAGGCTACGTTAATCGTCACGTAGCCTATCACGGGGGCGTTTTTTTTCTTCTTTTATTGGAATGGCGGTGGCGGCAGCCGGTCGAAAGACCGGCTGCCGCTCCTGCCCCGCACGAACACCCGCCAAGCCGCCAGCTGGACCTGCCGCTGGGAGGGACATTCGGCAAAGGTAAGTCCCGTCCCGGGGGTGTGTGTGCGGGGTGTGTGGAGGATTTCTCCCCGAAACTTGTTCGGGGGGCCGAACACATTGGCGCTCGGCCCCCCGAAGTTTCGGGGAGAAATTCTCCGCCATCCCTACAAGGCACTCTCAGAATTTTCCTCCAGCACCACAGTTCAAAAGCATCGATCTTCCTTTGCTCAGCCTTCCTTCTGGTCCAGCTCTCACAGCCATAGGTTACTACAGGGAATACCATTGCTTGAACTATGCGGACCTTTGTTGTCAGTGTGATGTCTCTGCTCTTCACTATTTTATCAAGATTTGTCATTGCTGTCCTCCCAAGAAGTAAACGTCTTCTGATTTCCTGGCTGCAGTCAGCGTCTGCAGTAATCTTTGAGCCTAGAAAGACAAAGTCTGTCACTGCCTCCACATTTTCTCCCTCTATTTGCCAGTTATCAATCAAGCTGGTTGCCATAATCTTGGTTTTTTTGAGGTTGAACTGCAACCCAGCTTTTGCACTTTCTTCTTTCACCTTCGTCATGAGGTTCCTCAGCTCCTCCTCGCTTTCAGCCATCAAAGTGGTATCATCTGCATATCGGAGATTGTTAATGTTTCTTCCAGCCATTGTAACTCCAGCCTTGGCTTCATCAAGCCCAGCACGTCGCATGATGTGTTCTGCATACAGGTTGAATAGGTAGGGTGAGAGTATACAACCCTGCCATACTCCTTTCCCAATCTTAAACCAGTCCGTTGTTCCATGGTCTGTTCTTAAGGTTGCTACTTGGTCGTTATACAGATTCCTCAGGAGGCAGACAAGATGACTTGGTATCCCCATACCACCAAGCACTTGCCACAATTTGTGATGATCCACACAGTCAAAGGCTTTAGAATAGTCAATAAAACAGAAATAGATGTTTTTCTGAAACTCCCTGGCTTTCTTCATTATCCAGCGGATATTGGCAATTTGGTCTCTAGTTCCTCTGCCTTTTCTAAACCCAGCTTGTACATCTGGCAATTCTCGTTCCATGAATTGCTGGAGTCTACCTTGCAAGATCTTGAGCATGACCTTACTGGCATGTGAAATAAGTGCCACTGTTCGATAGTTTGATCTTTCTTTGGTGCTTCCCTTTTTTGGTATGGGGATATAAGTTGATTTTTTCCAATCTGTTGGCCCTTCTTGTGTTTTCCAAATTTGCTGGCATATAGCATGCATCACCTTGACAGCATCATCTTGCAAGATTTTAAACAGTTCAGCTGGGATACCGTCATCTCCTGCTGCCTTGTTATTAGCAATGCTTCTTAAGGCCCATTCAACCTCACTCTTCAGGATCTCTGGCTCTAGCTCACTGACCACACCGTCAAATCTATCCCCGATATTATTATCCTTCCTATACAGATCTTCCGTATATTCTTGCCACCTTTTCTTGATCTCTTCTGCTTCTCTTAGGTCCTTGCCATCTTTGTTTTTGATCATACCCATTTTTGCCTGGAATTTACCTCCAATGTTTCTAATTTTTTGGAAGAGGTCTCTTGTCCTTCCTATTCTATTATCTTCTTCCGCTTCCGCGCATTGCTTGTTTAAAAATAATTCCTTATCTCTTCTGGCTAACCTCTGGAATTTTGCATTTAATTGGGCATATCTCCCCCTATCACTGTTGCCTTTTGCTTTCCTTCTTTCTTGGGCTGCTTCCAGTGTCTCAGCAGACAGCCATCTTGCCTTCTTGGTTTTCTTTTTCTTTGGGACGTTTTTTGTTGCCGCCTCCTGAACAATGTTGCGAACTTCTGTCCATAGTTCTTCCGGGACCCTATCTACTAAATCTAGTCCCTTAAATCTATTCTTCACCTCCACTGCATATTCATGAGACAGATAGATAGATAGATATAGATAGATGTAATTTGCCTGTTAAAATACCTCTTTTCCCAGTATCTCCCTATCTTTCAGAAGAAATAAAGTAATTGTACAGTAAAAGCTTTTAAAAAATAGGCTAAGTTCCAATAAAGACAGAATACAGTGGGTAGGGATGGATGAATCTATCAGTTTTACTTTCTCTCAGATTTGAATTTTTTAAATCCCAAGTTCTTTCTCTCCTGAATATGAAGACATGAGCACATTTTGGTAAATTCTTATAAAAAGCCAACTGAAGCAAAATTCTCACCCATCTCTAGCAGCGTGCCTCCCCAGAGGACATAGTCCACTCTTGTGATGCCACAATGCAAATAGGGAAAGCCCTCCCCATATTACAAAATATACACTTCCCCTGTGTACATCTGTGTCAGATCTAAATACTGGACATGCATTTGAATCACCACATTGCCTTCGCAAAATTCAGGGAAGCGGCCATCAGGAAAGAATCAGCCTGCCTGAGGAAAGCAGCGACCGAGATGTGCATCTGGAATGGGTGTGTTGAGCATGTGTTTTGTACTCAAGCATCCTGTATCCGATGTGAAGTACGAAACGACACTCGGAGTTTTTCCCTTGGCAGGTCAACTAACAGCTGCAGGGTGGGGGGGAGGAACCATCCACAAGGCCCCCACCCTCAAAACTTACACCCAGTGAAAAAGTGTGAAAGAAAAATAAATGTTTCTAAGTTGTGGGAGACGGGGCAGGGGAGGGACACTGTGTACACAGAGCCCAGGAGATGCTCAAAAGGAGTCCCGTCCATCTCGGACGACAATCTGGGTGCTTTATGTGGTGTTAGAGTGACATTCTGGGTTTCTAACTTGGCTTCCCTTTGGAGGTGGGATTTCTTTTTTTTTCTGCCCAGAGAGGTGTCCTGAATAGAGTCCTGTCACATTGATTGAACATCTTGGCAGCACACAGCCATCTCCCCAAAGGCACCCTGCAGACAATAAAGCAAGCCCAGCTCTTTTTGCACAAAGAGAAAAGTCTGAGCACCTGCTAGTCTCGGGGAAAGAAACGAGTTGTAAAATCAGTCTAAAAAATCAGGCCACAGGGTGGACCTCTCTCCGCAGTCAGAACGGACAGCAAAGATGAAGAAAACTTTGGAGATTTTAAACAAGCTATAAACAATCCAGCTACTTCTTAAAAGTGTAAGTGGGAGATGGCAGTCATTCTCAATGTTTGCCTGTCTGTCTGACTGTCTCCCTCTCTCTCTCAGTGGCCACATTCGGACGTCACAGTAAGCCTGAATTGTTTTGAATTCTGGCTTACCATGAACGAGCAAGGGTGCTGGTGCATACCCCTCAATTGCTCTCACTTGACTCCCCCTGCTAGCAGGAGTGGCAAAACAAGCCAGGGACTCTCCATCCATGGTTTGTTTAACATGACATGTGGACCTGGCTTGCTGCTCTCCCAACAAAGCAGAGCCATAAGCCAGGGCTTGTTCTTGGCTTATGACTCTGCCTTCTTAGGAGAGCAGCAAGCCAGAGTTCCCAGTTTGGATGGCACATTAAATAAATCACAGACAGAGGGGCTGTTCACACCACACACTAACTCACACTCAGTCTGGGTTGTTTTGAACTGTGGGTTGTTTGCTGAGCCGCAGGCTATTGTGTTGTTTGAACGCACCCAGGTGGCTTGTTAACCATGCAGTGTGGCTTAGTTTCTTGAACAAGCCACCTTGAGAAGCCATGGTTTGTTGCTGGGTTGTTCAGGGTGGTTAACAAGTCACAAGACACCCTGGCTGCATTCAGACAACACACTAACCCACCCTGCAGAAAACGTGCTGTGTTCAGACAACACGCTAACCCATGGTTCAACAAACAACCCATGGTTCAAAACAACCCACACTCAACCACTGAGTCTCTGGCTTGTTCAGCCACTCCTGCTAGCAGAACAAGCGAAGTGGGAGTGATCATGCAGCATGCACTAGCATGCTTGCTCATTCACAGTAAACAAGAATTAAAAATAATCCTGGGTTACTGTAACATCCAAACATGTCTTCTCTCACTTGTACACACACAGAACAGACAAATAGACTGAACAGCCATTCCCTCTCAACAAGAAACCCCAGAAACTGTAGTTCTCTGAGAGAGGACTGCTTTTCTCTGAGAGAGAAGCTTTAGCATCCTCGCCAAACTACCCTTTGGAGGCCTCCAAGTGACAATAGCAGCAGCGGTCAGGACTGAAAACCACAGCCACTCAAGGAAACTCTCCTTCCAGACCACAGAGCACTGCTCTATCAGTCACCCTCCAACCCCCCTGGTAGCAACTGGCTTCGACTAACTACAAAGAGGCAAAAGGCATTCTCTATACCTTCCCTTTGCTGCGATTTCCTTGTTCCACTCTGCTATTGGAAGAAGCCAGGCATATTGGAGGGCAGATGAATGGGCAAACGGACAGTGGCAGTCAATGAGATGGGGAGCGTTGCAGATGACTGCAGCTCTCAGTTCCGACAGCTGCTGCTACAGTCACCTAGAGGCCTGTCAGCCCATAGTGGCTGGATTTCCATATTGCTCTATTTCTCTCCCCAGTTCCATACCTCGCCTCTGTCTCCGAGCATGGAATCCCGGGGTTTCGGGAGCTGCTGCCCACTGATTATTCTTAATACAAGCTGCTTCTTCATCTGGCCAAGCAGGGGATCTTCGGAATTTGGGTTGAAGATCCCTGGGAAGGGTTCACAGAACATACGCAGAGATTTAAGGCAGAGCTGAGTCATTTATTCATAAAATATGTGCTATTCCATCTCCCTCTCTGGACATACTGGTCCATCCACACAGGAAGCTGCCTTATTCCGAGCCAGACCACTGGCCCACCTGGCCCAACACCGTCTACTTTGACTAGCAGTAACCCGGAGTCTCTGGCAGAGGTCTCTCCCATCACCTGCTACCTGGTCCTTCCAGCTGGAGATGGCAGGTTTTGAACCTGGAACTTTCTCCATCCATAGCATGTGGTCTACCACCAAGCTAGGGCCCACCCCCATGTATATAACAACATCAGAACAACAGAAGAGCCCTGATGCTGGATCAGACCAAGGGTCCATCTAGTCCAGCATTCTGCTCCCACCATGGCCAACCAGCTGTCGACAGGAAACCCACAAGCAGGACATGAGCGCAACAGCACCCTCCCACCCATGTTCCCCAGCAACTGGTGTACACAGGCATGCCGCCTCTGAAACCAGAGGTAGCACATAACCATCAGGTCTAGTAGCCATGGATAGCCTTCTCCTCCAAGAATGCACCCAGCACCCTTTTAAAGCCATCCAAACTGATGGACGTGGCTATGGCAAATGCCTTTCCATTTATGTGGAATTCATTTTATCAGATAAAACAGAGGCACTGGATTAAAAAAAAGAAAGCTGCATGTGTCTGTTTTTTTATTATACTATATTTTGGGGATTATTTTATTCCTGGTTTTCATTGCTGTTATCCATCCTTGCATGATGTGTAAGCAGTAGAAGTATGGGATATAAAACTTCAAGTAAATAAATAATTTGGGGACACAGAAATGGTGGCTGTCAGGCTGTGGCAGCCAGGAAAACCCGCTGGCAGTGATGGAAAATGGGTGGGCTGGAGGTGGCACAGGAGATGTGCGCCACCATAGGGGAAAGACGAAGTGCTGTGCAGGGCACAGGCTTCAGCCATAGGCCCACTTAAGCATCTGAGTCATCTTGAGCACACAACTCATCAAATGTTGCCTGTGCATGTTTTACATGTATTTCTCCATTGCCACGAAGGTCAGAAAATTACTTTACGAGGTTTAAGGAATGTTGATGCATAGATGCTTGTGGCCTGAGCCTGCCTGGTAGATGAGCTTCTTGAGGCCCTGCTCTGGGTCTCTCCACCTTCTGAAATATGTCAGGCGGTGACCAGAGATGGGGCTTTTTCAGTTGTGGCCAATGGTGTAGTTAGGGATGTCCGTCACTGGGAAATCCGGTTCTTTTTTGGCTCGTCGGAGTTCTGCAGCGTGCACAACTTGATTTGCATTTGCGAGCCGAGCTGTGGGCTGGTCCCTGAACTCCAGGGATTTTATTTGCACATTTTTCATTTTGGACTGTAATTTCCACAAACTGCTCAAAAATTTGCGCATGTTGCGGAACCTGAAAACCCCCCGCAAAACGCCTGGAAAATCTGCAAACTGGCCCGACTCACTGCAGACCAAGACGGGGGCTGCAGCAGGAACTGAAACGAAGTCCGGGGGGCCAGCCCTAGAAAAACTCAATGAACTCCACCCCCGAAAGGATTTCTCCAACATCCCGGTGTAGTGGTCAGTTCTGAAATTCAGGCAGCCGGCGTTTTGACAGTCGTCATAGCCATGCCCCCAAACAGAGTCCAGAAATTCCGGCAGCTCTATTAATCTATATCAAAGCCGTTCTAGTTTTCATCTTCACCAGGAGCAGGTCTTTTGTAAAGCTAATGGATGTTAATTGCCCATTCAAGAACAAAGCACTGCAAAATACTTTGCATTACAACAGGGAACAATATAGAAGTGCTAGGAAAATTCATTTCCCCCAGCAAATGTGAAGACTACAGCAAATGTCAGAGGGAATAAAGAATTTGGGGGGGTGGTGCGGGTGGCAAATGACGCCAGCATCCCTACTAATCAAAAAGTTCCTCCATTTCATCCCTGCGAGCCCTGGCTCTGGTACACAACTGTTTGGTTTGGGCCTCCCTCCCCAGAGAGGTTCAGCTGGTATCAGGTGAACAACACCTTCTGGGTTTTTTGTCCAGGCCTTTTAAGGTGTTTTAATCTGCAGGCATAGTTTTATGCCGTTATTTTATTCTGCTCTCCTGTGATCTTTGTGAGTACATGCGTTTGTGTGTGCACACAGAGGGACACTTGCACGTGTACAGATTATGGTGTGTTACTACTGTTTTTATTGCTCTTATTTTGCAAGCTGATCCGAGAGCTTTGGCTGAAGGGTGGCTGAGAAGTATCTTAAACAAAATAAACAAATAAAATCCCCCCTTCTGGGGAAAAAAGAAGAGAAAGGAGATAGCGTGTTTGGCAGTTAATCTGAAGGCAAAGATAAAAACGGATTCTTCTCAGGCTGTGATGAGATAAGGGATAACAAGGACCGTACATCTCCCAAGTTGTAAAAAAAAACACACCCCACACACGGCAGCCAGAGAGGAAGACAAGAGGCTTGTCAACAGAGCAAGACTACACAAGATTTAATTTAATCACAGTCCAGGGGCGTACAGACATCAAGACAATGAAGCACAGCATGTTGCGTGCCTACGTCAGACAGTTCTAGCACCTCCACCGTACTAAAATGTTTAGCCTTGAACTGTTTTATCTGCCATGTGCAGAAGAGCAGATAAGAGGTATCAAAGAGGTGGAGAAAGATGGGGAGATTAATCAAAGGTGAGAGCCACAAAGCAGAAAGGGAGGGCTCGGTGTAAAGAAGCAGCGTAATGTAAGCCCAAGCAAAGAGATCACAAGAACGTCTTGAACCAGCTGAATACCATATGCTAGAGCTGGACCAATTTGGCCGTCAAATTCTTCTCTGCAAATTTGGATGCCAATTTCCCCCCAAGATATCCTCCCAATACTCTAATACTGGCTAAACCAGTCCTCAGATTGGTGCCTTCCAGATGTTTTGGACTACAACTCCCATCAACCCCAGCCTGCATGGCCAGTAGCCAGAGATGATGGAAGTTCTGGTCCAAGACTCCTGGAGGGCACCAGGTTGGGGAATGCAAGCCTAAAGAACCATTTGAGATCTGCATTGACACCCAGTGAGATTTGACTTCCCTATCTGAGATAAGACCATTGATATTTGGCGGTTTTGACAGTTGACATGCAATGGCATTTGGTGGAAAGCTTGCACTAGTATCTGACTGCATCTGATAGTTGTTGACATATGATGGCATTTGCTATGTGAAAGTATTTGATAAATTGACAGTTTATGAGATTTGATGCCTACCAAGACTGAAACCAGAATGGCAAACAAACCTGAATTTCATTCCTGTTTCACTGTTTAAGGTAAAATCTCACAGCTGAAATTAAAATTCTAATGTCAAGTCCCAAATCTCCTACCCACAATTTTTTTTTTTCAGTTGTCAAGGGCTTGTTACAAAAAAAAATTCCTCTGTGAACCCCACTGTATTGGACAATTTTTGGCCAGTCTCCAATGGAGTGTGTGGTAGCATCTCAGCTCCAGAGGTTTTTGGGTGAGCTGTGTGAAGGAACAGAATGGACCTCCATTCTGGCATTTAGTTTGGTTTTATGATATTGTAAAATGGGGTTATCATCATCAACAACATCTTGCTAGTAAGTTTTAGTCATACAGTTAATACATTAAAAGGTCAAGAATTTAGTTAGAATGTAAAGGTCAGAAAGTTTAGTTCACAAAACAGGATATTTAAAAGTTCAGCCAAGCTTGAAAAATCAAATGCCAACCCAAGAGGCAAGATGTTGTAAACTTCAACATAAAGTGTTGAATCTTAGGAATAAAGAGGGCATAAAGTGTTATCTTAGGAAGCAGAAACTGAGTTGGCAGGAAGAAACAAGAAGCTACTTCCTGATTGGTTGGAGTAGGAGGGAGCAGAATTTTTGCAGAAGAGAAAAGCCAGAGGCAGAAAGTCAGGGAGAGCGAGAAGGAAAAAGAAGGAAGAACACATCTTTCTGCTGGAACTGGAGAACAGCTTGAGAAGAACAGGAAGATACTGCATGGATAAGGAACCTGGATAAAATCGAGATCTGGTCTAATTAGGTTGGCTGGATGCATTTTTCTCTGATTGTTTCATTGTCCTATTTATCATACATTTATGTGTATGTGCACTGAGATTGTGTCCCTCACCCCCTCGACATTTTCCTTCAGTAAACCTTGAACCTTCTTATTTGAAATTTTGTGGTCTCTTTTTTCAGGTACCTACCTTACATCTAATAGACATCCCACACTAGCTAAAGTAGATACCAGAGACCTAGAGTTTTGAAGGTGGTTTGCTGGAGGCAGTCAGAAAAATAAAGATTCTGACTTGATGGCAGCACGAAAGCCCACAGGAAGCAAAAAGGGGTGTGGGCATACTACTGTGCCCATTTTCTGTTCCACTCATGGAATAGGATGTTGCTGCTCCATGAGAAGCGGAAAAGATCCATTTCAATATGACTTCAAGACCACTTATGGGACGGCTCCCTTGTTTCTATTGGAGCTCTCTGTGGATTCTAATACCAACAGCCATGAAATCCTTCTGACTCCCTGACTTGGAAATACTGTTCTAGTCCTTCTTGGAGGGACAGTTTCAGAAGGTGGTGCTGAGGTACTCCTATTTGACATTGGCCTATGGTATCCCTCAGGGTTCCATCTTGTTCTGCATGCTATTTAATATCTACACAAACCTGCTGAGTGAGGTCATCATCCTTTCCAGCTAAATCTGGCCACAGTGATACATGCTTTAGTTACAACTTGTCTGGATTACTGTACTCTTTAATGAGCTTCCGTCGTGCATTAAAAACGTGGTTGTTCAGGCAGGCATTTGGGGTGGGTTAGGGTATTTTAGAAAAAAAATTATGGTAGAATTTTATTGTTTTAAATTGTTTTATGGTATGTTGTACATCGCCCAGAGTGGCTGGGTGACCAGCCAGATGGGCGATTAATAAATTTAATAATAAAATAAAATAATAAAAAAATAATGCATTCTATGCAGGGTTGCCTTTGAAGAGTGTTCACATGTGTTATAGCAGGCATTATCTTATTAGAGGCCTACCTGTTTGCAAAGAAAGGATGGATGCCGCTTTTAAGACACTGCTGACCACCTGCAGTTTTTATAACTGCTTGTATCAACCCTGAGTGCTCATTGGAAGGACAGATCCTGAAGCTGAAGCTCAAATATTTTGGCCACCTAATGCGAAGGGAAAAGTCCCTGGAAAAGACCCTGATGCTGGGAGGGACTGAAGGCAAAAGGAGAAGGGGACGGCAGAGGATGAGATGGCTAGATAGCATCACCGATGCAATGAATATGAACTTGAGCACGCTCCGGGAGAGAGCGCAGGACAGGAAGGCCTGGCGTGCTATGGTCCATGGGGTCACGAAGAGTCGGACACGACTGAACGACTGAACAACAATGCGAAGAGAAAACTCCCTGGAAAAGACCCTGATGCTGGGAGGGACTGAAGGCAAAAGGAGAAGGGGACGGCAGAGGATGAGATGGCTAGATAGCATCACCGATGCAATGAATATGAACTTGAGCACGCTCCGGGTGAGAGCGCAGGACAGGAAGGCCTGGCGTGCTATGGTCCATGGGGTCACGAAGAGTCGGACACGACTGAACGACTGAACAACAATGCGAAGAGAAAACTCCCTGGAAAAGACCCTGATGCTGGGAGGGACTGAAGGCAAAAGGAGAAGGGGACGGCAGAGGATGAGATGGCTAGATAGCATCACCGATGCAATGAATATGGACTTGAGCACGCTCCGGGAGAGAGCGCAGGACAGGAAGGCCTGGCGTGCTATGGTCCATGGGGTCACGGAGAGTCGGACACGACTGAACGACTGAACAACAACAATTAGAAATGTATTTTTTAAAAAATGTACTACCCAATGAATCAGGGGTGTCTCTTTAGTCAATTAGAAGACCTCTTCAAATCAAGTAATCTAACCAGTTAAACATTGTTGTTGGAGGTGTTATACATCCTGGGATCTGTTTGCTGAAAGGCATGGAAATGGGCCTGCATTAATAATAAGTACATAAAGTAGATGCCACCTTGTTGGTGCTTCCTTTTTAGTTGATCTTTTTAAGAACCCGCTCTTCTTATTTTTATCTGCTCCTGCTTTTAATTCTGTTTTTAGTCGTCTGCGTTTTTAACTTGTTTTGTGATATTTGCTTTTCTATTGTAGATTTCTGTCAGGACGTGACTTGGGCTCTTAGGGTCAGATCCAGGCTTACGTATATTTAGAGAAGACTCACTGAAATCAATGGGACTTAGGGCACAATCCTATGCAGGTTTAGAAAGAAAAAAATTGTAGGATTGCGCCCTTAAGAGACTAACTTACATCCCATTAATTTCAATGACCCAATTCTACTTATGATTAAGTCTGGAACCAAACCTTGAAGTGCAATCCTATACATGTCTACTCAGAAGTAAGCCCCATCGCGTTCAATGGGATTTACTCCCAGTTAAGTGAGTAAATGATTGTAGCCTTAGTACAGAAAGGTGGGATATCAATTTTAAATAATCATTCCCTCTAATAGCAAACTCAGGTGGCGACAACAGGTGTCAACAGAAATGAAGCCAAAATGGGACTAGTGAGAAACAAGAGAGAGGTACCTTGAGGTTTGCAAAAATTCAAACAAATATTTTAAAAAAAAAAAAACCCTAAAGGGCAACCCACACTCCAAACAGCTCAGTGAGGACAGCGTATGTTCACCCAGTAGCCATGGAACATTAATTATCGGTTGGAAAAGGAAACTGGAAAACATGTGCTTGTATGTAATGGGATATCCTGAGGGCAGGCAGGGCTGGAGCCCTGAAAAGGTTCCTGCATTGAACAGGGGGTTGGACTTGATGGCCTTGTAGGCCCCTTCCAACCCTACTATTCTATGATTCTATGAAAGGGGCATCCCTGTTAGAAAGTGAGGATACACGGTAACACTCGTTGCAGGGCCCACTTGTAATACCGAGTGTTCCTGTGCTGTTTTTGGTAGATTAAAAGAAACAAACAAACAAATAATCCAGGCTGCCATCGCTAATAAATGTTGAGCTCGACCCGTCCCGTACCTTGACACATGCACTTGGGTTTGAGGACGTAGCCGCAGTTCCCATTGGTGCTGAACTTGGCGCGGTTCAGCTGGAGCATCCTTCCCTCTGACTGGTAGTTTAGCGCAACTGTGATATTCGGGTTGGGGCAGGGGAGACAAACAGCCAGTAATTTGCAGGAGGAATTTCTAAGGCAAAGCCGTCCGTTCAAAATGAAACAGAGCCACTATTGAATGCAAACATGACAGAGAGCATCCTTGACGCCAGATGCCTCAGAACCAGGCTGGGAGAACTGTGAGGGAGAGAGAGAGGTTTTCTGTCCTCCTGTGTAGCATCTGTAATGCGAGGAGATGCGACGTTCTGCCCCTTTGCTCACAGGAGGTACAGAATCCGCCCGCTACAAAGTGGCATGGCAGAGAGGGGGGGATAATATCCCCCACCCCAATCCCCTGAAACCCAATGTGCTCACGCTTACGAAATCCATAAAGGAGCAGTGGGCAGTTCAGTTCCACGGAGGAGGAGATAGCTTGGATGGGGTCCAAAACCCTTGAAGAAGAAGAGAAACCCACAGGGCAAGAAGTAAGATGGGGATGGGGGGAGGGGGACGTTCGCCTCACTCTCCCCCCCCAAATAGAAATAACACAGAGACAGTGGCAGCTCCAGGTTTTTAGAGGGCTTTGGGCAAGCTGCCCTCCCCGTGAGTAACTCCAGCTCCTTACTTGCCCGATCTCTCTGGGCCCAATCCACCCCTCTGCCCAGGAAAACAAGGGCAGCCATCAGAGCTCCCTGATCCTTCTCCTTGTTCCTGCCATGGCTTACTTGCTCAGAGAGAGCAGGTGAACAGGCTGTGAGGAGAAGGGACCAGGGGCTCTGGAGGGCAGGGCTGGCCCCCTGCAGGAGAATGGGCCTTGGGAGATTCCCAGGGATATTGACCCCTGAGGCTCAATATAGCAGAATGATTAAGGCAGGGCCGGGGGGGGGGGGCTTTTTTGTGTCATTCCCTTGGGGTAATCTGTTGGGGCCACATCCTGGCAGTGAGGGAGGCTGTAGCTCACAGTGGGTGGGGCCAAGGCCCAAAGTGGGCAGGGCCACCCCTTTCCCTCTCCCCCTCATTCTGCCACCCTTTCCCCTCTCCCCCTCATTCTGCCACCCTTTCCCCTGCCCCCTCATTCTGCCACCCTTTCCCCTCTCCCCTTCATTCTGCCACCCTTTCCCCTCTCCCCCTCATTCTACCACCCTTCTCTCTCTCTCTCTCTCTCTTTCTGTCACCCTTTTCCCTCTCCCCCTCTTTCTGCCACCCTTTCCCCTCTCCCTCTCATTCTTCCACCCTTTCCCCTCTCCCTCTCATTCTGCCACCCTTTTCCCTCTCCCCCTCTTTCTGCCACCCTTTTCTCTTTTCCTCCTCCTTCTCCTGCCTTGCCCACCAAGCTCCCAAAGGAGGGACAGAATATTCTTGCCAGATGCTGAAACTGACAACTTGCCAGGGGATTCAGAAATTAGCTCAAGAGCTGCAGGTTGCACAACCCTAGATTAAGGGGACCCAAGTGGAGCTGGCAAAATGACCCCAACAGCTTGAGAGATTTGAAATTTCAGGGAATGAGTGGAAATGGAAAGGAAGCAGGTTTCAGCTAAACATTTGGGGGAAATTTCCCAGTGGTACAGGCTGTGTGACACTCTAACAGACTGCCTTCAAAGTGGTGGGCTCAATCTTTGCTGGAGATATTTTAGCAGAGGCTGGGCGGCTCTTTGTCAGGAATGCTGTAGAGTCCTGGACTGAGCAGGGGGGTGGGCTAGATGACCACCAAGGTTATCTAGTCCAACACAATAATTCTATGATTCCTTGCAGTGGGGGCTGGTGGCTCTGGTGTCAGTGGGGTGGTGAATCTCAGTCAGAACTCTAAAGGAGCTATCCAACGTGTGAAGCCTTAAATACCTTAAATATTTATTACGGCATATGCTTTCGTGGACTACAGTCCTGTTCATCAAATGCATAAAGTGTTATCCTAAGTTGGCAGGTTGCTTCCACACCTTGGACAATTCCTGTAGAGTTCTGACTGGTTCTGACTGAACCCAGAATTGATTCACCTCCCCACTGACATCGGAGCCACCAGCCTCCACTGGTTTCTTCTTACCCAGTTGGCAGCCAGCATTCCAGAAGGGCTGAGGGTTGTAATTACTGGAGTCTACACGGTAAGAGGAAGGATAGATTCGGGACAGCTGGTGTTGGTTGAAGCGCAGATACTGGGCTGGTTTTTGCTGCAGGATTTGGTGAGCTTTCGTTTCACTGAAAGATGAAACTTGCCAGCTGGAAGAGACTGTAACAAGAAAAGAAAGGGCATTTTCTCTTTGACAGAGAGTGCTTTCAGCTACATAGCTTGGACTTAACCACTTTACCCCTACTCTGGGAAATTGTATTTTTTTTCCTCTGTGGCTTATTTGGATGGTGGTCTCGGGGAGGGGGAAGTTTCAGATGCGGGCATGAAGGATGACTTGTGAACCAGGCATGCAACCACATTTTGAAGACAGGTGGAGATACCACTCCCCCACTCTAAGCAATTATATTTTTCTGGTATTGTATTGTCAACCTTCCCCAGCCTGGTGCCCTCCAGAAGTTTGGGACTTCAACTCCCATCAGTCCCTGCCAGCAAAGCCAGTGGTCAGGAATTCTGGTAGTTGTAGCATCAAACATCTGAAGGGCACCAAGTTCCAACTGACTGGCGCACACAGTCAATTGGAAGCTGCCTTATACCAGCTGAGCATGGATCCATCACACTCCGTGGTGGGAGCTCCGCAAGGTTTCAAACAAGGATCTTTCCAAGCCCAACGTGAAAATGCTGGGGACTGAATTTGGGGACTTTGTCTGTGCTCTGTCACTGAGCTACAGCTTTTCCTTTAACTTATTGTCATCTCTGTCTGATCAAATAGTTTCTGCAGGTTTTTGAAGCATTACATAAACCTGCAAAACCTGTCAACAGAGATAATAATGAGGTGGAACAGTCTGCTACTGGAGATGGTGGGCTCTCCTTCATGCACGGTATTTAAGCAGAAGGACTGATAAACAGTTCTGCTTGAAAGAAACACATGGGGCAATTCCTGACTGTGACTGCAAACCTAAGTACATTTACTGGGAAGTAAACCTCAGTGAACTCAGTGGGACTTACTTCCAATTAAACATGCATAGGATTGCACTGTAAAACAGCAAGATTAACCAGAGCTTTTTCTTACATACTTTTTAGCACCACCTACTTTCAGATTCTACATCATGGATCCCAACAGATTTGGTGTATTTCACCAGGTCCGAGAGCGCCCGTGATAATTTCATGGTTTTCTTCTGCCGGTTTGTTCTATGAAGACAAAACAGGTTATATTCACCAATTCTGATCCAAGAGAGAAATCAATAAATTAATCACATATTATTATTTTTCCTTGAAAAGATGAAGGTGTACAGAGACGAGAAAGGGGGGAAACAGAAGATGAGAGAATGAGCCGAACAAACATCCATTGTTATTTTTATCATTGAACTGAATGTTACCTCTTCGAAACCAGTTCTGGGGTTAACTGGGGCTAATCAAATTACACGTTAGCACCAAATAGGCTGACATTCTGCAAGCATGAATATTCTGTGACTGGAATTATGCAAACGAAGCAGTTTTCCTGCACTGGCATAAACTAATCTGCTTCAACCAAGGAATGAGAAGGTGGAGAGGATTTTTTTTTACTCTGGAGATTTTGACACATATTGGAACAGAGGCTGCTGTGTGAGACACTAAAGTACGGTGTGAGTACTAAAATGTGGGGTCCTGGAACTCCAAAATGCCTCCATCCTCTGGACTGTCTTTACACCTGCAGGTGGCTGTGGTTTCCCAGTGAAGAGTTAAATGTACTCTGTGGGGCTGTTCATACAACACACTAAGCTTAGCATACCAAATTGCAGACTTACAGTTCTTTATATATTCTGAATCTCTCTTAGCATCTTCAACAAAGATTATATCCCAGATCTTACAAAGAGATGCACCCTGCATCATCATTACTGAGTAAATCAGTAATATACACCCAGGACATTTTCTGCAGGTGGCATGGTAACCATGCAGTGTGGCTTATTTTTTCTTCAACAAGCCACCTTGAGAACCCATGGTTTGTGTGGTTGGGTTGTTCAGGGTGGTTAACAAGCCACCCTGCAGAAAATGTCCTGGGTTCAGACAACATGCTAACTCACAGGTCAACAAACAACCCACAGTTCAGCAACCCACACTCAACCACTGAGCGTGGGTTCGCATGTTGTGTGCACAGCCCCTGTGTGTGTGCAAACACATCTTTATTCTGATGTTCCAAGTCTGACCTCTAGCTCACAGCAAATCTTACAAAAGCTTCTTCTTTTTGTCTCTGCGTTTTAAAGATTCTCTCTGCAGTCTCAAGGACTACAAACGTTTTCCTTTCCTTTTCTCTTTCTGCCTCTGTGTCTCTGTCTCATCTGGTTAGGCTTGATCGAGAAATTGGTCCTTGTGGGCAAAGTTGCTCGCACATCTATTCAAAGAAAGGACGTTACCCAGAATGCACTGCCACTTACTTGCTGTAATGCACTGAGCCTCTGGCTAAGTTCCCTTGACAGTCAAAGTCACCCTCACCCTCTTCCAGACTGGATGTCCTTTTGAGCTTGCTTCCTTTTTTCTGTGTAAATGGGGGAGACACAACCAAGACGAAAATAAGCTGCTGATAGCATTGTATACAGTGGAGGCTGGTGGCTCCAATGTGAGTGGGGTGGTAAATCTGCGCCGGGTTTCAATCAGAACCAGTCAGAACTCTGAAGGAGCTATCCAAGGTGCTTTCCCTTAGAGTTGTGACTGGTTCTGACTGAACCTGGGAGGGGGATTTACCGCCCCAGTGACATCAGCGTCGCCTGCCTCCACTGACTGTATAGACCCATGTACATCAGAAACAGAGGGAAAGACTCTCTGTGCAGGCTGACCAAGGAGTTGTACATCTCTTGTTGTGGTTTGTTATCAACTGGCAAAATGGACATCTGGTTTCACACCAAATTGTGAAACCAGATGTCCATATTGCCAGTTGATAACAAACCACAACAAGAGATGTACAACTCCTTGGTCAGCCTGCACAGAGAGTCTTTCCCTCTGTTTCTGATGTTCGGGCTGCGAGAGCTGTCACGTACGTAGCCAAAATGGCACAACCCCTGCACAAAAGCACGGAAGCAGCAGACTTGGGGCAAAACCCAAGATTTGCAGTAGTACAAAACATATTTATGAAAAAAAAAAACCTTAAGGAGTGACACCCCCCCCCCCAAAGCTTATCCAGACAATTATGAGTGTGAAACAATGCCTCTTCCATACCACCTAGAACATTCTGAAACTGCCATACTTGGAACATCCCACAGAGCAGCAACGAGAATTCTATGAGCGCCCCTAAGAGAATTCTATGAGCATCCCTAGGCCCAAGAGAGGGTGCATTGCCAAGCGCCCCCCTGCCCGCTTCCTTTTGCTCTGATCTGCCCCCCCTTTTTGAAAAAAACATCCGTTTGCAAAGTGCACTCTGTTTAGCAGGAGGAAAACACACACACACCAAAATCCCCATGGTGTGTGTACAGGAACATCTCTAGGTATTTTGGTGCCCTGGGCGAGGTGGTATTTTTGCACTCCGATGGACATGCTGCCACAGCTGCTCCCCTCCCTGGTCTCCCTTCCCCATCCCCCACCACCACCCACCACCCATGTTCTGACTTCCTCTTCTTCAACCTCTGCCACCCTCCTCCTCCTCTTCTTTATCTTCCTGCCACCTGCCTCCCTCTCCAGGCCATGCTTTGAAGGGTCCTTCCTTCAGAATGCCAAGGGTCCTTTGAAGGGTCCTTCCTTCGGAATGCCAAGGGTCCTTTGAAGGGTCCTTCCTTCGGAATGCCAAGTGAGGCATTCTGGTTGAGGGGGCCACAGCATCACAGGTGATCTTCACAGCTACCACAACAAGAATGTCTCGCTTTATGGAAGGACCCCTCGAAGCACAGCATTTGGGCCTGGGCAGCTCTCCAAACAGCCCAACTGCCCAATCAACATCTCTCTCTGGGAGAGTCCTCAGAGCGAGCGATTCAGCAGGCATGAGGGTTCTCTGAGCAGCACAGATGGGTTGTTGGTATGGGGAAGGAGCCGGAGCACTGCCACTGCCTTTGGGGGGCATTTTGTTGCCCCCAGAATTTGCTGCCCAAAGTGGCTGGCCTGTTTAACCCCACCCCCAGGCAACGGCCCTGTCTTTGTGTGTGTTCCTGAATTGGGAATGGTCCACTTAACACCAAAATCCAATGGTTAGCCTGCAGGATATGGGGCGGGGGGTGGGAAGGTCTGGACTTTCCCCATCCATGATGCTTGGGAGAAGGAGTAATGATACCATGGCCAGAAAGAGTCCAATATCCCCCCCCCACACACACACACACCCATACACACCACTCCAAGGCAGAAGAAGTTGGCCATCCCTGGTGGTTCATGTGTTATAGTCTGGGCTCTACATGATCAAAATGAGGGCAGAGAATGTGAGCAGTAGTGATGGCCACCAACTTGGATGGCTTTAAGCGGAGGTTAGGCAAATTCCTGGAGGTAACACACAGTCCTGATGGCTGTGTGTTACCTCCAGTACCAGAGGCAGTGAGCCTATGTCCACCAGTTGCTGGGGAACATGGGTGGGTGGGTGCTGTTGCACTTGTGTCCTGCTTGTGGGTTCCCGGTCGACAGCTGGTTGGCCACTGTGTGAACAGAATGCTGGACTAGATGGACCCTTGGTCTGATCCAGCAGGGCTCTGCTTATGTTCTTAGGAAACCATTGCCTCCTCTCCCATGCTTGCCCCCATATCCAACCCAGGACCAGCCCAATTGTTAGAAAGAGTGAGGTGGCTTCCTCAGGTGGCAGATGCTGGGGTGGGCAGGAACTGCAACAAGGTGCTGGTCTGCTGGAGGACAGAGCTGCGTGTGCCATGTCGCCTGCTTGTACCCTCTAACCTGCCCTCCTGCCCTCAGCAGTTGTGGAAAATGTTGGGCTGTGACCAGAGTCGAAGTCAGACTCAACTGCCAGTCTGGTTGGATTCTGTACATGGAAAGGGGGGGGCACCATTTTGTACGTCACCTCAGGCCAAAAAATGCCTTGGGTTGGCTCTGATCTGATTCCATATCAAACACATTGGTTGGTCTCCTTTGGCGTCTCAACTTATTTCCCACCAACCCTCCCAAGAAATCTGCTCCTGATTCCATTTATGTGTAAACATCTTCTGGAACATTTAGGTCTCTGCCAACATTAATCGGATGAAACGCTGTCTTGGCTTCACATTTCCTTGCTTACCTGGCATATGGTTTAAAGTCCTTGTCCTTTCCTTGAACGTCCTCCTCCGCCTTACCCCACCCACAATTCGCATAAATGGCAATTTAAGGGAGAAAAAAAAAAACACTCCGAAAATCCGCAAGCTAGCCTGATAGAGATTGGGTGGGGCCAGCTTGCAGGTAAGTGAGCCAGAGTCCAGGGGGTTGAGCTGCTGAAAGCTTGGTGAACCCCACAACCTGGATGGATTCCTCCAACATCTCTAGGCCCAACAGAGGGTGCATTGCCAAGGGCCCCCTGAAACCTGGAGTTGGCTCTGTCCCCACCTCCAACTGAAATGATGTCTAACAACCTGTAGGTGTTTCTGTGCAGAGTTTATCCTCCTTGCCATCCACACACTCCCGAGCTCGATCAAAATCTATGTGGCAAGCTCCCCGGGGGAAGGACCTGCCTTTTCTTCGTATGGTGCTCCCTAAAGCACAGTGCAGACTGATACTGCTGTGAGAACGAACAATAAACAACAGCACTTGTGGAAAATAATGAGCTCAACATGGATTGGACTGAAGTCACCATGCAGTGCCCCATAAGCTTCCTTGCTTCTATATGGGGGCAGAATTCAGCAGCACAGACAAGAAACATATGAAACTACGTGATCCCTAATTGGTTGGGAGCACTCTAGGAAAGCGTCACAGGGAGGAATGACACCAGGGCAGCATCAGAAAGGGGAAACAGTGGCAGCGTTTACACATTCGTCCTTTTCCCCATAAGAATTTAAGGGATTTTCAGGAAATTTCCCCTTATCCCACACTGAACATACTCCAATTAAAAAGAAAAATGGGAAAACACTCAGCACAGAGTGTACTCGTAAGTGTATGCTAGAAACCCACACTGGTGTCATTTTTGAAAGCATGGCTTTTCATGGCAGTTTCAGTCCCAAGGAAATGTGATTGGGAAAAACCGAGCTACTGCATGGGATGTGTTCAGTGGCTACCATGTGGTAAGTTAGTGGTAGTGAAACTTGATGGGCTTCAAAGTATCTCAATGTATATTATATTCAATATATGGTCTTTTAGAAGTTTCCTAGTTCTCTCCTAACTATGTGGCAACATTAGCCCTAGTTAGGAGGGATGAGAGAGGAATACGTCTGGGGAGTGAAGTTCGCCAAGCTTTCAGCAGCTCAGCCCCCTGGATGCCAGCTCTCTTACCCACGAGTTGGCCTGGCTCTATTTGCATCACGTCATACCCACCCGTTGATTTTTGGGTTTCTTTTCCTTCTAAAATCGCTATGTGCACAAATTACACCTATAATTTGCATAATTTGCACAAACTGTCGCTATAATTTGCACAAATGAAGCAAATTGCATGCAATTTGTGCACATTGCGCAAATTATGTCTGCAATTTGCACAAATGGTGCCCGCGGGTGCCACGCTGGGGATCCTGGGGAAATGGTGATTTTTAGAAAAAAAAAATCCAATTAAGTTCCCAGATTTTGGGGAAAAGCCCATGGCTTAGCTCACAAAAGCTAAGCTGGGGCGCTCCGGGGAAATCCGGTGAGCCCCCAAAGGTCCAGATTTCTCCACAATGGCCATGCCAACTAGTGAGTACCCAAACTCAATGGGTTTCATAGCACTGTGATGTCATCATGTGCACTATCTAGTCCTCTAGCCCTGTTCTGCCCTAACTTTTTATGGCCCAGCTACTTGAGATGTTGAAATCTATCCTGAACCTTTGGAGAAAAGCAGACTAATATACTTTTCCACATATGTATAGAAGAATAACCTTGCGTTTGGAAAAACTCCCCATCAGAGATCGGTTGTGCCGTTTGTTGATGACAGCGTCTTCCCCCAGGTCCACCTCTTCCTCACGTTTGTTCTAGAATAGCACAGAAGGACAACAATATGCAAGACTATCAGTGATTAGACAGACAGACAGAAAGACACAATGGCAGCCAGAGACTCAGACATAGGGTTTGTGCAAAGCCCCAAAACCCACATACCTGGAACCAGTAAAAATATGCCAGTGTAAACATTCTTGCATGACATTTAGGACTTTTCAAACTGTGCTGGTACCTCAGAGTATTAAAAAGCCACTTCCTTAGGCATCATATGTCCTACTAAGCAGATTACGGAGCAATCCTATCTAGATAGGTGGCTGCCTCCGAACTCAGAGGCGACCGCCTATCCAAAGCAGGGCAGAAGAAGCATGGAGGGGATCATTCCCTCCACGCTTTTCCTGCCCTGCTTTTTCGGCCAAACAACCAATTGCGGCTGTCTAGCCACGGGAGAATGGAGCAGGGAAGGAGGCTGCTGTACGACACGTAGGATGTGTCATACAGGCAGTTACGCTCTCCCCGCCCCAGAATGCCCCCAACCATGCCCCTTCCCAGCCGCTCTGTGCTCCTCTTGCAAGCGCCGAGGACGGGGCTGTTCCATGCTGCCTCAGAGGCAGCGCGGAAGTTAGGAGAGGTCGGTTCTCTGGGAGCCGACCTCAGAGCACGGGCTCCAAGTTCAGTTCTTGGAAAACAACATATCCTATGGCTGCCTAGCCACTCTCTAGCAGCCATAGGATTGCTCCCTTAATAACATTTGGGAGACTATGAGTGTGTATAAACTTACTCAGCAAGTGCAGTGAGCAAGGATTCTAGGGATGTACGAAAGTGACTTACCTTTCCGCGGATTATGTTGATGGTGGGGGGGAGGCGTTCCGTCCCTCCCCCCGGAATCCTGGCCGGCCGGCTGTGCTCCGCAGTGATTCTGCGGAGCCGCCAGCCAGCTCCACAAGCAGCCAGACATCGGGCCGCTGGCTAGCAGGGACGCAAACGGCGATGGCCATAGCCGCCGCCATTTGCATCCCTGCAGTCAGCCGTGATAGGCTACGTAAATGTTTACGTAGCCTATCACGGCTGATTAAAAAACATCAACAATGCGCATACGCAAATGGCGGCGGCCATGGCCGCCGCCATTTGCGTTCTTTATTTTGGCACGTCTTAGTCTACATAAACATTTACGTAGACTAAGAGGGCGAAAATAAGGGGAACGCAAAGAGCGTAGCGTCTACGCTATTTGCGTTCCCCTTATTTTCGCCGTCTTAGTCTACGTAAATGTTTACGTAGACTAAGACGTGCCAAAATAAGGAACGCAAATGGCGGCGGCCATGGCCGCCGCCATTTGTGTACATGCATTTGTTTTTTTGGTTTTTTTTAAGTCAGCCGTGATAGGCTACATAAACATTTATGTAGCCTATCACGGTGTTTTTTAAAATCTAGCCATGATAGGCTACATAAATCTTTACGTAGCCTATCACTTCTTTTGTTTGTTTGTTTTTTTTAACCTGAAAATGGCGGTGGTGGCAGCCTGTCAGAAGACCAGCCGCCACAGCCGCTGCCGCCACACCGCCACCGGAGCCGCCACCGCCGCCAGGAAGATCCGCCCAAGGTAAGTCACGTCCGGGGGGGGCGGGGGGGCCGTTCCGCCACCAATTTCAGGGGCTGAATGCGCTGGCATTTGGCCTCCCCGAGATCTGTGGCGGAACTTTCATACATCCCTAAAGGAATCCTGATTCGAAGAATGATATCATGGCATCATGTTTTCATTCATTTCCTGTGTTGAGGCACTTCAAACTTTGTGATAAAGTTCCAACAAAGTACAGTTGCCTGTCTTTTTTCTGACTGATACGCACAAACACACAAAATGAGATACACATTTGCACGCTCCTTTTATATGTTGTAGGACTTGCATTTTTACGTTCATTAGGTATTGAGCCCTACCTAAATAGGTATTGAGCTCCTCAGTTACAGACTAAGATTTATAATTAGTGAATTCCTTCGTTTCTTTTGTGATTTTGATTTATTATTATGTATGTCCTTCTTTTTGTTGCTTTTGTTAACCTGATTTCAAAATAAAATGCCATGATAAAATAGTATCTCTTTAGTCTTTAAAGAGATACTCTTTAAAGTATCACATTTCTATTCTGAACTTCCTCCACAGAGCTCAGAGCAGTTTACAATAGGGGTTATATCACCTATTATCTTCACAACAACTCTGTGAGATAGGCTAGGCTGAAGCAGAGTGCTTGAGCTGAGGCTTCCTAGCAAATGTCAAACAAATCTGACACTGTATCTTCTACACCACATATTTCCTCTTTGTTCAAGGAAATAATAGCTTCTAGTCCAAACATTCTCCGGATGTCAGATGAACTCTTTTACTGGAGGTAGGGGAGCAAAAGACATCTCAGGGTGAGGGCACAAAAGGCAGTGCCATTTTATTTATTCATCCGCTGCATTTCTACGCCACCCAATAGCAGAAGCCGTCTGGGCGATTCTCAAAATAAAGGTTAAAACCATAAAATACAAGACGATTACAATGAAACATACTGTAAAATCTAAACAAATTGAAACAGCCGCAGAATAAAACCAAAGTAAAACTAACAGCAGAGGACAACAGCAGTGCAAGGATCTTGAAAAGCACTAACATGTCTTTTGAAACTGAAAGACTAAAATGTCTGGGAAATGTCTTCTTTACCTGGCACCGGAAAGATGACAAGGTAGGTGCCAAGCGGGCCTCCCTGGGGAAAGCATTCCACAACTGGAGGGCTACCACTGAAAAAGGCCCTCTGTCTCATACCCATCCATTTTGTGTGTGTGTGGTGGCTGCCTTTCCCCCCAGAATTCCCCTCAGAATGGGGCATTTGGGGAGGGGGGAAGATGGGGGCCATGAGTCTGATGGAGCTGAAAAGGAGTTCCTGGAAATTCCAGCACACCCAAAATACACGGATGTCCACCCAAAATGCAAAACAGGGGAGTTGGTTTCACCCTCCACACGTGGTTCAGGCCTCACTTTCAAAGTTTCACACATTCAGCCCAGCCCTATATCTGTTGAGAATATTGCAACCTCGTCCGCAAGTTACTGGAAGGGGGCAGTGTTGCAGTTGGTTAGTTCATGGGAATTTAGGCCACAACTAGCCTCAGGATCTCTATAGCCTGCAGTGTGGTTTCCTGTGAACTCTTGGTTTTGCTCCTCCCCTTCCTTCTCCCCACCCCTCCCTCTCTCTGACCTCTTCCATTCCTGGGAGCATGTATGTTTGCCCTCTTGCTCCTGCAAGTGCTATAGAACTCAAAAGGACAACCTGCTTTTGAAAGCTCTATGCTGTACCTGCATATTATATGCAAGAATATTGTAAGCAAACTATTATCAGACTATTATTATATCTAAAGAAGGGTGTGGTCTCCTTTTTTGCCACTTTGTAATATAGGGCTATTAATACTGTGTGCACGTGGGACTGGTAAATGCTCATTCTGCTTTGCTTTTTTTTTTTTTTTTCTCTGCTAGCTGCCTTTCTAATAGCAGACATCGTTACCAAATAATTCTCATCCATATTGTGACTCCATGGGGGGCACAATGCATTTTACAATCCTGCCTGACTAGCAGTGATAGCAGGACAACAAAGAAGTTGTGCTCATGAAGTGCTGAGATGGTTCTATCGTAGCACCTTCAATGCAGCTGAAAAAACTATTAGCCAACTCCTTTTGAGTCCCAGCATCTAATTCTAGCCTTTTGCTGCATCTCAGCAAAACCCCTGCAATGCATTTTGCATAGAGCAGCTTTCCTCAAGTCCCTGGTGGTCGGTTAAGAGGTCTGGGAAGGGGAATAGCAGTATTTGCAACTTCAGATGTTCAAGTGAGGCAAGCTGAGTACATATTTAGAAGTGACACTTGTTATGAAATTAACCCATAAGCAAGTCCACGAGCCAGAAGGAAGTGTGTGGGGGGGGGAGAGGGGGGGAGACATTTTCATACATAAAACCTTCCAGTTATTAAAAAGTGCTTCAGTTTTATGATGGGAAACAAGACTGCTGGCACTCGAAGTGAGGCACAAAATCACCTGTGAGCATTTAATGCTCTAGTTGCCTTGTGCTGGCAACCAAAGAAGCTGTGTGTCTCCTGAAAATCTCGCTCACCTGGCTTCCTCATTAACTGTGCGCATTCAGCTATGCAAGCCAGAGTCATTAATAAACAATTTAGAAAGGGAGCTAATAAAACAGCAACAAAGTCAGATGCTAAGGACTACTTTCTCCGTCCTCCTCGTTTCCATTTCTAAAGCTTGCCATGTTGCATTATTCATTTATGCTGACAGATTATCCCCTGGATCAAATGGGCACCATAAATTAAAAAAAAAAAAATACAAACCAGGTGCTAATCAAAATATCATTATTACAAATACAGAAAGAAACATCTCCCATATGGAAAAGAGATGTGTTCCCATGTCGTCGTAAACAATGCGAAGAGCTAAGAGAAAAGCAACAGAAGTCAAAATCGTTCTGTCTTGTTAACAATTGCCACGCAGACTCTAATCTCAAGATGGGTAATGATTCTGGCAGCCCTCCTTCAGATTGACATGGGGCACAGAATCCATTCCTTGGAGGCTTAGATGATGGGAAAACAAACACACAAAAAGTGGGCTTCAAAAGCCTTAAGAGCATAGACACAGGTCCTGAGGATTGCCCACTATGCAGATGGCCAACGTCAGGTTACCCATATGTAGGGATGCTGGAGAAATTCGAGACAGAGTAAAATGAGCTCGGATTTCTAAGAATCTGACCTGCGGAATCTGCTGCAGAGCGACCTCTTCAGGCCATGCGGAGTCCGTGGACTTTCGGATGATTTTTTTACTTTCCTGAAATTTACGCATATACATCTCTAGAAAAATTAGGGATGTACGAAAGTCACTTACCTTTTCGAAGGGTGACATTCGTGGTGGTGGGGAGATGCTCCGTCCCTCTCCCTGAAATTCTCTCCGGCTGGCTCCGCTCCGCGGAGATTCCGCAGAGCCGCCAGCTGGGGCTGCCCACAGCTGGACATCTGGCCGCCGGGACGCCTGCAGGGACGCAAATGGCGGCGGCTGTAGCCGCCGCCATTTGCATCCCTGTATTTTGCCGTAATAGGCTATGTAAATATTTACGTAGCCTATCACGGCAAAAAAAAAAAAGGGAATGCAAATGGCGGCAGCTACAGCGGCCACCATTTGCGTTCCCTTTTTTTTTTTTGCCATGATAGGTTACATAAATATTTACATAGCCTATTACAGCAAAAAAAAAAAAGGAACAAAAACGGTGGCCACTACACCATTTGCGCTCCTCTCTTTTGCCGTAATAGCCTACGTAAATATTTACGTAGGCTATCACGGCCAAAAAAAAAAAAGGAACACAAACGGTGGCCACTACACCATTTGCGCCCCTCTCTTTTGCCGTAATAGCCTACGTAAATATTTACATAGGCTATCACGGCCAAAAAAAAAAGGAACACAAATGGCGGCCGCCATAGCCGCTGCTATTTGCGTTCCCTTTTTTTTGCCGTGATAGGCTACGTAAATACTTACGCAGCCTATCACAGCTTCCGCAGGGACGCAAATGGCGTCCCTGAGTTAGCTGTGATAGGCTACGTAAGTATTTATTTAGCCTATCATGGCTATAGTGATGAAGCGAATGGCGGCCGCGGACATGGCCACCATTCGCAAGTGTCAGGAGCGCCCTGGCGGCCTCTTTCAGTAGACTCCAATAGCCAACTCAAGACACAGACGAAAGGATCCTTTTCAAGGTTTAATCCCTTTACAACTTAATGACTCTTTCAGATGCTAATCACCAGCAACTAAGCAAGGAACAGCAGAGTGGCCAATGCTCCGAGTAGGCAGTTGTTCCCCGTTTGAAGGAGAGTCACTTGAAGACCCTGAACTTATGGGCTAGGGAAAGATTCTCCCTCTTTCCCTTGGGTCCACAGGAGGCGGCTGTTGCTTGCGCGCCAAACGGGCTCTACGCCTCCTTTCCGCACCCTCCATCTCTCGTCGCTCCCTGCATCTGTGTCGAGCGTCTAGCAAGCCCCGTTCCCGCACTTTCTCACTGCTAGGATCACTATCTATCTCAGGAATGCTGGCGGGAGGAATCTCTGCCAGCTGCTGTGCCTGTAAGCGATGAGCACGCTTCTCTCCCACAGGTCGTTGCTCTTCCTCAGAATCAGAACTGCTCTGGGGTTCTGTCGGCTCAGTTTCCACCCTGACAGCAAGTCAGCGCGAATGGCAGCAGGCAGGTGTCCTGTTTTGCGCGCCTTTTGCAGGGTGGGAGGCGGGGGGGCTTCGTTCTGCCACAGATTTCAGGGGGCCGAATGCACTGGCATTCGGCCTCACCGAGATCTGTGGCGGAATTCTCTGACACCCCTAAGAAAAATACGTACATTTCTGCTGAGGAAATGTTGAATGGAATGAGGGACAATATGCTAAATGTTACGTACCGAGGTAAATTATGTAAATACTTACGTAAATACTTACGTAAATATTTCCACATTTTTCCACACAATGAAAAAAAAAAATTCGCATCCGTCTGTGGGTGTCAGGAGTGCCCTAGTTCCCTCTTGCAATCCCCACCAATAGCCAACTCAGGACACAGACGACGAGGAATTCTTTCTGAGACTTTATTCCTTTATTACTCTTTCAGAATACTAATCACTAGCGCCAAAGCAAGGAACAGCACTGGGGAAAGATAGCTGAGTAGCCTAAGCTCCAGGTAAGGCAGATGGTCCCCGTTTGAAGAAGAACCATGGGAAGACCCTGAACTTATGGGCTAGGGAGAGATCCTCCCTCTTTCCCTTGGGTCCTCAGGACGCGACCGTTGTTTGCATGCCAAATGAGCACTATGCCTCCTCTCCGCGCTCTCCATCTGTCATCGCTCCCTGCGTCAGCACCGACTGTCCAGCAAGCCCCCCTCCAGCGCTCTCTCACTGCCAGGGTCACTATCTCTCTCTGGAATGCTGGCAGGAGGGATCTCTGCCAGCTGCTGTGCTTGTGAGAGATGAGTGAGCTCCTCTCCCACGGATTGCTGTTCCTCCTCAGAATCAGAACTGCTCTGGGGCTCTATGGGCTCAGTTTCCACCCTGACAGTGGGCGGCTGAACGAGAGGCACCTGATAATCCACAGAACACAGATGGAGCGGATTTTACGCAGTCCACGTATGCTTATATCCAGTGGAGGCTGGTGGCTCCAATGTCACTGGGGCGGTGAATTTGCCCAGGGTTGCCATCAGAACTCTAAAGGAGCTATGCAAGGTGCTTCACACCTTGAAGTAACTGGGAAGGCCCCTTTAGAGTTCTAACTGGTTGTGACTGAAACCCAGAAAGGATGCCTCTAGGGATGTACGAAAGTGACTTACCTTTCGTGGGTTATGTTGATGGTGGGGGGGGAGGTGTTCCGTCCCTCCCCCCGGAATCCTTGAACGGCCGGCTGTGCTCCACAGCAGCTCTGCAGAGCAGCCGGCCAGGCCAGAGCTGTCCGCAGCTGGATTTCCGTCCGCGGAGGGCTCTGGGTAAAAAACAAACAAACAACACAACCAACTGCGTACGCAAATGGCGGCGGCTACAGCCGCCTCCATTTGCATTCCTTCTTTTTGGCCATCTTAATCTACGTAAATATTTACCTAGACTATGACGGCGAAAATAAAGGGGAACGCAAATAGCGTAGCGGGCGCTATTTGTGTCCCTTTTTTATTCACCGTTTCAGCCTACGTAAATCTTTATGTAGGCTAAAACAGCGAATCAAAAAGGGACAGAAATAGCTCCCGCTACGCTATTTGCGTTCCCCTTTATTTTCGCCGTCATAGACTATGTAAATATTTACGTAGATTAAGACGGTAAAAAGAAGGAACGCAAATGGCGGCGGCCATAGCCGCTGCCATTTGCGTATGCAGTTTTTTTTTCTTTTAAACCCACCCAACCATGATAGGCTACGTAAAGATTTACGTAGCCTATCACGTCTTTTTTTTCTTTTTTAAAAAAACCTAGCCATGATAGGCTACGTAAATCTTTATGTAGCCTATCATGTCTTTTTTTTTTTTTTACACACATGCCTGGAAATGGCGGCGGCGGCGGCAGCCGGTTGGAAGACCGGCCGCCGCTGCTGAAGCCGCCGCCGGAGCCGCCGCCGGAGCTGCTGCTGCCCAGAAGATCCTCCCCAGGTGAGTCTCGTCCCAGGGGGAATCCGTGGGGGGGCAGGGGGGGCAGGCCGTTCCGCCACGGAGTTCGGGGGGCCGAATGCACTGGCATTCGGCCTCACCGAGATCCGTGGCGGAATTCTCTGACATCGCATTCACTGACATTGGAGCCCACCAGCCTCCACTGCTTATAACCAGTGCCAGGATTAGCTACTCATCCCTCCCTGTGCCTCAGAGTCCACTGGAAAGAGCCTGAGCTTGCTTGCTGGCCTTGCAGCGCTCCCTGGAAAAGGAGGCAGGAAGCAGACTGTGGGGAAGTGACAGTTACTGTTGTCACATGCAGCAGCAGAAGCAAAAACACACACAAACCTTAGGAAAAAAGAAAGAAGCCACACTACCACCACTGCTATTGATGCACCCTACCGCTGAGAAATGGTGGGAGAATTTCTCCTCCCCTTGGAGAATTTGAGCCTTTCTACATGAGGCATTTATTGTGCACTCATCATTCCCTACGCATGGTCGTTTACAGGTTGTTTAGATGCATTGAGCAGGGGGTTGGACCCGATGGCCTTGTAGGCCCCTTCCAGCCCTACTATTCTATGATTCGATGATTCTAGATGACGTTCTGACAGTTTCGCTTCTGTTTTGAACCAGCATTTTCGATGAGTGTTGTTTGTTTTACAGCAAGGAAAATGTGGTATTGTTTGTGAAAACGAAAGAAAATGCTTTTTCAACTTGTGTAATTGCACCATTCCGCTATACCACAGTGCCACCTACAGATTATGTAGTGGAAATGCAGGAAAGGAAATGCTGTTCATGGATGCCCGGATCTCAATTCTGCAACAGAAGCGAAAGCAGATACAGCAGATTAACAGCCTCGTGTAGAAAAGCTTTTCAATGAAAAGGTCTCTCTCCCTTTCTTACTCAGTCTTTCCACCTATTTAGACACTTCGCTTCCCTGGACATACTCCTCAACCCCTTGAAGTGTCAGGTCCCTGGATTTTCATAACCAGGAGTCTTGGAGGAAAGGGGTGGAGCAGAGCAGAGCGGTCCTTGCCAACTTAAGAGGGCAGAACATAGCAGTGGAGGCTGGTGGACAATTTGATTGGTGGGGCTGTGGGCAAGGGGGTTGCAAGAGGTGGAGAAGTCTTTGAATTCTAGCCCAGGGGCGGAGCCAGATGGAAGTGGGAGAAGGCAAAAGGCCGCATCCTTAATTCTTATTCCTAATTACATTTATAGGCTAGGGTTCAAATCCCTGCTCATTCGTGACGCCCAACAGATGATTCAATCTCTCAGTCTAACTGACCTCACGGGGTTGTTGTGAGGGTAAAATGCTGCCGTGAGCTTCTCGGAAAAAGGGTGGAATGAAAAGGCACAGAAGCACACAAACAGCTGTAACAGGGCATTGAAGAAGAAGGTCTTTTTAAAAACTTGAACAGGACTTGAACTGTTTGCTCACAAGACTAGTGGCTGTCCTGTTCTGGACTGAGCAGAAGCCCATGGGGATCAATACGAGGCAGCAAGAGGCAGGGCGGCAGCACCCAGGAGAGCTCCTAGTGAGCGACTTGCCCTGACAAAGTCTGAGGCCAGACTGAAGCCTTTTATGCTACAGTCCCAGACTCCGCCCTTTCCTAAGAATGGAGGCCTTAAAGGGACAGGCCTCTGACTTGTAGCCTAGCACTCCTCCGTCTCTCCAAGAGCTCATGCCTGGCACGCTGCCGGCATTGGCGCATTGGCTCCCTGGAATGTGGGGCTCTTGTAGACGAGGGCGCTGGGGCTAGGCTCTGGGGGCTTTGGAGGTTTGGGCTCAGGGGGCTCTGGCAGGCCTGCAGTGGTGCTCAACCCTGGTGTTTCCTCTGCTGGCACCACTGGATCTTCAGCTTCGGAGTCCACGTCACTGCTGGACTCCCGGGTCATGACAACGCCTGATGGAGTATGCTCGTCATGTTGATTTCAAGGTGTGAAACAGCCCAGCGACGTGAATCAGATCAACTGATGCCAAAGAAGAGAAGGGAATGAATGAGGCATTTCTGGGTCTTTAAATCATCATGCCTCTAGAGGGCAGTGATCCTACGCAGAAACAGCTTAGCCACAGTGACAACCGCGGCCGACTGCGTGAAAGAAATCTCTGGGCAAACTGAGTCAGACAACTGGGCTCACCCAGAGGAGTTCATGCACTCAGACACAAACCACGCCGGATTTGTCATCACTTGATTGCTCAGAACACATCCCCTCGCAGGGGAGTTGTGCAAAGTGACAACTCCGGGGAAAAGCATGGTGTTCCTTAACGGTATTTGCTTTGCAGTGCCTCATTCACACATGCATGACATTCAGAGTAGGCGGGGGTGGGGAGTGGGGGGCGGGAAACCCCAGATTAGTTTGACAAGATTCAGGAACTGTGGAACCTAAGAACATGAGATTTTAGCATCTGCGGCGCCTCCAGCTAAAGAGAGCAGGCAGCAGGCGATGGGAGGGTCCATCAAGTCACAGCAGACAGAGCTGGGTTAGATAGGCAAAGGGTCTGGTATCAGGAAGTTTCCTACGTTACTATGGCCAGGGAAACCTGGGGGTCAGCAACAGACCCCGTGCTGGGGGGTGGGCCTCAGCAGGTATTAGACAATGTTAGCCCCTGACACCAGCTCAGGGGAGCAGATGTCACAAAAATAAAACGCTGAAGGCAGGCCTTAATGATGCTCAGACAGCCACGAACTGCAGCACGGAACATTTCAAGTTCCCAGGGCTTCCTTCCCCTGAAGACTCTGCAGACCGGGGTACCTGCTGACTGCTCAAGCTCGCAGCTCAGTCAGGATGCATTAGAAATTACAAAGAGAACCCGTCAAAGCTGGCTTCATGACCTCCGGCGGCTGGCAACGGCCTCGTTCTCACAGCACTGGTAAAGCTGCGTTTGGGCTGCTGATACCTCTTCAGACTGCACTTGGAGGGTCATGCAACGGAATGCATGGAGGCAGAAATAGACTCCCATCCCTTCCCGCAGAAAGCTAGCATGTCAGTGTTCTATCTGTGGGAAATTTATTTCGTTTGATGTGTTGGAGCTTTCCCTTACGTGGGGGGAGTCATCCCCACATTCAGGTTGAAGTGGTGCACCCCAAACACAGCCTTCCCACCCAATGGGCTAGCTCCAGGTTTGAGGGGGGCCCTTGGCAGAGCACCCACTGATGCCTCCCTACACACTGGCCGGCAGCAGCAGGTTCACTGGGCACCAGCTGCAAGCAGCCTTCTAACTAGCGCAGTGCAGCTGGGGGCTGCATCTTAATTTCCCACAATGCTTAGGGTGTAATGTCGCTCAGGGGCATTGTGGGATCTGAAAATGGCGGTTCCCCCAGAACTAGCCATTGACCCTGATCAGAGCACTGGGGGGGGAATCTTAAAGGGGAGAAACAACAGAGGCATTAGCAGAGGGCCCAGCCAGGGCGCTGCAACCCTGACATCTACCAAGGGCACTGTGTGTGCTGATGCCAGGCTTGATCATAATGACCCTTCCAAGATCTGTAGTGGCCACAGATGGTTGCAAACTCCCTATCTTAACAAGCCATAAGGTTTTTAAAAATTTATGTATTTATGTATTTATTTCTATACCGCCCAATAGCTGAAGCTCTCTGGACGGTTCACAAAAATTAAAACCACAAAGTGCAACATAAAACTATATAAAATACGAAAGCTTAAAACTACAGTATAAAAGTACAACCAGAAGAAAACCTGACAGCAATGCAGAGATTTAAAAATACAGATTGAAAACAGCAGAGCTAAAAGACTAGAGTGCTAAAATGCTGGGAGAATAAGAAGGTGCCGAAAGGAGGACAACGTAGGCACCAGGCAAATCTCTCTAGGGAGCTCATTCCACAGCCAGGGGGCCACAGCAGAAAAGGCCCTCCTCCTGGTAGCTACCCGCCTCACTTCCTTTCGCAGGGGCTCCTGGAGAAGGATCCCTGAAGATGATCTTACGGCTGGGGCTGGTACATATGGGTGGAGGCGTTCCTTCAGGTAAACTGGCCCCAAGCTGTTTAGGGCTTTAAATGTTGATACCAGCACTTTGAATCAGGCCTGGACATGCACAATTTTGATTGCAGGATTAGAGAAACAAGACCGACCCATCCCCGAAAAAAACCAATGCACCCACCCTTTGTGAGCTTCTTTGTAGACTCGAAAGGCCTCCAGAACCTGTTGCAGCAGCGTATTAACTAAAATTCGGCTAACGGCAAGAGCTCGTATGCGTCCAAGCTCAGGTGCTGAGCTTAAAAACAAGGGTGTGGATGCCTGTATGTTTCTCTCCACCATGCAAACTTCCAAGACATTGAAGAGTTACACAACCCAAAGAAAGGCACATGGAATGTAGGCTGGTCACCAAGGGAGCAGCAAAGGAGTGTTCAGAAGCCGTAATCCAGTGTGACATTCCCTGGCTGAGCACTGAAGCAAAGCATGGATGCACATAAGCCTGATCCAACCCCGCCCCCCCCCCGCCCTTTCACTCCTTGACTACAGAAGCAACAAAAGCAAGAAATAAGAGCGGGCAGAACTGGGTGCGAAGACCCCCATGAGGGACACCACAACATACAGAATTGCACCTAGAAATGCGAAGACAGGCAAGCGATCCAGTTGGAAGGAGGACACAGTATTACACAAGCTGTCCCATGAGCTTTAGGAAATTCAGGGCCATTTTTGATGGCCTGTTTGCTTTGAGGAAAGAAAGCTGGAGAATTACAGTGTCTTCATAGCGATCTCCTTATTCAAAGCTTCAGCAGGCATTGCAGGTGTGGAGAAACAGGCATGCTGTGGGAGTGGGGCCAGCCATTCTCGAAAACTGACCCGGCCTCCCACAATCCCCCTTAGAGCTTCACGTGCATCAAGGGTTGGCATTCAGGGGCATCAGGGGTGGGCACCTGCCAAGGCCCAAGGCCCAGACACCACAGTGACCCAATTTGCACAATCAAAACAAGCCACTGTGGCATCAGTAATCCCTGGTGCATGCCACTTCCCAAATTACCCGCCCAGGTGTGTCATCAGAACCCAGGTGGCATGGCTTGTTTGAGGGGGAAACAACCCTCAAATAACCCTACAAGAGCCAATGGGTTATAGTGGACTGTTTGATCGTGCAAACTGGTCCCTTGGCTACGAAGGTGAGTTGTGAACCAAACCCCTGACCAGCCCAGCCCAGCCCAGCCCCATTCAATCTCACAGCCACAGACTCACTGACGCAGTTCGCACAACACAGCAGCCCACCGTGGCTTAATTTAGCCACGGGGGCTGTTGCGTTGTGCTGGGCTCCCTGTTTACCTGGCACCCTCAGGGTGTCAGGGTGGACACTAAGCCCATAGAATCCCAGAGTAGTTCCGATTCTGAGGAAGAGCAGCTGCTCCTGGGAGAGGAGCGCGCTCATCCTTCCCAGGGCCAAGAGCTGGCAGGGATTCCTCCCACCGGCATTCCTAGCATAGATAGCGGTCCCGGGAGTGAGAGAGCATGGGAAGAAGACTTGCTAGATGCCGACGCAGGGAGCGGCACCAAATGGAGGGTGCGGAAAAGAAACGTAGTGCCCGGTTGGCACGCAAACAACGGTTGCGCCCAGAGGATCCAAGGGAAAAGGGGAGGGACTCTCCCTAGCCCATAAGTTCAGGGTCTGTCAGTGATTCTCCTTCAAACAGGGACCAACTGTTCCAACCTAGGGCATAGGTACTCTGCTGCTCATATCTAGTTGCTGACAGTAGAGTTGTTAAGTTGTAAAAAAGGAATAAAGCTTTTCTTTGAAAAGAATCCCTTTGTCTCTGTCTGGACATGGCTACTGGATTAGACTGAGAGAGGCCTCCAAGGAGCCCTTGACACAGGGGCTCCTGAGTCCTGCTTGCTGTGTCATATGCACCTAAAACCAGCTATGGGTTATTTGAGGGCTGTCTACCCCCTCAAGCAAATCACAACGCCAGGGTCACGCAACACAGCAAGCTACAAGCCTGCTCCAGCTGGCTGCATATTCAAAATGGCGGCAGGCGCACTCCACTAAACCCCTCGGGGAAATTAATCCACGGTGGCTTTGTGTTAGGTGTGAACAGTCCTGCTGCGTGGCCTTCGACCAAACCACCTTCCGTCTACAATACGTCCATTGCAACGGCAGGTATTCTTACAAAAATACACCCTGCAGCCTTTAATAATAATAGTAAAGAAACAACGAGCTTCATTTGTGCTGCATGCCATTTCTATTGTAAAAAAAAAAAAGCAATAGGCCTCTCTGATAATTAAAGGGTAGATTGTCAGAAGGTCGAAATGGAGCAAAGCGTAACCAAAAGAGAAGAAGAACAGTGATGGGTATGAAAGATCACTTTTCATTTCTGCTCCAGGAGTCACAGACTAAGAAAGCAACATATTCTGAGATCAGATTAAACACGTTCTTCTCACAGACCGATCCTGATTGAGTGGCAGGAGGCAGCGATTCATCCCCCTTTCCTTTCATTCATAAATGTGGGCCAGAAATGTCTTCTTATTGATAGCTTAGAGGCAAAGGCAGAGCAAAGAGTGACATTAAAGGCAGGGAGGATTTTAGACAGGATTCAGGCCAATTCACTGCCAGAACATCTCCTGATGCCTCGCTCCTGCTGAATGGTCCTACCTGGTCCCGTCGTCTGACCTCTCTGAATAGGTTCCGGGGAGATTACACACAGCTGACGCAATCTGCATTTTTAAAATGCAGGAAATGCTGATCAAATTTGCCAGTGACACAAAATTGGGTGGGATAGCTAATACTTCGGAAGACACAAACAAAATTCAAAGTCATCTTGATAGACTGGAGCACTGGGCAGAACATAACAGAATGAAATTTAATAGGGATAAATGCCAAGCTTGGCACCTAGGAAAAAGGAACCAAATGCAAAATTACAAGATGGGGGATAAGTGGCTCAACAACACTACAAGCAAGAAGGATCTTGGAATTGTGGTAGATCACAAGCTGAATATGAGCCAACCATGTGCAAAAAAGGCAAATGCTATTTAGGGCTGCATTCATATAAGCATAGCTTCCAAATCCTGGGAAGTACTAGTTCCCCTCTACTCAGCACTGGTTAGGCCTCATCTGGAGTACTGTGTCCACTTCTGAGCACCACACTTGAAGAAGGATGCAGACAAACTGGAGAGGGTTCAGAGGAGGGCAGCGAAGATGATCAGGGGACTGGAAACAAAGCCCTATGAAGAGAGACTGAAAGAATTGGGCATGTTTAGCCTTGAGAAGAGAAGACTGAGGGGAGGCAGGATAGCGCTCTTCAAGTACCTGAAAGGTTGTCACAGAGAGGAAGGCCAGCATCTCTTCTCGATCATCCCAGAGCGCAAGACATGGAATGATGGGCTCAGGTTACAGGAAGCCAGATCCCGGCTGAACATCAGGAAAAACTTCCTGACTGTTAGAGCAATACGACAATGGAACCCATTCCCTAGGGAGGCGATGAGCTCTCCCACGCTGGAGGCATTCAAGATGAGGCTGGACAGCCACCTGTCAGGGATGCTCTGACTTAGATTCCTGCATTGAGCAGGGGGTTGGACTCGATGGTCTTGTAGGCCCCGTCCAACCCTACTATTCTACGATTCTATGAAAAACTGCACAGCTTAAATGGCAAAGGTGGGCTTAGAGTCATGTCAACTTTGGCGCTTAGCTTGGGGCCAAGTTCAGGACTGTAAGCACAGGGGGAAGCCCCTCCCTCCAGGACATTCCAGGGCTAGATCTACACTCACGCTTTTTATCGGTATTGAAGTGCACTGATTAGGGATGCCTCAGGAGTCCAAGAAGGGGGTGGAGTCCAACGGATGCCCCCCAGCTCGGCCTCTCGGACCCTGTGTGCCAAGCCGCCACCGCTTACCTGGTCCATGAGTACCTGGCAGCCGCCCGTCCTCTTAGCAAGCCATCATTTTGCATAAAAATGGCGGCTTGGGGTTTTACAGCTTCCATTTACATAACATTATATATCTGGAAAACCCTAAGCTGACCTTTTTAACCAAAATGGTGGCTCACTAAGAGGACGGGAGGCCCCACAGCCCTTGCCAGGCGCTCCAGCAGCTCACACAGTAAGCAGGGGTGGGTGGCAGCCACGGCTGGGTGAGCACTCTGTGAAACCAGATGTAGGCGAGTCCATCTATCCATTATATATTCCCTATTCCACTTTTCTAGTGTTATTCCCTGCTTTTTATTCTGTATTATCCAAAATGCCACAACAGATGTCGTTGTGTGTGCTACGAGGTATAAATGTGCAAGAGGAATATAGCGTCACCATGATGGGACAGTATCGATATGACACGAGGTGTAGATCTATCCCAGGGCTCTTCCATAGACTTTCTAGGAAATCCTATGCAGAGCCAAGTGCATCAAAAGCACTCTGAAATCAGCTCTGCATAGGATTCGGCTTTTCCTCATGGATATACGAACAGTGAGCAGAGGGTGTTCGCGATGGCTCGGTGAGAAGCAAATCTGCTCCTACCTTCTGACCAATGGGCAGTATCCAACAGCATCATTCCACAAACTCAAACAGTGCTAGCGGAGTTCCAGAAAATCTTGCAGTTGCGCAAGTCATTGTGCATTTATATTTGCATTTGCACAACTGTTTGTGCAAGTATAATGTGCAGCCAGCAATGATTGCACAAGCATAATGCACAACTGCTTGCACAGCAGGTTGTGCAACCATGCTTATGCAAACCTAACTTTGGCTGGATTCTCCTCTTGCGCATAGTTCAGAACCTAGTTAGTGGAATGACACAGTTGGATACTGCCCAATGAATACAAAGGTGATGGAATAAATGAGATGCACTAGGCAATTGGATTTTATGTCATCAATATTCAATGCAGGTAAATGTACTAGGGTAAGCTGTTCTGGCTGTGTTGCATTGATCTGTTCAAACCCCCAGAGCATCCTTCAGCTCCCTTGCTACAAAATTTCTGGCTACAGGCCCGGATGGGATGATTTGAGATTTACTAGAACGCCTGCAGTCCACTTACGTGCTTTAAACCTACAAAGTGAGAGTGCATGTTCAGGCTGTCTTCACAATTCAGGCATCTGTAATCGAAGTCAACTGACTGAGTCGGTGGTCATGCTTAATCACGTAACGGTGCTGGAGCAGAACAAGACTCCACTCAGCTCAGCATTCTTTGCAATAACGGCAGAAATCAGCAGGTTCTAGGTTCTACCTTCCTCAACCTTGCACCCTCCAGATATGTTGATCCACAACTCCCAGCATCCCTCAAGTCAACCAACATGGCTGGCTGGGAGATGCCGGGATATTTGGGCAAACAATACTAGGTGGTCCACTGGAAAATTAGCCAGTGGCCTACCAGTGGATGCAGACTACTGCCTACTTTCTGGTCTACATCCACTGGGCTATCAACCCTCTTGATAGATGTCATCCCTTCCTGTTAGGTGGAGGCCATAGCTCAGTGGCAGAGCACCGGCTTGACATCTAGAAGGTCCCACGTTCAATCCTCAGCATTTCCAGCTAGGGCTGGGAAAGACTCCCTGTCTGAAACCCTGGAGAGTCACTGCCAAGTCAGCATAGACAATGCTGAGTAGTTGGACCAGGGAGCTGGCTCGGTATAAAGCAGCGTCGTACGTTCCTGTCCAGATGAGCCATGGCAGATGGTAAGTGGAGTGGGATAAAGCAGTTTCCTATGTTCATTAGGAGCAACTATGGGGCAATGGTGGCTGTGTGTGTATACAATCATAGAATCATAGAATAGTAGGGTTGGAAGGGGCCTACAAGACCATCGAGTCCAACCCCCTGCTCAATGCAGGAGTCCAAGCCAGAGCATCCCTGACAGGTGATATTGAGACAGAGCTCTGTCTTGAGACGCTGGAGAGATACTGCCAGTCAGTGCAGTCAATGCTGAGCTAGATGGACCCGTAGTCTGACTCAGTGGGGCTGTTCACACGACATGCTAACCCACACTTAGTGGTTGGGTGTGGGTTGTTTTGAACTGTGGGTTGTTTGTTGAACTGTGGGTTAGCATGTTGTCTGAACCCAGGAATTTTCCATGGGGTGGTTCATTTTGAATCGTGGGTTGTTTGTTGAACCATGGGTTAGCATGTTGCCTGAACGCAGCCAGGGTGGCTTGTTAACCACGCGGTGTGGCTCATCTCGAGGATCCATGGTTTGTTGTTGGGGTGGTTTGGAGTGGTTAATGAGCAACACTGCATGGTTAACAAGCTGCCCTGGCTGTGTTCAGACAACACAATAACCCACCCTGCGGAAAATGTGCTGTGTTCAGACCCAGGGTTCCAAAAACAACCCACAGTTCAAAACAACCCAGACTCAACCACTGAGTGTGGGTTAATGTGTTGTGTGAACAGCCCACAAGGCAGCTTCCTACAGTAATGCAAAACAAAACAATCCCTCATTCCTTCCCCACCTATTATGTTTAGTACTTTCCCAATGAACTGATGCCAGCGCCATTAATTCCCACTGATGGTGGGATCTTTGAATGAAGTTCACTTCACTGACCAGTCTCTGATGAAGATGGCAGCGGCAGCTGTCGCCGCAGGACCACCGTCGGGAAAGTGATATTAATGGTTTCGCACAGGGGAAATAAAACCGGTTCTCCTTGCATCATTTCCCCTCGCCCACCTGATGGAGCGTTCACAAAAACAATGGGCAGCCTGGGCTGACGATAAATATTTATCACGATTAAGGGGGAAGCCAACGAAGGCCCGCTAATGCTCCAAGCTCAAATTGTTCCCGCAGAGGAAAAAGCAAGAGCAGTGATCAGTCAGGATTAACGGTGATTACACACCCAGCTTCACCGCTGCAAAGTGCTTTCCAAACAACAGTAAAAAGCTATGTGCTCCCCCCCCCAAAAAAGCAGAACTCCCTGAGGGTCGATTTGGAGATGGTTCTTGGATGCCTCTGTCCACCAGTTGCTGGGGAACATGGGCAGGAGGGTGCTGTCACATTCGTGTCCTGATTGTGGGTTTCCTGCCAGCAGCTGGTTGGCCGCTGTGTGAACAGAACGCTAGGCTAAATGGCGTACTAGTCTGATCCAGCAGGGCCCTTCTTATGCTCTGATCAATGTTCTTATTTTGGTGCAAGCCGACCTTGCTGCATTGAGTCTCCAGGAATGTAGGAAGCTGCCTTATACCGAGTCAGATCATTGGCCCATCTAGCCCAGTACTGTCGATACTGACCGGCAGCGGCTCTCCGGGGTTTCAGGCAGGATTCTTTCCTCGCCCTCCCTGGAGAACCCGGGGCCTTCTGCATGTCAAGCATGTGCTCTACCACGCTGAGCTACGGCCGCTCCCAGAGACCCCCCTATGGCTCTCTAGGGCTGCAGAGAGCAGATAGGGCAACTCTTTGTGAAGTGCACGTTCAGGCAGCACCCCTAAGCCTGCCTAGGAGTAGAGTTATGTGACCAGTGATCCACCTCGAACCTTTAAATCCCCCAGCGCATCAGGAGAAGAGGCAGCTGTGCCTTCTCTGGCAGATCGCTCCAGTTTGCTCTAAGCCTTTGCCTAGCCCAGGGAAAGGGGACCTCTGGCCCAGAAGCCAAATCCTGCCCTCCAGAGTTCCCCAGATGGCCATGTCCCCTTTCCCCAACCACCGAGAGTTTGGTGGCTTTTGTGCTTTCTTTCTTTCTTTCTTTCTTTCTTTCTTTCTTTCTTTCTTTCTTTCTTTCTTTCTTTTTGCCTAATCTAAACATTTGAAATGCTTCTCCTAAGGCTTAATTGCAAGCAGGAAGAGCTTTCTGCTAAAATATGCTGACAACTTTGGGTTTTTGGCTCCACCCTTTTGCCTTTGGCCTTGTCCACCTCTGGAATGTGGCCCCCAAGAGCTTCTCTGAAACTGAATCCGGCCCCCAGGCAGAAATAGGTTCCTCACTCCCTGGCCTGTCACATTCAGCTGTTCAAAGCACCTTGCACCCATTGTTGAGATCAGCAACTGGCTGTCCCTTTCTCCCCGGTCCCGTTTGCCCATGGCTCACCTGAGATGTGTCACACCTGAAGGCCTGCTTGTTACATCAGTGGGTGGGGGGCGGACAATAGAACTGGAGAGGAACAGGCCAGAGAAACTGCGGCTTCCTTGTCTCCTGAGATATTGGGGCACTTACAAGGACAACGTCGGTCTCCAGCTTGCAACCTAGCAACCCTAGTTCTGAGGGCACAGCTCCAGTTTGACCATGTTGTTGTTGTTCAGTCGTTCAGTCGTGTCCGACTCTTTGTGACCCCATGGACCATAGCACGCCAGGCCTTCCTGTCCTGCGCTCTCTCCCGGAGTGTGCTCAAGTCCATATTCTTTGCATCGGTGATGCTAACTAGCCATCTCATCCTCTGCCATCCCATTCTCCTTTTGCCTTCCATCTTTCCCAGCATCAGGGTCTTTTCCAGAGAGTTTTCTCTTCGCATTAGGTGGCCAAAATATTTGAGCTTCAGCTTCAGTATCTGTCCTTCCAATGAGCAGTCAGGGTTGATTTCCTTTAGGATGGACTGATTTGACCTCCTTGCAGTCCAGGGGACTCATAAGAGTCTTCTCCAGCACCACAGTTCGAATGCATCGATTCTTCGGCGCTCAGCCTTCCTTATACTCCACCTCTCACAGCTGACCACGTTAGGCCCTCACATTTACAGCCGCTGATCCATCACGTAGGTAGAATACTTTGAACAATCTAGCATGCAGGGCCGGCCCTACCATGAGGCATAGTGAGGCAGTCATCTCAGGCAGCAAATTTTGAGTGTCATAAAAGGGCAGCAAATTGTTATTTATTTACCTTGTTGCTATTGTAGTTCTACTTCCATGGAAGGTGGAGAAGTGCTGATGGGATTTTCTGCCATGTGCACCACAATAATTCTGCTAACTTTGCACCTTGACTTGGGGGGTGGGCATTATTTGCCGCTCTGCCTCAGACAGCACATTGACTTGGGTTGGCCCTGCTAGCATGTAATGTTGATGTCTGGTATTATTGACTTCTTTCCCAGACGGGAGATATCTTGGATGAAACCATCTGTTTGGGGGCAGGGGGAGGAGGAAATGAGTGTCTCTTTTTGCTGAACCAATTTGCCCTGGTATTACTGGGAAAGTGAGAGATGCTCCTTGATTCTGTGCAGCCTCCTAACACATCCTTTCCCTCCCCATGACAGATGCTGTTCTCCAATGGCAAACGCTAAATCAGGACCAGTTTCCACAGTAGCAGAGATACCTTCTTGGAAATTATTAGTGAGAAAACCAAAGAGCAAAAGGAGCTCTGAAGCAAGCAAGCTGTCCGCATGTATATAAAAAGGGAAAGGAACACTACCCAGGAATAGAAATACCAGAGCATGACACAATCAAGAGACCTACCCCAAATAGATGGTTTTCCAGACTTCAGCTGCTCTTTAAAGGCAATGGGGAATCATGTGGGTGTTTTGTGTTTACAAACAAAAGCATGCTGGCGCACTAAAAATACAGCCTAATTTATCCAAGCATGACTCAGTCGCTGATAGAACCACTCACGCTAATGGGAAGAGCTGCCTCTGCTTAGGGCAGGTTGTGGCAACGCAGCCAAGTTTACCTTGGTAATCGCGGAGTGGTGTGGAAAAATTGCCCAGAGTGCCTTGCTTGTGAGACAACTAAAGGGCTCAGCAGAGCGATCCCTTTTTCTCCCTGTAACCAACTCAAGAGCGGATTCTAGTGTTTAGAACAAACACATGATATGGCACAGTCCTCTCTGGAGCGTACCTCTCATTCCACTTAGTTTCATCATAGGGACTGCTGAGACAGCGAGGCCCCCTCTGTCAGCCTGGCTGGGACCACCAGACATTTGGCTCCTCCAATCCTGGTTAGAGATTGAAGAAAACAGCACATATCCAAAATTTAGGAGACGTTTGCTTTGTACCTTGCCTTGAGGGCTTTTAAAGATAAAAGGCAGGGTAAAAAGACACTTGCGAAGAGAAAACTCTCTGGAAAAGACCCTGATGCTGGGAAAGATTGAAGACCAAAGGAGAAGGGGACGGCAGAGGATGAGATGGCTAGATAGGATCACCGATGCAATGAATATGGACTTGAGCACGCTCCAGGAGAGAGCGGAGGACAGGAAGGCCTGGCATGCCATGGTCCGTGGGGTCACGAAGGGTTGGACACGACTTAACAACTGAACAACAACAACAACAACAACAAAAAGATGCTTGCTAATTAATTAATTAAAATCAGAATGCAGGTGGGGGGGATTAACTATGCATTTTTCATGCTTTAGTCAATGGGGGAAAGTGCGCATTTTAAAAAGTGCGCACAACAAGCAGTGCACACTTTTCAAAATGCTCCTGGTCTGGACTTGGACCCAATTATGTAATGACTGAATTGGGTCCAAGTCCACACCAATTTTCAAACTTTTTATTAGCACTATTGTTGTTTTTAGTAGACCTTAGTACAACTGCTTGGAAGCAGGACTATTCTATCTCCTTAGCTGGGAGATCAACTACCTGTCACCTAGCTGGTGGCCAGTCCATCCAGTTACCTGAACTGTTTCCATCCCACTGGTTGTGGTAAAACCTGTAACTTTAGGAACTTGTGCCTGAGGGAAAAACCACCATAACAGTAAGGTATCTATTGCAACTTCATATCCTAGCTTTCTCCCTGACATACCAGTTTTCAATGTTCAGGGAATGTATAGACATACATACATATGAGCATTCAGTGGTTTGACTTTCTAGCTGTCACCTGAAGTGGTACAACCTAGACACATTTACTACAACCATGAGAATGAGGCCTTAATTATGATTTTTTTTTTCAGGTTGCCTTTTGGGACAAACCAGATGGATCAGAACAGTTCCCCCAAAATGTTACCTTCTTGAGATCGTGCTTATTGCTGGCTTTCCCAGAGGGAGGCAGGGTGGTAACTGTAAAATTATTTGGGTCTTCACAATCACGGATTTTGGATTCCTTGATCAGAGAGTCCAGCTTCTTCTTTGCAATGTTCTCCACTCGCTTCCGATTGGAGGTGGCCTAGAAGAAGAAAACTAGGGAGTTAAGGACAAGCAGGAGAGGCAGAATTTGGGGTTTCTCTAGCCAGAGCCCAACATCAACTAAAAAAATGAAACGAAGAAGGAAACGAAGCAAATAAATGAGAGCAAAGTTCTAAGTTTGCTCTGAACAGACTATTACACTACCTCATGCTGGCACATTTGTCATGGGACGAATCTGCACGACAAACATATATGGGTTTTATATATGGGTATATATGGGTTTTATACCAGTTTAACTGTCATGGCCTCCCGCCGCCCCCAAGAATCCCGAGAAATGTAATTTGGCTGAAAGCGCTGAGCACTTTCTCTGCTTGAGATCTCCAGCCCTCTTCACAGAACTACCCTTCCCAGTGAATGACTGTTAACCCAGCTTAGGTGCAGTGTAGATATGACTCATGGCTTGTTCATTACGCAACAAAGTAGCATTCTGTTCTCTCCACTGGAATGATATGATTTCTTCCCAATACCAAGGCTGGTATTTTGAAGAGTCCTGAATTTGGACACATTCCTTTGGAAAGATGTCGCAATGTTACTATCAGTAGTCATGAACGAGCGAAATCGTGAAAAGGAAGGGAAAAAACACACACGGAAAAAAACTTCGTAAAACTGGAAAAGAACCACCACCACAACAGAGGGGGGAAGCAGAGAGCCTACTGTGAGCAACAACACGTTTGAGGAGCCATGCTATGTTACCAAACCACCGCTGCACTTCCTGGAAATAGCTGACACAGAGGGTGAATCGTAACACACCAGTCACGCAGTTATTTTAACTTCGAAATCATTTGCAAGATAGCCCAAAATTATCCATTAATGCTAGGCAGGCCCAGACATTTTGTAATGAGGATAAAGTGATGGGTGTGTGTGTGTGTGCTGGGTGTGATGCAAAACAGAAATATGCTGAATAAAAATACAGTCATTCACAGTGCAGTCCTGTGCATATTTACTAGGGATTCCACTGCGTTTGATGGGGCTTACTCACTGCTACATTTGTTGAGGACTGTAGGCTGTATTTCTGAAATTAGGTGCACGGAAAATTACCAGATCAGCACACCAACTGCCCGTCGATAGCCTCAGGATCTTTTCGCTTACTGGCTAGCATCCCGGAAGGCAGTAGCAGCCTCAGTTTTGCAGCTGCATTGTGGGGGAAATAATACAGGCCTCCACCCTTTGAAGAGTCATCCTTGTTATCTATATGGTGTAGATAGTCCTTCCTAAGTGGTCAGAGTACTTCACTTACATGATCTTTGTTTTCACAGGAAAGTGGGATATCCATTAATAGCGAACTCAATTCTGCAAGTGTCAGCCCTCACGTAGCCAAAATGGCATCATCTGCACATGAGGAGGCTTGAAGGAGCCCAAATATTCGCAGAAATACAAAACAATATTTAGAAAAAAATACTGGTGGTGGGAGAGAATCCCAAACAGCCGAATGAGGACTAAGTATGCTCACTGGGCATAGAATATTGAATGACTATTGGGGGGGGGGGTGTTGGAAAATGTGTGTGTGTGTGTAATGGAGCATTCTAGAAAGGACATGGCTGATTGGCTGGCAGGAGCATACCACACTGCAACATTTCGTCACAGCTCCCACTTGTATATGCTAATAGCAAATTCAGGTGCTGGAGTTGTGGTTGTGGTGGCTAGCCCAAACAGGGCTACTTAGGAGCAAACAAGGGAGATATTGGCACATTTGGAGGAACCCCAAGTTTTGCAGAAGTACAAAAGCATTTGAAGAGGGAGGGGATTAAGGGGGCAAAACAGCTCCCCAAACTGCCCAATGAGGGCTGAGTAAACTCAGTGGTCACAGAATGGGGTGGGGGTGGCAGGTGGGGGGGTGGGGGGAGAATAGGAAACCAAGGGGAATGGAAAGGGCATGGATGGCTAGAACACTGAACAGGAGCGCTCCAAACTGTAACATTTGGTTATTACAGAAATAATATCTTGCTTTTCTGTTAAAACAATGAAAAAGCCATGCATGGAAAGTGATTTGAACACTCAGAAACCATACTGTCTAAATGCTAAGCATTACGGACATGACTGAACGACTGATCAATAACAAACAAATATTCTGGCCTGTTCTGCGGCCTCTGTGTAGATAAAACCACATTAAATATGACATCGTTATATGTTATATAGCATATAGCACACCGCATATGTATTTGCCTTTTCTTTCCAACTTGCACCTTCAAAAGAATGCAATCAGTGCTTTCTTAATTGGCCTCAGAAGATGGCGATTAATGCTATCAGAAAACAAGCTGTCATTTTCTGTGCTTTCAAAGTGTCATTCAAGAGCAGGGCTAGTTAAACACATCTGGGAACCCAGGTGCTATTTGCAGAAAGTTAAACACAGAGACAAAACAAATTACAAGCTAATGAAGACAAAGATGAAATGCAAATCTAGGCCTACATCGACTTTTTTTTAAAATCTAAAGTAGGCAGGCTTTCTTTGGAAGGAATGAAAATCCTTCTGCACTCAGCTTTCAGTCTCCAATTCTCCTCCGAGCCTTTTTGGAAAGAGGAAAATAAATTTCATCTCATCTCACTGCTAAAGCTTGGTATTTGAAACTTAACCTGGGAAGATTCACAGCAGGGAAACGGTGATGGTTTCAGCTGGATTAATAATTTCTGTAGCATTTGTGCGAGCTGTTGGGGAAACATAATACTTATCTAGTACGACTGCATATATTTTGAAATTACTCTGTTGTTCATCTATTTTTCATATATATATATACATGTGTGTGTGTGTTTGTGTGTGTATGTGTGTGTGTGTGTGTGTGTGTGTATATATATATATATATATATACGTGTGTGTGTGTGTATGCATAATCCGGACAAAACTCACTTTCTAGCCTTATTGCACCTAGAACGTGAACCTATTGCTGAGACCTAGCCTAGCAAGCAATGTGAGATCGAGTCCTTGCCCTATTCCAGCCTCCAAGCAGAGCAAAGGAGCTCTCCAGCTGAGCAGGAGAAGGGCTGTCCAGCAGGTAGGTAGATTAGGAGCTGGACTACGGTGGATGTTGCATCAGCAGCTTCTAGGCAGTAAATGGGGGTTTAAAATGGTTTAAATCATAAAACTGGGGAACTGGCAGCCCTCTGAGAGTCAATGTGGTATAGTGATTAGAGTGTTTGGGACTCTAGAGACCCAGGTTCTAGTCCCTACTCGGCTATGAAGCCCACCAGGTGACTTTGGGCCAGTCGCTGACTCTCAGCCTCACCTACCTCACAGGGTTATTGGGAGGATACACTGGGGCCATGTAAGCCTCCTTGGGTTCTTTGCAAGAGGGGAAAAAGCAGGATATAAATATAATAAATAAATAAAATGTGGTTAGACTGCAATGCCCATCGGCCTCAGCCAGCATGGCCAATGGTCAGGGATGATGGGAGTTGTGGTCCAACAACATCTGGAGGGCTACAGCTTCCCCATCCCTTGTGTGAATACACTGCATGGGCGGCTGCACCCTTCCTAGTGTGTGACTGAAGCCCTGATCCTGACCATGCTTGTGGTCAGGCTTCCTCCTTGCGTGTAGGACTCCGACACACGCTGCCTCGTTCTGCCACATGTGTGCTGTGTCATCAGGACCAAGCTTTGGTTCAGGCAGAATGCACACTTGAAAGTAGCCGTCAAGTGCACGTGTTTTCTGCTGGACTGCCTGTTGGCCCTAAGATCTAATTTGCCTCCCTGATAAATGAACCTCCAAATCCTAGAACTATTGACCCTAACCCCAAAGCTGTTTACCCATAAAAATATATGTTTGGGGGCTTCCCTAAAATTTGAGTGCAATTTCAGTTTGGAGTTTTGCCGAGCATGTTAGATGATTGGTGTCTGGTCTCCAGTTTCTAAAATGTCATGTTTCAAATGAATAGCATCACAGCACCAACACCCCCACCCCACCCCCCAACCTCCCTGCACTGTTTCAACACAGCCATGGTTTGGTAACACAGCAGTTTGATTTAAAGCCAAGCGGGCTAAACTCTATGACGGACAATCTGCTTCTACCATACCTTCCACTTCAAAAAGATGTGATGGTCAGGCAAGAGAGGGAGACAAAAAGCCATCAGGAGCGTCAAACATCACAAAGGTATCAGGACTGACTGCTGAATGGACAAGGTTTTCCCTCAAATAGGATTTTAAAGGCCCCCTCCTCCCTAAGGGGTTTTTCTTCAAAGGAAATTTAGAGGTCAAGCAAAATCAAGTGGTAAAGTTTTTCCTGGACTGTACCATTTCAGGTGTGGGTGCAGGTAGCATCTTTGAAGGTACTCCCACAACAACAAACAAAAAGCCCTTCTGAATATGAGCTGAATATAAGCCAACCATGTGATGTGGCTGCAAAAAGGGCAAATGCTATTTTGGGCTGCATTAACAGAGGTATAGCTTCCAATCATGTAAAGTACTCATTCCCCTCTACTCAGCACTGGTTAGTCCTCATCTGGAGTACTGTGTCCAGTTCTGGGTACCACACTTGAAGAAGGATGCAGACAAACTGGAGAGGGTTCAGAGGAGGGCAACAAAGATGATCAGGGGACTGGAAAGCCCTGTGAGGAGAGACTGAAAGAACTGGGCATGTTTAGCCTTGAGAATAGAAGACTGAGGGGAGATACAATAGCACTCTTCAAGTACTGGAATGGTTGTCACAGAGAGAAAGGCCAGGATCTCTTCTCGATCATCCCAGAGCACAGGATACGGAATCATGGGCTCAGGTTACAGGAAGCCAGATTCTGACTGAACATTAGGAAAAACTTCCTGACTGTTAGAGCAATACGACAATGGAACCAATTCCCTAGGGAGGCGGTGGGCTCTCCCACACTGGAGGCCTTCAAGACGAAGCTGGACAGCCACCTGTCAGGGATGCTCTGACTTGGATTCCTGCATTGAGCAGGGGGTTGGACTCGATGGTCTTAAAGGCCCCTTCCAACCCTACTATTCTGTGGTTCTCCCAGCACATGCCAAGGAGACATCAAGACCAGTTCCTTCCTCATGACATGCTCGATTTTTTCATTTTATTGCATGTGCAGGGTGGTTTTGCTTTTTAATCAGGCGAACATTTCAACATGGAGCCCTCCACCCGCGACCTTGAATGGCCCAGTCCAGGTTCACTTTTTAAAGAGTTTGCTTTTCTTCCTGATCCTGCTGAATGTATAAAATCACAACCACCAACAACCACCAAGACCAAAATGACTGTACGCATAACTGTGAGAGCAAAGAAATGAAGTCTGGAAGAAAAGTGAAAGGAGTACCAGATGCTCATTGTCTTCATCCAAGGTAATCGTCTTATTCTAAAAAGTATTAAACACTTTGACTGTATCATTTATAGGGCTGAGTTCGGGCGTACTGGTGATAATAAATGGAACTGGAACAAAATCTAATGATGAAATGTTGCTCTATATAGTTAAAACATAGACATAAAAACAGTAAGAATACACTGTTATTGTGCTGAAAAAGAAATATACATCAAACCAATGAGAGGGAATACGATGTTGTTGCGTTATAAAAACCTAACCATACCCAAAATAACCAATACCAAATAAACCACATGCCTTTCAATGTACAGTCTTCCTTGGCGGTCTAGTGCTAAGTATGTGGTCTAGTGAATAAGAGGTATGCCCCAAAGTAAACACACACACACACACACACACACACACACAGAAACACATTGCATACCAGCACCGTAACAGTATATTCTTTCTTATAGTTTTATGTATATGTTATAAATGTATAGATAAACATTTCACTATTCGATTTTTTTCCAGGTACTTTTACTATCACTAGTACTAACCCAGTTGTTTCATTGCTGTATTTCTAAAGGGTTGGGAGGAAACCTCCTGTTTGGGTTAGGTCGTTTATAGGTCTGAGCCATAACAGCCTCTCAACAATTTTGCCACCTCGTTTGTAGGGTGCGAAGTTGGAGCGGCATTCTGGGAAATCTCCAAGAGTTATGCAAAAGTTTGCCCCGGCGCTTCTGAATTTCCTAGCAGCCACCCCCATGTGATTCCACCTTCAAGTGAAGGCAAGAACAATTGTGCTGACTCGGATTGGCTTCAAGTGTTCTGATGATGTCATCAAACAGCATGATGTCATCAAACAGGGAGCTATGCTTCCAACCCTCACTTTAGAGGAAAATTGCGGGGGTTAGGGAATGATGGCTGCCAGCCAGCGAGACATCCAGGAACACTGTTGCTTCTGCCCCAAGCACACTAAACATCTATGTGCAAAAGCTTACATAAGCACGCATGCAGTTCAGGCTATATCTTTATCATGAGGCTGTGGTTTAATATATTAGCCAGTATTTGTATATTATGTATATTAGATTGAGAACCAGATTAATTTTGCACGTTGTTCATTTTGATGTAATGGATCACTTTTTACTTTTCTAAACAGTAAACATTTACTTTAAAAAATTAATATGATTTAACATTCTTAGCTTTCATTTGTTTTAGGTTTCTAGACCTCACGGCTGCCGGGAAAGGTTTTCGAACTATCCTGGGGCATTGGAGATAGAGAGAGATGTTATCTCTTTTTTTCTGTTTGGTATGTATGTGTACTTGGCTGTGAGGTATCCTGGATTCTACTTTGAAATGCCCGATTTTTACTGTGAAGAAAGGAGAGGTATGTTAATCAGCCATAACTAAAGCATTTGAACGGGTTCAATTATGCATCGCTTCTGTGGCTGTTCCAAAATGTGAGGATTGCTGTTGTTATGAACATCTTCTATGCCAGTAACCTAGGGCTATTGTAGAGACTTTTTTTCATAACTTCCACTAGGAAAAAGTCCAATTGGAGTGAGAGAAATTAATGGAATGACAATTATCACAGCTAGAAGAAGATGTGGATTCAATCGAGGCTGGTGGCTCTGATATCAGTGGGGCCAGTGAATCCGCTCTGGATTTCAGTCAGAACCAGTCAGAACTCTAAAGCAGCACCTTGGATAGCTCCTTTAGAGCTCTGACTGGTTCTGACTAAAACCTGGAGCAGATTCTCCCTACCTCCAGCAGCGTGACCACTGGCATTGATTAGGGCTGTCCTAGGCTTCATTGCTAAGCCACTCTACAGTGTGTCAGAAGGTTGTTGTGCTTTTGCGTATGTAGAGGTTCTGCTTGTGCCCCCAAAAAGTCTGCAAGGGAACCTTTGACATAGGTCTCTTTTCAGGAGGCTCCAAATTTTCCACAAAAATCCCTCAAGAATGTAAGAAGAACCCTGTTGGATCAGACCAAAAGCCTATCTAATCCAGCATTCTATTTCCCACAGGAGGCAATCAGATGCTTCTGGGAAGGCCACGAGCAGGACATGCTATTCTTCCCTGGCAACTCTGGTGCCAGTAATCCTGGAGGTAGCATTTAGACAGCATGGCTATTGGCTACTGGCCATTGATAGCCTTCTCTATTAAGGTGTCTAATCCCCTTTTAAAGCGACCTAAGCTAGTGGCTGTCACCACATTTTGTTTCAGTCAATTCCATAGGTTCACTATTCACTGTGTGAAGAAGTGTACTTCTTTCTGTGGCTATCTGCTGACCTCTGCTGTGGTTGCCATGGCAACAGCACCATTTCCCCCCTTCGCTTCTCCAAATGGTCCTAACCAATCAGGGTTGCCATGTAGCCAATCAGGGTGAGTGCCGCATTGCTTCTTGCCTTCATTCTGAATGGATGAAAACACCAAAAATCACCAGGTTTTTTTGTGTGTGTTTTTTGCCGCTAACAAAGTCTTTGGCAAAAAAGGGCTCCCTCATTATTAGGCTCAGCCTTAATATAAATAGAGGGTGTTCATTATGAGCACTCTCAACTCAGTATTGCATCAACTTTTGTATTCAGTGTTCCATTCAACATTTCAATGCTTACATCTCCATTCATCAGTTTACAGTCATCATCAATCTCATCAGCACTGTCCTCATCAGACACTTCTCCTTCCTCTGCATCCTCACTAATGTTGGCTGGAAGCTTCTTCCCCTAGAAAGCAAAAGCATCATTAAGCTGATGGAACAGCACAACCTAGGAAAAGAATCAATACAAAGTGCTGTATTGACGATATCTTAGACTAGCAAGCATTAAAAGATAAATATCATAGATCGATACACACACACAGAGAGAGAGAGAGAGAGAGAGAGATTTCTCCCATTTTTATTCTATACAAGATTGGTCCCTCCTCCCATTTTTACCCTCATGACAACTCTGTGAAGTAGGTTGAACTGAAACTTTCCTAGTGACCTCCACCATGACCGCTCTTTGATGTGCTTTCGCCAGGCTTTGAAAACTTGGCTGTTCAGGCAGACATTTGGGGTGGGTTAGGGTTTTTTAGAGCCATGTTGTTTTGTTGATTATGTTGTATTTTGTGTTATTTGTATTGTACGCCACCTAGAGTGGCCAGGTAGCCAGCCAGAGGGGGGGGGCAATCAATCAATCAATCAATCAAATAAATAAATAAATAGATCCAACTTCACTCAGTGGGCTTCCTGTTTGCGTAGGGATTTCAACCTGGGTCTCCCTAATCCAAAGGCAAACATCTATGGGGAAAAAAATCTATGGCTGCTCCATTTCAGAGCCAAAAATAACCTCTTCTCATGAGATTTGTGTCACCTTGGAGAGCCAAAACTTTGCCCAGGGCTCAGATTGTTCTCATCCCAGCTGTCCTCTGAACATAGGAGTCCAAATCAGACAGGTTGATATATATTTATTGATTGATAATCTTCATCACAAAATCCCCCAAAACGTTAGCTAGAACAGTTGCAGCTTCATCTACTAAGATGTTGGGTTATCAGCAATGAGAGAAGGATCTCCGGTACTTATCAAAGCTCCATCTAAACGAATTACTTTAAATGCGGAAGATTCTGGAAGAAAGTTGGCATTGATCTCCAGCACTTCAAAATTCAATCATCTAGAAATGGCCAACAGCAGCAGCAGACTGGATAAAATGTTTTGAGGAAAATGAAATGAAGTTTGCAGGGCTCTGTGTGGTACACACAGTAAGTGTATAGTGCAAAGCTGGCATGGGGCAGGGGTGGCTAGAGTTCAGTTTGAGGGAAAAATATTTTCAGTCATAAGTTTGGAAGGAAACCAGTGAAAAGTTAAACAACAACAACACTGTACAGTTACTGAACTTACCAGAAATATGTAGATATTGTATATATCTACATACATACATACATACATATGTTTGTGTGTAGATACATACAAATGCTGCAGTTCCAATTTCTCAAAGCATTCATAGAATCATAGAATAGTAGGGTTGGACGGGGCCTACAAGACCATCGAGTCCAACCCCCTGCTCAAGGCAGGAATCCAAGTCAGAGTAGGGATGTACAAGAGGCACTTACCTTTCATGGGTTATGCTTATGGTTGGGGGGGAGGCGTTCCGTCCCTCCCCCCAGAATCCTCTCCAGGGGGGGAGGCGCTCCGTTCCTCCCCCCCCCCCCCGGAATCCTGGCCGGCCGGCTGTGCTCCGCAGAGATTCTGCAGAGCCGCCGGCCGGCTCCGCCAGCAGCCGGACATCCGGCCGCTGGCTAGCAGGGATGCAAATGGCAGCGGCCATAGCCGCCGCCATTTGCGTCCCTGCAGTCAGCCGTGATAGGCTACGTAAATGTTTACGTAGCCTATCACGGCTGACTTAAAAAAAAATAAATGTGCATACGCAAATGGCAGCGGCCGTGGCCGCCGCCATTTGTGTTCCTTATTTTGGCATGTCTTAGTCTACGTAAACATTTACGTAGACTAAGATGGCGAAAATAAGGGGAACGCAAATAGCGTAGACACTATTTATAGCGTAGACACTAATAGCAAGTAGCGTAGACACTAGTAAATGTTTACGTAGACTAAGACGTGCCAAAATAAGGAACACAAATGGTGGCGGCCATGGCCGCCGCCATTTGCGTACGCGCGTTTTTGTTTTGTTTTTTAAAAAGTCAGCCGTGATAGACTACGTAAACATTTACGTAGCCTATCACATTTTTTTTTAAACCTAGCCGTGATAGGCCTATCACATTTTTTTTTTTAATTGGAAATGGCGGCAGCAGCCAGTCGGAAGACCAGCCGCCGCCGCTGCCAAACCGCCGCCGAACCGCCGCAGCCGCCGCCACCACCGCCGCCGCCGTCACCAGGAAGATCCGCCCAAGGTAAGTCTCATCCTGGGGGTGGCGGGGGGGTGGCAGGCGGTTCCGCCACCAATACACCCGAGATCCGTGTAGGGGTGCACGAAAGCCACTGACCTGGTCTCGCAGCTTGCTTCGCGGTGGGGGGGAGGCACTTCGCTGCTCCCCCTGAAGTTCAGGCCGGGGAGGAGGCTTCCCTCCTCGCCCGGCTGAAATTTAGGCCGGGGGGGAGGCTTCCCGCCTTGCCCGGACGAATTTCAGGCCGGGGAGGAGGCGCCTCGCCTCGCCCGGCCGCGAAAAAAAAAAAAAAACGCCCCCGTGATAGGCTACGTGATGATTAACATAGCCTATCATGGCTAGATCTGCAAAGTCAGCCGTGATAGGCTACGTTAATCATCACGTAGCCTATCACGGGTGACTTAAAAAAAAAAAAGCATGTACGCAAATGGCGGCCCCCATAGGGAGCCGCCATTCGCGTTCCTTATTTGGTCACTGTAGTCTACGTAAATCTTTACGTAGACTACGGCGAAAATAAGGGCAACGCAAATAGCGTTGCCCTTATTTTCGCCGTAGTCTATGTAATCTTTACATAGACTACAGCGACCAAATAAGGAACGCGAATGGCGGCTCCCTATGGGGGCCGCCATTAGCTGTACGTGCTTTTTTTTTTTTTTTAAGTCACCCGTGATAGGCTACGTGATGATTTACGTAGCCTATCACGGCTGACTTTGCAAATCTAGCCATGATAGGCTACGTTAATCGTCACGTAGCCTATCACGGGGGCGTGGGGGTTTTTTACTTTTATTGGAATGGTGGCGGTGGCAGCCGGTCAAAAGACCGGCTGCCGCCTCTGCCCCTGTCGAAGACCTGCCGAACCGCCGCCAGGACCCGCCACCGGGAGGGACATTCAGGAAAGGTAAGTCCCATCCAGGGGGGTGGGCGGGGTGCGGAGGGGGTGCGGAGAATTTCTCCCCGAAACAACTTCGGGGGGCCAAATACGTTGGCACTTGCCCCCCCCAAGTTTCGGGGAGAAATTCTCCCCCATCCCTAGATCCGTGGCGGAATTTTCGTACATCCCTAAGTCAGAGCATCCCTGGCAGGTGGCTGTCCAGCCTCATCTTGAATGCCTCCAGTGTGGGAGAGCCCACCACCTCCCCAGGTAATCGGTTCCATTGTCATATTGCTCTAACACTCAGGAAGGTTTTCCTGATGTTCAGCCGGAATCTGGCTTCCTGTCACTTGAGCCCATTATTCTGTGTCCTGCACTCTGGGATGATCAAGAATAGATGCTGGCCTTCCTCTCTGTGACAACCTTTCCAGTACTTGAAGAGCGCTATCCTATCTCCCCTCAGTCTTCTCATCTCAAGGCTAAACATGCCCAGCTCTTTCAGTCTCTCTTCATAGGGCTTTGTTTCCACTCCCCTGACCATCTTCGCTGCCCTTTTCTGAACCCTCTCCAGTTTGTCTGCATTCCACATACTTAAGCTAAACACATGCATACATTATACTCCGAGGTCTTTCCAACAACCCTGTAAGGAAAGCCTATCATCAAGAGCAGCTTCCAGTTTGAAAGGTCCCTCAGCCAGGAGACCACCAGTGGGCCCCTCTGGCTTACTTTGCAGCGTTGCCAGGCAGCTAGGTTTAGGAGCTGCCATTTTGCTTTTAAGAACGTAAGAAAAGCCATGCTGGATCAGACCAAGGGTCCATCCAATCCAGCACCCTGCCTACATAGTGGCCAACCAGTTGTCAACCTGGAACCCACAAACAGGACATAATGCCAAAGAGCATTTTACACAACGCCCAAGAGCAATTCTCCATTGGGGCAGGATAGGAAATTGAAATGGCAATTCCCAGATCCAGATGTTTTTAAAAGGCATCACTGGTGAACAGACAGCAACAGGAAGGAGGGGGAGCACCAAGTCCAGAGGTCTCCAGGGTTGAGGACCACAGCAGGTGCCCAACACTGCACAGGCCCCTGTTGCTGGCCTTGCATATGTTGGAAAACCTTCTATGGAAGGAGCCTCCCTAACTTTCATGGATAATTGATTCAATTGGTTGAATGACTGTTAGAAAGTTCTGGCTGAAATTTAACCTTGGCTATGAAAGAGTCAGGTTTGTATGGGGGGGGGGGTTGGTTCATAAAAAAAAAAAACACCCATTAAATGTTCCATTTTTACAGTGAAAAAGATAACGACTTTCACAGCCAGCCACAGTTAAGGTTATACATACATATATCAAAACACAAAATTCTCTCCCACTAGTGTGACAGTTTATCGATGTGCTCAGAATGTCAGAGGGCTCATTACCACTTGCATATCTCTCATGCCAACAACCTTCAATCTCACGAGCATGCCTGCGCATACACATGCTGTCACAAGCAAGGCTCATCCACATCATGCTTCTTCCAAGGACTGGACGCAGGTTTTGTGGAACATTTAATTCTCCCGGTCCACATGACTGAGGGACCATCTACATTTCTCAGTTACACCAGTTTGAAATGAGTTTAACCCTTATGGTTTCCACCAATGAGCCTTAAGGATAGTTGCCCCATGAAAGAGCCAACAAGTCTTGGTGAGTGTCAGGAGGATATAAGGTGAGTCATGCTGGATCAGACCAACTTTTCCAGCATCCTGTTTCTCACAGTGATTAACCAATGGAAAACCTATAAGCAGAGCATAAAGGTACACACACACATGGCAGTGTTTGCTCCAGAGTAAGTGGTATGCAGAATTACACTGACTTTGAATATGGAGGTGCTTCTAGTTGGGTATTACAGAGCAGAATCTAATAGGATGCTTATGCCCCCACCCATTCCCTTCTGTCCCGCCAATTCCCTTCCGCAAGAGGTGGGCCCCGCTGATTCCATTGCGCAACTGGGACCCACCACTTACACAAGGGAGATTTAGTGCTTCCTAGAGGAAGCCCCTGAATGAGCAGAAACACTTCTGGAAGGAGGCAAGTCGGCGAAGTGGGCTGACCTGCCTCCTTCCAGAAATGAGCGTCTCTACTCATTTTGAGTTGCCCTGGAAGCGCTAAATTGCCACTGCACAAGCGGTGGGGGCTGCTTGTGCAATGGAATTGGTGGGGCAGAAGAGAATTGGTGCGGGTGGAAATGCCCCACTGAATTCTACCCACAGCTAGGAATTTCTCTGATGCCCTTTTAAAAAAGCCCTGGAAGCCAGTGGCTATCACTAAGAAGAACATAAGATCATAAGAACATAAGACTTGCCCTGCTGGATCAGACCAAGGGTCCATCTAGTCCAGCATTCTGTTCACACAGTGGCCAACCAGCTGTCAACCAGGAAATCACAAGCAGGACACAAGTGCAACAGCACTCTCCCCCCCATGTTCCCAGCAACTGGTGTATATAGGCATTCTGCCTCTGATACTGGACTAGTAGCCATTGAGGGCCTTCTCCTCCAGGAATTTATCTAAGCCCCTTTTAAAGCCACCCACTACATTTTGCAGCAGCCAATTCCATCCATACATTATGTGCAATGTTAAGGACTTTCTTGAGCTGCCACATCTTGAACCTTGAGAGAAAGTCAGGTAGGGAACCAGGGAATTGCAGAAAAAACAACCAGAACACCTGCTGTTCCAATAATATTCTTGTTTCTATGTGAGTCCAGAGGGCGTACGCACTTAGGTAGGCCAGAGCTAGAAACTCTGTTCTCAGAGTGAGGAACTGAGTGGGCAGATGTAGTTGGAGCAATCTTGGATCAAGCTACAACAGAGCCCAGAACATGGCTAAGTCAGAGGGGTCTCAATGCAGGAGATCCTGAGCTGCTGACGCATCCCCAACAGATAGCTGTCCAGCTTCTACTTATAGAATAGTAGTCATAGAATAGTAGGGTTGGAAGGGGCCTACAAGGCCATCTTGAAAACTTGAAAACTTCCTGTGAGGGAGAGCTCACCCCTATGCATCATTGGTTCCATTACTGAAGAAGGCTTTTCTAATATTCAGCTCACATCTACTCTACCATCAAATACACCCATTAGATCTAGTCCTGTCCTCTGGCGCAGTAGGGAACATGTCTTTGCCCTCGTCTCTGTGATGGCCCATTAAGGATTTGAAGATGTCCCCCCTCCGCTGTCTTCTCTTCTCCAGGCTCAGTCACACAACACACACACACACACACACTCAACTTCAATAGGTACTCATAGGTCAAAGCAAGGTGGGACTTTTTCTAGACATCTGTGCAATAAGAACTGTTTCCTGAACCCATCTTGGATATGTCTACGTCCATAGACTTAAAGTGGTTTAATAGCCATTCCCTCCAGGGGAACACTGGGAACTGCAGTTCTATAAAGGGGGTGGGGGAATCTATGAACATTTTGGGCTGCTTAGTTTAGGAAAAGGTGGGTAAGAGGGGACATGATAGAGGTTTACAAAACTATATATGGGATGAAGGAAAATAACTTTTTCTTCATTCTCACATAATATTTGAGGGAGAATAATCCAGTGACATTTATTGTCAGTAGATGCAGGACAGACACAAGAACGTACTTCCTCACATAGAGCTTCGAGAATCCACTGCCAGATGGGCTAGGGATGGTCATTAGCTTAGATGGCTTAAAAGGGAGGTTTTTCAAATTCATGGGGGAGGGGAGATCTATCAGGGGCTACTAGACATGGTAGCCATATAGAACCATCAGCCTCGGAGGCCGTGTACCTCTGAGCATACCAGTTGCTGGGAAGCTAGAGCAAGGAGAGGCCTGTTGTCTTCAAACCATGCTTTGCAGAGTTCCTAGTGGCTTCTGGTGGGCCACTCTGGGAAAAATGGCGTTGGATTAGCTGGATCTCATCCAGCAGGGCTCTAGCATAGCCCTCAGCACCTTCACCAAAGTGATGTTCACCAGATTCTTAGTGGAGGAGATGGGGGAGTCGTGACAGTGAAAAACTGGCATGAAACTGATAATGATACATAATTAGAGTAGACGTGTGTTCCGTGTGGTGTGCGTTCCTTCACCCTTTGTTTTGCAGGAAGAGGCTGCTGCTTTCTTTCCACCTCTGGACTAGCCTCCCACAGAAGACGATGTCACGGCTCATGTCAGTCTCTGGTGGCCTTTCCCCAACACACCCGTGCGGCATGATGCATTGTGACGCGGCACTTTATTTAGACCCCTTTGTTTTGCATCTGTTGTTTGCTTAAGGACATCTTCGGCATTTACACTGACCTTCCTGAAGGATTAGCCCAGAATAAGTAAACACAGTGGAAAGCTTTTCTTGTTAGACCTTTCTTCCCCCCGCTACAACCCCTGCCCCCAATGTCTTCAAATGACATTGAAAGTCTTTTTTCTTTTTTGCAGACTTGTACCCAGACTCCATTATTTGGACTACAGTCTATAAAAAGTTTGTGATTTTTTTTTTTTTTTAAACAGCATATGCATTAGAAGCAAGAAGGTGCCATGGCCTCATTTTACAACTGGCAAATATAAACTTTCAAGAGACTTCACAGACCCATCCTTACACCTATGCGCTGTTGGTGCATGTGGGGGGGGGGGACAAAAAACATGTTTATGAAGTGGAGGTGGGGAGAGAAAGGAGACAGAATCTGAAGGATCACAGGCGGTTAGCTTTGTGAGTGGAATAATGATGGGAAAATACAGCAGCTTACTATGTACCTTGTGTAGAACTAACTAAGGATGTGCTTTCCACCCAGCAGAAAGTTGAGACTTTTTACATTTTCCAGCTGAACACTTGAAAAGGCCCCCCTCCCCCCCCCACTGACTGCTTCCTTTTCCTCCTACCCCTGCCCTAAGGTCTCTAAACCTTTCATTTTTCCCCCTAAGAAAAACATTATCCCCAAGAAAATCTTGACCGCCCCCCAAAGTTCCCTGCTTCCAAAAACCTTTGCAAAAGACTCTGTGCAGCAGGGCCAGTGGGCGCTCCCGCAAAAATGGTCAGGGCAAGAGGGTGTGGCAAACCATATTCCCACCACTGTCAGGTACCAAGCCCTCGGAGCACACCTCTTCCCCACGGTACGTTTTTGGCCACCTTTGGCTGGCCTGCCCACTATGACCATTTCCACAGCACCCCCAACTCAGCTTGCAAACCGGGCTGCAGGTTTCTTCCCAAAATCTGGGAACATTTTCATTGTGATTATTTTTGGATTGCGTAAATAGCAATTTGCGCACATTGCGTCTGCAATATGCGCAATTTGCACACATTTCGCTTGCAATGTGCACAATTTGTGTAAATCACACCCAGAATTTGCACAAATTACACCTGGAATTTGTGCAAATTACAGCTGAAATTTGGACAAATAATACAAGTGACTGCAAATTGTGCAAATTACTCTTTACACTAATTTAAAAACCCTCCGAAAATCCACTAACTGGACCAACTCAATGTAGATTGAGTCAGACCAGCTCGTGGGAAAGTGAGCTGAAGTCCGGGGGGCCAAGCTCCACCCCCCTGGCCGGATTCCTCCAACATCCCTACTTTAGATTTCTGCAAAGCACTCTGCACAGGGTTGTCCTTGAAGGTGGCACAGGGGATGCTGGTATGCAAAATGCAGCAGCTAGATTGTTGTTGGAACAGCATGTAGGAACAATATAACACCTCTATTAAAGGAAGCACGTTGTTGGCTGCCAATACCCTTCTGCTCTGAATTCAAGGTGTAGGTCTGAGGTAGGGATGGCTGAACTCATCCCTGTCTGCACCATCCTCTGCGAGCTGCCAGGTGGTACACGCACGCCCAATCCCTCAGCGAATTGCTATTTTGCATAAAAATAAAAATGCTCCATTTACGCCTGTCATCTTGCATAAATGGCCCCTGTAAGGCTGCCATTTGCGTAAATGGGGATTTACGGAAAAGCCCGAGCCGCCATTTTTACGCAGAATGGCAGCCTGGAGGACCAGCAGGGACTGCCGCACTTGCCCAGCTCAGCACATGCCAAGTCAGGCAAGCACGGAGTTCCGCAGACTGGAGTCCAGGAAGCCAAGTGGGGGGAAGTCCGCTGGACTCTACCCCCTTCCTGGACTCCTGCCACATCCCTAGATAAAGGTAATGGGGACCAACTGGTTGACACAGAGGAATGGAATGGGAGGGGAAGCCAAGACGCCAGTGTCTCCTGAGGCTAATCTCACAAGCTTCACAGTACGTGGCATTAAAGTCTGATTAACGTTAGGAGGATTCTGGAGAGACAGTGGAGTTCAGACACAGTCAACCACAGATTTATGTACACAAAAAATAAATACATGTGGCTGGTGGATGTTGGCCACAGCAAAGACCAGGAGGAGCAGCCAAAGCACGCTCTGTAACTCTTACGATCAGGAGCAGTCATGGGTGGAAGATGCTCCCGATCTCGTCTGATCTTGGAAGCTAAGCAGGGTCAGCCCTGGTTAGTCCTTGGATGGGAGACCGCCTGGGAATCAGGCTTCCTGCATTGAGCAGGGGGTTGGACTTGATGGTCTTGTAGGCCCCTTTCCACCCTAGGATTCTTTGACCTTGAGCAAAGGACTGTATGTGCCCGATCTCGTCTGATCTCGGAAGCTAAGCAAGGTCAGCCCTGGTTAGTCCTTGGATGGGAGACCGCCTGGGAATCAGGCTTCCTGCATGGAGCAGGGGGTTGGACTCAATGGTCTTGTAGGCCCCTTCCCACCCTATGAATCTATGACCTTGAGCAAAGGGCTGGATGTGCCCGACCTCGTCTGATCTTGGAAGTTAAGCAGGGTCAGCCCTGGTTAGTCCTTAGAAGGGAGACCGCCTGGGAATCAGGCTTCCTGCATGGAGCAGGGGGTTGGACTTGATGGTCTTGTAGGCCCCTTTCCACCCTATGATTCTTTGACCTTGAGCAAAGGACTGTATGTGCCCGATCTCGTCTGATCTCGGAAGCTAAGCAAGGTCAGCCCTGGTTAGTCCTTGGATGGGAGACCGCCTGGGAATCAGGCTTCCTGCATTGCGCAGGGCGTTGGACTCGATGGTCTTGTAGGCCCCTTCCCGCCCTATGATTCTATGATTCCATGACCTTATACCAAGGCATGTGCATCAGAAGAAAAAAAAAGCCTGAATGGTGAAAAGCCATTTTTGCGTACCTTGACTAATATTTTCCCTTTCAGACTCTCTGGGGAAGGCAGTTTTGTGAGGTCTTCGTTGCTCACTGAAGACAGGTCCAGCTTGTCCCCCAGGATTTCAGTCAGATACTGGGCCATCTTTTTCTGCTGGGTAACACTGCAGTGGTTCTCAATTGACAAAATGACAGGATATCTGTGGGGAAAGGCAGAGGCAGGGGGACCCAAACAAGCAAGAAACGTTAGGTCACACACATATATTACTGGCTGATATATAGACACCGTCATATTCTTGGATCCAGCTGCAAAGTGCAGACCGTGAGAGAGTTTGTACCAACCCAGTTTCCAGCAAGCGCGAAGGCTTAGCCGGTGAGGACTCTAATACTTCCTACTTTTCTTTTATATATAAGTCTTTTTCCAGCTTCTGCCCCTTAATCTTACTGGGCTTTTGATGACAGACTTTCTCCTGCCCTCCTGGAAAGCCCCGCACGATCAAGAGACTGCAGAGGGGCAGCAACGTGTCTCTGAGTGCAAAATAGAGGGACACATTGCCACTACCCAAAGCAGGGTCCTAACAGGTTGAGCAATGAGTCTTCAGTTCTCTGTGCCCATCAGAAAAACAGCCCAGTTTTCTGTGTGTCGTGCAGCCTGAATTCCATCTCCCTTAATACCCATCTTTCCTTCATTGAGTTAAAGATTTGCCACTCCTGGATAATGTATCACAAAAACATGGTATACAATGGCTTTCCTGTACTCCCAGTACCCCCTTGTTATCTCTAAACCTGTGCACAGCAGCAAGCCAAGCTGCACGTAGCTTGCTGGCAGCCTCTGAGCTGGTCCTTAATATCACTTAATTATCACTTTTATAATAGTGGCCGGCCTTGTGGCTTGTTCTGTTCTCTCCCCGCTACACGCATTTTGCCTGAATGTAAAAAGCTCCTGCGAAATTCAGAGTATTCAGAGGTGATAAACACCGAGATAAACTGTCTCATAAATAGGACTGTGGTTGGGGAAAGTGCAGAAAATACTGCCCAATTTATTCCCTGTGCAGGCATCTAGGCTGCTTACAATCAGCCATCGGACTACTCCAATGGGAAACAGCCAGGAGCATCTGCATGCACTGAGCAACTTAGGTGATTTTTTTCTCACCACTTTCCTTGTACTGTGTGCCTGAGAAGGTGGCTCGCTTGAATCGTAGGCATAAATTGGTATTTGTGCTGTTGTCCTAGAGTTTGTCCCCTACCATCAGGACGGTCACCCCCTTCCCCTGCCATTTCACTATCCCATTCGCATGTGGCAAAATGGAGGGTGACATTTTGGGGGAAGCAGGGGCAAATATCCAGGGGTTGGAGGCAACTGTATCCCTGGCAGGGGCCAAATTTCTCATGGAGGCTAGCAGCTGACATTTTAGTTTCCCAGAATGCCACAGGTATAGCGCTATTCTGTGGCATTCTGGGTAGAAAATGGCAGCTGGCAGCAAGGTTTGCTTCCCCCCCCAAAAAAACCCCCCTTTGCCCTGATACAAAACTACAACTGGGGAATTATGGGAAAAGAAAATGGCGGCCACTGGCCTCTACCTCCTTTGGGTGGCTCTGCTACCATTGCTGCTAAATAAAGAGGCAGCAGAAAAACAAAAAGAAAAGGAAAACCACTGCAACCACCCTGAATTTTCCATGTAATCTCACCCCCACACACACGAATCTGAGGATGACTTCTCAAATTTTTGAGTTCTGTACCAAGAAAACCTGAACTTTGCCATCCTGTGTAAGTTCTGCAAGCTAAGAAAATCATGCCAGCAGGGTTTCTTTTGTATTGCTGATTCTGGTTTTGCCCGTCATAGACAGAAGGACAAGGGAACTGAAAAACCACTACTGGAAACCACCTTCCATTTTTGCTATATGTAGAAGTGGGGCAGTGGAGGCTGCAAAAAGGCCTGGGGGGGATGGGGGGAGATGCATGTAACCCTGCGTAATAGTCTTGGGAATACCAAACTGGAAGAGTTCACGCCCCCGTCTCTCCCGATTTCCAAAATTGACCCCCATCAGGACAAGGCACAAATAATAAAATAAAGGAATTAACCGTCATAATTTTTCACTGGGATAACATCCCCCCTCCCTATCTACATTCAGTTCTTAAAATGGAGGGTCCACACGAATACATACTCGCTCTTGATGAAGGCATATTTGTTGATGGTCTCAATCACATCTTTAAAAAGGATCTTGGAGGTCAGTGTGTAACCGTGATGGACTATCGGCTCACCTTCGGGCCCATCCCAACAGTCAACTGAGAAGGGAAAGAACCAGAAATTTACATTTAGGGTTCAGATCCACAGACTGCTTCCCTCCCCAATCAGCAGGTATTTTGTTTTCTTTGGGGAAAAGCATGTGATGGAAGACTTCCTGTCTCTGCCACTAGGGAAACAGAGCCACTTTCAGCTTGGGGGCTTGGGTTGATCTGGGATCCTGATAATGTCAGGGCCCAGTCAAAATAGATTCTTTTATTTGAATTACAAGGTGAAATGAAGCCACTTGTGCAAAAGGATGACAGTTTCTTGACAGAAAATAGATGCAGAATAAATATGCAAAGAAAGCTCACACCTCTCATCAGCCGATGAAGTTGTCAGATCTGAGTGTCTATCTGGGTCCCCAAGATGGACAAGAAGGCATTCCTAGAGGGAGGCACAAGTTTCTCCAGGCTGGTAGCATGCTTTCCCCCATGGAGAGAGACCAAAGTACAAAGCCTGCAGGTTGGATTTTATAGGTCTCTTCTCCCTCTAAGCTCAGGAGCTGACAGGCTACCTCTGCCCATCCCGGGGGGTGGGGGGGCTCTCCTTCCTGTGGGAAGTGAAACCTATCTCGTTTTCTAGGAGCTGACTTCATCTGGTGGGGCAAAACAGCTTCACGGTGAAAGCTGTAATTTACTAGCCTGTGTGAGAAGCCCACACTCCTTATTAACTATCTGTCGGTTACGCCAAACTACACAGGTCTCTAGGTGGTGTCAGGAATGAATCTGAGCGTGTGGAGATGTCTGGCAGCTCAGAGTCAGGATTGGAACAGCTAGAACAGAGGGAGGAACTCTCCCTAGTGTAGGGATGGCGGAGAATTCCGCCACGGGCTTCAATGAGAATCCGCCCCCCCCGGAGTCCGTGGTGGAATGGACCACCCCACCCCGCCACCCGCGAAGTCCGACCTGGCCGGATCCTACCTGGCAGGCTGGCACCACCAGCTCCGGATCCGGCCAGGTCCGTCTGCTGCCCCGTGCGGATGCAAAATGGTGTCCGGCATAGCCGACGCCATTTGCGTCCTTCCCTTTTTGCCGTGATAGGCTACGTAAATCTTTACATAGCCTATCACGGCCAAGGGAGGCACACAAATTTGTGTCCATAGACCAGTCGCGGCCAGAAGTCCGGCAGCGCCAGCTCTGCGGACTTGCCGCTGAGTGGAGCTAGCCAGGGAAGATTCTGGGGGGGAGGACCGGATCGCCTCCCCCCCTGCGGACCCCCCAGCGGACCCAGGTAGGTGGGGTCCATACACCCCTACCCTAGTGAGCCCAGATACAGCAACACTTTCTTCCCAAGACCCTGACACACAGATGGCCCAGCCTGAACAGCTCCCGCATCCCTCCAAGTTTCGGGGGAAGAGGAGGAGGAGGGTGAGGGGCGTGACTTGAGGGATGCTAGGGTCCATTGCAGAATGAAGTGGGAAAAGTTACGGGCAGGGCTCAGACGCTCCAGACACTCATGGAAGCCAATGTAGGGAGCCACCCTAAGGGAGGGGCATCCCTGCCAAGCAGGTCTGGCTGTGAATTTCATGCCCAGACTACTGGCAACTTCTCTAACTTCCACTTCCTCTCCTCTATTGGTATTTGTAGATGTGTGGATTAGCTGGTTCGATGCAGTCTGAGAGTTTCCTAGAATCTGCATTTGTAAAGAAGCGAGTCGTTGACTAATAAAGTAGTGTTGGCCTGAAGCTTTGTTTCCTGGAGTGTGTTGATTGCAAAAGGAGAGGACAAAGGAACGTGACAGGTGGCTACCAACAGCATACAGGGATGCTGTGAAGTCCACCTTATTGCTCACCAACAAACTTGCTACAGGGCCAATTCCATTTCGGAGAAGCTCTCCGGAGCTGCATTCCAGTGCTGGGCGGGGCCAAAGGCAAAGGGGCATGGCCAAAGTACCAGTATATTTTAGCTTAATGCTCTTCCTGTCAGTAACTAAGCCCTAGAAGAGGGATTTCAGCCTTTTAGAATGGGGGAAAATCTGCACAAAAGCTGGGAAAGCACCCAATGATGGGTGTTTAGGGGAAGGGGGCTTGGTCATCTGGGGAATGCTGGGACCCCAGAAGGATGAGATTGCGTACCCTGGGCCTGAGCAGTTAAGAACATAAGAACATAAGAAGAGTCCTGCTGGATCAGAGCAGGGTCCATCAAGTCCAGAATTCTGTTCACACAGTGGCCAACCAGGAACCCACAAGCAGGACATGAGCACAACAGCACCCTCCCACCCATGTTCCCCAGCAACTGGTATACATAGGCATACCATCTCTGGTACTGGAGGTAGCACACAGCCATCAAAACAAGTAGCCATTGACAGCTTTCATGAATTTGTCCAATCCCCTTTGAAAACCATCTAAACTGGTGGCCATCACTACATCCTGTGATAGAGAATTCCATAGTATAACTCTGCACTGGGTGAAGGCCTTCCTTTTATCTACCCTGAATCTCCCCCCAGTCAGCTTCATGGTATGCCCCGGGTTCTAGGATTTTGAGAGAGGGAGAAAAATGTCTCCCTCCCCACATTCTCCACACCATGCCTAATTTTGTAGCCCTCTATCATGTCTCCCCTTCCCCTCCTTTTCTCCAAGCTAAACAATTCTCCCAATTCTCCAGATTCCAGGCAGGAGTCAGCAATAAAGGCAACTTCCTCTGACTCACAACCATCCCCTCTTTTAAGGTGATGGATGGAAACCAGAAGCTACGGAATGCACAGATTATTCCACAGTGCGCAGCGGCAGCGGTGTGTGTTTAAACGGGTCAATGGGACGTATGCTTCAGGAGCTTTACCTTCTACGCAACGGCATCCAGACTGCAGAACCCAAGCGTACATGTCGACTCTGGACTGAGACATCAGCTGGTCCCCCATGAGGTAGGTGTTATGAGAAGAGGTGATGAAGTAGTGGCTCAAAGGATGAGCCATGTCTTGGTTGACTTGGTAGTGTTCTGGGTTGAAAATGTCCCCAGCTGGGCTGCGCATGTAGTTGGTGAATCCTGCAGGGTTGAAGATCAGGTAGGGTGAGTGGCGATGCGATTGATCAGCCCATGTCGTGCTGCGGTTAGAGTCATGGACTAGGGCTGTGAGGCCCGGGATCATGCCACAAAACTCACTGGGTGACCTTGGTCTGGTCATTTGTTTTTGTGAATGGCTGTGAACTGTCCAGACAGCTTCGGCTATTGGGCAGTATAGAAATGAAATAAATAATAATAATAATAACCTCTCAAGCCTAACCTACCTCATAGAGTTGTTGTGAGGAGAAATTGAGGGAAAATGGGAGATTAAGCCCTGACTTGGATGCTCTCAGCCACAGCTGACTGCTTCTTCCAGAAGAGCTGACTCCATTCTGACTCTTCCCCTTATGATACTGTAGGTTTGAACAATCCATGTGTTTGGGCTAAGGTAGTAAAACATGGATGCTACTTCTGTGTAAATGAGTTGCAGGGTGCCTTCCAGCCTGCCAAGATGGAAGGCACCTGTTCATTTCAGCTTCAATCAAACACGCTGTTGTGACTAAGATGTCGTTTTCATTGCAAAATGGTGACATCTGGAGAATAACTGCTTTCCAGTCTGCAAAAATGTCCACAGTTGCAGAACAGGGTGGTTTTTATCAGAATTCCTCAAACATCCCTACAGAACAAGGAGGTTTACAATGGAATTGCTAGGCTATGTCCTATCAGGGCAGCGACCCCACCCAAGGTGGCTGCATCACAGGCCATATCAGATCATGGCCCCGGGACTGTGCTTAGACAACAGAGTGACCCTAAGGATATCAGAACCTAAGAAGAGCCCTGCTGGATCAGACCCAGGGTCCATCTAGTCCAACATTCTGTTCACACAGTGACCAACCAGATGCCCAAAGGAAACCCACAACCAGGACAGGAGTACCACAGCACCCTCCCGCCCAAGTTCCCCAGCAACTGTTGTACATAGGCAGACTTATACTTGAGGTAGCATAGAGCCGCCATTCTGTGCAAAATGGCAGCAGTAAAGAGGCCCATGGATGCAACATTACAGGCGTAAATGGTCTAAATAGACCATTTATGCCCGTAATGTTGTGTAAGTGAGCCTCTTTATGGCTGCCATTTATGTAAAATTGGCCTTTACGGAAAAGGCCAAGCCACCATTTTGCACAGCATGGTGGTTTGCTGGAGCAGCGGGGCACACAACAAGTCAGGCAAGCATGGCAGTCTGACAACTCCTGTCTGGGGGCCCGAGCTGGCGGTAACCTGTGGATCTCGAGCCTGGAACCGGACTCTGCCACCATCCCTGTTCAAGAGCCACTGTAGCTTTAAGGTTCTGTGATAAGCATCCTTTCTTCAAACAGCACAGTTCAGGGAATAAGAAGTCAGTGCTCTTCCCACAGAGCTCCCAGTGTGAGAGATCTGTTCCACACAGAGGTTGTTCCCTTGGTCCCAGGTGTGCAACAAACTAACATGCAATATCCGCCCCGCTTCCTCTCCACACACACGCACAATATCATTCCAATTGCTCACAAAGGGTAGCTGATGGAAGCTCAGCTTTCTGTTTAGAAAAATTATCCAGATCAGCAAATGCACCATAACAAAAAAACGTGTTCTTCCACGTGATCTTTGACATTTGAGAGGGCCAGGCCCATGGAGAATTGATTTCGCCATGAAGCATAATTACGCCCGGAGAGCCTGGCTGTGATATGCAAAGCTACTTGCGAGATGGAGCAAAACTACCCAAGCATCTTTTAAGCTGCCAGAACTTTTCCTGGGTTCCTCCAGCAATCTTTCAATGGATCCCACTGGGGGTGACAGATGTGGATTTCAATGAGGCAAATGCTTTCAAAAGCAGGTACACCAGCCCAAAGCTTTGCCTAATGTGATTTCTCTGCTCCCAACCCCCCCTGAAAGCCAGACTGAAGCTTTTAGAGCCTTTCATCGGACCTTTCTAATGATTTGCCATTGGCTTTTTTGTTTTCAGCTGGGTGATCTGCGTTTTCTGACTCACATCCACTTGGCTTGGTATAGAGACTTCCTAACCTTCCACAACAGTGTTTTTGCTGTTTGACTTTGTGTCTGCTCTTGGCTTGTGACAGCTTTGTCAATTTTTGTTGCTATAGATTTCCTAGCAACCTGGCTTGAAGTGTATCACCTTGGATGTCTGACGTAATATATGTGTGTGTGTGTGTGTGTGTGTGTGTAATTGATGTCTTCAGTCACATACAGTCAGGGCCAGAAATATTGGAACAAGGATAACTGTTTTGGCAGTTGGCCTCTGTATACCACCACATCGAAGTTGAAAGGAAACACACCCAAATGGGAGCAAAGTCAGGACTTTCAGTTGTAATTCAAGGGGCTTGACAAAAGTGGGGCACTAACCATTCAGGAAGGACAGCCAGTGGCATACACACACACCCATCATTGGTGGCTCATAATGGAACAAACCAACATCATTTCAAACTTAAGGGTCGCCTTTAATACCTGGATGAAAATCCTTTGCAGTCAATGACTGCCTGAAGTCTGGAACCCATCAACATGACCCAATGCTGCGTTTCCTCCCTTGAGATGCTTTGCCAGGCTTTCACTGCAGCTGCCTTCAGCTGCTGCCTGTTTGTGGGTCTTTCTGCCTTTAGTCTTGTCTTCAGTAAGTGAAAAGCATGCTCTATTGGGTGGAGATCAGGTGACTGACTTGGCCATTGAAGAACATCCCACTTCTTTGCCTTGAGAAACCCTGGGGTAGCTTTTGCTGTATGTTTTGGGTCATTATCCATCTGCAATATGAAGCAGCGTCCTATCAGTTTGGTAGCAGTCGGCTGAATCTGAGCAGAAAGTATAGCCCTATACATTTCAGAATTCATCCTGCTGCTTTTATCAGCAGTCAGGTCATCAATAAACACCAGTGAGCCAGTTCCATTGGCAGCCATACATGCCCATGCCATAACACTGCCTCCACCATGTTTGACAGATGATGTGGAATGCTTTGGATCATGAGCTGTTCCTTTCCTTCTCCATACTTTTCTCTTCCCATCATTCTGATACAAGTTAATCTCGGTCTCATCAGTCCAAAGAATCTTATTCCAGAACTGGGCAGGCTTTCTTAGGTGTTTGCTGGCAAAGGCTAATCTGGCCTGTCTGTTCTTGAGTGTTACCAGTGGTTTGCACCTTGTTGTGAAGCCTCAGTATTTACATTCATAAAGCCGTCTCTTGATTGTAGATGTTGACAATGACATGCCTCCCTCCGCAAGAGCATTCTTGACCTGGCTAGATGTTGTGAGAGGGTTCCTCTTCACCATGAGCAGAATTCTGCGGTCATCCACTTTAGTTGTCTTCCGTGGTCTTCCAGGCCTTTTGCTGTTGCTGAGCTTGCCAGTTAATTCCTTCTTTTTCAGGATGTTCCAAACTATTGTGTTGGCCACTCCCACTGTTTTTGCGATCTCTCTGATGGGTTTATTTTGTTTCCTCAGCCTAATGAGGGCCTCCTTCACTCGCATGGACACATCTTTGGACCTCATGTTGGGGGTTCCAGTGAACAGCTACCATATGCAAATGTAACACTCAGAACCACCTCCAGGCCTTTTATCTGCTTGATTGGTCATGGGGTGCCCAGGAAACAGGCCACACCTGGCCATGCAGCTGCTTGTCAGCCATTCGTTCCATTACTTATGAGCCCCCCAATGATGGGGGTGGGGTGTATGCCACTGGGCGTCCTTCCTGAATGGTTAGTGCCCCACTTTTGCCAAACCCCTTGAATTACAGCTGAAAGTCCCGACTTCGCTCCCATCTGGGTGTGTTTCCTTTCAACTTCAATGTGGTCGTGTACAGAGGCCAACTGCCAAAACAGTTATCCTTGTTCCAATATTTCTGGCCCTGACTGTACATGTCGCCCTTTACAAGAGGTTGATTTTTAATACCAACATATGGAAATTATTCAGCAGCTGAGTTTAAGTCTCCATGGTTATTACGAACAGCATGTAAGGACTTGGGATCTCTCCGCTCCCCCAAAGATTGGATAACTTTGTTATCATTAGGGGGGTGTGGGCCCCACTCTGTCTTACCCTGAAAATTAAATAGCCTTTTTGAGCTGAATGCTCAAAAAAACAGCCTGAGGACTAGAATGTTTGAAAGGCCTTACTGTGGAGAAGAAAGAGGGAGTAACAGGCAAGGTGAGAGGAGATAATGATTCAGAGGGCAGGGAGGATGTGGGTGAGGTGTAAGCCCCCATCCTTTGAGTTGGGTTTGAAGGCAATTTAGGCCATCAGGAAACCACTTTAAAGCATCCCTGACTGATGGCTGTCCAGTCTCTGCTTGAATATCTTCCAAAGACTCACTCCATTCCTAGTTATAATCATCAGGCCAGCACCAGTACGTGGTATCTTTGGGCAGCTGCCAGAGCCCCAGTGTGCTGGGGAGCCCCCCACCCCCGACACCCTCGCTTTAATATTTTTTCCCAGCCTAGTGCTCTGAAGTAGCGCTGGCCAGGTGGGCTGAAGTGACCATTAAAACTTCCCACAATGCTCCAAAGAACAGTACATCAGTACACCCTGCCCCCTCACAGCCAGCATGGAAAGAACCGCACTGGCTGCTCTCCAACGTTGGAGAAGTGACCTTGAAGAGGGGGGGAAAGGGGCCGTTCCAGTCGGCAGGGAGGGGAGGAGACCAGAGAAGCCAGGATACGAGTAATCCTAAGCCTCTTTCAGCCTCCTTCCCTCCCCCTCCCAAATGTCTTCATCTGATGGGCAGAAATGCCCGTCTAGCGAAAAATGCAGGGTGGGATGACAGGGAGGCAAAGATCACCTCTGCTGCTGCTACCGCCCTGCAGTGGATGACTGGAAGCCTCCAAGTTGGAGAGCTTCCGATCACTGAGAGTGCAATCGATAGGGAGGCATGGATCAATGTGGCCAGACCTACCTTCCTTGGGGAGGGTGACAGCCAAGCTGGGTAAGTCTTCCTGGCCATCGGCCATCCAGGAGCAGTTCTGGATCCAAGATCCATCAAGCTATGTCCCTGAGCCTTCAGTGGGAGTGCAACCCCACCCAGGCCTTATTGGGGTGGGGGGCAGTGGGACAGACTAGCCACCATGAACTTGGTTTTCCAGTAGAAAGAATCGTCGGTATATTTTCTTTGGCTGAATCCGTTAGCAGGGATCGGCTGGCGTTGAGCCTTCATTTATCTCTCCATTTTCCCCGCCTGACTTCTTATCAGAATCAACAAGGCATGATCATTTTTCAAGCCTGATTCTAACTTAATCCAGTCGCATGAAATCAATAACTTTAAAGGCTGCTGTAGCTTTGCGAAACAACAGCTTCAGAAACAGTGGACATCTGCAAGAGGTGGGGATTAGGCACTGGGGAGATGGGAACGTTGCTCACATTTCAGAACACATGTCGGAAAAGAAAAGGCCAAAGGATGCATGTTTGCAAGTGCCGTCTTGATCGTTGTTCTCCCACAACTACCAATATTCTGTGTTCATATGCAAAAGTCATTGCTTTTATTTTTAGCTTGTTTGTTAACTTAAGCTTGGGGGGGGTACATAAGCCTTGAAATTGGGTTTTGGCATGCAAATGCAAAACTGGTCTTGGCTGGAGTGCTCATTTGCAGTACAAATGCCCTTCCCCATTTTCTCTTCCACATGAACACTGATCAGATATTAATTTCAATAATGGGAGGGAGGCTCACATGGCATTTAAACTAGTGCTGGGCCAAACTTTTCAGCCCATCTTTTTTTCTGCAATTCATGCGGCAGTGAAAAGAAAACGCCTCCAATGTTTTTGGGGTGGGGGGAGAAATTAGGCCCCCAAAACCAGAAGTCATCTCAGTATCCTCCCCTCCTTGCAGGAAGGCGTTCACTGTTTTGGCATTCCAGCCAGCCATGCCCTTCTCCAAGACAGCCCATTCCGTCTTCCCCCTCCTATTTTTCCCCCAGCTGACATTCAACATGGCTACTGAGCATGCTCAGTTCTCACTGGGCCAATTATTTGGATTATTATTTGCCCCCTTTGCTTTTATTATTTTAATATTTGCTTTTGTATTTCTGTACATTTTGTGGTTCCCTCAAGCATGCTTATACCTCCACTTTGCTTCCCAGTCCAGTTTTGGCTCCATTTATGTTGGCTCTTAGATGGAATGATTTGCTATGAATTCAACAGGATTTTCCCATAGACACACACACACACACACACACACACACACACTGCTGGTCTTAATGACCATTATTCCTGAAGTCAATAACACTGACGTCGCAGCACTGACTCACACTGTCAGGGATGAGTCCAAGAGCCTTGAGATGTTTGTCAGCTCCAATTCTGAATCAGAGTTGGAGCACCTAGATCAGAGGCCAGGGGAGGGACCTTCCCTCGTGTGCCAACATGCTGGGAGAGAGTCCTCCCAAGACCTTGACCAACAGATGGCCCAGGCTGAGTCCCTGCCTTCTCCTTCCACTGTTAGAACTCAAGTTTCTGAAGAGGGGGAGGAGGAAGAGGAGCATGACTAAAGAGACACTAGGGCACGTCGCACAGCAAAGTGGGAAAAGTTAGGGGCAGGGCTCAGACACTCTGCCAGGATAGCCAGTCAACATAGGAGGGAGCCACCCTAAGGAAGGGGAATCCCTGTGAGGCAAGTCTGGCGGTGAGGTTCATGCCGAAACTGACAGCAACTTCACTACCCTCCAGTTCACCTCCTCTAATTAGGGGTTGCAGATTAGTTGTTTAGGGGCCTGAGGCCATCTGAGAGTTTCCTGGAATCTGCATTTGTAAAGAGGCGAGTTTCTAGCAAAACAAAGTTGTATCAGCTTGAAGCTTTGTCTCCTCATGGTAGAGATGTCAGAGAATTCCACCACAGATCTCGGTGAGGCCAAATGCCAGTGCATTCGGCCCCCGAAATCCATGGCGGAACGAAGCCCCCCGCCCCACCACCCTGCGAAAGGCACGCGAAACAGGACACTTACCTGGTGTCATTCGCGCTGCTTTGCGAACGGCGGCCGCGTCTGCAGCCACCATTCACTTCCCTATTTTTGCCGTGATAGGCTATGTAAATACTTACATATAGCCTATCACGGCCTCCGCAGGGACGCAATCACGGCAAAAAAAGGGAACGTAAATGGCGGCCGCCATAGCCACCCCTTTTTTTGCCGTGATAGGCTATGTAAATATTTATGTAGCCTATCACGGGGAAAGACAGGGGCGCAAATGGCATAGCGGCCGCCATTTGCGCCCCTGGTTTTTTGCCGTGATAGTCTACAGAAATATTTACATGGCAAAAAAACAGGAATGCAAATGGCAGCCGCCGTAGCCGCCGCCATTTGCGCCTGCAGGCTCCACGCGGTGCCTGCGAATGCACCCGGCCGGCGGCTCCGCGGAGTTGCTGCGGAGCGGAGCTGGCCAGGTTAGGATTTTGGCCCCCGCCACGAATCACCCCGTCGAAAAGGTAAGTGACTTTCGTACATCCCTGCCTTGTGGTGTTGACTGTGAAGGGGGAAGGACGATCCATTTCTGACACACACATGACATACCTAACACCAGTGGGGGCTGGGGGCTCCAATTTCTGTGGGGCTGTGAATCCATTCCATGTTTCAGTCAGAACCAGCCAGAACTCTAAAGGAGCTATCCAAGGTGCTGAACCCTATCCCCCAAATAGGTTCAGCACTTGGGATAGCTCCTTTAGAGTTCTGGCTGGTTCTGGCTGAAACACGGAATGGATTCACAGCCACACCAAAATTGGAGCCAGCAGCAACCACTGCCTAATGCATCATCCAGTAGACATAAGGTCTAGTTTAAGTGAATACAACAGGAGATGAGTCAAGCAAGATCAGGTTTAACAGGGTGCGTGGCACACGAGCAGTGCTAGCCAGGGCTGCCCTTGACAAATGAATCCACGCCTCATTCCATAAGGGGAGAGCATAGCTCTACTTACAGAGCACCTTGCGAACAAACTCTGCCACGTCTTTCGGAGGTGCTGAAGTAGAATGCTAAAAAAAATTTGACGACGTTAATTAGCATGTGCTTTGCCCATCAGCTCAAATATAACGAAAGGAAAAATAATCATTTCTACTGGCAGCAGGAAGCTAGAGTTCACAGCCTTGATGTGAGAGCAGCTAAGTGACAGTTTCTTAGGGTGTATTCCAAAGAAATGCTTCCCACACTCTTCCTTCCCAGCTTGGGAGCTGAACTGGAAGCAGGGAAAGTGGGTAAGCTCAAACGCAAACACACCGGAAGGTGGAGAGGGGTTGTGCAGTGCCATGGAAGCAAAAGGCTTCCTGTTCAGTGAATGCGCAGCCCACAGAACAGTCAGAAATTGCAATGGGGCAGTGTCTGAGTTTGGGGAGAACAACAATTGATTTGGAATTATATCTGTTATATGGGGTAAGAGGGATTCCTACATCTCTAAGATGCTGTGACGGAAAATTGCTTCAAGGGAATGTCTACTAGGAGAACACCCACACACACACACACACACACACACACAGCCGATGTTCCATCTCATACCTTTTAAGGCTATTCTTTTCAGGTCTCACGGAACTTTCAGGTCCCGCAGCAGAACAACAACAACAACAACAACAACAACACACCATCAGTGTGCAGGTACTTTGCAGAGTAGAAGAGACTGGATCTTTGCCACCTAGTCCTTTCTAAAATCTCTTTGCCCATTCTAATCTCAGTTGATCAGGAAAACAGTGTGGTTCTCTCACTCCTCCTGCATCTTGCCCTGTGTAAGAACCACGATGAGCTTTTAGATCTACTCCAAGAGGAGGTGGTTCACCTGCTGCTACAATGCACAGGCCTTTTCTTGCTACTGTATCTTGGGAACTCCATTCAGCAGACTTTAAGAAACATTATCATCTTCCAAAAGAAAGTGAAGGCTTTCCTCTTTTGGAAAGTGTTTGAATTGGAATGGCATGATGTTTTCAAATTGTCCTGGATTTTTATGAGATGCATTTCTTTATTATTTCATTTATTTTATGGAACTGGACCACACCTGGGGTTTGTAGGCTAGAGAAAGGTGGGTAGGAAATTGACGACAACAACAACAACCCCATCCTGAAAATTGTTCCAGAAGGAAAGCCAAATTAATCAGGATCAAGAAAGATGCCCATTCTTCATGGAAGATCAGACAATATTCAGTGAAAGCATCCAACATTATCTAACATTCAGCCACTCTCAGTTCTGCCCATAAAAGTAACTGGAATCTTACCGTCAATCCCAAGAGCTCCTTGTTTCTTGTTCTCTGGACATGGTTCAAACTGATTGATAATTTCCAGGCAATGATCCTTGGTAACATTAATCATCTAAAAACAAAAAGGAGGTATTGGGTGTGTTTTGTTTTTGTTTTTTAAGGTAGAGATTGAAACCAATCCATCCACTAAATAATGCTCTGCTTCCCCTCTCTAATACTTCTGCAGCTGGACTATTTTCTAGCTTTGCATGATATATTTCCACCCCTCCTTCCAATCATCCAATGAGATTCCCATTGCTGCCAATCAATGTCAGCTTTGATAAAGATCGGTCTGTCTGGCGTAAAAGCTACGATCCCATCAACAACCGTCAGACTGTCCCTAGCAGAAAGCATGGATTGGGCTTGCTAGGTCAGTTTCATTCCAAGTGGCACTCAGTACCCAGGGGACATCAAAATGGCACAACACTGATTGCCCGAGTCTGGTGAGATGGTCCCTGTGGTGAGATTACACAGTTCGATTCGGCTTGTCAAGAAATTACGGCTGACGTTCTGGACATGAAGAAGGGGATGAAATAAAAGTGATAATAAATGAGTGGGGACCCTCCAGAAATAGCCCAGATGGATTTTATTACACTTATTATGGAAGTGGTAGGGCAGAAGACCTCAGTCTCTGGGAAATGGTGTATGGAAAATGGTTTAAACAATATTAAGGGAGGGGAATTGGCTTGTGTAGGCATGAGCTTCCCATGAATCAAGAATGGACACTTTTGGGGCGCTGTATCCCGAGGTTCTCAGGAGTCTATTCAAACCCAAAGTGCAGACAAACAGCTATAGCTGATGCAGGTAGATTACTACTAGCAGTGATGGTGGTAATAGTTGTGTTCTATTCTACAACAGTCAGGACACTTCTAGAGTACTGTGACTAGCTTTGAGTGCCAGACAATGTTGCCAAACTGGAGCATGTCCATGCGGGGTCTGAAAACCAAGTCCTATGAGGAACAGTTGAAAGAGCTGTTTAGCCTGGAGAAGATTAAGGGGAGATATGATAATGGTCTTCAAATAGCTGGATGGCTATCATGCAGAAGATGGAGCAGAAGATGATACTCCAGCGGGCAGGACTAGAACCAATGGGTAGAAGTTGCAGGGAAGAAGATTCTGGCTGAGTGTTGGGAGAAACTTCCTAACGGTAAGAGCTGTTCAACAATGGAACAGAAAGTCTAGAGAGGGGATGTGCTCTCTGCTGGAGGTTAAGAAGAGGCCGGGCAGCCATCTCTCAGGGATGTTGTGGCTGCATCCTGCATTGCAGATACAGGATTAAGCAGGGGGTCAGACTGGATGACCTCCAAGGTCCCTTCCAACTCTGATTCAATGATGATATTGATGACATGGAAGGCCAACAAATCATGTGAGCGACTGACTGCAGGATGAAGTGGTGCCCAGACACACGTTTACTATCCCACTGAGAACTAGTGGAAGAAGGTGTGGTAGGAGAAGCAAAATGGATGGGTGGCGAAGGAGGAATACAGAAGTCTAGGGATGGGTAAGGATTTTGTTGCGGTTTTGATAAGAATTTACCAAAATTTGCAATGTTCTCTATATTTGGGACAAAAAGATCTTGAGATTTTAAAAAATAGAATGTGGGAGAAACTGGAACTGACAGATCCATCCATCAAGGCCCAGGGCTTTGCATGCTTTGCTCTTAAAAGTCTGGGTGTGATTCCCTGTGTATTTGACCCTGTTAGTGCTGAATTAGGGTTGCCACCTCTTTTTTTCTGATAGGCTCCTTATCTTTTAACATCATAATCTCCATGCTGGGAATAGCTGTATTTACTGAATTTGGCCGGGGCATGAGTAGTCTGCATAAAATAACAAGCACCACCCCTATTTGAAGAAGTAAAAGGAGCCATTGAGACTGTTCAGACAACACGCCAACCCACACTCAGCGGTTGAATTTGGGTTGCTGTTGAACTGTGGGTTGTTTGTTGAACCGTGGATTAGTGTGTTGTCTGCAGACAGCCAGGGTGGCTTGTGAACCATGCAGTGTGGCTTGTTAACCACCCTGAACAACCCAACAACAAACCATGGGTTCTCAAGATGGCTTGTTTGAGAAAATAAGCATGGTCAACAAGCCCCCCTGCAGACATTCAGACAACAGGATAACCCTCTGTTCAACAAACAACCCACAGTTCAACAACAACCCACACTCAACCACTGAGTGTGGGTCAGTGTGTTGTCTGAACAGCCACACTGAGGGAAGGCAGAAAACATGTGAGGGGAACAAGTGACAAGGTTTTGGGTGAGGATCTTGTATCCCTCAGGGTGGTCCCAGCTCTGGTCAGCTGTGTCAAGTAGTAAAACTGACCAGACAACCCAGCTCTCGTCACCTTTGCTCCTTGACACAGGCAGGCTACAGTTAGGGATTGACGGACTGCTGGTCTATTTCCAGTCTGTGTCAGTTTCAAATGTGTTCAGTCATACAGGCGTTGCATTCCATTTTTCTGCTTTAAAAATATACATGAAATATGCATTTAAATTGTATGCGTTTCCCCTTAAAATATGGGTTTCTGTAAGCAATTTTGAGCTGAGAACTGCATTGCAAAATCTGGAGAAGTGTGCAGTCTGAAGGATAACTGCATTCCAATGTACCTATTAGTCCAGGAAGAGAAAAGTAGGTTTATTTGCTTAAAAATGTGGACCAAGTGAAATTCTCCAACATCCCTAGCTGCAGTAAATCAGAAGGTGCTTGCCTCCCTTCCAAAAGGGGTATGAAGGAAGGAAAAACACACATCATTTATCCTGCTGCTTATGTACGCAGACCAAACCATGCATCAAGCATTTATTCTCCCCCTCCCTCGCCAACATCAGGGGGATCGATAGCCCAGTGATACGGAAACCGATGCTAACTCATTTAGAGGGGCATCAGGCACAAAGACAAGATTATCATCTGTGCAAAGGACACATTTGGAATCTCCAGTAGACCATGAAAAAGCAGATGGAGAGTTACTTAGGAAGAGATCAGCCAAGGAAATTTATAGCAGAGATTTCCAAAGCAGGGCACTTAAAGATATGCACAGGGGAATACAGAAAACCTGAAGGAAACAACAAATCCATTGCTTGCCCTTTTTATTTTAGGATTTGCTTTGCATATTGGGCGGTGAGGGAAAGGCTCTCTGAATGTGCTCAGAGGCACTACCAGTCATTATTACTTCAAGGGTTCCAGGCATGGTCCAGGCATTTAAAATCAGTAGTGGAGCTGAGCCTTCATTATTACAGAACATAGCATAGCTTGTGAATAAGTATTTTCCTGAGCCCCTTCTGTATTCAGGCAGATAATTTGATGGTCTCATTCTTTCAAAGTTATGGGGTGGGGGGACTCCTGGCTTTTAAACAAATGTACACACACATGGATGCATTTCAGCCTCCAATCTCAGGGCAAAAGCAAAACAGGAAAACAACTGGTATTATTTTTTATTGGAATCTGATTTATGCCTATGCAGGGCATGAAAAGCCATAGGGGGGTACATATGTATGTGTGGAATACACCACTTAATTTTTGCCAGAGGCGTAACAGCGGGAGCTTCATTTGCTTTTTATGAAAGCTTTGCACAAACCATCAGGAAAGGAGATCTGGCTTCTTTCATCTGCATCATATATTGCCTCGATACAAATCGCAGGCATGTGAAGGCTACAGGACCCTCACAGTTTAGTCTCTTGTAACACAAAGAACAAAACCAATAATTTGGTAGCACGGAGCAGACGTTGCAGCAGAGAGTTGTGAGATTACTTTACTGCCAGTTAATTGACAGTGCATAAATAACTCCAAGGCAGGCATGTAGTGGAACCCAGGTTTTTATTAGGGAAAAGAACCTGGTAACGCTACCAATAAAAGCAGGCAAATGCATCTGGGTTTTACACATACACTGAGAGTAAAGCTTTCAGTCCAGAATGGAAGCTCTACCACAGAAAACTGCCTAGCATGGCAAAAATGGAGCCAAAATAGAAATGTGACAGCTTATCGCTGTCTTCAAGGGAAACCACAGCATCTGGGATACCCCAAGAAGTCTAGCAACGGTAAGATTGGAAGCTATAGTGATCCTCTCGTCCTCCTCTTTCAAGGATTCTTCCTGCAAACACAGCTGACTGGACCTAGCAACTGAGTTCTTAACGTAGCCTACGTTGATGATCTTCACTGTCAAGAATTATATTTAGGGGCATCAAGGAGGAAATTACTACTTGATAGCACTTTAGATGACCAGAAATATTCTACAACCAAGGGGGATAAAACTTGGCATGTACACTCCCTTTGTCCTGCAACGTTCTTCTGTCTTTATGCCAATGAGCTCACTGGCACACAACACAGGATATCTGTCTGGGCTTAGCATTCCTAGATTAAGCTGAACACAACACCATCCCCAAAGTATCCAGAGACGAAGAGTGCATCATCAGGAATTTGTAGGCACAAAATATTGGGGGCGGGGAGGCAACAACAGAAAGTCCTGTGGCACCTTAAAGGCCTTGAGTATTTATTATGGCATACACTTCCATGGACTGGAGTCCACTTCACCAGAAGCGTGATCCAGTGTGGTGCAGGGGCTAGAGCGTTGGACTGGGAGTCAGGAGATCTGGGTTCTAGTCCCCACTCAGCCATGGGAGCTCACTGGGTGACTTTGGGCCAGTCACAGACTCTCAGCCCAACCCACCTCACAGGGTGGTTGTTGTGAGGATAAGATGGAGAGGAGGAGGAGAAGGTAAGCCGCCTTGGGTTCCTTGCAAGAAGAAAAAAGGAGGGATAGAAATGCAATAAATTAATAAATATTTCTTGTTTTCTTGATATTCTAATACAATTTTAATATTATTGATGATTTAATTATATTTTTAGCTTTTAACTTTTGTATACTTCTATTTATAGGCTTTAATTGTACAAGTTTTGATGTTGTAAAGCCACCTTGAGTCCCAGTATTGGGGAAAAGGTGGGATATAATAATAATAATAATAATAAGTAAAATAAGTTGGCAGGTTATGGGGTGGTGACTGGAGGCTGGCAGCTCCGATGTCAGTGGGGCAGTGAATCCGCTCCAAGTTTCAGTCAGAACCAGTCAGAAACCTGGAGCGGATTCACTGCCCACTGACATTGGAGCCACCAGCCTCCACTGGGGGTGGGAGATATATACTTGCAACTCAGGCTAACACTTCACACATCTGATGAAGTGGACTCAACTCTATGAAGGCCATAATAAATATGTTAGTCTTTAAGGTGCCACAAAACTCCATGTTGTTTTTGCTACAACAGAGTGACACATCCACATCTTGGGGGGCGGGGGGACGTGTAAGAAATTTGTCTCCCAAAACAAAATATGATTTTTTTTCATTTGCATACTTTACCAATGCAGCTGTTTTTTCAAAGGAACAGGCTACCTGGTCCAAATGCATTTATGGATTTGTGCTGAAGACAGAAAGCTAACATTTATTTCCTCATCAAATGCCCAGGCCATTATGAAGCAGTATTAAAAAATGAGAAAGATTTCTTAAAAAAAAAACCCTAAATCCTCAAGATGATTTATATGTTTGTCAACTAACGTTTGGACAAATTCCCAGATTGTCAGAGAGGTGACCTTTTCTTCACAAGAGACATTCATGTCCGATGTGCATTTTTGTGGAGGCAAAATCACGTTGAGGATAGTGCAGACATTTCAAAGGTCGTTTTCAAGTGGAAAGTATGGAATACCGGAAGGCTGGAGACAGTCATGTCCCTTTGATGAAAAGAAGGTATGGGACAACTTAGCGGCTTGGGCCAAGCTTCTCCCAGCCTTCCTAAGAGGGGACAAGCTGGGAGGTGGAGGTAGGACAGAGGAAAGATGTATGTTTGTTCAGGCCAGGAAAGCTCAGACCAGGCATCAGAATGGAGCAGGACTCAAGCCATTCCATCAGGCTGTGATGGCGGCAAAGAAGGGCTGCCATCAGCCGCATTGAGAAGCCAGTTCTATCAGGGTTTATCTAGGCATTTATGTATCATTCAAAAGTATTTTAGGCTGCTCTCAAGGCAGCATACAAAGACAAAAATTGTACAAAACAGGTGCTACAAAATTCAGTAAACATATATTCATTAAACAGGGTGGCTAGTTACATGTTACAAAAAATGAGGACGTGCACTGCCATAGAAGAGGCTCTTCTTCTGTTCTTATTAAAAGCGGGTTGGACAAATTCTGGAAGGAGAAGGCTATCAATGACTCCTAGTCCTGATGGCTCTAGGCTACCTCCAATATCAGAGGCAGTTTGCCTATGTACACCAGCTGCTGGGGAACATGGGTGGGAGGGTGCTGTGGCACTCATGCCCTGCTTGTGGGCTTCCCATGGGCAGCTGGTTGGCCACTGTGTGAACAGAATGCTGGACTAGATGGACCCTTGGTATGATCCAGCAGGGCTCTTCCTATGTTCTTATGTTCAGAGGCTAGATGGCCACCTATCAGAGATGCTATAGCAGTGAATCTCCTACATTGACAGGGGTTGGACTAGAAGACCTTTAAGGTCCCTTCCAGTTCTCTGATTTAGTGACAAGTATAGGAGGCGGGGCAGCAGAGGAGCTCCAAACACAAGACAGAAGACTTCTCCTGCTTCTTTTGTTTCTGTGGTTTTTAGGGGCTGCTGGGAGATCAGAGCCAAAGAAAGCAGGGAAGTTCAAGGGCTCTCCAGTGAGTGTGCAGGATGAGGCAAGGGAATGATCCCTGATGTTTACCTTTTGCTCCGTGTCGAGGAAGCGTTTCAAGTCATCCACATCCAGGTAGTCCTTGTGGTTGCTGTAGGTGAGCATGAGCAGGTACAGGTCACGCCGGGTCGACATCATCTTGTAGAAGGCGCAGAACTCTTCAAAATCCAGAGTCCCCTGGTTGTCGTCCGTGTCGGCCTCCTAGTAGCACAGAACAATGTGGCAGTTAGCAAGCCCCCTTCTCCTCCCGAGAAGCATCACAGACAGCAGACTGAACATTTCAGTGGTAGGTTTAGGATGCTGAACAATTCTGCAAGGCCAAATCCCATGGCTTCACTGCTAAAGAGTTTGGGGTGCAGTATCTCCAAGATACAGATGACACGCAACTCTTCCTCTCATTTAAATCCTCGCCAAGGCTGTAGAAACCCTGTGTCTGGAGTCTGGAGACTAAGCTGAAACTGAACCCTGCCAAAACCAAAGTACTTTTGGTGGGAAAAAAAGGGGAGGTGGGGGGATGTTGACCTGGTGTTCAGTGGGGTGCAGCTGCCCCTGAAGGACCAGGTCCGTGGTCTGGGGGCCAGTTTAGACTCCCAGCTGTCCATGGAGGTTCAGGTGTCAGCCGTGAGCCAGATGGCGCTGTACAAACTCCATATGATACGGCAGCTGCACCCCTACCTTCCTGACCATCTGTTCCCATCAGGAGTTCATGCCCTGGTCTCCTCTCACCTAGACTACTGTAATGCTCTCTATGTGGGTTACGCTTGAAGATGGTTCGGAAGTTGCAGCTGGTGCAGAACATGGCGGCCTGATTAAAGGCAGGCGTCAGTGAGACCATGTCACTCCAGTGCTGAAGGAGTTGCACCCGTTACCAGTTGTTTTCTGGGCCCAATTCAAGGTGTTGGCGTTTACCTTTAAAACCCTATATGGTTCTCGCCCAGTCTATCTTAAGGAGCACCTCCAGCAACACCGGGGATGCCACTCAACAAGATCGGCCTTAGAAGACCTTCTGTCTGTCCCTTCAGTCCGGACAGCTAGACTGCTGAGGACTAGGGGGAGGGCCTTTTCTGTGGTGGCCCCCACTCTCCTCCATGCCCCCTCTTTGATGAGCTTCCACTAGGCCTTGAAAACCTGGCTGTTGAGGCAGGCATTTGGGGTGGGTTCGGGTTTTTTAGTTGTTTCGTTCAGTTGATTATGTAAATTTGTTGTATTTTGTGTTGTTATTTGTATTTGTACACCACCTAGAGCGACCGGGTAACTGGCCAGATGGGTGGCTAATAAATCTAATAAACAACAACAACAACAACAACAACAACAACAATACTAGTGGTGTGTTGGGATTACAGCTGAACTGAAAATGGCTCCAAATTCACCATCTCATTTGAAAGCAAATGATTTGAGGGTCATTTTTCTTTTTCAAGGGGGTGGAAAAGTCTGCAAAAAATGTTATGGGTACTAACTATTGGCAGTGGATCTTTTGGTAGCCACCATCTCCCACAACACACACACACAGACCCCAGAATTCCCTGGATGCAGCATAGTTCCATGGCATTTGGGGCAGGTGGTGGTGGGGATTGTGACTGTTGGTGGGGAGGGGGTGCCATTTCTTCCACCAGAACAATGCTATGTCAGTGGCATTCGGAAGGGGGGAGCAGAATGGAGGCAGCCACAGAGAACTCCACTACAGATTTTTTACAGACTTCACGTGTGTGCATGAGGACACACACACACACACACACACACACTGCTGAAATGGAAATCTGGTCCCTCCCCCTTCCTCAAATTTATCCCCCTCCCCGCCAATGTTTCAGCCCTAGTTGGAAAGCACCCAGACTAGAAATTGTGTCCGGTGCTCTGGAAACCTTCACCCCTAACCCAGCATATATCTAGCCTAGTTGTGTTTAATCAGTGGTGAGGGGAAGCCACTCTGCATATGCTCAATGACAACTTTTTCTGTATTATTACCTTTGCAGGCCTGAAGGCTGGCCTGCCACATAGGTTCTGTTGTACCCAGCCTCATGGGAGGAACGCACACACTTTGCAAATGTTTTTATCTTAGCTCTCTTTTGTCACGACACTAATTGAAAAGGTGCCCATTCATTGACTAGAGAGCTAAGTCTGTCCTCTTCATGAAAGAGGGAACATTTCCCCATTATGGCACTTCCTAATCATCCCTTTGATGTTTCAACTGGGACCAACAGTGTTGTGATGAGAAGCAAATCTCTGGGAGCTCCCTGGACTGCAAAAATGGTCCTCTTCTTAATCAAACTTCATTTTGATCACAGAAGAGAACTGGAATGCAGTTTTGCCTATATAAACACACAATGCAAATCAATGGGCATTAATGGATTTCTCACTGCATCCTTTAACGGCATTTGCTGCTGCTACTAAGCATTTTTTTTCAACTTCCTACTGATCATTGATCCACTGGCTACGACTGCAAAACACCGGATTCTGTTTTCAATTTTGCCATTATGCAAAGCTTCACACTCCATTAGCATCTGCCGGCATTTAATAGCAAAGCAACGGCAACATGCTAAAGCTTTCTGATGTCCCCCGGAATATACAAGAGCTCTCGCACTTATGTAACTAATAAGCATCATTAAACACAAAAGATTCCTCTTGCCCTTCTCTCCAATGGCAATTTCCTTTATTTTGCAAAATTAAGGTGACTTATTGGCTTGTTGAGGAGCCTCTTTGAAAGTCAGAGAGTATAAGATAAAGGCAATCTACACACACGGAATAAATACGTGGTATAGCCCCGTTGGGATTGTTCAGTTGAATGCAGGCAGAAAGGTGGCATTTTTTTAATACTTTGCCGCACGGAAGCATGCTGCCCATGGAAAGCTATAGTGTCTGGGTTTCCAGTTCACACCTGAGCAGACTGATCAGGCAGTCTTCCATACTATGGTGGGATGTAGAGCATTTCTATTTAAATTATAATAATAGTTTCCGAATGTGCATCTGTGAAGGTTTGAGGCCCACAGAGGCAAAGGGGGAAACGGTCAGGCTTAGAGACCTGGCAGTTTTTGCTGGGAGGGGTTATCTCTGCGAGGAGTAGTTTCATTTCAAGTGGGGTCAATAAACGTGGAGTGAGGTGGCCCATGGGTATAATTAAAGAAATAAGCCATTCATCCAGAACAGACAGCACGTCATCTCAGAGAGTGCAATCTGAATGCGGCTGCAGCGGTTCGGTCCACAGCTTCGCCTTACTGAAGTTTCCATTAAAACCAAGCGGCTCTTAAGCAGGGAAGAGAAAGGGAAGGGTCAAAAGACTCAGAGAATCCCCATTTGGGGCCCGGCGCTTCAGACATGTTCTCTAGAGAAACGTGATCAAGCTGTAGCTGGGCGATGCCAGGAGGCAGTGGTGAGGAGTTGATGTTTGGATTAAAAAGGCACTTGTGCAAATAATGCCAGGAAGAAGACAGACAGTTGAAAGCACAGGCAGCAGAGCAGTCCGTTTCCTCCCACCCCCTGGCCCTGCAGCCTTTGCATGACAGCGCTAGTTACCTTGAGAACGGGCAGCGACTGGATGAGGGATGATGAGCCCTTTCTTGGCCCAGTGCTGTCCAACGCTTGCAAAGGAATGCCAGTGCAGTCGTGGCTAGAGCAGCCTTCCCCAACCTGGTGCCTTCCACATGTTCTATAATCCCCAGCCATCCAGTTGGGGATGATGGGAGTTGTAGTCCAATACATACAAAGGTTACCAGGTTGGGGAAACCTGGGGTAGAGGACTGGGCTTGGGTTATGACGTTCACTGGGCAAAGGTGGGTCAGGCACTCTCTCCTAGCCTAGTAACTGATGTCGCACAGTTGTTGTGAGGAAAGAAAAGATGATTTACTATCATTATCACTGTCGTTACTCCAAGGAGCTCAAGCCTCACAAGAACCCCTGTGAGGTAAGGTGGGCTGAGAGAGCACGGGTGACCCATGTTCACTTAGTGAGCTTTGTGGCCTAAGGGACAATTTGGTCCTGGCCTCCACAGTCCAATGCCACACTCCACAAGTGCTGTGCAGCTAGGAGGAAAGGTAAGATTTAAGAAATAAATAATTTCTTAAATCACGCAAAAGGCAAAATTCGCCCCACCACACACAACTGTCCATGAGGCCCAACACAGGCTGTTTTGGAGATTGCACAGGGCCAGCCCTACCATTAGCCAGAGTGAAGAAGTCGCCTCAGGCGGCAGATGCTGGGAGGTGGCAGCAAGGTGTTAGAGGAGAGACCTATGAGCCGTGTGGCCTTCTCTGTGCCCCTTGTTAGCCTGCAGCTAACGATGGGGATGGGGGTTGTTCCCCATTTCACTTCACTTCACTTCACACACACATGCACACACACACACACACACATCACAACTTTATTTCCATCTAGCATTGTGGCATGGGTACCATGACTCACCAGGACAGGAACCCAAGGAAGTGCACCATATTGGGACCATTGTTTCCATCTAGCTCAGTCTGGTCTGTTTCAGGCACTCCAGGGTTTCAGACAGGAGACTTCCACTACATGGAGATCCCAGGAATGGACAAACCTGCATGCAAAGCATGTCCTCTGCTACTGAGCGACGGTTGCTCCTAATGATTTGAACATAGGATGCTTGCCTTACACCCAGCATCTTACTTGAATCCCACAGCTTCGCTGCCTGCTCTGTGAGAAGTAATCAAATCAAATACTCTTTATTATTGGACCCGTTCAAGTTAAAATATGTATACAGGCATACAAATATACAAATATCAGGACACAGGCTACAATTTCTTCAATTTAACTAATACAGTCAAACAACTTGGCTCTTCTTCGCATGACGATTAGAAAAGAAATTAGCCAGATGTTCAGTGACATTTGTGGGATTTTATCCGAGAGACAGTTGATTACCAATCTATCGTCTGGATGGCCTGGGAAGCTGGTCAGAAGAGGACAAATTATGCGGCGTCTCAAATCAGAGTAAAACTTACAATACAAAAGTACATGTGTCAAAGTTTCATGGACTCCTGCTTTGCATGGATACAATCTGTTTTGAAGTGGGATTTTAAGAAATCTGCCCTGGAGTTCTGTGAGAAGTACTTGGGGGAGCTTCTAATCTGGGTTCTTTCTCCCTGCCCCACTTATTTTCCAGCTGATGATAGCAGGCTGGTCAGATTCAGCATCAGTTTGTGACAGACAAACGTAAGCATGGCATCATATATTGGAGACATTTTCGGCATGTGTTGTTGTTTATTCGGTCAGTTGCTTCCGACTCTTTGTGACTTCATGGACCAGCCCACGCCAGAGCTTCCTGTTGGCCGTCGCCACCCCCAGCTCCCCCAAGGTTGAGTCTGTCACCTCCAGAATACCACCCATCCATTGCCCTTGATCGGCCCCTCTTCCTTTGGCCTTCCACTTCCCCTAGCATCAGCATCTTCTCCAGGGTATCCTATCTTCTCATGATGTGGCCAAAGTACTTCAGTTTTGCCTTTAAGATCCTTCCCTCAAGTGAGCAGTCTGGCTTTATTTCCTGGAGTATGGACTGGTTTGATCTTCTTGCAGTCCAAGGCACTCTCAGAATTTTCCTCCAGCACCACAGTTCAAAAGCATCGATCTTCCTTTGCTCAGCCTTCCTTATGGTCCAGCTCTCGCAGCCATAGGTTACTACAGGGAATACCATTGCTTGAACTATGCGGACCTTTGTTGTCAGTGTGATGTCTCTGCTCTTCACTATTTTATCAAGATTTGTCATTGCTCTCCTCCCAAGAAGTAAACATCTTCTGATTTCCTGGCTGCAGTCAGCGTCTGCAGTAATCTTTGCGCCTAGAAAGACAAAGTCTGTCACTGCCTCCATGTTTTCTCCCTCTATTTGCCAGTTATCAATCAAGCTGGTTGCCATAATCTTGGTTTTTTTGAGGTTGAACTGCAACCCACTCCTCCTCGCTTTCAGCCATCAAAGTGGTATCATCTGCATATCGGAGATTGTTAATGTTTCTTCCCGCGATTTTAACTCCAGCCTTGGCTTCATCAAGCCCAGCACGTCGCACGATGTGTTCTGCGTACAGGTTGAATAGGTAGGGTGAGAGTATACAGCCCTGCCATACTCGTTTCCCAATCTTAAACCAGTCCGTTGTTCCGTGCTCTGTTCTTACGGTTGCTACTTGGTCATTATACAGATTCCTCAGGAGGCAGACAAGATGACTTGGTATCCCCATACCACCAAGAACTTGCCACAATTTGTGATGATCCACACAGTCAAAGGCTTTAGAATAGTCAATAAAACAGAAATAGATGTTTTTCTGAAACTCCCTGGCTTTCTCCATTATCCAGCGGATATTGGCAATCTGGTGTCTAGTTCCTCTGCCTTTTCGAAACCCAGGTTGTACATCTGGCAACTCTCGTTCCATGAATTGCTGGAGTCTACCTTGCACCAAATATCACTCTCATTCCCATCTTTCAGACTGCTGCCATAAAGGCTGCCATTTTTAAGACATCCGTTGATTTCCCTGGAGAAAAAGTCTGACTGAAGGCAATGAATCAGCACCATGGACAGCAGCACCCAACTAACAGGGGTGGCATTCTAAAGCTGTTGCTCTCCCTCAAGGCAGGACTGTGGCACATGGCACTGCTTTATACCAAGTCAGGCTATTGGTACAGTGTTGCCTGCTCTGCTCGCAGCAGTTCTTCAGTGGCTGAGGGGAGCGGCCATAGCTCAGTGCGATACAGCACATGCTTGGCATGCAAAAGTCCCAGGTTCGATCCCCGGCAACTCCAGGTAGGGCAAGGAAAGAATCCTGCCTGAAACCCTCGAGAGCTGCTGCCAGTCAGTGTTGACAATACTGGGCTAGATGGACCAATGGTCTGAGTCAGTATAAGGCAGCATCCTATGTTCCTCTGAGGCTGAGGCTTTCCCTTTTAGGAACTGTCCCATCTGGTGAACCACTGAAATGCAAGTGGCAGCTTCTCCATGAAGAACCTTCAGGCCATGGACTGACTCTGCTTAACCAGGAGGGCCAGTGCATCCTCCTGGGCAGGATAGAGTAGAAGAGGACACCCCTGTTCCAGCTGAGATTTGCTTGAGCAACATCATTTTCCAGAGCTCTGGTGTGTTCCTGTAACCTGGACTGGTCTTCAGTCCCACCTCCTGACTCGCTCCTTGACCCTGTGTCTTGACCTTGCCCCGTAGCTCTTGGTTCCCAACTCCTGGCTCAACCCAGTCTGTGGCTTACCAAACCCGGGCGTTCTCAAAACTGACATTCCCAAACCTTGGATCCTCTTCTGAGCCCTTTGATTACATGGAGAGCTGGTGCTCAACCATGGACAGGGATGGCACAGGAGTCCGAGGAGGGGGTGGAGTGATGATCATGGACGTGTGAACAAAGGCTCAATAACATGCATCAAAAGCCAATGGATGCAACCACCACAGGTCAAACTATTGCGCCATCTAGGCCAGTATTGTCCACTCCAATTGGCAGATGCACTGCAGGCTCTCAGGCAGGCTATCCTATCATATGCTATCTGACCTACTTTTAATTGGAGATGCTGAGGACGCAACCTGGGAACTTCTGCACGCACAGCCTGTGGTCTACCACTGAAGTAGGGTCCCTCCCTGAGCTAGTAGTTATCTAGCAATCCCAATTTCCTTTTCTCCATCCACAGTCAAGTGATTTGCCTCATTTCAGTAATGTGGAAGGACGTTCAGTTTTGGCAGCTAAGGGGTTTGTAGCTAAAGCAAACCACTAGCATATTCACTGCTGGGAAATCTGGTTTGCTTTTGGCTCAACTCAGTTCCGCTGTGTGTATGACTTACTTTGCATCTGTGAGCTGAGCTGCAGACTGTTTCCCAAACTCCGGGAACGGTTTTACATATTTGGGGGGCAAGGTTCTGCAATCTGCATGAATTTCTAAGCAATTTGCACAAACTTTGACTGTAAGTCACATAATTTGCACAAATTGGGTTATAATTTGCGTGAATTGCTCTGAAATTTGCACGAATTGCAGACACACACACCCCGCCGCCACCTCCACCACCACCCCACCAATGTGCAAAATTCACCAAAAATCTGCAAACTGGCTCGGCTCGCTACCAAGTCGGGTGCCACAGCGGCAACCAAAATGAAGTCCAGGGGGCTGCTGAGTCTAGGAGAATGTGTCAAACTCAACTCCCCAAAGGGATTTCTCCAACATCCCTGCAAACCAGACAAGTTAGGCAACAAACAACCCTCCCAAACATCAAATACAGAATGACTTTCTAATAATGAACTGCCTCTCATTTCCATCAAACCAGACAGGGGAATTAATGAAAGAATGAAGAATTAAAGAACAATGCAGAGCAGTCAGCAATTTTTTTTTAAAGTCCCAGCACAGCCAGGGCTGAAAGACAGGCACTGAACTGACTTCAATTAATAGCAACCATTCAACTGAACAAAAGGATGCATTTGTTTATTTCAAGTCTAAAGGTGACGGGCTCCAAAGCGCATCATTCATTCATGCCACCCTTTCATGTGGTTTGTTTTTCCGTGGATGGATGTGAGAATGGTACCTGCAAAAACTGTGACTGCTGAACTACATGCATGAGAATGCGGTGGTAGCTGGGCTAATTCAGACCATTGGGGTGGGGACAGGAATCACATGAGTGAACATTCCCTGAATATCCAAAAAGAGAGAGACTGCTCTGAAGTATTTGCTGACTGAGAATTCTGACACCAATGGATTGTTACCTTCTTCTGGAGCATCAGAGGTGACCACAACCAGTAATGGAATGTGGTGTGACATGGAGCTGTGGAATGTGGTGTGACGTGGAACATGACCAATGCATGTTCCAGGCTTGCCAAAGCCAGTGAATCTAGCTAATGTACCCTTCCTCCGCTAGGTAGCAGAACTCATTGGATCCAGTGCTCCTAGTATAATTTGAGCCCCAACAAACCCCCCTAGAGAATCCAAATGTGCAGGACTGTAATTATGTACGCAGCAGATCATTCCTTTATGGAATACACTACCACACAGTGTGGCAATGTCCACTACCTAAGATAGCTTTCAAAGGGAATTAAACAAAGTCATGGAGGATGACTCTATCAATGGCATCTAGTCATAATGACTCAGTGGAACTGTATTCTTGCGTATATGGGTGATTCACAGCACCATTTTGCGTATAGCTGTACGTGCACATATTCGCGATCGCCATGTTTTCCTGCAAAATGGCGCTCACGATGGCAGAGGACAGGGCCTGGGTGAGTGTGGGCAGCTTGGTGAGCGTGGTGGGGGAGAGGTAGAGCATGGATCTGGGGGCACGTGGGCAGGGGCTGGGTGGGTGCCCGGAGAACCTGGATGGGGGGAGTGCTCGTTCATCCCTACTCAATGGAACCTTCAGAGATCACGGGAAGCATCAATGGGAGAGGCCTATTGCCCTCTTGCCCTGCTCCTGGGCTGTTTGGCCACCATGAGAAGCAGCATACTTTTCACCTAGAGGCCTCACTTGTCTGGGAGCTGGACGCAGGGCAGACCAAGAGACAGATTCCCAGAGAACAACCTGGCTCATAACACCTAGTGTGTGTTTGTGTGTTTAATCACATATGAACCCACTGCCGGCACTCTGCATCTGCTTTCCCTTCTCCGCTCTGACAGCTGAGGCTCAAAAATGCACTCCCTCCCTCCCTCCCCGCTTCTCTGAGGCGTCTGTGGAGTCCAGCTAAATGTAGATATCCTCCATGGATCTACACTTGTAAGATACGCTCAACTGGAGCATGAGATTATAGTGGCTGACTGACTTGCAAGCGCTGGGAAAAGGGGTGGGGACAGAGGATGAAGGGGGAAATCAAACACAATGGCACAGTCCCTGACATGTGGAGAGGCAAAGCAGCCTTCCTGAACTTTTCTTCTGGAGAGGCGGAATTGTTGGTGATAACTTTTGATCTCAAGGCTGATGGAGAGATTTGGTAGAGGGTCCCATGGTCTACACAGCAGGAACTATTTGTTAGGGTGGACACTGAGCCCATAGAATCCCCAAGTACTGATTCTGAAGAAGAGGAGCGTGCTCCTCTTTCCCAGAGCCAACAGCTGACGGAGATTCCTCCCACCAGCATTCCTAGCTTAAATAGCAGTCCTGGGAGTGAGAGAGCATGGGAAGCAGACTTGCTGGACGCGTGACGCCGACGCAGGGAGTGGCGCCAAATGGAGGGCGCGGAAAGGAGGCATAGTGCCCGGATGGTGTGCAAACAACGGTTGCGCCCAGAGGATCCAAGAGAAAAGGGGAGGGACTCTCCCTAGCCCATAAGTTCAGGGTCTGCCAGTGATTCTCCTTCGAACGGGGACCAACTGTTCCAACTTAGGGCATAGGTACTTTGCTGCTCATATCTAGTTGCTAACAGTAGAGTTGCTAAGTTGTAAAAGAGGAATAAAGCTTTGAAAAGAATCCCTTTGTCTGTGAATCCATGAATCACATGAATCCATGGCTACTGGATTAGACTGAGAGAGGCCTCCAAGGAGCCCTTGACACTATTATAGAGTAGGGGAGAAGAGCGCCTTCTCCCCTGCATCCCACTCTGCAGCCTAAGATCCTCTGGGGGCTCTCTGCCGTGGCAGCCTCGTGTAAGATCAGCAGCCACGCGCAAGAGGACCTTTTCCTTTGCCCCCCCCCCCACAGTTGTGGAACGACCTGCCGGCTGAAATGCGCCTGCTGACCTCATTGAAGGTTTTAAAGCAGGAATTGAAGACTCTATTGTTCCAGCAGGCCTTCCCTTCTTAGAACTCTCTTTCGTTTTGCTGACTCTTGCATACTGTTTTCACGCTGTGTCGTTTTCATTGCTGGATTTTTTGTTAAATTGTTTTTAAGTTTGTACGCTACCTAGAGTATTGGTATATAGGCAGGCTATAAATTAAATTAATAATAATAATAATAATAATAAATGAACTTACAGAATAAAGAGAGCAGAGCTTTTGCAAACTTTCCTCTTTGCTTCCTTTCTGCTCTTTCATTTTAGTGCCCTCCAATACATGGATTGGAAATGAGGGCATGCAGAGCTTTTCCTTGTTGCTGGGAACTCGCCATCCACCAAATGGGGATGCTGTTAAAAAACAAACCAACCTACCAACAGGCACCTTGCCTTCCATCCTTCCCCTCTTTTGGTTCAGAGCAGCTATGGATAAGCTGGTAGCATCAAAAATGCCAGCTGGAAGAGAGAGAAGCTGGACCTTGGGGAATGTCCTGTTCCTGCCACCACTGCTGCCTGGCTTAGAATCGCCTTTTACTCGAGAGCTTTTCGAGATGTCCGGCAGGCCAGGGGCAAGGCTTCCAAGACAAACCCAGACAAACCCAGACTTTTGAGAGCTAAGCATTCAACGTCCTGGTCCTGGATGGTCAAATCTGTCAATTTCGGTTTTCCTGACATTCAAATTTTTAACAATCTCAACTTCATTTTGTCCCGAATATGGAGAACATTGCAGATTTGGTAAATCCTTATCAAAACTGAAATGAAATGAAATTCTCATGCATCCATGGACCATGCTCCGATCCAGCAAGGCGATTCGGGTTATGATCTGTGATATAGCTCAAAGGAATTTCCATGTTCAGAGGAAAGAAACCTCTGAATACCAAAATGCAAGGAACAATGCTATTGCCTTCATGCCCTATTTGAGAGTTTTCCTGGAAGCATCCAGATAATCGCTGTCAGAAATAGAACACTGGACGAGAGGATCTGATTGTTCTTATATGTTCTTAAAGTCTGTATGTCTAATAAACTCTAGCAACAGAACCAAAGGAAAAACAGTTATGTCAAGGCAGAGCTATTGAAGCTCCATTTTTTATATAAGCAAGCAATGAAAAGGATCAGCAAAGCATCCCTAGGCAGCTTTGGAAAGAAAAAAATCTGCCATTTAAGAGAAATCCTCCTCCTTTAAGTCTCACTATACCCACACAACATGCTTCCAGAGCGTATAGCATCTCTCGCTATTACCTGGGCAAACGATGGCAGATTTAGGCTTTTTTAGGGAGGAAAAGAAGAACTCTTTCACCCCTCAGCACATCTGTCAGTGCCGACAACACTTTTAGTTTCTACTGATGCTGGGGAAATGTTTCCAAGGTAAGCGATACACAAGAGCCACACACACATTTGCCTACCACAAAGCCACTCTGACTGAATTCCCAGCAGCATCGTGAAGTACACAACGAGACATTTGAATAGCGCTGCACATTGCCCATTTCACTTTAATCTTTCCCCTCGTTCAATCATAAAATAGGTCAGGGCCAAAACGCATAGGGAAGCTTCAGAAACAGCCTCTGTATGCCTGACAGCAGGTTTCCTAACACCCCTCCTCCCACTGCCAAAACCCCCAGAACCCGTCATCATGACAGGTGCAATTTGTACAGGCGGACCGCGCTCCAGATGGACAGACGGCTCTTGCATTTGGAACCCCCTCGCAGTAGAGTACAGGAACTATACAGCAGCTCAGATGATGGCCTATATACTCGGGTAGGATGAGGGAGCTCCACCCCCACCCCAGTGAGCCTGGCAGAAAGCTCTGCAGAGGCCAGAGGTCTGGCCCAGCTGAACACATCTGGATGGGAAGAGACAGGAAAGGCAGGTTCATTTCCACTCCAGATTCAACAACATCCAAAACAGAAGCACTGGAAGGGGGTGTGCAGACAAAATATAAAGAGGTCTCAACTTGCATTCGGTGTCTGCCCCTTTTTAATGAATGTTTGGTTTTAACATACTGCTGCTAAACACGTACACCCACTTCTGAGTAGGGATGTATGAAAGTCACTTACCTTTTCGAAGGGTGACATTTGCAGTGGGAGGGGGAGGCACTCTGTACCTCCACCTGAAAATCTCTCCGGCTGGCTCCGCTCCGTGGAGATTCCATGGAGCCACCGGCCGGGGCCACCCGCAGCCGGACATCCAGCCACTGGGCAGTCTGCAGGGAGGCAAATGGTGGCAGTTGTAGCCGCCGCCATTTGCATCCCTGTATTTTGCCATGATAGGCTACGTAAATATTTATGTACCCTATCACGGCAAAAAACAAAACAAAACAGCAGACGCAAATGGCGGCGGCTATGGCGGCCGCCATTTGCGTTCCCTTTTTTTTGCCGTTTTAGCCTACGTAAATATTTACATAGGCTATTACAGAAAAAAAAAAAGGAATGCAAATCGTGGCCGCTATGCCATTTGCGTTCCCCCCTTCTTTTTTTTGCTGTAATAGCCTACGTAAATATTTATGTAGGCAAAAAGGGCAAAAAAAATGGAATGCAAATGGCGGCTGCCATAGCTGCCGCCATTTGCGTTCCCTTAGTTAAGCCGTGATAGGCTACGTAAGTATTTACGTAGCCTATCATGGCTATATGGAGGAAGTGAATGGTGGCCGCAGACGCGGCCGCCATTCGCAAGTCAGCGTGGACGGCAGCAGGTAGGTGCTCCGTTCCAGGCCCATTTCGCAGGGGGGGGGCTTCGTTCCGCCACTGGCATTCGGCCTCATCGAGATCCGTGGCAGAATTCTCTGACATCCCTACTTCTGAGCAGTGAGGAGTTTCAGAGATTTTTGGTGTTTCTGTGATAAAAGGTTTATTTACACATATAGACAGGCTGAGCCTAAGATGAGGGTCCATAGCATTACCACTCCAACAGATTCCTGTTCCTCACTGATGTGTAAGGAATATTTTAGGAGAAAATGCATTCAAAAATATGTATTTAAATATTATGTAATTGAGAATTTTCATATGAATATTAAATGACGTAACCTACTTGGAGCGAAACAGGCTAAGATCGAGACATCCAGCCATTTCTACCGCTAAAGCTCTTCTAGAAGACGATTTCAATATCCACAGCACGTGGAAACAACATGGGCTAGGAAACTGCCCTCCACAATGCCGTAGGTTGCCCTGCATCTTGGAAAAACCACCCAGATTTGACCAGCCCCGTGCGATATGGACAAACTTGAACCAAATTCGCACGGGTCATGGCAGATGTGCAGATGCCCTTTATAAATGCGGCAAAACAACATCATCAAATTGTGACTGTGGGGCTGAAAAACAAACTATCCAACACATAGAGACAGAGTGTCAAAACCGAGCCTACAATGGAGACTTTGCTGTGACAACTGAAGTAAAAAACTATATCTGTAACCTAGACATACATTTGTAATATTCCTGTCTATATTTTATATTTTACATTTCATATTTATTATGCTCTATGTTTTTATTGTAATGCGATGTAAATGTGCCATAGGATGGATGGATGGATGGATGGATAAATAAATAAATAAATCATATGAATTGTTTAAAAACAAAACCCACAGATTATTGTACAGATGGACTAGGATAGACATGTGTATGAAGATGTACGAAAGTGACATGTGCTAGAAAGAGACTGATATGCTCATCCCTAGCCCAGTTTCTGCCTCCTCCACCAAGAACAAAGTACTCTGCAACAGGCTGCCTGAGATGAGGAGGGATTCCCATTTCAGACAGCCTGTTCTCAGCTGGGGAGGGGTGTTTTGAGGGGCTCTTTCCCCAGGAGCATGAGGAGGAGGAGGAGGAGGCGGCAGCAGTGGCAACAAAGATAAGAATCCAAAGCAGGAGAGGGAGATGATGTGATCTATCTAAGCTGCTCAGGTTTCCGGAGCAAGCATAGGAGAGGAGGCAAGGAGAAAAGGCAGTTCAGCAGCTTCTCTCCAATGAGGAGTTGCTCACAGCGGCGAGCCAAGCCTGGGAGAGTTCCTAGGGCTCCTATTGGCTCCCCAAGTCTGCTGATTCCTCTGTGCTGATCACTTGCAATGCCCCTCCCTGCCACTGTCAGGATGGGGGCGCTGTGGAACAGGAAGGCTAAGGCCAGCTAGTCCCTCTACCTGGAAGTTGTCCAGGCACAGAGAATAAGGTGCATGAGCCCTGCTTTCAGATCCTTTAGTTCGAGCCCTCTGGCATCTTACAGCAGGGGAAGAAAGCTTTGAATTCCTGAGGTGGAAGTGGCTCAACACACATGCACGCGCGCGCGCGCGCACACACACACACACACCAGGGGTAGACAATCCGGCGCCCTCCAGACATTTTGGACCACAATTCCCATAAGCCCTGGCCAGCATGGCCAATGCTCAGAGATTAGGGTAGTTGTAGTCCAAAACATCTGGAGGGCACCAGGTTGCCTACCTGGTAGATATTGGTACCATATTATTGGTATATGGTATAATATCTATCTATTGGTAGATATTATTTACAGTGCTAATGCTTGGCCTTGCAACATGCTATGATAAAGGAGAATTTGCCCCTGAGAATCTACAAAGTGTTTTTCCATCACCAGCAACCAGAACTGGCCTTTGAAGACCTAGAATTCCAGGGTGGGTTTACTTCCAGCAAACGTTAAGCCTCATCACTGCTCATTTGTAGAGAAGGAAGCATGGAATCTGTGTAAGAACGATCACTAGTCTTCTCAAACATCTTCCTCCTCAACATCTGATTGAGGAGAAACCTGCAAGACTCATCTTGATGCCTGCTAGGCAAAAAAAAATGCAGTGGCAGTTCTGGAAACTATCTTCAAGAGGCTGCTTGGTCTTGAGCATGGAGGTTGTGGCATCTGCGGCCACGAGGCAGTTGTGTGACGCACATGCAGATGTGCAAAAACGTGAAACGGATGACATCTGCTGGGAAGAACAATGTGAAAAACCCAAGGCTTGCAGCCACATGGAGAAGCAAGCAGGAACACGAGCTGTCAGGGAAGTGTTTACGTTGCGGTCTATCACCCCGGAGAGCAGCTGACTGCCCTGTTAGATGCAGCAGTGACTGACGTGCCTTACCTTGAACATCTGCTTGACTTTCTGCCGGGGTAGGTTGACGTTCAGTTTATGCATCAGCTGGAGCACCTCGTTAATGCTCAGGCTGCCGTCACCATTTTTATCTGCTTCATCAAAGGTTTGCTTCAACCACATTTAGCGGGAGTCAAGGAAAGGGAAGGGACAACTCAAGCAAAGGGAAGACAATGCAGAATGGCGTGAGGACTCCTTCCCTAGGAATTCCAAAATTGCAATGCTCTAACCACAGAGGAGGAGGAGGATGAAAAGCCATTAACTGGGTATAAAAAGCTCCCTTTTCTTCTTCGACCATCAGTCCATTTTACCTAATGCTGTGTGTGTCTCCCCAAAACCTTCCGCACAGGGAGGTTCTTCTCTTGCCTTCTTACCTGACAACCTTTAGGTGGAGATGGGGGTGGGGGGATTGGAACTCGGGACTTCCTAAAGTAGGAACTTTGATGGGGATTGGCACTGTTGTCTCCGATCACTGATCAGAGATAACAGCAGAGATCCCTCTCCCCACTAACTCTAAAGAGGCAGGGCTTGGGAGGGGCCACGACTACAGGCCGGATGGGCTGGCCTGGTGGACCAAATTTAGCCGAACAGCCAGAGGTTCGTCATCTCTGACCTACCCTGAGAGAGGAAACCAGGAGAGAAGTAAGGATAAGGAGCAACAGCTTCCACTTGTGATGCCCTTTCTTCAGGACAGTGGTATGGATGGGGCCCAGAGGAAGAGGACAAGCTAATGATCCAGAAGCTGGAGCTAGTGCAGAATGCAGCAGCTTGGCTGTTGTCAGGAGCTGCCTCTTTTCAGCATTTAACTCGTTTGCTGAGGGAACTGCACTGGCTGCCTATTCGCTACTGGGCCAGGTTTAAGATTTTAGTACTAGTGTATGAAGCCCTAAACAACTTGGGACCAGGATACCTGAGAGAGTGCCTTCTTCCTTACCAACCTGCCTGGTCACTGAGGTCATTGGAGGGCATGCTCCTAGTGGTTCTGCATGGACCTATGGCCCGGTTGGAGTCCACCAGGAGAAGAGCCTTCGGCGTGGTGGCCCCCTTCCTGTGGAACTCAGGCAGACACCAACGTTGTGTTGTTTTCGGCACCTCCTGAAGACATTGCTATTTCGAGAGGCCTTCCCTGAGTGACCAGCTGCGGTTTATTAAGTTCATATTCTGTTCTTTTAAAATGTTTTAATTGTTTTAATTATGGGGTTTTACTCTTTTATCTTGTTCACCACTCCAAAGTCTTTGATGGTGGAGTGGTATATAAATATTGTAAATAAATAAACAAACAAACAAACAAACAGGCAGCTGTAACAGACGTGAGGAGGGGCCCCCCACTAAAGACATCTTGCCCAAGTACTGCATCTCCCCCCCCCCCATGAAGGATACTGGTCTCTAGTCCTCTGCCTTTTTGACAGGCTATCTTCATCGCTAATCCCAGCCATCAAGTACTTGAGACCGGTGATCCACGTCCGAGCCTCCTCCCCACTAGATGACACCAGGTCAAGGGACTCCATGTGGTCTCCGTAGTAGATGCTGAAGCAGCAATTGGGGTCAAAGCTACCATCAGCATAGCGCTGAAAGATCTCGGACTGCTTCCCCTCGCACACCTCCTGGATCGAATCTATGGAAACTGAGAGAATAAGGGAAGAGGAAAATAAAGGAGCTGCAAGAGGGGCTATGTGGCAACCATACAATGGTTGGAACAGTCAGAACATGACTTCCCAAAACTGGGGCACAAGTCTCAGTAAAACCTTTTATTGCAGTAATTCTAGTAATTAACTATACAGTCCCAAGAAAGATCCACAGGAAACAGATTGCAACATAGTTCCTTGACCAGAATCAGTTCATGAGCATCACAGCATCAGACCTGGATTCAACACCCAGAATAAATCCAAACATGTGTACAGTTCCAGTGAAACCAGGAAGCTTTCTAAGTTACCAAGATGTTGCTTCGAGAAAAGTCTGTTTCCCGTAGCTTTGGTTGAAATACAGGCCAGTGGCTGCTAAAGTTCGCTATTGGACATTCACTCCTGGCAGGGGAACATTGCTCTCAGATGGTTGCTGCACCACCCTGGATGCCTCTGAACTGCCCTCTTTCGTTGTCAACACACTTTAGGACACACACACCCCACCCCCTCTCCTGCAGAGTCCACTTTCCGCTTCCCCGTTCTGATGGAAGATGTCCTTGGTTGAGAAACACGGGCCTCCATCGAGGTCAGGTCTCCCAGGTGTGGAAGACAAGCCATGACCGCTTCCTGAGTTTCACCCCCTCCTGGCTCGTAAACCAGTAGGAGGCCCAGTAGAACTGGATTCTCAGGCTCCTGGCTCTGAGTCAGCTTCCCCCTCTGACTCAGAATCGGTGCCACAAGCTGTAGTAGCTCTCTCTGGAGTACAGCAAAGTCTCACACAGCGCAGAGTTAAACTGTGGAATTTGCTCCCACAGGATGTAGTGATGGCCACTGATTTCGATGGCTTTAAAAGGGATTAGACAAATTCCTGGAGGAGAAGCCTATCAACAGTTACTAGTCCTGATGGCTATGTGCTACCTCCAGGACCAAAGGCACTACGTCTACATACACCGGTTGCTGGGGAACATGGGCAGGAGGGTGCTGTTGCACCCATGTCCTGCTTGTGGGTTTCCCGTGGGCAGCTGGTTGGCCACTGTGTGAACGGAATGCTGGACTAGATGGACCCTTGGTCTGATCCAGCAGGGCTCTTGTTACGTACTGATGTTCTTAGGAAGAAAGGCTCGGTCCTGGAAGAGGAAAAAAAGTAACCCTCTTTCTTTTCCACATTTGATACCTGGCTTGAATTAAATTAAATTGAATTGAATTGTTCACTTTATTAATCATTTCGCATATGGTAACACAACCTCTGGTACATTTTGGTGATGCCCTGCAAAAGGTCTTCCAGCTGTTCTTTGCAATAGTCCTTGGAGCAGGACACTTTGCTGATGATTGTTCGGATCCGAGTCATCTTCTTAAACGAGGGAGGAATCTATCTGGGGGGTGGAGCTCATCGAGCTCTCATCAGCTTGGCCCCCTGGGCTTGGCTTATTTTCCTGTGAGCTGACCCACCTTGATCTGCAAATTTGGGCTGTGATTCGCACAAACTGCAGCCATAATTTGTGCAATTTGCAGAAGTAACTTTGCAAATTACTGAATCTGAGCCAGAGCAAGACAGGTGAAAAAGTAGCTTATAAGGGTAAAGAAGAGGCGCAAGTCCAGGGGGCTCTTGTCAGTGGGCCCCTGCAGGGTTGTGGGCCCTTAGCAAATGCCTGCCCATGCCTACCCTTGACACCAGCCTTGGTCATGCCCATCTGCTCCACACACTTACTTTTGGCTTTTTCGTTCTTTCGCGAGGGTCTCCAGCGAATGCATGACTTGTGCTCATCCAGATAGTAGAAACGAACAAGACCTTTGGAGCTGCCTCGCAGTTTGATCATCTGAGTGCCAGTTTGCATGGAGCTCATACATTTTTCCACTGTGAAACAAGGAGGAAAATAAAGACATGTTATGCTAAAACACATGCACCAAACATCCAATGTTCATACTCCGGATATTAAAATAACACTTTGCCAAAATGCAATAAAGGCAACAAGATGCCATTTGATGAACACAGCTATGGGTGAGGCAACCTGGTGCAGTCCAGATGTTTAGGACTACAATGCCCATAATCCTTTACCATTGGGCTGGCTGGGGCTGATGGTAGTCCAAAACATCTAGAAGGTCCCAGGTTGCCTACCCCCTGGTTTAGAGGGAAGGAGGAGGGCTGATGCTCGGGATGAACAAATTCCTCAGTTTTGGTTTCTCTCAGTTTCTTATTTTTCCAAACTTAAATTCAGTTGATTGATGGTTGCAAGTAAGTTAAGACATTCTGTCCCATCAGCCACCAGAAATTCTGCTCAGTTTCTAGCTAGTTTCAAAGCCCTCACCAGAAATAGCCCCCAGCTTCTGAATTGTTTCCTGGCAAATAAACTGTGACATTTGCTCTAAAAGAAACACAGACACACAGAGACAGGCTCCCAAGAATCTGTAGAAGCTATGAGGTCTCAATTCTATTAATTCAAGGCTCAGTTAAGACCAGGTTTTTTCTCCGGCAGAGCTAAGAAGATTGTGCATTATCAATTACTGCTATTGTGAATTGTGATTGCACATGTCTTATCTACATTTGAGCTCTGTGCAGAAATGTCAACAGGGGTATTTGCCTCTTGCATTTCATGGCATTTTGGCTCAACTGTTCACAATGTATTTCTATATATCCAGTTATTCAGAATATTTTTGGATTGCCCCTCCACTCAATGAGTGCTCAAGGCAATCACAATAAATATTCAAAGAGTAAGGGTGCAACCCGATTCATGCTTAGACAGAAAAAAGTCTTACAGCTCCTAGCATTCCCCAGCCAGCATGGAGAATGGCTGGCTGGGGAATGCTGGGAGTTGTAGGACTTTTTCTGTCTAAACATGCATAAGATTGTGCCCTTAAATGCTTAAAAATACAAAACAACAACAACACTAAAATGTATTTTAAAACCTGGGCTTCATGATGAAAACAGAGAGTGGCACTAACTAACAGAAGCTTGGTGGAACAACATCACCTTTAGATGTTATACGGTCTGTAAAATGCATACCAGATACGCGTCTCGCTGATGTCTGCGGACACTCATCAAGGGCAGCTCCATGTAGAGTGCATTACAGCAAACTAAGAATGTAAGAACCCAAGAAGAGCCCTGCTGGAACAGACCAGGGGTCCGTCTAGTCAAGCACTCTGTTCACACAGTGGCCAACCAGCTGTTGACCAGGAACCCACAAGCAGGACATGAGTGCAAGAGCACCCTCTAAATGTGATATTATTAAGGCATGGACCACTGTGGCCAGATCCACCTTATCCAGGGCTCAGGCACACCAACCGAAGCTGGGCAAAGGCATCCCTAGCCACCAGCACTGCCTGACCATCCAAGAGCACCCCTTAACTCCATGCATGACCTTTTAAAAGAAGTGCTACCCCATCCTGAACAGGCTGGACTCCCAGTCCCAGCCTGGCCTGTCTATTGACCAACAGGCTCTCCATTTTGTCTAGACTGAGCCTCAGTTTGTTCACCCATATCCAGTCCTTCACACTGCCACCAGAAACCAGACGCCTTGGCAATCTTTGGAAGGTGATATAGAGCTAGGTACTGTCAGCAGAGAGATAGCACTGGGTGACCTCTCCCGAGTATATGTGAAACAGCATGGGGGAAAGAACAGAGCCTTGAGGAACCCCATAGGCCAAGGGGACAAGCGGTAGTTCAGCTGAACATATGTACGTATGGACAGTATGCAGTGAGTCATTACGCTGGGCCCATGACAAACTTCTAACATGGGCCTCTAACCCTGCTCCACTTCCTGAAAAACTGGAGGATTGATTGGTGTTCTTCGGCTTCTTTCCATTCCGTTGCCTAAGTTCTGACACTTCGGGCTGCCTGATTTGTATTAATGGCTAGACACGGCACTATGGCAAGATGTATATAAATGATAAGCAAGTGACAAATGCTATTCATATGCTGTTTCCTCTCCTTCAGATCTAGCCTTGTTCATCTATGCACTCTGGAGACCAACAAACACCCATGTTCTGGGGCAGGAATCCCCAATAGGCTAGTGAGGCTAGAAAGGCAGAGAAAGAAGACAGCCCAAACATTTTCCAAGGGTTTTCTGAAAACAATTTTTTTGAAGGAGGCAGGGAGGGGACAACTTCAAGGGCACCATTGGAGGTCTTTGCTGGTGCTATGGCACATGCGTTGTGGACCCCTGATCTGCACACTACTTAAAATGCATTATCGATTGATATAAAAATGTGCAGCCCACCCTTCTGGTGCTTCCGTACCACTCAGGGTAGCTATCAACAATTACAGCCAGTAACAAAATACAGTAAAATCCCCACCCCACACCCAACAGTATACTAATACTAATAATACAGCAGTTAAAAACAAAGACATTGGATCAAATATACCCATCTGATAGAACAAATGCCTGCCAGAGCAAGAAGGTCTTTATCGTGTGGTGAAACAATGCTAAAGAGGGTGCAAATTGAGCCTCTCTGGGCAGAGAATTCCACAATTTTTGGTGTGGCCGCAGAGAAGGCCCTTTGTGTACGTATCATATTTGCTCAGGCACTGCAGAAGATCCAAGGGCACCCTGGGATCTTTGCAGCACCTAGGCCAACATTCTGCAAAACAGCAAGCTTATTTTTAAGGCCCAGCTGGCAAAACTCTTCATAATACTGCCAACTTCGAGCCACCAGAACATCTGGCTCTTGAATTGCCAGCAAACCCACAGGCAATGTAACATGACATTATTCTCCCATTTGGTCTTCCAAAATGCTGACAATCCTTCCCATCTGAGAAGTCATCGGTGGGCTTTGTCAGCATTCTATCTACCTCAAACTCAAATATGCAACAAAGGAAGGGAGGACGGAGAGGAACCTGGGCCATGTGGATTATTATAAACATCCTGGAAGCCCTATAAAAAATTCACAAAGGCACATTGGGACAAATTGCCTTAGAATGGTTGCTTTTCAATATGGAAGGAAGGGCATTAAAAATTAACAAGAACATGGTTATTAGAATAGTAAGTACACTGGATCCTGACTGCTTCTCAATGTGAGATGGCCAGCTGTTGAAGAGTATTCCAGAGCAGGACGTTAGAACATTTCATACCGATTCTGATCAGCGTTGCGTATTAAGTGCCCAAGATGACAAGATGAAGACTGACACAAAGAAAAATAATGAACACTAGAAGTGGCATCAACCTAAAGTTGATTTTATCCCCATGTAGTGGAGATATGATCACATCTTGATAGAGAGAGATAGAGAGAGATGATAGCGATGGAGTTAGAGATGGAGATGGAGGTAGAGATAGAGATAGAGGGTGTGTGTGTGTGAGTGTTTTACCAATGATTATATATATTGGTAATTTATCAATGATTTACCAAGGCTTTATCTTGCCTAGAATGCAGCCCCTGACAGCTTCTCCAAAATGGATTCAGCCCTTGGGCTGAAAGACATCCAACACCCCTGCACTAAAGTGACTGAATGTGCCTGGCTATGTAATGGCATTATTGAACAGTGAGACTTTTCCAAAGAATTGGACTTCTTTTATCACTTCCAGGAGCAATGATGTGGATATTAATTAAAATGGAAATTAATTCAAATAAACACTCTTTCACCATTATAATATTTTGTGATGGGGAAAAATAGGAAAAAGGTGTCAGGATTAGAGGAACGAGAACAGAAAGATACCTTAGGTCGCAATCCTACAGGATACCACCCAAATGACACAAGCCTCCAAGAATCCAGCACCCAGCTGGGCTGTTGCCGGTGGGATGGCACTTTTTTTGCTAGATGGGTCACCGGGGCTGTTCACACAACCCACTAACCCACACTCAGTAGTTCAGTGTGGGTTGTTGTTAAACTGTGGGTTGTTGTTAAACCGTGGGTTAGTGGGTTGTCTGCACCTAAGACATTATCCACAGGGTGGCTTCTTAACCATGCAGTGTGGCTTGTTAACCACCCTGAACAACCCAACAACAAACCATGGGTTTTCAAGGTGGTGTGTTGGAAAAAAATAAGCCACACTGCATGGTTAACAAGCCACGCTGGGGAAAATGTCCTGGGTTCAGATTACATGCTAATCCACAGCTCAACAAACCCAGGGTTCAACAACAACCCACACTCAACCACTAAGTGTGGGTTAGCGTGTTGTGTGAACCAAGTCATTGAATAAATAAAAACTGGGGGACAAACCAGGAGGGCGTTCCTGTATATCCTTTGGCCCTGATGCCTGGTTCCCTGACCCAGTCTTCTGCCCTGACTACTGGCTTCTCCTATGGATCTTGGCTCCCAGCTTCTGACTTACACTGTTGCCCTCGATCCAGCTCCAACATGGTGCCAATTCATTTTACCTCCTTTGCCATTCATTGAAATAATGTTATTTTTTACAAGTAACCCCCATCCCATTTCCCCACATGGAAATTTATGAAGTGTTCAGAAATCAGATGCTATCTTGGACAGTGATCTGGAATGCTGAGAGTGTGTGAGGGGGAAAATTGCTCCCCCAAAATGAAAATCATGGTTACTCATCTTTGCTCATCACCACTAAGAGCTGTTCAGGAGAGACTCCGATATCAGAGCAGACATTGCCAGGTTAAATGAGCAAATAGTCTGACCTGGTATAAATCAGCTAGCTTTTGTAGTTGCCTTTTATTGTGAAGTGACTCATTTATAATGGGCTTCAAAATGTAAGTTTTTAAAAATAAAGCATTATATTATTAGACAGCATTTGAAAAGCAGCCTTTAAAAAAGAGATCACTGTTCTGTACATGTTCTCGTTGCAGCCAAAATATGCGCTACAGAAGTGTGTAAGCAACTAGTTGCTCCAAATATGCCTGCATTGTTCAAAACCACAACAGCACCGGGACTGGATCAGAATGGAGAAGCTGACAAGCTTTCTTAAATTAAGACAGAAGCGGGACCAGACTCAGGGGTCAGCAGTATCGGGAACCCACTCAAGTCCACACGCCAGCAGGGGACCCACTGCCAACCCCACGGCCCCCTCCACTTTGCTGTTGCTGCCTGTTCACCTGCCCTCCTTCAAGCATGCGAGTGGGGACAAAAGCAAGGAGAAGGAGGAACAGCCTCTATTTGCCCTTCCTTGCCTTTCTAGGTTGTGGTGCAGACTGGGGGGAGGAGGACAATTGAATGGGAAGCAGTGACAATGGTGAGGAGGACGTGAACCCATACTGGGAGGGCACCTCTCAAAGCCATCTGGCCCACAAACCCTCCAAAATTTTGAACCAGCGCTGAAAAGAGGCATGGTTCTTTTGACAAATTTGTAACTCTATGGCAGCCTTTTCTAGGGATGTGCAAACACACCCCAGCTCAGGTTCTCTGGCCACCTGCTGACGTGCCACCCCCGTTCACCCCCCCTGGACCCGCGCTCGAGACCCCACAAGCTTGGCAAGTCACCCACACTCACCGCGACCCCATCCGGCAAGCACCTGCATTTCGACACCTTTTTTCTGTGTAAAAAAGGTGGCGAAATGGCGGGACCTCACTGGACAGGGTCATGGTGAGTCCGGGAGGGCACAAGTGGGCGTGAGCAAGGACAACGGCTCGGCGGGCGCAGTCCGGGGGTTGCAGGTGGAGAGAGGTGACGGGCTCCCAGACCTGGTCGGGCACCCGCAACATCCCTAACCTTTTCTTATTTTTCCTGAAAATCCATCCACAAGGTATATGGCTAACAAAGGCTGATACAGATATAAGAAGAACGTTTGGGCTTCACTGATGTCCATATGTGCCAAACTTTGCAACCTTGACCTTGGAAAGCTTCTGATCTGTAGTGGTTCCAGGTTTGGGAGGCCCCTTGAGCAAGACACCCTCCTCCATCCGTGAGTCTCACCTCCACTGTCACCAGCCACTATTGCTCCTCATCCTCTTTCTCATCATTGCCACCACTTGCTTGCTCGACAGGCAGAGAGCAAGGAGCATCTCCAAGGAGCATCTCCTGCTCCTCTTTCACACTACCGCCATGTCTAGGCCAGAGTAAGAGGCAGGTGAAGAAGCAGGTTGCAATGGTGAACAGGAGGAGCAATTCCAGGGAGCTTGTGCCAGTGGGTCCCTGCTGGGGTGTGGGCCCTTCACTGATGTCCATATGTGCCAAACTTTGCAACCTTGACCTTGGAAAGCTTCTGATCTGTAGTGGTTCCAGGTTTGGGAGGCCCCTTGAGCAAGACACCCTCCTCCATCCGTGAGTCAACCGTCTCACCTCCACTGTCACCAGCCACTATTGCTCCTCATCCTCTTTCTCATCATTGCCACCACTTGCTTGCTCGACAGGCAGAGAGCAAGGAGCATCTCCAAGGAGCATCTCCTGCTCCTCTTTCACACTACCGCCATGTCTAGGCCAGAGTAAGAGGCAGGTGAAGAAGCAGGTTGCAATGGTGAACAGGAGGAGCAATTCCAGGGAGCTTGTGCCAGTGGGTCCCTGCTGGGGTGTGGGCCCTTTGCAGGTGCCCAACCATGCCTACCCTTGACGCTGCAATCCTGTGCATAATTATATTGGATTACATTCTACGGTAATCAATGGGATGTACTTCCAAACAGGTATGTGCAGAATCAGGCTGCATGTTTGCTAATGAGTTTCTATTTATAGTGCAAAAGTTGAGAAATCATTCATTCAAAACAACCAGTATTCACAGATATTAACCCATTCGTCTTTGGGTAATATTCCCCCACCCATGGTTCTGACTTGAACGCAATATAGACAGACAGCTTTACTTCCTAGGACAGAAAGCTTATATAGGCATGAACAACCAATTCCCTTTCACTGGGAGAATAACACAAGTGTCATAGAAGGGGCTGTCAGGCAGCGCCTGGTACCATCCGCCAAAGAGCCTTCTTTTGCCAAGAAAGGACACAAAGGCACAGTGTCAGAGCTACTCCAGTCTCTGCTTACAAAAATGGCACACTCTGCTTGAACAGCCCCCCATGCTAGGTAGAAAGTCACTGAGGTCCCCCACACATCAGGTCTGTAAGCCACACTCCTTCTCTACATGTACACAATACATCGGGCAATGACTGGAGCATCTTAAGGACATCAGATGAGCCTTGAAACTGGATCACAGCAAAGGGCCATCTAGTCCAGCAGCATCCTGGTTCCACAGTGGCCAACCAGATGGTACTGGGGAGTTCACAAGTGGGACATGGCCACAGCCTCTCCCATACATGCTCCCCAGCAACTGTTGATCAGTGGCACCAAACCTCTAAAGCTAAAGGTTCCATGTAGCCATGGCTACTAGCCACTGATTGTCCTGTTCTCCTCCGTGAATTGGTGTAATCCCATAGGAACATAAGAACATAAGAAGAGCCCTGCTGGACCAGACCAAGGGTCCATCTAGTCCACCATCTAGTCCTTATCCATCTAGTCCAGCATTCTGTTAAGAACATAAGGAGAGCCCTGCTGGATCAGACCAAGGGTCCATCTAGTCCAGCATTCTGTTCACACAGCGGCCAACCAGCTGTTGACCGGGAACCCACAAGCAGGACACAAGTGCAACAGCACCCTCCTGCCCATGTTCTCCAGCAACTGCTGTATAGGCTCACTGCCTCTAGTACTGGAGGTAGCACATAGACATCAGGACTAGTAGCCACTGATAGCCTTTTCCGCCAGGAATTTGTCCAACCCCCTTTTAAAGCCATGCAAATTGGTGGCCATCACCACATCCTGTGGTAGCAAATTCCATAGTTTAACTATGCTCTGTGTGAAGAAAGACTTCCTTTTATCTGTCCCCTCTGAAATCCCCTTTGAAAGCCATCTATTTCAAATCAGCCAGAGATCTGCCAAAACTGACAAAGGCACCGTTGACATCTTAAAAAGACCAACAAATTTATCTACAGGTAGGTCCAAATCTATTGTCTGTCTGCCAGCCAGCCCTATCATATTTATGTATTTACACTACAGACTGGGAGGTGTGGGTCAGGTCAGTTCGTATTCCAATTTACAAAGATCGAATTGCTCAAGCATCTAGCACCTATGTGTTTGTCACACATTGCCTGTATCAGTTGGTGATGATAGCACGTATAAATAAGCCATGGCAGATTAAATGACCACCTTGAAATTGCCCAGCACCACATCAAATGCAGTGCTTGTTGGCAGAGCCTGTTCATTCATTCAGCTGTGACATGTTCAGGTTGATTGGCCAAATGATGATTCTGCATGTGTGAAGAGCTCTGAGTCTTGCTCCAGAGTTGTGCACCTTTCCTGGAAGGGGCAAAGGCTCAGTGGCAGATGTTGGCACTGTTTAGATGGTGATGGAGATTCGACCATATGTGGTGGATCTATAAACAGGCTTAAGAACATAAAAACATAAGAAGAGCAATGCTGGATCAGACCAAGGGACCATCTAGTCCAGCATCTAGTCCCTATCCATCTAGTCCAGCGTTCTGTTAAGAACGTAAGAAGAGCCATGCTGGATCAGACCAAGGGACCATCTAGTCCAGCATTGTGATCACACAGTGGTCAACCAGCTGCCCATGGGAAACCCACAAGCAGGACAAGAGAGCAACAGCACCCTCCCACCCCTGTTCCCCAGCAACTGGTGCACATAGACATATTGCCTCTGATATTGGAGACAGCACAGAGCCATCACGACTAGGAGCCATCAGTAGCCTTCTCCTCCAGGAATTTGTCTAACCCCCTTTTAAAGCCATCCAAATTGGTGGCCATCACTACATCTTGTGGTAGTGAATTCCATAGTTTAACAATGTGCTGTGTGAAGAAGCCCTTCCTTTTAGCTGTCCTGAATCTCCCACCGATCAGCTTCATGGGAGGACCCCATTGGGTTCTAATATTATGAGAGAGGGAGAAGAATGTCTCCCTATCCACACTCTCCACACCATGTTTCTGTTTTGGGTAAATGTTATTAAGGAGATATAGGAAATACAGTTAGTGCTGGAACTCACAATGCATCTCCTCAATTATGTTAAACAGGACAGCTTATCAGGACAGTCCAGCAAAGATATAACAATGCTTTCTGTATATTTTAACTGCAAAGAGACAGATATTTTCAAAAATCTGGAAGGCAACACCTTAAAAAAAAAAAAAAAAGCTTGATTGCATAAATACGAAAATTTAGAAAGTGGGCTTCACTTTCTAAATGTAGAAATTATATCGTAGGCTTCACAATATAAGGGAAAGCAACATCTAAATGAAAGAAGAATGAGTCAGAAAAGTTTGGAAACTCTGTAATTTAGTTAAAACAACAACATATGAGGACAGGAACATATACCAAGTCGGAACATCAATCCATGTATTTATCTGAAGCATTTTGACTCCACCTTTTAGCCAAAAAGCCTCCCCAAGTGGCTTATGAAGATGAGTAGTAAGACAAGCCCTGCCCTCAAACTTACTGTCTAAAAGACATGGCACACAAGAAAAAAAGGACAGGAAGGGAGGAGGAAAAACAGCTCAGACACCAGTTCTTAAAGTCACAGGCCTTATCATGCCCAGCTGGGATGGAAACAGCTCAGGCAGCCTGATGGAATAGCTGCTAGCCAGGTGACAGCTGGGGAGAGCCAGAGGCAGTTGGTCACTCGGCAGAGGGGATGGAAAAGACCAAATTCACAGTGTCTTTTTCTATATTCAAAAACACAAATACTCTGGTTCCTCTTCAGATCATATAAGTCTTTCGCCTTTTTCTATATTCAAAAACATACACCACTGGGAATGTTGTAAAAGAAGCCCTCAGAGTGTCTTATGATAATAGTGTAGAACAAGGTCATAAAGATATCTATTTTTAATGCAAAATGCAAAGACCAGCATTCACTAATCTCCTGTTAAAACAGAACCAGCCCTCATTCTTAGAAAGTCTGGTTGGAATAAATACATCTTCAAAGGTCTTCAAAAGATCCCAGCAGTTGGCTTTTTTCAGTACCACTACTGGGAGAAAAAAGCTCTATTTCTGGTAGAGGGTAATCTTACTATTTAAGCAGTAAAATTAGAATAATGTCAAATCTTTTTTAAAAAATGCAGGGAATAGAATTTTGCTTGACTATTATCTCCCTCACCAGTTCGAACTTCTTTCTAGCTTGACCAACAGCATCTCTGTGTGAAAAGTGCACCTATCTCTCTCAATTGGTTTCCAACACACATCATATTTCCTAAGGTTAACTCCGGGTGCTGACCTTTAAAGCTCTAAATGGTTTGGTACCAAGTTACTCCCTTTATACCCACATCAACCTGCCTGTGCCTTCAGATCAGCAACAGACACCCTGCTCATATGCCTGCCAATAAGAGTAGTTATGATTGTGAGAATGAGAGACGGAGCTTTCTCTGTGGTGGCTCCATACCTCTGGAACTCCCTCCCACAAGCGGTATGACTAGCTCCCATCTTATTTTCTTTTAGGTAAGCCCTAAAAGACTTTTTACCATTTCAAAATATTCTTACACAGATTTCAAAATGTTCTTACACAGTTCTCGGGTTAAAAAAAAAAAAAGTATCAAAATATTTTTAGAAATGAGTACTGTGAGGGGGAAAAGGCTTAAAAATACAGATTTAAATACATATTTGACTGCAAATTTTCATGCAGATTTTCTTCTTCAAAACACACACACACACAAACAGATTAATTCAGAAATGGGATGGCATGGGCTAACAGGCCATGACTTTTGAAAGTGACGCAGATAGGAAATAGACCGTTTTGTCCATCCTAATTACATATGGATTCACATTCTAATGAAAATTCTGCAGGGCATTTTAGCTTGCTCTGAAACTCAACCATTTAACGATAACTTGCATCAGAGGTGTGGTTAATACTCCGCAACATGAGGCTGGGAAAAGAGTGTTTGTACACACATGTACGTGCGCACACTTCACTGACCAAGTGGACAAACTGTTACAAGAACAGTGTCAATGGACAGATGCATCAACCACTCTAAACAAGTTACAGCTACATTTTTGGTCAAATGTCACGAATCCCAAAGTTCTGGAAACATCCTCTCAAATAACCAATAAATCAACCAAAGAACAGAAATGCTACAGGCTGAGGATTATTTGAGAATGCACGGCACTTTGAACAACTCCTCCACAACTATGAATAGTCAAAGCTGTCATTAAATACCACTTAAACCCCAAAGCCTTTAAGACATTACCGTCTTGAATGAAAGAGGGACTTGGGCAACCTCCCTCATCTTACCTATCTGGCCCATTTTCCATTTGGGAGTGGCAACGATGCTCCCACCAATCCAGAAAAACCCCTCTGCCAGGTGAGCAACCGAAAACTTATTTTGGAGCAAAGGCGATCTGGAGAGATCCATGCTGGAAAACAAGGCCGCTTCTGTGTTCGATGCAAGATTTTCACCTTACCTCCAAGAGGCTGAGGTCAGGCGGTTACAAGTTTCCAGTAGAAGAGCATATCCCCCCCCACAAAAAAAGGGTAACAAAAAACCCTGTCCATGAATTAAAACATCTATTTGTGATTTTAAAAACACACACACAAAAAACATTAATGTATTTGTGAATTAAAAGTCAGATGTTGTTCCAGGCTATTTTGATTCACAGCCAATTTCTCAGTCTGGATTCCTTCCGTCCTTCCACAAGGCTGGAAGACAAACCTTGAGATTGTTTTCTTACTAATCCAAGTCATTAGCGCTTGGATTGAGGCGCTTTTAAAAATAAAACAAATTCTCACTTAAGACGTTGTGGGGGGAAATAATGAGGCATTATTAGTCCACAGTGAGGCAAGGTGGCAATTCGAAGGGTGTAAAGGCAGGCCTTGGATTCATGCTGTTCTATTTCCTTCCCTCGTCACCGATGCTACACAGCCCCGGGTGCCGTTACTCAAAGCCCCTGCCATCTCTTCCTTGCGCTGCTTACCCTTTTGACCGCAAAGAGTTGATCCCCTCGCACATATTGGATTGGGAAAGCACTTGAAACCCTGATGAACGTCCAATGCCAGTTCACATACTTTTGATGAGAAACACACAAAAAGGGTTGCTTCTGCTCTGCGTGGCCAGTCGGTGACCGCAATTAAATATACTGAGCTTCTACTGTGTGCGGTGGCTACAGAGGGCTGGGAACGCCTCTTCAAATCCATCTAGACACCTAGACATCTCATCCTTTGTCAAGATCTGTATGTTGTCATCTGTTCTTTCCTTTTTCAAAAGCTCAATTCACGTGCACTCTATCAAAAAAGGCATCTTTTAACTCCTTCTTGCCTTCTTGCTTGAACTCCAAAGGACCTCTTAATCAGCATCTTTAGAGGAAGGAAGGATGTTTTCAGTCCGGCAAGAGGAGGAAGAAAAAACCTATCCTCAATCCAGTTCCAGCAACACATGTTTGCCTGAAACCCTAAATCCAGTGTATACGCTAATCCCAAAGCCGTGGTTTCTGCCCTATCCAGTCGAGGGATTTAAAGAGGGGTGTGGGTGCGTGCGCTGCAGCCACAGGAGAATGAGACCATAAAGAAGAAAAGCAGCTCTGATTTTGCTTTCTTTGCCTGAATGAGCAGTCTCTCTGTGATGGCACATGCCAAACTGAACTGAATGGGTACCCCTGTCCTATGAAGAGGAAAGTGGCTTCTACAGTTGCCTGGCATTTCACCAAAAGTGAAATTTAGAGGCAAATTTGAATGCTCTGGCTTGAGCAAAACAGCTGGGAAATTTCTAGGGACACAGAAAGGGTTTTCCCAGGGGTTTCTGCAAGCCCCGAGTGGTCCTGCCCACAGGAATATTTGTAGAACAGGAGAGGGCAACCTGGTGCCTGTTTTTGCAGTCCTGGTGATGGATGTTGTAGTCCAAAATATCTGAAGGGCACTTGGTTGTCTACTCATGTTGTAGAGCACGGTGCAAGAAAACAAGGTGCTCGCCCCTACGGTGGGTCAAAGAATTCCGCGACGGATCTCGGTGAGGCCGAATGCCAGTGCATTCGGCCCCCCGAAATCTGTCACGGAACGAAGCCCCTGCCCCCCAACCCACAAAAGGCAAGCGGGACGAAGCCCCCGCCGCCCCCAACCCACAAAAGGCGTGCGAAACGGAGCACTTACCTGCTCCCGTCCGCGCTGCTTTGCGAATGGCAGCCATCCTGCAGACGCCATTTGCTTCGTCTTCATAGCCATGATAGGCTACGTAAATACTTACGTAGCCTATCACGGCTAACGCAGAGACGTCATTTGCATCCCTGCGGAGGCCGTGATAGGCTACCGCCATTTGCGTACGCTGGTTTTTTTCCCCCTGCCGTGATAGGCTACGTAAATATTTACGTAGCCTATCACGGCTCAATACAGGGACACAAATGGCGGCAGCTATGACAGCCGCTATTTACGTCCCTGCAGGGCTGCCCAGCGGCCGGATGTCCGGCTGCGGGCGGCCGGAGCTGGCCGGCGGCTCCACAGCTTGGCCGTGGAGCGGAGCCGGCCGGGCAGGATTCCGGGGGGGGGAGGACCGGATCGCCTCCCCCCCCATCAAGGATTCCGGGGGGAGGGACGGAGCACCTCCCCCCCACCACGGATTGCCCGGCGCGGAGCCAGGTAGGTGTTTCGTACAACCCTAGTGGTGGGCTTCCAGAATTTAGAGGTGCCGAGATAATGATAAGCCAGATCCAGGTTTGCTTACAAAGAGACTTTATTGAGTACTTACAGCACACAGGCGTACCCCATGGTTGGATCAGACAGCTTCTCTGAACCCAGAGTCATGGGGTAAAATGGGTTTTATACCATACATGTTAGCAGTGAGGCAGCATGACAGCAGCAAGCATTAATTAGCGTTCGTCTGCAACTTTCCCAGCATAGACTAACTGCCCCAAGTCAGAGCGGAGACAATCAGAACTACCCCAGCACAGATACCTGTAAACAGAGCCTCACTTCTCAGGCGCTTCCCAGGCCCTGATAAGATTCAGAGCTCCTTAGCATGGAATGTGCTGAGGCTGCGCTATCGACCTTTGACTCATCTTATCAGCCAAGAGGCCCACTAGCAAGAGAATTGCACTTACAATGAACCTAAAAGAGTACTATGGATCTCTAGGCCCCTCTAAAACTACAGGTGACTTGGTTACACTCCCAGAGCCATTACATGTCTGTATTTTTATTATACTGTATTTGGAGGTTATTTTATTCCTGGTTTTCATTGCTGTTATCCATCCCTGCATTGTGTATAAGCAGTAGAAGTATGGGATATAAAACAAGATCCAAGGCAACAAAAATGGAGTGAGCTTTAGTAAGTGCAACTTGTAAAACACTTTGCTCAAGATTCTTTCCACATGTGAGCAGGAGTAGAAAACTAGAGCTCAGTCCTAACTGCTTAACAATGTGTGTGTGTGTGTGTGTGTGTGTGTGTGAGAGAGAGAGAGAGAGAGAGAGAGAGAGAGAGAATGAGCCCATTTTCAATTATGCTAAGAACATTTCCCATTTTTGGCACTCCTTGTGAAAGTATTTGCTCATTCGTTTTCAGTTGCCTTCAGTGACATCATCACCATGTAGCCAAACCTGACTGGTTGTGAACCAATGACATCATCATGCCTGACCTAGCACTTTGTGAGGGCTGGATTCTGCTATGTGACAAATTCAGAATGGAGGGGGGGAAGCAGCAGCTGGGAGTGTGTCCATGTGTGCATGGCACCAAAGAAACAGAAGCCAGGCAGAAGAGTTTTGTTGAATAAGATTTTTTTTTTAAAGAGATGAATATTTGCATAATCAAAAATAGGTGGGAGGAGGAATTCTACCCTGCCCAAACTATTAGCTTATACCTGAAAATCAAAGCTAGTTTATATTCAGCAAGCCCTAGCCAAAACAGCATTGCATCAGACATGTTTTTCCAGAGATGCCCTTTAAGAACATAAGAAGAGACACACCGGATCCAACCAAAGGACATAATACTATAAGGAGCGTTCTGTTCCCACGGTGACCGACCAGATGTCTACGGGAAGCTCACAAGGAGGGACTGAAGTGCAATAGCACCCTCCCATATGCATGGTGGAGAATGCGATGCCAAGGGATGTCGGAGAAATCTGCAACGGATTCAAATGACTTCAGATTTCTATGAATCTGATCCATGGATTCCACAACGGACCAGGTTTTCCAGAGTTGCACAGATTCCCCAGACTTGCAGACCATTTCTTCACTTTCTGGAATTTTGTGCAAATTTAGTTGTAGAAAAATAAGAAAAAACACTGACTGAAAATGTGCATTTCCCCCAAGTGTGGAAATGCACATTGTGGGAGGATTTGCACATTTGCACAAATGCACACAAACGCAAGTTTGGGAACTTGAGGAAAATCCAATTCCGCCAATGAGTGGATGATGAAACAAAGGAGTCCACACAACGCAGACAGAACGGATTGAACAAAATCTGTACATCCCTAGCAATGCCCAAGACAAGATAAGAAAAGATACAGACTTCGGCACTATACCAGAATGTGCAAATACTAGGGATGTACGAATCCCTTACCTTGCCTTCTGCTGGGGGTTCACTGGGGGGGGGAGGCAATCCATTCCTCCCCCCCCAGAATCCTTGCTGGCCGGCTCTGCTCTGTGGCAATTCTATGGAGCCGCTGGCCGGCCGGCTCCGAAGTGCCAGCAATACGGCCACCATGCTGTATCGCTGGCTGAAAGGGACGTGACATACTGCAGCCACAAATGGCATCCGGGACGCCATTTGTGGCCATAAAGGCCTTAGTTTAAGGTAAATGCAGCTGTAAATTGCTGCATTTACCTTAAACTAAGGCCTTTACAGCCGCAAATGGCATCCTGGACGCCATTTGCGGCCACAGTACGTCACCTTCAGCCAGTGATACAGCATGGCAGCCATATTGCTGGCAATCCAAACCGGACGATCCTCCTGAAGAGGATTCCGTGCGGAGGCGGGGGTAAGTCTTCCATTCCGCCATGGACTCCGTGGGGCCGGATTCTAAAGAATCCGGCCGCACCGGAGTCCTTGGCGGAATTCTCCGCCATCCCTAGCAAATACAGCCTAACTTTCAGGACATCCAAAGGGGGCTGGAGGCCAGGCAGTAGGCTACTGTGTCAGGAAGAAATATGGAGTGGGGAGAGCAATGCTGAAACTTGGCATAATTCTTCTGCAATCCCTGGAGAAGGACTGAAGTATTTAGAGGGCTGCAAGCTTAGAAGAAGTGACTATTCTTGCCTCCCTTGACATCCTCAGGCAGATCTTGAGAGCACAATAGCTGCACCCGTAGACTCCAGATGCATTTTTAGGGCTGTTAAGAGGGCAGGCGTTCAAGCAGGACCTCCTGCTTTGAGAGCCAGTGGTCTGCAGTGGGAATGCTTGAAGAAGGAGGGCGCTTCAGTGACTGGACAGCACAGCAGTGTAACCAACAAACAAATAAAAGCTGATGTCTGCAAATCCCTGGATGAATGAGCTGATCCTTGCCTCTCAGACTAATGTGTAGATCGGAGCTTCACCATCCACCAAACTGCACAGTTCTCTGAGTGATGCCACAAAGTTCCTGGCAGTTTAAACTGCCAAGTATCACAGTTAACCCTGTGCTGATTTTTTCAATCTATTTCTTTTCGACCATTTGTTGGCGGGGGGGGGGGGGCAGGGGCAAAAAGAAATTGCACCCAAAAATGGTAGGAAGGGGTGAGAATGTCAAAGATATTTCTCTGGGTGCACGGCTTCAGTGTTTACCTTACTATAAGGAGGTGCACAGGGTGTGCGTGCTCTTTCTTTTACCCCCCCCTTCTGTCTTTGCAGCCTCTCTGGCTGCTTGAGCTTCTTGGAAAGCCCCCAAGAGGACTTAGCCAGGACTTCCTTTCCTACAGGAACAGGAATGAGCCCCTGGCTCCTGGTAACTTTAAAAAAAATGAAAATAAATCAATTTCTGAAGGGGTCTGGGAGTGGAGAGCTTCGTGCATGCAATTGGAGCCCCCCAGCAGTGCCTTTGTGCCCACTTTGAAGACTCCAGACCTACAGATTCAGGGAAATTAGTTTGCATAAACAACCTCATATGCAATCTACAATTTAGCTTCATTTTCCCCCTCATAGTAATGGGCTTGCAGCCCCGTTTAGGCACCTGGGTTCTCCAGGCTCAACTAACTTCCCCACCCCGCCCAGGGAGCCAGATGCTAGCCTAGAGTCAATCGTAGTGTGGAAAATGTAGGATGCAATTGTTACCGGCCTCAGCAGGAGAACACACGATCTTCAAAATTGGACTAGTTTTATCAAAACGCTCCTTGCTTTCTTCAGAATTCCTTGGATGTGTCAAACAGCCTCCAGATTCTCTTCAAAATGCAGTTTGGATGGAGCTGGTATGCCTGAGTCAGGCCATATGGCTTCAGGCTGTGGAGAGCGACTCACATGATAGAATGCATGGAATCCTATAATTTTAGAGTTGGAAGGGTACCTTGGAGGTCATCTAGTCCAGCCCCCTGCTCCATGCATGAATCTTACACTGCCAGCTGACACATGGCCTTCCAGCCTCTGCTGAAATGTTGCCAGTGAAGGAGAGCCTACAAGTGCCCGAGGCAGTCTGTTCCACTTAATCTTCTCTTCACCAGGTAAAACATACCCAGTGCTTTCAACTATTCCTCACAGGACTTGTTTCGCAGAAGTCTAACCATCCTGATCATCCTCCTCTGGATGTACTCTAGTTTGCGTGGATGTCCTCCTTAAAATGGGGCGCTAAAAACTTCTCCATGCGCACGCGCACACGCACAATCCCTGCACGTAGAAAACTAGCATGCCTGATCGAATGCTAGACTAGAACCCTCCTCCCTAACACACTAGCTTTCTATGTGCAGCGTTGTTGTTGTGCCGTATGGCAGAACATTCAAGCTCTCTTGCCTGAAGTGGTGCAGCTCAGCTTACCACCTCAGGGAGAATGAGGCCTCCACTGCAGCGGCTCTTCCCTCCATTCCTTCTCAAAATGACCCTTACGTCTGAAATGCAACTCATACAGCTAAAAGAAGCAAATGTATGCAGGAGACATACTTCTTATCACTACCTCAAGCCCTAATGAGCTGAGCTACACAGCTGCCCGTGGCTATTCAATATTACAGGCCAGCTGCTCTAATTGAACTCCAGGGATTAGCCTCCTGGTGTCCGAGAACTGTGATGATCTCTGAGGTGCACAGCTGCACTGCTGTAATATGCTCTGGGCTAGAGCCAGGTTAGAGGTTTGGTAGGGTAGCCTCATGCCATGACACAAGGCATTCACGTATTTAAAATAAAGATATGCAAGAAGAGGCTGCAATCATTTGCCAAGTCGAGGTGGGTGCCAACAGAAGCGAAGGGAAATAGGGGTGTATGGAACACACCTCCGAGTCCGCTGGGGGGGTCCACAGGGCAGAGGTGATCTGTTCCTCCCCCCAGAATCCTCCCCGGCCGGCTCCACTCCGCGGCAAGTCCGCAGAGCCGCCAGCCGGGTCCGTCCGCTGCTGCCCTGCCTGTCTTCGGACGCAAATGGCGTCCGGCATAGCGGACGCCATTTGGGTCCCTGCCGTTTGCCGCGATAGGCTACGTAAAGATTTACATAGCCTACAACAGCAAACGGAAGGGACAGAAATGGCGTCCGCTATGCCAGACGCCATTTGTGTCCGAATCCAGGCAGGAGCAGATGGGACAGGCGGCAGCAGACGGCTGGCAGCAGGCAGGATCCGGCCCTGCATGGATTCCCCCAGGTGGCGGAGGTGAGTCTTTTGTTCTGCCGCGGACTCCAGGGGACTAGATTCTTACAATCCAGCCTCACTGGAGTCCGTGGAGGAATTCTCCGCCATCCCTAAAGGGAAAGCAGCAGTATGACATGGGAAGCTTTGTGAAGCTACTCGTGGGAGGCATGTGTGGATTTTGTAAACTCCATTCCGTCTGCATTTCACGGATTTTCACGTGTGTTTCATTCCGCCATCCACCCATTGACAGAATCAGATTTTTTCCCATTTCCCGGATTTGCACAAATTTGCACTGGCAAAAATGTGGAAATCCCCCTATGCTCAAATCCATCCCAAATGCACCGGGGGGCGGGGGAAGCACATTTTCAGCCAGTGTTTTTTTTTTTAATTGTTTGTCTTTTTCTATGACTGAATTTGCATAAAATTCCGGAAAGTAAAAATAAACAGTCCACAAGTCCACGGAATCCATGCAAATCGGGAAAAGCCCATCTGCTGAGGAATCTGCAGGTCAGATTCATAGAAATGTGAACTGATTTGATGCCATTGCAGATTTCTCCGACATCCCTACTCATGGGTGGTCTTCTGGGGGACCAGCGAAGGACACTGTATAGAGCACTCTATGACCAAGCACGGTAGGCAGTAACATCAATGGCTTCCGAAAGCATGATAGAGGCATTTCCATCATGCATGACACGTTGGAGTTTTGGGAACCCCCACATTTATCGCCAGGCACTTGAGGCTGCTGAGTAATGGTTAAGATCCAGGCTGTGGTGCATGCTAGGTTGCAGCTGGATGGTGGCTCTTGTATGATTTCCAATGAAGCTGCCTCACACTGAAGACAACCACCGGTCTATCTAGCCCCACTGATTCCAGGAACATAGGAAGCTGCCCTTGGTCCATCTAGCCCTGTATCGTTGACACTGACTGGCAGCAGCTCTCCAGGGTTGCAGGCAGTTTTCCAGCCATACCTGGAGATGCCGGGGATCAAACCTGGGACCCTTTGCATGCAAACCATGAGCTCTACCATGCCTTTTCCACACAGCAACACTTGCACTTGACTGAAGACGGGAGGAGATGCGGTATATATGGCATAAACTCTGTCAGTCAGACATACTGTTTAAAGTCATCACTTCCTGGACCAGGGGTGAAAGAGGGCAAACATGGAAAAGGCAGTAAACGAGACATCTTCCACCCGCCACCAGGAAGACGGGTGACTTAAACCTTGAGCATGGATTTATTAGAGAGCTTAGGGCAGCCATCCATATGGCATAGCTGTTTAGAGAACTGTGCATCTCTTAAAATGCTGATGCCACAGGACTTTAGGAGGGCCATAACTTCTCACGCTCAAGCAGAGCTCATGCCAATTTCAAAGTATCTGTGAACGCAACAATACAGATATGGAGTATAGAGCTGAGCTAAAAATTCCTCTTTTTTATCTTTTCTTTTTATGAGCCATTGACTCCACCAAGATGTATTTATTTCTTTTCTTTTATTTCTTTTCTTTTATTACATTTCTATACCACCCATTAGCTGAAGCTCTCTGGTGGTTCACAAAACAAGCTTAAAACTACAAAATAGAATAAGAGAGCCATCCTATGGTCCCTGGGCAAGCATCCCAGGGACCATAGGATCAATTGGATTCCCCCTTCTGAGGTCGGAGACAGTGCCCTGACCTCAGAAGGGGGAGTTGGCGCATTATATCTGCAACCTTTGCACCAGGCAGGCAATTCACCATGCGGTGTGCATGCCCATCACAAGCTCAGCGGTCTATGTGAACACAGGGCTGAGTGAGGATTTGAACCTGAGTCTGCCCAGCCCAAGTCCAACACTCTTAACCACTACACCACAAAGGAAGCCAACAGAGATCTGATAAGAGAATAATGTTCCATGGAAGGGGTTTCCACGTCACTGTCCTTAGGGAAGACATGCAGCATCTTTCAGTTCTGAAGGAACTCCGATCCTTAGGTCTTACCAACCTCTTCTTGCATGCTACACAAATGTTCCAGCTACTCACTTAATTGTTAAGGATTAGAAAGCATTAGCCTCTATCGCTGCCTACCAAGTAGGTCAGGTAACACAACCACCATCCTTTACTAGGGCAGAGGAAGCCCATCGCTGAACAAGAGAAGACCGATACGGTTACCAGGGTAAGATCACAGGAATAACTGAAAACAAAGGGTTAGGCTGGGTTTTCTAATGGAAAAACAAAAACAAGTAAACCTTCAAGTCTGCACCAGCTTCTGGATTCGGCGTTGCATCTCACTGGTGTTAACCGAGGGCTTTCCTAAATATACATACATAAATATATGCTGGTCTCTTTTGCTGTTCTATGCATTTCCAAACTTGGCACAAATCACATATATTTAAATGGCCTTGCAACTACTGCAGTCCCAGTGGTTGAGGTCTCAAGTTCAAATCCCTCCTCAGCCATGCATTGATCAAGTGGCCCTGAACACGTTATTCTTCTCTTAGCCTCATAGTCAGTATTGCACCCGGCAGTCTGCAAAATGGGGAGAATATCACAGGCCTATAGTTCACGCACAGCATCTCACAGAGGCCAAATCGGGATCTAACAGATAACCTATGTGGATTTGGGAAGAAGCCTTCTCCCCAAGTGATGTTGACCCCGAATCGGGATCTAACAGATAACATATCTGGATTTGGGAAGAAGCCTTCTCCCAAGTGCTGCTGACCCCAAATCGGGATCTAACAGATAACATATCTGGATTTGGGAAGAAGCCTTCTCCCCAAGTGATGCTGACCCCAAATCGGGATCTAACAGATAACATATCTGGATTTGGGAAGAAGCCTTCTCCCCAAGTGATGCTGACCACAGGCTTTGCCTGCCTGAGTGTTTGTTTTAATGGGTGGTTTTATCATATGCTATTGTTTTAATGTACCATTTTCTTTTTTTACCTGAAAGCCTCACTGAGCACACACCAGGCAGAAGAGCATGAAAGAAATATTAAATAACAATTATTTGGTGGTTGCTGGCTTTTCCGCTTATTGTCATGGCACAGATGCCACATGGCTGTGGCAGTGGATGTTTGTGGTCCATCAAGACAGGAACCTAGGAAGCAATGAAGGCTGGCGGCTCCGATGTCAGTGGGGAGGTGAATCTGCTCCAGGTTTCAGTCAGAACCAGTCAGAACTCTAAAGGAGCTCTCCAAGGTGCAGCTGTTACCCCTTGGAGAGCTCCTTTAGAGTTCTGTCTGGTTCTGACTGAAACCCAGAGCAGATTCACCGCCCCACTGACATCGGAGCCGCCAGCCTCCACTGCTAGGAAGCTCTGTTCTGCCAAGCGAGACTCTTTCTCCATCTAGCTTAATACTGTCTGCTCTGACTGGCAGCGGCTCTCCAGAGTCTCAGGCAAAGAAGGGTCTTCCCAACACCCACTTCCTGGTCCTTTTAACTGGCTGTGCATCATTCTGAGGGGAATTCTAGGGAAAACAAAGGCAGCTGCCATCCAAGCAGTGCTGGTGAGTTTTGCCCTTGCCTCCAAAAGTTGCCCCCTGCCCAAAACGCAAAAGATGGAAGGCAGTTCCCCCCCCCTTATTTTGCCCCTGCCCACGCCCAAAATCAGCAGACAGTTTGACTTTCTGAACTTTCAGTGCTGGCCTAAGAGAAGCTTATGAACCTAGTTTGTGTATTTCATCCAAACCTAGCACACTGTAGCTTGTGGCAAACCATTGTTTGCTGGGTTTGGACAAGAGCCAGTGTGGTGTAGTGGCGAGAGTGTTGGACTGGGAGCTGGGAGATCCAGGATCTAGTCTCCACTGGGCCATGGAAGCTCACTGGGTGACTTCGGGCAAGTTACAGACTCTCAGCCCAACCTACCTCACAGGGTTGTTGTTGTGAGGATAAAATGGAGAGGAGGAGGAAAATGTAAGCCGCCTTGGGTTCCTTGCAAGAGGGAAAAAGGCGGGGTATAAATGCAATAAATAAATAAAATTATACCAAACTGTGGTACTTGTAATGCAAAGGGAGGGGAGGAGGGAGCATACTAACCCAGGGTTTGAGGGTGCTTGTGCTCACAATGGCAAACCATGGTTTGGCATGTCAGAATGCAGCTAATGTATCTATGATTCTGTTTCTTACAAAGCAGGGATGGGTGGGGAGAAGAAAAGCAACATAGCTACAGTAGACATATTTTACAACTTTGTGATAGCTGCATATCCTACTTAATTCACATCCAGCCATTCAGTGAATGCAGTCTGAAGACTTCTTCGTGCTATACCTCCCCATTTTATATTCCTGGGTGATTTTCTTTCCAGTCGACTCTTAAAATAGTTCAGCGGTGGATTTCACATTTCCTTCTCCAATTAAGAAAACGTTTAGTCTGCTCCCAACAAGCACATACTTCTAAAAAGTTTCCTTTGTATGGTGCCTCAGGGAAGACTGCCTTTTAAATACATGCAGAAGTTAGTGATTCTCACCAATTAAGCAACTGCATATCTCTATCTGATATGTCCTTGGGCTGTTAAGACAAGAAAACTAGGGGAAGCATGTGAGAAGGGAGCATTTGGGATTCAAAAAAGCTTGCATTAAATTCAGCTCATCCTTTAAAAACAAACTCCTATCCATTCCCATTTCTTAAAATATACATCAACTTGGCAATATTCATATCATATTCCACCTCCAAGCATTTCAAAATATCCACACGAACCAAACTATGCATTCCAAAGATATCTGGTTAAGACAATCTTTCTATCACATTCTATTTAGCAAAGGGAGTGGTGTTTTTTACTAATAAATTACATACAATATTGCAAGTAGTGTGTGCGTGTGTCCATGTGTGTGTGAGGAAAGGCTAGGATGAGGAATTGGATTTTGTGTAGAGAGAGGAATGGTTAGCTTGGACTGAGTTCATATCATAGGCCATATTGGGTTGGATTCGGACTAAATTTGTTGGACTTTGGTCCCACTGAAATCAATGGGTCAAATTAGTTGTGACTTAAAATTCCATTAATTTCAGTGGGAGCTCTGTTCAGTTTATTTAGTCTAGATTCAATCCACAATATTTAAATGAAAAAAATAAAACCCTGATCCATGTGTGTGTATACATACACACGCACACACACACACACACCTGTATCAAGATTTTTATTGCAGAGTCTTACTAATACACACATGCTCACGTGTGCAACTGGCAAAACACCATGCATGCCCCCCCTTTATATCATCATTTGTACACACATCAATATTTCTCCCTCTTTTTGCTGTTGTTTTATCAACATGCACAAATACACATGCAACAGTTTGATATAACAGCACACATGGGCACACCAAGATTTCTTTCTCTGTGTTCCAACATACAACACCATGTAAAACCAATCTTAATGCAAATTGTTCCCATCAAGACGGGATGCATGTTCCCATCAAGACTTTGAACTCAGACACTAAAAGCTGTGTGGCAACGTGTGGATGCATGTCAGTCTGTGTACAATTAAGAAGCCCTACTACATTACTCCTAGTACATCGCTTCCACTTTGGTTACGAGACTAGGTCATCAGAACGCCTAAATACAGGGAGAAATTTGGACCAGGACAATTTTAGAAGAATCTCTAGCTTTGGGTAGGCTTTTGACCAGTGCTGGACTCCATCTGGGCTCTGTCCAGGGTCCTGACCACCTCATTTCCTGACTGGCTCCAAGGACGGACGCACGCCTGCCTGCCTGCCTGCCAATCCCTAATACTGTTCCTTTCCGCAATCCTATTCCCACCAGTGACCAGTGGTGACTCTTCCATAGGCCCCATCCTTGAACGGGAGACCTTCCTTCCAAATTCACTCCAATGTACTACAGCCATGCTCTAATAAAATCTTACATTCGTAGTGACAGAAAGAAAAGTCCAACTCAAGTAACAAGGGAACACGCTTCAGCACTAGCAGGAGTATTGTAATGGTGGCAGAGGTGGTGAGCTGGAAGAGGCAGGAGCGTGCTGCTGCAGCCTTCACTTTTCTCCTTTCAGCTATAACAGGTTGCTGTTCCTGACACTGAATGTAATTGGATGAAGTGGTAAATCGGATAATCTCTATGGGATTGTGTGTGTTGGGGAGAGGAGGAGGGCATGAATGTCCTGCCAAGATGTCTGCACAAGGGAGGAGGAGAGGGAGGACGAGGCGTCAGAGTTACAAAGGAGAGAAACACACCTCCAGGAGGTTGCTGACACAGATGGGTGAGCTCCCCAAAGATCAATGCAGAAATTACCCGAGTTCTTCGGGATGAGGAGGACGACTCGGAAGGACTCGGGTAATTTCTCCAAGCCAATCTGAGGACAGAGAAAAATTACCACCTCCACTACCCGCTGAAGCCACAGCCTCTTTCTATCCACCCTGATCAGAACTAATGCAGCAAAGTTGCTATGCTAGACTGCATATGGGGAGGTAGAAAGAGGGTCTGGGGACAAAATCCCAGGATAGGGTGAGGAAACTGACTCCACCCAGCGTTACTCCACAGGGGTTGGTTCCTTTACAGGGGTGGGCTCCCCCTGCCATTACATTAAGCCCTTGCGTCATCTTTCCACCCACCTCCATGAAATCGGAGCAGCTTTTATCTCCCTCTTTCTCAGGTTTTGCCCCTGCAATGGATTCATTTCTCCTTACTGAATATAACAGAGCCATCCCATCCCATTATACTTAACAGGTGGAAATCAAGGAGGGAGCCCACCCCATCAGGTCATCAGTGGGGGGATGGGCTCCCCCTTCCTCCCTCCCGCCACTCCAGTGCCTTAATTTCCCCCCGTTGAATGCAGAAAAGCGGCATTGCTCTGTGACTTTCAGTAGGAGAAAAATGAAAGCCCAGGGAATTTGGCAGTTCTTCTCCACAGTGGATTTTGATCTGAGCCAGAGAAGAATTCAGGGGCTTGTAAAACTTTGAGAGAGCCCCCAAACAATTCTTTCCTGAGCCTGGCTTGAAAGCACTTTAACTGCCTCGCTAGTTGTGCCTGGGCCGAGGATGTCTTGAAGTGAAGGGAACACCTGGAATTGTGTTTCTTCCCCTGCCCGCCCGCCCGCCGCACACACCTTTTTACACCCACAGTAACCTGGTGACTTAGATCAAGCTGAAAGATAGTCAGTGCAATTCTATGCATGTCTGCTCAGTAAGATGCATTTCATTTCATTCATTTCATTTATTATATTTCCATACCGCCCCATAGCCGAAACTCTCTTGGCAGTTCACCATTTAAAAAAAAAACAAAAACCATTAAAATATGTTATATAAAGTATAAAATCATTCATGTAATGCCACAGAACAAAGGGCACACACAGCAACGACATACATCTAAAACAATTTAAAAGAATCAGCCAGAGACAAAGTGACTCCTTATATGCTGCCAAATGCCTCAGAGAAGAGGGCAGTTTTAACCTGGTGCTGAAAAGATGACAATGTTGGCACTAAGCAGGCCTCATCAGGGGGATTATTCCATAAATGGGGGGAGCAACACCAAGAAGGCCCTCTCCCTTCCATTGACAGCTCCATCGAATTGCGCTGAATTCAGTGGAACTGTCCCAGGAAGCTGGCCCAAAGGACTGCATCCAGTAACTAACCCAAAATCACCCACTGAGATTTAGGGCTGAGTAAACACACACTGAGGGCTTATTCTGCAGGAGCACTAGCATCTGAATTTAGGGGTGGACGGGCGCCCCTCCCCATCTGGGTTCTCCAGGCGCCTGCCCAGCCCCTTGCCCCCCGCTCACCAGTCCCCAGGCTGCATTCGACCCCTCCCGTGCTTGGCGACTGGCCCGCAACTTACCCGGACCTGTCCGCCTCCGCGCAGATGGGGATCAGCAGTCTATGCCCATAGACGTATATGCAAAATAGCACCATGAATCCGAGTATATGGGAGATTAACAGCGCTTTTTGTATATAAGTCTATCTGAATTACCAATTACTATTGCCTTCATGCAGGGCCGGCCCAAGGTATTTTCCGGCCTGAGACAAAGGACAAGATGGCACCCCCTTACTACATACAGAAGCCAACTTGACTGGATTGGAAGTTGAGCTTTACTTCAACACGGGCAACAGGACAGCGTACTTCATCGAACCTGAGGGCAGTAAGCTAGCTTAGGGGGCACAGGGTAGGCTGAGTAGCATACACAGCTCTGTCCTCCAACACCTCACTGCTTTTCCCTGCCCCTCAGAATCTGCTGCCTGAGGCAAGTGCTTCACTCTGCCTAACGGTAGGGTCGGCCCTGCTTTCACGCCTTTCTGGTGGGCCTTCCTTGTATGTGGCTACCTGCTGCACAAGACAGGCTGCTGAGCTCAAGAGTCCTTCAGTCTAATCCAGCCAGGCTCTTGCTACATTCATAGGTGTTATGCCAACTACAGTGTTTGCCCCTTGCGTCAGGTTTTTAGGAACAACAAGGACAATCGGTTTCTCAGAGTTTGCTCCCTTCCCCTTTCGGGGAGATGTTAGCTCTCGGCACCCCTGGCTGCCTACTTGATATATTTTGGCAGCTGCTATTTGGGGGACCTTCGAAGCGTTCCCCTTGTTCTGAGCTTTCATGGAGCAAACGTAATGCCCTCAGGTGCTAAAGCGAAAATCTGCTGTGCTGGGTTTTTATTTTATAATGAGAAGCTGCCCTTTAGGAAGGCTCCCGTTGCATCTGAGATTGAGAGTCTCATCAGTCTGTCCTTGTCTCCCCCCAGCCCCACATGCCACCCTGAGCTAGGCAGATTAAACACCCATCAGCCTGATAGTCTGAAAGAATGCAAGTCCATTTCAGCAACCCCTAGGTGGTCAAGAGGCAGCTTTCACAACTCCAGTGCAAGACAGACACCCTATCAGCAACAAATGACAGATTTGGGACTTGCTAAGGGGAAATGATTTTCTTGGTGCTTGTCTCAAAATGGCAGGGGGGGCGGTCACATCAAATGTCTCATTTTAATTTCTAAAACCAGAGGTGCCAGGTGGGAAGGAGCTTGAATTGGCTACAGCTCAGGACTACAGAATGCAACCCGTGACAGAGAAGGCAAGACCAAGGAGAATGAGACAGCTGGGGGTGGGGGGAATACAAATATAGCTGGGGGCAGGGGGAGGACAAAGGAATACAAAAGCAGTGAGGATGTTCAGGACTCTTGGTTGAACTGAATTAGGATGCTTCTATAATGCTGCCCTTCCAATCAAAGCTGCAGGTTTGAAGAACAGCAAGCAAAGTTCGTGAAAATCCTTTCGCCCCATCAACAGCTAAATTGTGCTTTGTTGGGATACCAGAGGGCCTTCTCGGTGGCTGCACCCAGTCTGTGGAACTCCCTACATAGGGAGTTCCATTGGCCCTCTCTTCCTCCCTCTACTGGAGGAGGGGGATAAGATCTTATTGATGTGTGAGTGTTTTTAATTGAAGTAAAATGTTTTAATTATGACTCTATTATTTTGTCTGTATTTTATTATCAGCTACCTTGAGTACTACTTTTAGTGGAAATGAGGATATAACTTAAATAAATAAAGACCCTACTTATTGGCCTCAATGAGGATTACTTCTGAGTAGACATATGTATGACTGCACTGTTGATTTCTCTAAGAGGGGCAGTTGCCTTCTTTGCCTCAGGATCACCTGAGCCTATGTTCTGTCTCTGTAGGTTCTAGTTCTCATCATCTTGGCTATCATGAATGCTCATTATCTTCCAGTCTGGGAAGACTTCTTTTCCCCTTTCCCTGGCGTGGAAGGGAAATCTGCCCATAGAAATCAAAGGAAAAATCCAGGATTTTATTGTAGCTTTGACTGGGTAGCAGGTTTACAGCATTCATGCACACACACACACGTAGCATCCAAGGTAGGCGTTCCTACTAATTCTAATGGGGTTTATTTCATGTGATTTTTATCTTCATATTTAAACATTCAGACATGCAATGCGTCTGCATAAAAGCCAATGGAGTGCAAGGATTAAATGATGGATTTATGTAGAGGGGAAATACAAGGAGATTGGCCTTTGCTACACCCTTAGGGATGTTTCGTGGGGGGAATATTTGGCTGAAAATCCAATCTAGACTATGACCAACCTGTAATATTAACAGCAGCCTATACTGCAGGGCTGTTGTAAGATATCTATCTGAGCCACAGACATCCCTCCACCCCAAAAAATAGACTACATTTGCATTGGCAGGGCTATTCTTTAAATGTATAAATACTTAAATTTTCTCACGAAATAAAACCTGAGTTAGAAAGAGCATGCACTCCCCTCTCTCTTGGCTGCTATCTTTTTACTCGAGTGGGCTGGATTTCTCTATTGATTTCTATGGGCAACTCTCAGTTCGCCCCTGAGAGAAACTGAGGAATGACTTCTCCAATGTGAATCAAGAATTCCCGTATCAAGACAAGATGCACTACTCTGATCTTTTTCCATCTTTGCATTAACTCAAAGTCCTCCAGATTCAGGGAGCTGGTGTCAGGAAAAAGCATCCCTCCAATGCTCTTGAACTATTTGATGTCTGACCTTCACTTCCAAAGCTCACTATGTTTGAATCCTAAAATGGAAAACTGGTGCCTTTAATGTGCTCCAACACCATCTGTTTTTATGTTGCAGGTAATTTACACCTCAAATTGGACAAACTGACCTATAAGGTCACATCCAATTCCTGTAGGCCTCCTGTTGACTAATGAAGATGGACCACTGGCAAGAGACAACTTAAGTCTCATTTCAAACTTTAAATCATAGCATCATAGAATAGTAGGTTTGGAAGGGGCCTATAAGACCATTGAGTCCAACCCCCTGCTCAATGCAGGAATCCAAGTCAAAGCATCAAATGTAAAATCCAGGTGGAGAAGACCGCAAGATCAAATCTCACTTGGATGTAAATCCTATCTTTAATAGGATTAAGGATATGTGTATTTTTCAAAATGGCAAATCACACTTCATTCCAAATGATGAGTCACCCTTTACATACGGCAATACCATTCATTTTACACAAACTCAAAACTCTACGCTAATTTTACTTTTAGGAGGGTCGGGGAGGACTGGGATGGAAAACAACAGGAAAATATTTAATTAAATTAAGAGAGCCAGTGTGGTGTAGCGGCAAGAGTGTTGGACTAGGAGCTGGGAGATCCGGGTTCTAGTCCCCACTCAGCCGTGGAAGCTCACTGGGTGTCTTTGGGCCAGTCACAGACTCTCAGCCCAACCCACCTCACAGGGTTGTTGTTGTGAGGATAAAATGGAGAGGAGGAGGAGAAGGTAAGCCGCCTTGGGTTCCTTGCAAGAGGGAAAAAAGGCGGGGTATAAACGAGATAAATAAATAAATAAATGTATTTATATGCCGCTGCCCCAAAAGCAGCTCACAAAACACAATCCAAACAATAACAATAAAAAATGTTAACTAAGAAGAAGCAGGCAAAAACAATTAAGCAGCCGTACAATGTAATTTTGCTCTGGGGAACAGACAGCACCAAAATCATGCATAAACAGAACAGTCTTTCTGGAAAAGAGAAGGGGCTGACCCACTACCTGAGAGAGGGTGTTTCAGAATTTTGGTGCCACCACTGAGAAGGCCCAGATCTTTTGGCACCTGAGGCAGAAAATCCTTCAACTGCCCCCCCCCACACACACACACACACACTTCCCTGGCAGTAAAACAAAAACAAAAACACAGCAGTGATAAATAAAGTGATCAATTTGCTGCTCCATCATGGCACCCAGTGTCAGATGCCTGAGTTAGCTGCCTCATCCTATCTGTGTGCTCCCCAACCCCTGTCCTAGAATATCTTAGCAAGTGGGCAGAATCATGTAGAACGTGATCCAAACCATATCAAATTCTGAATTGGACTCAGAAACATATCAGGATCCAATGCAGATAAAACTGCAGTACCATTGCCCACTGCAAGTAACACCCCCTTATCAACGCCATCGACATCTGCATGACTACCACACCCTTTTAAAATTAATAGTTTTATTCTGCTAGAGCCTTAAAATGTCCACACAGTTGTCTGTTCTGCATAGGGATGTATGAGAATTTCATTTCTGTCCACAAAACTTCTGAACAAACCCCGTTTGTAGCCCCAAATGCAAACATGCACATTTTCAGAGAAAATGGTTGACTGTTTCCGAACCTGCAAGACCATTCAAAAACAAATGTACATTTTTATGCTTTACCGAATTGGGTGAAGACCACATTTTGGGTGCACACTTGTTAAAATGTGCATTTTTCCAGATGTCGAGGGTGGGGGGACACTCACGTTCAGGAGCATGAACAAGGCAAATCAAGCTTCAAGGAGAAACCCTTGATGAGCTTGAACATCACATGTTTGCCCATCCTTAGTTCTGCATTTCCCAAATAACTCACCACTTGGAGGCAATATGCCAATATCCTAGATAAAGAAATCATTTTTCTGACAATAGCCAGTGTCCCTTGGGTAAACAGCATCAGAGCATCACTCACTATAGGTTTTTCGAATGGCAAAACCACGCCTGAAGAACAGAAGGCACTGATGTCAGATACAGATGTTTCCCATTAGTTTTAACCAACCCTGTCCTGAGGCTCATAGTAGAGCACAACCTTATGAACTGCCATTTCCCCCAGAAATTCTTCATTGGCTCAGATTGAAATCCAAGATGGTGCACATCCCTTCTTGGTGCCTTGAACACAGCAGCAACAGCAGTGTCCCACATACCATGGGCCTGGAATATGCGGCCAATACTAAGGCACCCTGGGAAACTACATTTCCCAGGGTCCTGTCACCTGGGACTTCACTGTTGGAGGTTTCAAGATACTAGGGAGAGACAGAAGTCAGATAGAGAGACCTCCACGGAGACTCTTACATTGTAATTCTACACATGTACACTCAGAAGTAAGCCCTATTGAGTTCAGTGGGACTTAAAAGGTAAAGGTGTCCCCAACCAGTCGTGTCCGACTCTAGGGGGTGGTGCTCATCTCCATTTCTAAGCCGAAGAGCCAGCGCTGTCCAACGACACTTCCGTGGTCACGTGGCCGGCATGACTGAACACCGAGGTGCATGGAACGCTGTTACCTTTCCCGCCGAGGCGGTACCTATTTATCTACTTGCAATTTCTTGCTTTCAAACTGCTAGGTTGGCAGGAGCTGGGACTGAAGACGGGAGCTCACTCCGTCACGCGGCACTCGGGTCTTGAACTGCTGTCCTGCCAACCTTCCAGTACTCACAGGTAAATGTGTTTAGGGCTGTAGTCCTAATGACATAACTGGGTACGTAACAGCGTCTAAATTTCAGAACTGGACTAAAGAAAATCAAACACTCTATTTTCCTTTTGGAGGACGGGGAGAGAAGAGTTTGTTGGGCCTGATTCTGAACCAAGGGAGGGACAGATCATTCATCACTACATTAAACTATTGGGGTTTTTATTTTATTTAGTAGTTGTAGTAGTAATAGTACTTTTTAGGGCTATGCCCTCACAAAGCAACAAGAGCAAGGGAAGATGCAAAGATATATTATAAACTTCAGCAAGCATACCAACTACTTTGAGAAGCTGCTCTGTAATACACGCATGCACACGAAGACTGACATCTTCAAAGGATGTCTTCGAAGCTTGCTTAAATGCCTGTACAGCTGGGGCAAGGTGCAAGTCAATAAGAAGACAGTTCCACAGGTTTGGGGCCCTTGTGCACATCATATTATGCAGCTTCCCAATGTATTGGTCCTACGTTTTATCATGATTAAATCTGAATCTGTTTTATCTCTTGTTGTAAACATCAATGGGAGCTCTGTTATAGGTATAAAGGCAAGATCCATTAAGAAAATTATCTTTTAAGCCAGGATATATGCAGGAGGTGTATGAAAGCAGGAATAACTCTTAACCTTAACTCTGACCTTTTAAAAACAATCTGTAAGCCCAGGATTTTTAAAAGTTTATTTTACTGTAGGCCCCAGGATACTTAATGGCAAGTGTGTTGCAACATGGTGATTTGTTTTTCTCCTCCAGACCAATTAATATTTATCTCACCTTCATAATGGGCTGATAATTCATTTAAATTAACAGAAAAAAGCCCTCATCTCCATTACAGACAAAACCCAGGCAAAGAGGTAGAGATATCCATATGGGCCCATTTTTAACTTCAAAGAAGCGTAGTCTTACATCAGCTCCATGGGAAAGAATTAATCTCATTTGCACAGCAGAGGCATAAACCCATAAAAGAACTAAACGCACTGATCCACAACCAGGAGCAAAATTAATTTGGGGGCAAGGGAGAGAATGTTTTCAAGTCAATAGCAAAAACAGGGCCTGATCTATACATGCATGTTCCTCACTTGATGACTACAGCATCAAGCGATGACATAAATAGGCCCTCAGTGAGGGAACTTTCATCTCCCCCTCACACCATGTCAGACACGATGCTTTCAATGGAGTGTGTTCACACAATTTCAGCTAGTGTACAGTAATCAGTCAACGGAAATACACTTTGATGTACGTGTTGGTTGTGGATCAAACGCTGACAGAAGAACCAGCTGACTTCTGCTAGGTCATACTTTGGAAGGGTCTCCCAGCTGTCTAGCTACTGAGCAATTGCAAGGCTGGAAGGGATGTAGCTCAGTGTTAGAGCTCTGCATGCAAAACATCCCAGGTTCAATGCCCAAGTAGGGCTGGAAAACCCTGGAGAGCTGCTGAAAGTCCATGTAGACCATACTGACCTAGATGGAACAGATGTCTGACTTGTATTAGGCAGGTTGACTTGTATTAGGCCAGTTGCATTATTCCAACCAGTTGGAAGGGCTGGTTTATGAAAGCATTAACTAAAGACATGCAGGGCTTGTTCAGGCATCATGCTAAGCCATGATGGTTAGGGAGTTTCCACTAACCACAGTGGCTTAGCATGTCATGAGTGGGGAGAAAGCCACATTCCTCATGGTTAGTAAGCCACCCCACTAACGATCCCCCTGCAAAAGGTTCTAGGGGCCCGGGGTGGCTTCTTGTGATGTCTGGTGGACTCCCTGGTGGTTAAAACAGGCTCCAGAGGACTTCCAGGCTGCAACCATAGAGACTGCCAGCTAGTAAGTCCACCACTGTGGGCGATGCTCTAGCCACCACAGACTTCCTCTATGGTCGCGTAGCTGTTTCGGACGCTGGAGTGACTGCCAGGAGCCCATTTGCGCCACAGAGGATGACGGGAAGCTTGGTAACCACGCTGGGAAGATCAGCAGGTAGCTACAGAGGGGGGTGGTTGGTGGAACTATGCGGAGCCATGTGGTTCTGCGATTGTCTGGCATCATGGTTTCGCTAAAAAAAACACCCTCCATAGTTACCCTAACCATCCTCCCTCCGTGCAGGTCTGAACAGGCCCACAGGCTTTTTCAGGGTGAAAGGAGCGCCTTATAAATCTGTGAAAACCAACCGGCCTTTCTGCAACTAGAGACAGCTGGCTTGCCACGACTACAGCGTATGGCTCTAATTAGTACGATACTACTATCAACCGCTCTGTGCCCATCAGTCTTGCTCCTCTCGTCATGAGCTTTCAACTTCAAGGTCTTTGGGGCAACAGCTGCTTGCCACAATTTGGGGTTTGAGCCTTGAGAACTGATATATCATTGCACAAGGGTGGGCAGACTTTGTGGGATCTGCTTTGTTCCCCCCCAACACACACACAAAGTCCACTAATCCGACGCAGGTGCAAATGAGGGTATGTTGGGGGGAGTCAATTACCAACTGCAATCATGAGCCATACACTGTTCAGAGAAATGCAAATCAGCATCTAAGTTACAAGAGAACAAGGATTCTAACACAAAAGTCTAAGTGGTCAGTTGAGCTGCATAAAGACCTGGTCAAAGGCAATCAATTACTACTCATATTTTTCAGAAGGAGAACACCAAGGCTGAGAGATAAGTGCCCAAGGTCAGGCAGCCAAAGATTTTTCTTTTATTTGCCATTTTATTTCCTACTGTCAAACTGCTGGGAGTCAAAACCCTTGCCGAGCTACTGAAAGTCATCCAGCAATCTTCCAGTAGATCCTAATTTACCGTCCGCCTGGCCCCAAGACCCCATCACAGCAGCTAACCACATGTGCTGTGAGCAGAGAAGTGGGTGTGCCGAATCTCAAACTCGGTGGCGTTGAAGGAATTAAGGTTGCAATCCTAGGCACACACACCAGGGAGTAAATCCCGCTGAAGTCAGTGGGACGTACACCTGAGTAGACATGTATAGGCTTGCACTGTTTTTCTCTCACCTTGCAGTCCCTCTCTGCTCCTGTAATAATACTCGGCCTTGTGGTTCTGGCTCACTCTTCAGTCTTGACTATTGGCTTGTACCATGGCTAGGGATGTTGGAGAATTCCGTCACGGACTACCCCCCCGCCACCCCCCAAAATCCCCCCCGGAACGGACCTACCTGGTGGTGGCAGCAGCTCCGGCAGCGGCTCCAGCAGCGGCAGCGGCTCTGGCAGTGGCTCTGGCGGCAGCTCCGGCCATTTGTGTCCCTGCCAAGCCGTGATAGACTATGTAAGCATCTACATAGCCTATCACGGCAAAAGCTTATCATGGCCATTTGCATCCCTGCCTTTTGCCGTGATAGGCTACAGAGATACTTACATAGCCTATCACGGCTTGGCAGGGACACAAATGGCAGCCAGTGTAGTGGCCGCCATTTGCGGCCGCAGCCTAGCTGCGGCCAGAAATCCAGCTGCAGCTGGCCTCGGTCAGCGGCTCAGTGGCCTTGCCGCGGAGCAGAGCCAGCCGGGGAGGATTCTGGAGGGGAGGAATGGATCGCCTCCCCCCCCCGCGGACCCCAGCGGACTGGACCGGATCGCCTCCCCCCTCCCACGGACCCCAGTGGACAGAGGTAAGTAGGGTTTTGTACGCCCCTAACCATGGCTCACCTGGACTGCGGTCCACAGCCCAGCCTGACACCTTTCCTCTGGCAGAAGAGAACCAGGGAGAAGTTGTGCTAGCAATTTGTGCTTCAGAAGGGCTTTCCCCCTGAAAGTGGAGAAGTTTGCAAAAGTGTATGGACGGGTGTCTCCCAAGCAAGTGTGGTCATACCAATATACACATAAGAAGAGCCCCGCTGGATCAAACCAAGGGTCCATCTAGTCCAGCATTCTGTTCACAAAGTGGCCAACCAGCTGCTGACCAGGAACCCTCAAGCAGGGCATGAGCGCAACAGCACCCTCCCGCCCATGTTCGCCAGCAACTGGTGTACACATAGGCTCACTGTCTCTGGTACTGGAGGAAGCACATAGCCATCAAGACTAGTCACCATTGATAGACTTTTCTGCCAGGAATTTGTCCAACCCCCTTTTAAAGCTATCCAAATTGGTGGCCATCATGACATCTGTAGTAGCAAATTCCATTGTTTATGCACCGTGTGAAGACGTCCTTCCTTTTAACTGTCCTGAACCTCCCACCAACCAACTTCATGGTTGACCCTGGGTTCTAGCATTTTGAGAGAGGGAGAAAAAAATGTCAAAGCACGCTACATGAATTCTAGGTACTGTCCTGCTCTAGCTGGGTCAGACTCTATGCTAGGCAAGTACAGGAGTGAAGCCAATAGGCAAGTCAATTAAGCAGGCAAATTGCCAAGCACAGAGGTCTCAGCCCAGTATGGGATCAGATGAAGACAGGAGTGGTTAAGATACAGGCAACGATCAAAGCACAGCATTACCAGGCAAGTAGGTGGTTTCCAGAAGAGAGATCTGAGACGCAGCCAAAGTCAAACACAAATAAGCAGTCAGATACAATGACAGTCCAAGAAGCAGAGTCAGGGAGGAGTCTAAGGGTCAGTAGCATGGAGATTCAATCATTGAGGCATATGATGTGGGCATGTCCTCTAGCGGCTTCTTTCTGGTTGGAAGTCGTTGCTCATACAAATTTTGTTCTTGAAAAATCTGTGATAATAATAGCGGATGTCCATGCACTTTGAAATTACACCTCTGTGATGTGGGGATTAATATATGGACCACAAAAATGGACACAGGGAGCCCTTATAGTTGCAAAGAGACTTATGCTTCAAGCATGGGAGGATAAACAACAACCACCTATCATTCAACGGACTGAAGATTTTACTGCTCTTGCTACATTTGAACGTATCTCCTACAGCCATCAATTTCATATGGATGCTTATTTAGATATATGGGCTGCTTATATTAATGTATATATTTGAAATGGAAGACTTAAATCCTTTCCCCTTCTTTTTATTTTTATATTAAGGTTGATGTACATGATTACTGTACATCACTGAGATGTCTGACTTGGCCACAGTGACACATGCCTTAGTTACATCCCGTTTGGATTACTGTAATGCGCTCTGCGTGGGGCTGCCTCAGAAGAGTGTTCGGAAACTTCAGCTGGTTCAAAGAGCTGCGGCCAGACTGCTGACAGGGGCTGGCTACTGGGAGCATACAACTCCCCTGTTAAAACAGCTTCACTGGCTCCCAGTCTGTTTCTGGGCACAATTCAAAGTGCTGGTTATGTCCTATAAAGCCCTATATGGCTCAGGTCCAGATTATCTGAAAGACCGTATTCTCCCTTATGAGCCTACTCATGCCCTGAGATCTTCAAGGGAAGCCCTTCTCGCCATCCCGCCATCATCACAGGCACGCCTGGTGGGAACGTGGGAGAGGGCCTTCTCAGTGGCTGCCCCAAGGCTCTGGAACTCCCTTCCCAGGGAGGCGAGAGTGGCACCCTCCTTGATATGTTTTCGCAGGCATGCAAAAACTTTTTTGTTCCAGCAGGCCTTTGGGAATAACTAGTCTGGACCTCGGAAAAATGCGACGTATGGATACCATTTTTGTTGTTCTGGTTGTCTTTTAATGTTTTAATATCTTTACGATTTTAATATTGATGATTTAATTATATTTTTAACTTTTATACAGTTGTATTTATATTTCTAGTTATAGGTTTTAATTGTAGCAGTTTTAATGTTGTAAGGCCGCCTTGAGTCCCAGTATTGGGAAAAAGGCGGGATATAAATAAATATAATACTAATAATACTAATACTAATAATAATGTGCATGGATATATTTTCCCCTGTTTTTTCCTCCCCCCACCACACACATTGTTGTTGATGGTATGGTATTATTGTATTTGCAAATTAAAAATTAAGAACAAACCAAAAGGCAAGGTCCGGAAAACAGGATACGAGGCACTAGGAGCTGAGATAAGGTGTTGTTCCAGCAACTAGTAATCGCTGACTGAAAGCTCATACAACCAGAGCTTCCAGAGGCCCACCCAGGGCTCAGCTGCAGTTCATTACAGGCCCTCTGACAAAAGTCCTACTAACGAGGAGGACCTTGCTCTTGAGGAGTCCTTTCCTCATGAAGAATTTTCATTCATCATCAAGCTTCTCAAAGGAGCTTGGCAGAGCTGCCACTTGAGACAACAACGATGCTCTCAGGGGCTAGGTGGTCACTCAGCCTCTGGCTCAGAGGAGGAACTCCCCTCCTCTTGCAGTCATCTCCCCTGGGGGCCCAGACCCACATGGGTGATTTATTTATTTATTTATTTATTTATTTTTATTTTAAAAAATAAAATGATTCAATGATTATAAAATAAAATAAAATGATTCAATGGCATCATCTGTCTCTGGGAGCTCTAGCTCTTTGGAGGAGGAGGAGGAGGAGGAGGAGGAGGAAGAGAAGGAAGATTCCTCCAGCAGGGGCATGACATCACTTGCCTCCTCATGATTCCCCCCCCCAGACAGGTTCAGGGGGGCAGATGTCTCTGGGTATTGATGATGGAATCAACAGACCAGCTCAGGAGCATGGGCAGTCAAGGCATCCTCCCATGATTGTTCCTCAGGACCATAACCCTTCCAATGGATGAGATACTGGAGGCAACCACGGTGGGAGCAAGAGTCTAAGATCTGGGCCACTCCCGCAGGGGCATGACAGTACCATCATCACTGAACTGCAAAAGACCATTTGTACAGCTTCGGACCAGGCTACTAGGGATGGACGGACTGTGTAAAACCCACTCCAGATTGCCAGGCGCGTTTCGTTCCATCATCCACCCACAGATGGATGCAATTTTTTTTTTTTTTGTCATGCGGGAAAATACAGAAATAATTGCGTAAATATTTACATACGTTTTTACATAAATATTTACATAATTTACCCTAGTACATTACATTTGGTGTATTGTCCCCCATTCCACTCAATGTTTCCTCAGCAGAAACTTGCGTATTTTTCTACGGGTTTATATGCGTAAATTTCGGGAAAGTAAAAAAAAAATCATCCGAAAGTCCACAGATTCTGCATGGCCTGAGGGGGGCGCTCTGCAGTAGATTCCGCAGGTCAGATCCTTAGAAATCCAAGCTCATTTTGGTCCGTCTCGAATTTCTCCAGCATCCCTACAGGCTAGCATTCTCCCATGTGAGCCTTCTCTCGGGACCAGTATATCAGAGGCATGTTAGGTGGGGACATGAGACGAGGCTTTCTCAGTGGCCACTCCCAGGCGGCTCTGAAGCTCCCTGCCAGGGGAGGCTAGGTTGGCCCCCTCTTTGTGGCCCTTCTGCTGGGAGGCAAAGACATTCTTATTTAGGCTAGCCTATGGCATATAAGCTAGTGTGTTGAAGAAGGGGCAGGGGGGGTTAATTGGTTGGTACTGTTTATTTCTTTTATTGTTGTGTTTTATCTTAATTATTAATTTGTTTGTTTTATGCAATGTTTTAATTAAGATTTTGTTTTCATCTGGATTCTATTGTTAGCGCCTCCCACTTGGGGGGGGGCAGACAGGTGGGATAGAAATTAAATAAATGAACAAATGTTTTTGAATTGAATCTTGTCAGGGAACTTCAACATGCCTAAAATCCATATTTCCTCTGTCGGGCTGGTGGTTCGGCAGCTCCGATAATTGGTTCAAAAGCCAAATAGCGCTTCATGGAATCAAAGGATATTGATTTGGCATGGTGAAACCCTATGATTAAGTGTGGACAATTAGCCATTTGAGACTGCCATTTCAGCAAGGCCACTAAGAAATAATTTTCTTCATTTGACACTTCATTCTGCTGGTTTAATTAGCAAAAAACTCACCATAGCCAGAAGTATATTAACAGTTGCGTTCTCTTCCCGCCCCATCCCCACTGCCTTTCCACAAGCCATTTCCCTGAATCTGATTCCATCCCAATAATATCATAGTAATCCAGGCTACATTCCCTGGTGGTTTATGCTCAGAGTTTACCCCTGGAGGATAAATTATGATTCTCAGATACAATAACGAACTTTCCAGGCATCTGCACAGATCCAGTGAGAAAGAGCAGCTGATTTGTTCAGAGAAAGACTTGATCGTTCCTGTTTTCTGAAATGGGATTCAAGGCGAAGTCCGGTTCAGTTCCCTGAGCCATCTTGTCTCATCCTGATATGGAGCCCATACCATTTCTCCTCTTCCTTGCAGAAAGGGCCCTCTCTCTCTCTCTCTCTCTGCCTTCTGTTCTTGAGTTCTGAGAGCTAAAATATACACTACATTAAATGCACAACATGGAGCTGACCCTAACTTTCCTTCCACTTTAACATAAGTGCATGGAGCCACAATCTGGACTGGGACCACCGCACACAGGTAGGGGAGGTTAAACCTCCCCCCACCCTGCCGCCACCACCTCCCCACCCCTAAATTTACCATTGGTACCGATCAAGTGCTTTTCTTTCTTTAGGCCCTACATTGTGTGGAGGGGTGAATTTAGGGGGAGGAATTGGCTGTGTGGGAAGGTTTAACCCCCACCCATCCATGCATGGTGGTCCTGATCTGGATCAGGGCCCTACACACTTCCACCAAAGTAAACGAAAAGTTAGAATCCACTATATGAAGGGGTGTATGAGAAATTCGTTTCCGTTCATTTTTTTATCAGGATGTACCCACTTCACACTTTCCAGATCAAACATGGACTCAGACATAAACTGTGGTTGAAGTTCATACATTTCTGAGCTTACAATGTGATTTGAGGACCCCCACAAAAATGCATTCGACAGCATGCGTACATTTGAAAACCACGCATGAAAAATGTGGACTTTTGAAAAATGTGCACAAGTAAGCTTTAACCAATGGGAGAAGAGTGTGTACATTTCAAACATGCGCACAATTGATGCGTGCATTTGGAAAAATGCGAATGAAAATACACGCGGATTTTCGTGCAAAAAGACAAAAACAAAGCTCATAATCTGATATGGACTTGAGGCAGAACAAGCTTCGAGATGGAATTTGGAGAACTTCTGCGAGCTCGAATTTTGCTGATTCGCACACCCCTAGCTACACACTACACATTTAAGGGGCCTGGGGTTCAACCGCCCCAGTTTAGATACTCTGGCCCCAAGGTGTTCATCAAAATTAGTGCTGTGCCAAAAATTTCTCCCACATTTTTTTCAACCATTCTTATTCAATTTGATTAAAAAGAAAAGAAAAGAAATTGCTTTTGAAAAGAAATTCAAAGGAGGAGAAATTTCAGAGAAATCCTGGGTTTGGGGTTCTTGTGCTCACCTTACTTGTGAGGTGGCCGAGGAGTGCGCATGAGTGTGCTGCCTGTCATTGTACAGTAATCTCTGTGGCAGCCTGCAGCCTCCTCGGCTTCCCACGCTTCAGTTAAAGCTGTCATGAGGAAGCCATCATGAGGCAATTCCTCTCAGGGAGCTTTTTCAGTTCAGAAAGTGCAGGTGGCCTGGGAGGCTGCAGAGCAGAGCAAAGATGTGCAATAGAGAGAGAGAACACACAGCGCCCTCAGCCACCTCGCGGTGATTAGGTAAGCTCAAAAACCAAAAGAAATGCAAAATTCTGCCTCAGAAGAGTGGAAGCCTCAACACAGTGGGTGCTGTTGCCACCTACAGAAGCAGTGCAATAAACCAAAAACCCTGAGGGAAAAAGAAAGGAGCCGGGCTACAACCCCTGCAATAGTGAGCCCTATCTGTGAGAAACCGTTGGAGAATTTGGTGACATTGTCCCCCGCCCCAGCCACAAATAGGCTGGAGAAGTTTGAGAGGCCATTTGTGCTCAGCTCTAATTAAAATCGTGGCAAGTGCCGGTGTAACAGATGAAACCACAGTCAATTAGGGGCATGGTGCAACGATGGGGCTTAGACTGGGGAGAGCAGCGTTCGAATCCTTGCCAAGCCATAAATCTCACTAGTTCAGCTTGGGCTAGTCACTGTCTCTTGGCCTAACCTAACTCACAGGGTAGTTGAAAGGGGGAAAGGGCAATACACGCACCCTGAGCGTGGTACGTGGTGTGGAGCAGAAGGATAGTGAGAGATGAGTTAGATAAATTCATGGAGAAAAGGCAGTCTATTAGTACCTGTTAGTCATTCTGTCTAAATAGAACCTCCACTTTCAGAGGTAGCAAACCTCTGGGGGCCGTGGGAGGAGAGGGCTATTGTTTTGAGGCCTCCTTGTGGGCTTCCCAGAGGCACCATTGACCACTGCTGGAAACAGAATTCTGGACTAGATACAGCTTCAGCCTGATCCAACAGGGCTCTTTTTAGGAAAATAAAGGATCGTGGCTGTAAGGCACTTGGCTTAAAAGGACAGACTGTTTATTAAAAAGCCAGGCATGGTCCACCCTCGATTCTTCCACTGTGGATCTGCCCTAGCACTGCACACGCCCTCCAACTCTGCTCCCAACGAACCGAAAAGGCCAACTAGGCCGACACCCGCTGCAAGGCAGCACCATTTACTCCGGGATGCAGCAACAAGATGCGCACAGACATCGCCTGCAGAGCAAACAACTCCAGACGGCTTTCGGAGGGGGAAAAACGCTCACTGTTTGCACACATCCTCGCAGGGGTTTCTCAGGCTTTGTCACAGACAGAGAAAGTGTCCCGAAGCCAAGAAGTCAGCGGCTTGAAGGCTCCCGAATGGAACGCGGGAGGGACAAGCCGCAGTAGCTTGGCCACAGTGGCTCCGTTTGGCAGGGCTGGAGGCAGAGCGGAAGGCCAGGGCCTCCCACCCCACCAGCAGCCCCGGTCTGCCCCCTCAAAGAATGGTTGGAGAGGGGAAAGCAAAGAGCCCCTGATTCAATTGGTGACACGAACTCTTCAATCCAAAGAGCTTCTGCTTTAGAACGGGAAACTTTCTGGGAGAGAAAAACCAGTGGCAGACAATGCTCCCCTCACTCAAATCATGTGGTAAATACATCAACCTCCCACACGCGCACAGGCCTGCTCCACCCACCAAAGCTTTCCCATGGCTCAGGGTGGCTTTTATCATCTTTATCGTCCTTAGGGAGACCTTTGAGAGTGGTGGTGGAGGGTGGGACAGGGGAATCTCTAGCTACAACAGCTTTAAACTACGGCTGAGCCAGAAGTTCTCAAAAGAGATGTGAATAATGAAATCCGAGGGGGTGGGAAAACTGCCTTCCATCTTTTGCATTTCCAGGGGGAATTCAAGGGCAAGGGTGCAAAATTCACCAGTATTCCCCAGCTCCTTTGTGCATTCTGGGGATTTTCAGAATGGCGGCTGGCAGCATGGCCAGTGTACTTCTTCCCTCCCACCCACAAACATTACCCTGAAAATAGCCCCCCACCCATACACACCCACTCACCCATACACACACACACCCATCACTTTTATTGCAGCCAAATGGGGCAGCAGTAATAGGGCAAGGAGCTTAATGGGGTATGTTAGAGTATGGAACTTCAAGACGGTGGGCCACATATGGCCCCTCCGGAATCCCTAGAAGTCCATGCCCCCTTTCCCAAGTCTCATCCCCTTTCTCCCAACTGCTAGTCGCTTGGTGGTTTTATTTATTTATTTATTTATTTACACTATTTATATACTGCTCCACATCAAAGATTTCGGAGCGGCGAACAACAAGATAAAAAATAAAACCCCACAATTAAAACAATTAAACATTTTAAAAGAACAGCTTCTGAACTTAATAAACCGCAGCTGGTCACTCAGGGAAGGCCTCTCAAAATAACAATGTCTTCAGGAGGCACCAAGAGTAACACAACATTGGCACCTGCCTGACCACCAAAGGTAGGGAATTCCACAGGAAGGGGGCCACCACGCTGAAGGCTCTTTTCCTAGTGGACTCCAACCGGGCCATAGGTCCATGTGGAACCACCAGGAGCAAGCCCATCGATGGCTTCAGTGACCAGGCAGGTTAGTAAAGAAGAAGGATCTCTCTCGGGTATCCTAGTCAAAGGTTTTCCAGCATTTGTGCAGTTTCCCCACCCCCACCCCTTTCAAAACAGTTGAAATGCCTGCCTCTCCTAAGTAGTAATTACAGACAGTAAGAGCTTTCAGCTAAAATACACTGGGATTTTGGCCCAACACTTTCGCCTTTGGTCCCATCCATGATCCCTGAGAGCTTCTCAGACATTGGATCTGGCCCTCAGGCTGAAAAAGGTTCGACACCCCTGGGGCAAAAGAATAATATCAGATCATATGTGTTTAAAAAAATGGTTTGCTATAACCACTTGGGCTTGGCAAGAGGGTTATATTTCATTTCCTTTCATTGATTACATTTCGATACCACTCCATAGCCGAAGCTCTCCGGGAGGTTCACAAAAATTAAAAACCATTAAAATATATTATGTAAAATATAAAAAACCATTCACATAATGACATAAAACAAATAACACACAACAACAACATAGATGTTACAGATGCTTCTATTTGTTGAGGCGAGAGGGCTATAATACAGGGACAGAGCAATTTTGCTTTCGGAAGACCTCACCCCCAGCTCCATCCCTGGCTACTCCAGGTATGGCTATGAAAAAATCCTGCCCCAAACCCTTGGAGGGCTCCCGCTACTCCATGTTGAAAAATACTGGACCAATGATCTGACTCGGGATAAACTAGCTTCCTACGTTCCTATGAAGAAAAAGGGCTAAAAACATTGACCAAAATTGCATTTCCTTTCTTTGAAGCCCCGCCTGGAAATGTGGTAGTTCTGTCCAGCAGCCCTTCCCTTTGGGAATGAGCAGAGAGAAATAGGTGAAATTGTCTGCATGTTTAGCCGGTGGTGATCCTTTAAAAATATCCCAAGCTGCTCTAACCAAATTGGTGCACAAATCATTTTCAGGCTGGCCAATGTCTACATGGAACCTCTCCCCTGCCGCACACCCAAGTTCAATCATTCTTCCTGCCTCTGTGAATACTTGTCTTGCGCTGTTCACGGGGACCATGGCAGAAATGGCAGACAATGCTTGTTTCCCTTACAAGGTTATTTATTCGTGCCCTCAACTGGCAGGACTCAAGGAAACCTGAAAAGCGTGAAGGCCTTACATTGTCTAATGGGGTCTAAGATCCTCAGGGGCTTTGGAAGAATCCTTTGAAATTCTAAGAACGGCCTGTTGTATTAGTCCAATTAATTAAGTGACAACTTTAAGGAACCTGCTTGAGAATTTAAGCTCCCCAAAGGACAGCCGAGCATGTATTGCCCCAGCTAAGACCTCTCTGCCTTTCCTGGAGATAATGAGCACTCTTGATGTACACCAGACACTGTCCAATTCTTCCAACTTTCAAGCTAGACAAAGGTCCCCATCAAACAATATCTGTGTAAGTGCTCTCTTTATCCTTCCTGCCTTGCACCCCACCAAGGGTGAACATTTTCTAATTAAACAGGGGAATATGGCAAAAGATTGGCACACTCTGAATACTTGATGCCTTCCTTCATTTAAAGTAGTGATTTTCAAACTATTACCCAACAACCCCACCCCCCTTTGCAAATAATCCATATTCCTTCAAGCCCATGCATGGAAGAAGCTGGTACAAAGACTGCATCCAAAACCAGCAGAGAGACCAACTGAGGAGTTAGGGTGTTATCTACAGCCCAAACGTAAACTAGCTTAAACTATCATTCCCTCTCCAAAAGTTTCCTAGTAGGAACTGCAGAGCAAGGTGGGGAGGGGAGGTGGATAAAAAATCTCCAACACAGAATCCAAGCCCTCTCAAATTTAGGGTTGGCGGAGAATTTCTCCCCGAAACTTCGGGGGGCCGAGTGCCAACGTGTTCGGCCCCCCGAACAAGTTTCGGGGAGAAATTCTCCGCACCCCCCGCACCCCGCACCCCCCCTGGGACGGGACTTGCCTTTCCCGAATGTCCCTCCTGGCGGCGGGTCCCGGCGGCGGTTCATCGGGTCTTCGTCAGGGGCGGGGGCGGCAGCCGATCTTTTGACTGGCCGCCGCCACCATTCCAATAAAACTAAAAAAAAAAATGCCCCCGTGATAGGCTACGTGACGATTAACGTAGCCTATCATGGCTAGTTTTGCAAAGCCAGCCATGATAGGCTACGTAAATCGTCACGTAGCCTATCACGGGTGACTTTAAAAGAAAAAAAATAAGCGCGTACGCAAATGGTGGCCCCCATAGGGAGCCGCCATTCGCATTCCTTATTTGGTCGCCTAGTCTACGTAAAGATTTACGTAGACTACAGCGACCAAATAAGGAACGCGAATGACGGCTCCCTATGGGGGCCACCATTTGCGTACGCGTTTTTTTTTTTTAAAGTCACCCGTGATAGGCTACGTGACGATTTACGTAGCCTATCATGGCTGACTTTGCAAAACTAGCCATGATAGTCTACGTTAATCGTCACGTAGCCTATCACGGGGGCGTTTTTTTTTTTTTAACTTTTAATTTCGTGGCCGGGTGAGGCGAGGCGCCTCCTCCCCGGCCTGAATTTCAGCCGGGCGAGGCGGGAAGCCTCCCCCCCCGGCCTGAACTTCGGGGGGAGAGCAGCGAAGCGCCTCCCCCCCACCACGAAAAGCTGCGAGACCAGGTAAGTGGGTTTCGTGCACCCCTACTCAAATTACAATTTGCAGGATGCTTTGGGTGAAACAAAGTCTGTTAAACTGGTATCAAACAAATATATGTTTGGGCCATATATATAAGATATACTTGTGTACAGCAGTGTGTGTGTGTGGGGGGGGTTAATTGGTGAGGCAGCAAGCTCAAGGGCACATTTATTTTAGTCTATTTTGGTTCTGGTGTGTTTACTTCAAAGGGGAATGAAGAAAATTCATAGAATCAAAGCAAGATGGAAGTGACCTTGGAATCATCTAGTTCAAAACCCTGCTCACTGCAGGAATCTTGCAACTGACAGCATCCCTTTTCTGCCTAGTCTGATGAAGAGATCTGGAGAACTTGAAAGCTTGCACATTTTTGGTTGGTCCTAAAAAAAAAAGTATTGGCCAACTATGCAATAATGATGCACATTGGGGCAAAAATCCCAACTTCAAGTATAGCCTGATGGGATCTGAGCTAGCGGTGACTGACTAGGAAAGAGATCTTGGGGTTGTGGTGGACAGCTGAATTAAGATGTCAGCCCAGTGTGCAGCTGCTGTAAAAAAGGCAACCTCCATGTTAGGCATAATTAGGAAAGGGATTGAGAATAAAACTGCCAACATCATACTGCCCCTATACAAATTGATGGTGCGGCCACACTTTGAATAATGTGTCCAGTTCTGGTCACCACACCTAAAAAGATATTGTAGAGCTGGAAAAGGTGCAGAAAAGGGCAACTAAAATGATCAAGGGGCTGGAGCGTCTCCCCTATGAGGGAAGGTTACAAGAGCTGGGCTTGATTAGCCTGGAAAAAAGGAGGCTAAGGGGAGGCAAGATAGAGGTGGACAAAATTATGCATGGTGTGGAGAATGTGGATAGGGAGACATTTCTCTCCCTATCTCATAATACTGGGACCTGGGGTCATCCCATGAAGCTGAGTGGAGGGAGATTCAGGACAGATCAAAGGAAGGACGTCTTCACACAGCACAGAGTCAAACTATGGAATTTGCTACCACAAGGCGTAGTGATGGCCACCTTGGATGGCTTTAAAAGGGGGTTGGACAATTTCCTGGAGGAGAAGGCTATCCTCAAATTATGCATGGTGTGAAGAATATGGATAGGGAGATATTATTCTCCCTCTCTCAAGATACTAGAACCCAATGGGGTCATCCCATGAAGCTGACTGGTAGGAGATTCAGGACAGATCAAAGGAAGGACTTCTTCACACAGCGCGTAAACTGTGGAATTTGCTACCACAGGATGGAGTGATGGCCACCAATTTGCTTCCTTGCAATTTCCACCCACTGGTTCTAGTCCTGCACTCTGGATCTACAGAGAACAAGTTGCCCCATCTGTGTGGTAGCCATTCAGATAGCTGGAGATCATTCTCAGGTCTCCTCTGGACCTTCTCTTCTCCTGGCTAAACATATCCAGCTCTTTCAACTGTTCCTCCTTGGACTTGGATTATTACAAAGGAACTTTCCTTTTAATGCTGAGTGGCTGCTTCCAAAATGAAATGCTAAGTTATCTTACACTTCTTAGGAGTGTATGAGCAGCCCAATGACCTTTCTCATTCAGGACAGGATCCGCTTTCCATCAGTGGCCAAATGGTTGCCTCTGGGAAGCCTGCAAGCAGGGGTGATAAAGGGCTTTGATTCAGCAGCAGTTACTGAATCGTCTTTCAAAGCTGAAATGTCCCAGAAAGGGGAAAGAAGAACTCTTTGATAGTTTGAAGCATTTCGACTTCACAGCCAGTTCTAACCACAGTTCAGGGACAGGCTATCAGCCCCAAACATAGCCATTTTGTTTAGTAGGTGAGATTCAGCATCTTTTCACAACTTCACTGACTTTTCTGTCATCCCTCTCCCTAGGCCATAATCCTCAGTGTCTGCTCAATTTCTTCCCACCAGTAGCACATAATCTTTTCTCTCTCTAGCACCAATGTGGGCTCTTTTGTTCCTGAGAGCCAGTGTGGCGTAGTGGTTAGAGTCGTGGACCACAGCTACAAAGCCCTACTTAGCCATGAAGCTGACTGAGTGATCTTGGGCCTGTCACACATGTCTCTCAGCCAAACCAACCTTAAACTACCCTGAGCTCCCAAGAGGAAGGGTGGGAGATAAATGCAATAAAAAAATAATATAAATAAATCCCACTTTTATAGCTCTCTTCTTCCAGGCCTCTGTCTCCTCCACCCATCTTTCATTCTGTAGCTCCTGTTTCTCATTCCACTGCCCACTGTCATCTCCCTTTGACCCAACATAAAGGTAAAGGTAAAGGTGTCCCCAACCAGTCGTGTCCGACTCTAGGGTGTGGTGCTCATCTCCATTTCTAAGCCGAAGAGCCAGCGCTATCCAAAGACGCTTCCGTGGTCATGTGGCCGGCATGACTGAACACCGAGGTGCATGGAACGCTGTTACCTTTCCCGCTGAGGCGGCACCTATTTCTCTACTTGCAATTTCTTGCTTTCGAACTGCTAGGTTGGCAGGAGCTGGGACTGAAGACGGGAGCTCACTCCGTCACGCGGCACTCGGGTCTCAAACTGCTGTCCTGCCGACCTTCCAGTTTGCAGTTCAGCGTCTTCACCACTAAGCCACCACGGCCCTTGACCCAACATACCCGACAATAATTAACTCACTTGTGTATGTTGCTTACAAAGGGTAGAATCCAACTCCACTCCTTCTTAGAAAGTAGGCCCATTGAAATTATAGGACTTAAGTTAATCATAACAAGTCCTATTCATTTCAATAGGCCTACTCTTAAGTTTTCAACTGTTGTGAACCGCCCAGACAGCTTCAGCTATTGATCGTAGAATCATAGCATTGGAAGGGGCCTACAAGGCCATCGAGTCCAACCCCCTGCTCAGTGCAGGAAGCCTGATTCCCAGGTGGTCTCCTATCCAAGGACTAACCAGGGCTGACCCGGCTTAGCTTCCGAGATCAGACGAGATCGGGCGCATCCAGCCCTTTGCCAATAATAAAGGTTTTAATGTTTCAACCAATGTTACAAAAACATGAGCTTCAGCTATTGGGTGGTACAGAATAAATAAAGCAGGACTTCAATTGGATTTTACCCGAATGTTCAAAGTGCTCTACACACATTATCTTAGGATTCCTCACAGCAGCCTTCAAAGGTAGGCTGGTGGCAGCGGGGTGGGGCATGCGGTGGTGTTTAAGTCTTATTTGCTCTTCCAGTAAGTAAATAGATCTAAAATATGTAAAACAGTTTAAGTAATTATAATGCCTGGAAGAGCAAACAAGTCTTAAACTGGTACCGAAAAGACAGCAATGTGGGCACCAGGCAAGCTTCTCTAGGGAGAGCTTTGCAAAGGCAGGGGGCCAACACTGAAAAAGCCCTCTCTCATCACCCCTTTCGAGCCTCGGAATGAGGGACACTAGGTGGAGGACATTCTGCCCTCTACATCTCCCTCATCTCTGTCTTTCTCTCTCCCCATCTCCCTCTCTCTCTCCTCCCTCCATCTCAATCACCGCCCCCTGGTGTCTCTCTCCAAATTCTCCACCCTAATTGTGGGCAGATAAATTGGGGAAACTGGTTCACCAAATTTTTCTAGAGGGAGGAGAAATGAACCAACGGTTTCTCAGGAGTGGGGCACAGCTTCTTTCTTTTTTTCCTAATTTTCTTTGGGGATTGGGGGGGGGGATGTCTGCCACTGCATGCCAACAGCACAAATGGTGCTGGCAGCCTGGCCATAACTGTGTACCCCTAGACTGGCATCGACCTATCATTCTGGAACATTGTGCAGGGTGGGGTGGGGTGGGGGTGGGGCTCTGGCAGCCACCACACCAAAATGGCAGAGAATACTTGGAGAACATTCTGCAAAATAGCCTTCTTGTTCGGGGGGGGGGGGTTAAGGGAGAAAGAGAAATCATAGAAATGTTCTTTTAAAAATGTCTTGAGAGAAATGTTGGCTCTGCTCTAGCTTCTACACCATTAATGAAAGATCCATTTGGCAGTCAGTTCTTCTAACCAGTGGAAGAACATACTACCTGTTGGGAGAGTTCCAAGGAAACTCCAACGAAATTACAGGGGGGTGTATGGGCTCAACACCGCTGTTCTTCATTAATTTCAGAAATAAACCTTTAAAACCCTCTTTGAAGCCAGTACAGTTTCAAGGAGACAAGTGGTATTTCTCAGGGCTGTTCTCATGACACTCTTACATCTCTCTCTCTCTCTCTCTCTCTCGCACACATACACATGCACGCACACACACCTCAGAGGTCTGAATCTATAGAAATCCACACCATAGGCCCTTAATGCTGACCCGCCAACCCCCCAAGTGCAAATGTCACATGCGAGGACAGAGTTGTTTAAACAGGACCTGAGAGGAACCCAACAACGGCAGAGCCATGTTTTCAAAGCAGCCACTCGGCAACTTCCCGAGCAAGATGGATCGATCAGGGAGGACAACTGGCCCCACCAACAGGTAGATTTTCTGCCTGACACCAGCAGAACTGACAGCCAGGACTAAATGCAGCAAGATGAATGAAAGGTTGCGCAGCGCGACTGTTAACTAATGGGAACAGCTCAGATGCTGTGGATGACATGCTCCGCTCACATCTGATAAATATCTCCTGCCGCCGTTATGTGTGACTAAGCTGGGAAGGGAAAGAAACACACAGAAGGCGCTTGATTTATAAAATAAAAGGTGCTAGGGCTCAAGTTTGCCTGGTGTCATTCTCTTGGAGAACTGGAAGGTTCTCTTGGAGAACTGGAACGAATGGACAAGTCAGAGTACTTGTCCATCTAGCCCAGAATGGTCAACTCTGGCTGGTAGTGGCCTTCCAGAGTCTCAGGGAGGGAAGGAGCTTTCCCATCACCTCCTCCTTTTTAAACTGGAGATGCTGGGAATTGAGCTGGGAACCTTCTGCATTCAAAGCAACTGCTCTACCACTGAGCTACCATTTCTTCAAAAAACACCAGTGTCATTTGTTGCATATGCTGCTGCTGTGACTTTAATAGCCACTCAGTCTGCAGGCATAAGGACTCTAGGAAGCTGCTGTGTACCAGATCAGGTGATTTGTCCATGAGGATGGGGAGAAATTCATTCTGTTCACATCTCAATGCAAGATTACCGAATTTTGCACTTTCAAACCACTATGCGAACCAGAACTCAGTTTTCCTTCAAAATTCGCACCTTTCTAAATTTTGCAATGGACTTCTCCAATCAAAAAATGTGTACAAAACTCCATACATTAGAGAAAAGGATGTTCAAATATGTATCATATTAAGAAAAACAGTTGCAAAACTTTGTATATTAGGCAAAAATGCATACAAACATGCATGCATTAGGAGAAATGTGCACAGAAACACATATTGAATTTTTATGCAAGCATTTGTAAATAACAAAACAAACCCCTGAACTTAAGGCTGGAGAAATTCTCAAAGTTCAAAGAGCCAAATTTAAGATTGGAAAAATGAGAAACGGAGAGGAACCAGAATTGACACATGCGTCCATGACTCTTTGTCCATGCAACCCAGTATTGAGTATTCTGATGGACAGTGGCTCCCCAGGGTTTCTCACAGAGAAGGGTCTTTCCTCCAATCAGCTGCCTGGAATGCTTTAAACTGGAAAGGCTGGGGATTGAACCTGGGGCTTTCTTCATGCAGAGAAGGCACTTTAGCACTGAGCTATTGTCCCTCCAGAAGGACTCGCATGGAAGCCCTTGTGTGGACTGCAAACCTGTGTCAAATGAAGCCAAAGTCTGTACCCCCAAAAACCAAAATGCTGAATCGTACAAAATGATGTAGAAATTATGTGATTGTATGTGATTTGATTCTAGTTAGCAAGGCTTCAGCAACTGCAGAGTTGGGAGCACCCAGCATGATCCTCCTGAATAAAGAAAACAGAACACATGTCCCAAGGCTATCAGAAGAGGTTCTGGGACTCCAAGCTGCTGATCCTCTCCCATGCCCTGTACTTTCAACCGAATGTTGCAATGTTTCATCTTTGACCTGTGGACATACTTTTTCAGTCTCTCCCCACACATGGCAACTGGAAGTTCAGTCCAAAGGGAGATGCCAGGAATAACCAGCCTGAAAAGTCCAGGAAACCCTCCTTGGATTTATCTTGCTTCCCCAAACCTAGCCTTCTGATTGGCTGGGAGGAACCTTATAGCAAACTTTCTGAGGATGACGTTAAAAACTGATCACTCAGCTTTACGTTAAAACCACTAAGCAATTTTTGGTTTTTCCCTCTGCCTCACATACTTTGGGCAAGATCTTTCAGAATTTCTCTCTTTTAGTGGTAGGGAACTGTTTTCTGAGATGCAATATACAAGCGTAGACTGTATCAATTCACACATGTGTATTTTCATGTGTAATGCAGTGTCTGTGTTTATTCCCCCTTCATTCTCTCACACAGTCACCCATTAACATTGGCCTTGGGTATACTGACATTTTTTTTTGTTTTTTTTTTTGTTTCATTTTATTTATTTTAAACCACCTAAGTAGTTGGAATGTTCACACACATTCCAGAAAACCTCAGCAGCTCAGCCAATGGCCAGGGAGGACTCATTTCAATCAAGGAAAGCCAGCACTCTTTTAGCTAATAGCTGCAGCCTGTATTTGCTTCAGGTTATTGTTGTTGTTTTCTTTTGTCAATTATATCAGATTGGAAAGGGGAGGAAGAAATAAGCAAAACCACTTTTAATGGAAACCTCATCCACATATTCTGGGCTTCAGTCTGTTATTCCATTCATCACCTCAACCATCGTAAGCCCCCTAAAGGATCTGTCTGCTTTGACTTCGCAGATATATAGATAGCAACATCATTTTGTACGTTTCTTACGAACACATTCTGTTGGGGAGGTGGAAAACGATGGGAAAGATGTTAAAATGCAAAGCAGAAACAAGGAAAGAAAGAGGCAATTGCTACCCTTTTTCTTGCAGAAGAAGCCAGCTCTTAAGTCACACTTCTTTTACTTCCTGTAAAACTATGATAACACCTCATGGCTAAAAGGCATGAAAATACAGTGCCATAAATTATTTAGAGCCATTTGACTGCTGTTGTAATGTTACAGCTGGTCGCTGATTCTGGATTTGGGCCAAGGGACAAAATAACAATGGCTTTTCTTTTTCAAAAGGCATGCACTTTTCTCTTAAATCACACACATTCCTCACGGGTGCCTGGTGGGAAGGTGACCCCTTTTGTTGCTCTCTTAAATTCTTGATATTGGCAAAATCATGTAGCACAAACGCAAGCTATTCTGGGGTGGAGTAAATACAGCTGGATACATTTCTATTCAGACATTGCACCCTGGAAGATTTTAGCTGCCTTTGTTGAGAACAGCTCAAGACTTCCGATTCAAAAGAAAAGCTGAATTTCATTTGGGTGGGTGGGTGGAGGGAAGACACACAAATTCTTTTCAAAGAGAAACTTGTGGTCCAAGGGCTGCCCGGGGGCGGGGGCATTATTTTTTTTCCTTTGCTGCCTCTCTTCAGCTGTTGGGTTAGGGAAGGTCTGCAATTTTTTAAAAAAGGAAATTGCTTTGTGTCAAGGAGATGTGATGAAAAAGCACAGGGGTTTCCATGCAACTTTGACTCTGCCTTGTTGCTCATCAGGCAGCAAGAGGCTGGTTTTGCATCTCTAGGGACTGGGAGCGCATGCTTGCTTGGAGGGGGCGAGTTAGAAACACCGGGAAAAACCAAGTTTCTTCCAAAAGACTCAGTTGAGAAACAGCTGCCTCTTTTTTTCCCACCCAGGTCCCTGAGCTCTTTGAATAATACATATTTGCCTCCTCAGGATGTTGGCTGGGCTAAGATTTCTAGGCAAGCTGAAACTGAACTTCAACCATCCCAAACCCTGGGAAAGATTATTTTAAGGGAAGGCAAAATAAATGAGCATCCCTCCCTTACCTTGATCTGGGCTGAGGCATCTAACAGTGTTCAGATCATCCATATTCCAGCAGGAGCATCAAGGAGGAGGAGGAAGAGAACCAGAGGAAGTAACAGAGCCCGAAGGAAGAAGCATCACTGAGCCTCCGACAGCATGTTTGGAAAATGCTGATAACTGTCATGCATGCTAAAGCAGGTGTTGTAATGCAAAAGCAGAAAGTTCTTTCAAGGTGCTGCCTTCTCTGTCTGGGTCCATGCTGGTCCGCGTACAGTACGACAGGTAAAGAGACAGAGAGAGGGAGACAGAGAGAGACCAGCACCGAGGAGGCTTCAACGTATGTTACCGGCTCCTTTAGTGATCAGCCACCTGGGATAATTGGCTATTAACCCTTCCCTGCCCACTCTGCCAGAAAGAAGGTAGTTTGATTCATTGGAGGGGACAAGATGGCTCAGAAGAATAACTGACAAACAGGTGCCTAACTGAGTGTTGTATTCCCCACCCTTGAGGGACACATTCCCTCATCTGTTTCCAATTTTGCTTCACAACATGCGGAATGTCTGTTCAAAAACAACTCTGCTGTGTTCTTTCACACCTTCCCAGCATATACATATTTTTTCTTCCTCAATGGCCACTGTGGTCCTGGGTGTGTGAGAGTGTGCGTGTGCCATATCAGATTCAACAGCAGGAGTTGTAGCCTCTGATCCTCAGTCATGAATCTGAGGGGTGGCTTGGTCCCAGCCTCAACGTTCTGATCCATAAAATGGGAGGAACTGTGTGTCCTGCTTTACAGTCGTGGGTTGGAAGGTCAGCCATTGGGCCAAACACTGCAGGGCTCAAACCATCAGCTTTGTGCCACCAGCAGTGATGTAGTGGTAAATTCTGAAGTGCAGAAGTGACAGCCCCCATAGTCACATCCCCAGGAAAATCCATGGTCCCACTTTTCTATCGCTTATGTTCAAAGAAGACAACACCCTGGTAAAAAGCTCCATCATAAAACACAGACATCCCAAAAAGCACTCATAAAATCCCAGAATCATGTTCATGTGGCATGGCTACAAACATATGTATCATTAGCTGAGAGTAAGCGCCATTGAACTCACTGGTGCTTACTTCTGACCATGTAGGTTCAACTTGTGAAACATATTCAGTTGGATCCGGAATCTGCCTTCTGTGGACAGAAGAGATCCTTCCGTCTTCAGGAGGTTTTGCTTACAGAAGTTGCCTCCTTCCAACTGTGGGGGGGGGACCCCTTCTCTCTGTGCCATAGCCCACTGCATTCAGTAGGGTCCCCCAGCCTGTCTTTTTATACTGTAGTTTTAAGCTTTTATATTTCATACTGTTTTTATTCTGTACTTTGTGGTTTTAATTTTTGTAACCCACTCAGAGAGCTTTGGCTATTGGGCGGTATAGAAATGAAATGAATAAATAAATAAATAAACTCACTGTGTGGAAAGGGGGGGGCTGAAGGGGCTGCTTTGGGGGGAAGGGAAGCCTGCTTCCACCAGCCCAGTTACACACACCTACATCTGAATCCAGCCCTCTGAGTTTTAACTAAAGTTCTCCAGCCTGATGAAATGCAACCCTTAGCATTCCATCGGAGACATAAACAATACTGAGAACAGATATTACAATTCAAACTCTAGAGTGAAGTAGGAACTCTGTCAAAGGAAAGGAAAGAAGCATCCAGCCGCTACTTGATTCTTTTCCTCATTCTCTATGCCAGGGGTAGGCAACATGTGGTCTTCCAGATGTTTTGGTCTACAAAACCCTTCATTCCTCACCACCACTGGCAATGCTGCCTAGGACTGATGCTGTTATAGGCCCAAACACCTGGAGAGGCACAAGTTGCCCACCGCTGTTCTGTGCTTACCTGTCACAAACAGGAGTCAGTTTGGAGGAAAGCCTCATTATTCCCTCATTCCAGACCAAGGAGGGTCCGTTACCCTGATGCTACAGCAGATGACGCCATTGATCCTGCTCTGAAAAAAAAAGTTCAGGAGCTGCACACACCCCATATTCCTCCTCCATTACACTACTGACCCCTGACGCCTCAGGCTGGAAAACACACCTGCAGACAGCTCAAGTTAGGATACAAACCCCAGAAATCAAAATCCTCTTGCTTCTGCTGTGAGTCAGGTAGAGAGATTGGCTCTCCCAGAGAGCCAATCTCATGGCGTTGCCTGCTATATAGCTCCTAGTCCTGCTAGACTCCATCCATTTGGACAAAACATATTGCTGATAAAAGCCACTCAGCTCAGCTGCCCCCTCCATGGTTCCAGATAGGGAACCTGTCTTTCCCCCCTCCTCCTCTTCAGTTTCGAAGGGCTGAATCTCAGCACGCTTGCTCCTGGGCGCTTGACAGATTGCAAAGCCTCCTTGCAGGGGGAAAAAGAGCTCTCAGTACTTAAACTCTACTCGCCTCCCTCTTATTTCAAAAAGCAAGCCATCAATGCAAGCTGTTCTCTTCGGACTATTGACTCAATAACAACGTTTTCGATGGGTGGGGAGAGAAAGAAGAAAAGTATCTCTGGAAAGCCAGCTCAATTTCTCTCTTACATGAGCATGCCAAGATGTAGTAACTGGAAAAGAATGGGAAAGGGGCCAGGAAACGTTAGAAATGGTGATTGGCATTGGCAGGAGCATCTGCTGGGCCCCTCCTGAGATGCTGTGAGGAAATGGACAGGTGGAAATCTTTCTTCTGTGTGCTTTTTGTGCCTGCTACATTCTGAACTGCACTAACTGCTAAGCCTGGCCTTGGCTATGCCGCTGGGGCTTCTCTATACTAGACATCTGGAGGAGCCCCAAATAGGCAGAATGATGCTCCCCACTGCTCTCCACCTAATCTCTAGGGATGGTTCTGCTCTGTGGTCGTCAGACAGAACGTGGAATAAAACCATTCCGCTCCTGAGTGGATTGCGGAAGCCGCAGTGGCTTCCATGGGGTGGTGTCACAGCTGGGCAGTGGGCGACCACAAACAGGGAGCCATTCAGGACTGCAGAGTGAGTCAGAACCAAAGGACAAACTAGGAGGCAGGATTGAGAAGCTAGCCAGATATCAGGGACAAAGAGCAGGGCCAGACTAAGTTTGGATGCAACCCAATGTATTCAACTCCAAGACAACTCTAAGGAGCTGCCTCAGTATCCCTCCATTATCCAGGGGGCATATGCTGTTACTGGCTGCTCTGAGTTCCTCAAGACATGAGAAGTTCCAGGGACAGCATTACTGGGTTTAGTCATTTCCTCTGGAAATGTTACCTCATTCTCTCCCTTCAAACCTGCCAACTCCTGGTTCTACTGGCTCTCTGCCCCTCCCCTCAGCTGGAAGGGGTGTGAACTCCTCCAGTCTCTGATGGGCATCACATCCCAAAAGCTGGGGAGAGATTCCCAGCTATCAAGCCATTAGCTCCCATTGAGGCACCCTCAACTGACCATCCTGGACCATTAACTGTCAATTTGCCTAACCATCAAGGAATGGTTGGCCAGCAGCCATCACAATACTCCCAATACACAACCACGATCCCTAGTGTTCCCTTGGAGGAGGCAATGAGTGCTAAACCAGTTTACGTCTACGGCATAGATGTTACCTTTATGGATCACTTGTTTGAAAATGCACCTGTTGGCAATTATGCTGCTGTAAGCAGCTATTCAGCACCAGTCTGATTCTTTAGAACCTGCAGGTAGGAATGCGTGGATTGTGTAAAATTCATTCATCTGTGTTCTGCGGATTGTCAGGCACCTTTCATTCCATCATCTACCCATCGACAAATTGAATTTTTTTAAGTTTCTGGATTTGCACAAATTTGTGAAAATGTGCAAATGTGCATTTTCACACTTTAGCTGATGAGGGGAAATGCACATTTGGGGCCGTTTGTTTGTTTTTAATACATATGACAAAATTTGCACAAAATTCAGGAATGTTGGAAAATCAGTCTGCAAGTCCGCAGAATCCACCTGACAGGGGAAAAGCCAGCCCACTGTAGAATCGGCAGGTCGGATTCATGAAAACCTGCACTCATTTGGTTCCATTGCGGATTTCTCCAACAACCCTACCTGCAGGAGGACATCAGGACCTACCTATTTTCATGGGAAACAGAGCTACTCTTTGGCTGCTTACTCGCATCCTAAAAGCCACAATCCCCCACATGGCATCATTACAATGATCTCCACAGCAACCCATCGCTGTAAGGAACACTCATTCCCTGGATCCCTTTGGGACTTTCCTGCGCTCACACGCTTCAGCCTTTGTTTGGTTGCCTGTTGTGCCTTTAGTGGGCCTTTTCTATAGCATCCTCCTGAGAGTAAGGATTTGTCAGTGGCCTGGTGCGCTTTGCCTATTATGCCACACTCTGCAACAACAGCCGTAAACAACAGCTTCACAAAGCAAGACGAGGACATGAAATTTGGGAGCTGCGACAAGGACCAGAGTTGCATACTGGGGACAACAACAGAGGAACATAGGAAGCTGCCTTATACCGGGTCACATCTCTCATCCACCTAGGTCAGTATTCTCTTTGCTTGGGAGTGGGTGAATCCAAAATCCACAGTTAGACAATACCTTCATCAGGAACAACCAAAATGCCACAAAAAAGTGTGCAAGCTTTTGAGCTCTCCAGAATGCTTCATCAGGCTAGGTGGTATAAGAGAGGCAAGGGATGGGGAAAGAAACAGTTCAAATTTAGGCCAGGTTTTGTGGCCATGAAGTCTGCCATATAAGCCCAGTATCTGTCAAAATGGTGTTGTGTTTTCAAGTTTTCAAAGCCCTTCTCATGCATGGTCCAGCCATAATCCTCAAAACAATCCTATAAGGCAAACCAGTAATCTTATCCCCCATAGTGCAGCGGGGCTGGGGGTGAGGTTCAGAGAAAGAGAGGGTGGCTGAAGGCTACCCCATGAGTTCATGGCAGAGGTGAGATCTGAAGCAGGGACTTCCTGATTCACCGCTCAATCACTGATGTAGCCACTACGCTACATCAACTGATAATTGATGCTGATAGGCCAGACGGGAGAGGAGGAGAGGCTTGAAGAGTCTCCAATGTGGATGTGTGGATAACAGGAGATTTGGGGAGAAAAATGAAGCATTTCTGTACCTTCTCCATTTCCCAGTCCAGTTTCCATTGCAACACAATGGAATACCTACGAAGGATGGTGGTGCCAATCATGGTATTTTCCCTTTCTATCCTCCCTAACCATTGGCCATACCATATTCAGTGGCCACAGGGCTGAGCAACGTGTGGCCCTCCAGATGTCATTGGACTACAACTCCCATCAGCCCCAGCCAATTGTGAAGGATGACAGGAGCTGCAGTCCAGCGACATCTGGAAGGCCAGAGGTTCCCCACCCCTGCCCTAGCGTGAGTTAAGTTACCTCCCTCCATTATGTTCCAAAACCCAAAAAGAACTGAGCGCCCCCCCCCCCACACACACACACCAATTGGTTTTGCAAAGCAGGAAATGCATGTGAAATTAAAACTGGGAAGTATGAGAAGCCAAACAACCACCTCGGGAGACAGCTAAGCAAAAAGAGATGGAGAAAGCAATCAGAGGCAAGGCAGGCTGACACGAATAAATGATCTATGCTACAATAAAGCAACTGTTGGGTGAGACCCTTAAGACCTTTTAGAAGTCTATTAAGTGATCATGGCATGGAGAAATAATTAGATCATTTCCTTGGTTCTTCAGAGCATCTTAATGGCACCATGTCATGCAAAGCACGGCCAAGCTTCCAGTAATATGTGATGCCCACGGAATATATCATGTTGTTGCCCTTAACTGTCTCCACAGATGCCTTTCCCAACTCCAAGGGGGCTTACACCATAGCCTGCAGTATCTGACACCGGAAAATAGGCCTTCTAGTTTTACATTCCACCTCATATGGCTGTGAACAAGTTTCCAGCTGGACTAGAGTGGGGGACTTTCTGGTAAGGGCATACGAAAGCCCAGCATCTCCCGCCCCATGGCTGGCCCTCCAATGATTGTTTTTTAAAGAGATAGCTTGGGGTGGGGGCGGGCAGAGACTACACTTCAAAGATTTTCTGGCCTTAGATGAGGCCAAGCACTTTCAGCTCACCACCCCACATTCTGCTCCCGTTTCACCCCAAATGCAAAATACAGTAAATAAATAAAGCAGCATCTGCAAAGCTGGACTAAATAATTCCTCATTTGCTGGCTGGCCAAGAGGATGCTGAACTGAAATAACAGTGAGAAAGAGATGGAGAGATTATACCTTTTGCGCCAGTTCCTGCAATTAAAGCATCTCATCTGGACATCGCAGGCCATATTATATTATTAATTCATGTTAAAATTCTGATCCCATCAATGTTCTTTCTGGGTATTACCAAAAAAAAAAAAAAAAGGAGCTCTGCCTTTCAAGGCTGAAATGCCATCAATTAATCATCATTTGGCTGCCTGATGACTGAGCAGTTTACAAAATGGATGGGAAAATAAACCATGTCAGCTGGAATGATAACCCACCAGGCCCCTGAGGATTTTTAATTTCCATTGTCCCATCTTTCTATACTGTGATGCTCCCAAGACCATGATAAACGACCTGGAGAGTCTTCAAAAGGAGGGAGGGCGCCTGCTGCTGAGAAGACCTATCGGTGGAGGAGCTGGAGTTTCGTGAATCGTGGTAAATTTTGAAGTGCATGGGCTCATCTCAACCCTGGGGCTGTTCACACAACATGCGAACCCACACTCAATGGTTGAGTGTGGGTTGTTTTGTACCGTGCATTGTTTGCTGAACTACAGTTTAGCATGTTGTCTCAACACAGCACGTTTTCCTCAGCGTGGGTTATCATGTTGTCTGAACACAGCCAAGGTGGCTTCTTAACCATGCGGTGTGGCTTTTTAACCACCCTGTAACAACCTAGCAACAAACCATGGGTTTTCCAGGTGGCTTGTTGAGAAAATAAGCCACACTGCATGGTTAACAAGCCACCCTGGCTGAGTTGAGACAATACGCTAACCCATGGTTCAACAAATAGCCCATGGTTCAAAACAACTCATACTCAACCACTGAATATGGGTTAGCATGTTGTGTGAACAGCCCCAATATGTACACACAGACACACACACGCCCAGCAGTACATACTATAATACCCAATGTATTAGGACCAGCATGGCTGCAATCTTCTGCATCATTTCCTGGGAGTAACCTCCAGTGAACTCCATGGCGCGAGCTCACTTCTGACTACGAAAAGCGGAGAAACTTGTCTGATTCTCATTTTAAAGCACTTACCTAATTTTGCACTTTCCAACCAATATGAAAACTCAGTCATCCTTGAAAATTCACACTTCTCTGAATTTTGCAATGGAGTTCTCCAATCCAAAACAATGTGTACAAAATGGATATTTTAGGGGGAAAGCACACAAAAAGGTGTATATTAGTGTTAGTGAAAATAATGTTCAAAAAGCATTATATGAGTAAAAATGCTTGCAAAAACATATATATTAGCCAAGATTGCCTACAAAAATAAAGGTGTTCGAAAAAATATGGACAAAAATGTGTTTTTCATGGAAATGGGTTTTTTTTAATCTCAAAGTTTAGGATGAAGCAAATTTAAGACTGGAAAACTGAGAAACGGACATTGACAGAGCCATCCATCCCTACTTCTGGTCTTATAGGTTCAGCTTATAAAACACACAGAGCTTTAACAAAGGCTTTTCTTCAGCCAGCTGAAGTGCAGGCATTAGCTTTTAATTAAAAACGCAAACAATCTTGAAAAGAAGTGTTACTGTTTAAATGGCTAGAGTGAAGTAGGAACCACATCAAAGAAAAGAAGTATCCAGCTTCTACTTGTTTTCCTCATTCTCTAACTTCCTCTATGCTAATCTGCCACAAACCACAGTCAAACCTGAAAGCCTTGTTTTCACCTCATTCTTCTGCTGGAGGGCCTGTCAGTTACTTTGGATGGCAGCATCACTCCTGCTCTGAAAAAAGTCCTGGAGCGGCATTCCTTTGCATCCCCTCTCCACTACAGCAGCGTGGAGGAGGAACCCAAGACATCTATATCAGTGGATTTTCCACATCCGTAAGCAAAGTATGAAAGTTTATTTATTTATTGACAACATTTATATACCGCTCCACATCTAAACAGATTCTGGAGCAATGAACAATAAAAGATAAAATCATAAAAAGATAAAAAGAATAAAACACCATATTAAAATTATTCTTTTTAAAACAGAGTGCCAATAAAAACTGTGGCTCATCAGTTCAAGAAGTTTTCCTGGGATAGAGCTGTTTTCAGGAGGAGCCAGAAGTAACACAATGTCGGAGCCTGCCTGACCTCTATAGGCAGGGAGTTCCATAGGACGGGAGCCACCACAGTGAAGGCTGTTCTCCGGGTGGACTCCGATCAGGCCATAGATCCATGTGGAACCACCAGGAGCATGCCCTCTGATGATCTCAATGGTAAGGAAGGTGCTTCCTCAGGTATCCTGGTCCCAAGTTGTTTAAGGCTTTGTACACTACTACCAAAGCCTTAAACCTGGCCCAGCCAGTGCAGTTCCCTCAGCAAAGGAGTGGCATGCTGGAAAGGGCCAGCTCCCAATAATAGCCAAGCTGTTGTGTTCTCCACTAACTCCATCTTACATAAAGACATAAGAAGAGTCCTGCTGGATCAGACCCAGGGTCCATCTAGTCCAGCATTTTGTTTGCGCAATGGCGAACCAGCTGTCGACCAGGAATCCACAAGCAGGGCACGAGCACAACAGCTTCCTCCCACCCATGTTCCCCAGCAACTGGTGTACACAGGCTCACTGCCTCTAGTACCAGAGGTAGCACATAGCCATCAGGACTAGTAGCCACGGCTAGCCTTCTCCTCCAGGAATTTGTCCAACCCCCTTTTAAAGCCATCCAAATGGGTGGCCGTCACTACATCCTGTGGTAGCGAATCCCATAGCTTCCGGAGCAGCCTTAAGGGCAGCCCCGCATAGAGTGCATTGCAGTAATCCAGTCTTGAGGTTCCTAGCGCCTGTACCACTGTGGCCAAGCTATCCCTGCCCTGTTCTTTGCCTTTCCCTGTTCTAAATAGCTAGCACCACATATTCAGAGCCATACTACCTCTATACATAGCAGTCCCATTGAGCTATCATGTTTAATGTCCACTGATGAACAGATATATTTCTGTTGACATCCAAAGACATTTAAGGAGCATGAAGCCTTTCCTGTTTCTAAGAAAACAGCTTACTAGGAGGACACCTGAAACAACAACAACTGCCTTCTCCTCTCTCCGTGTATCGTTGATTCCTGTTTCCTGGATATCATTTGGAGATGAGCAGAGCGGGGTCTATGCAGGGCTGCATCATCATTGTGCAACAGGTCTGCACTCAGGATTCTAAAGACTGCGAAAACATGGTGACCTTCGTGAGTCCATAACTGGAGTCCTTTGCGTTATCAGATAACTCAGGTTAAGATTTTAAACTTTAACATCTATGGACTACTGAAGCTTAAGTTAAGTCCCACATGCTAAAATGAACAGCAAAGAACAGGCCAGTCCGCAAGGACAATACATGCAGTGCAAACCTGAGTTCAACCATCTGGGCAAATGAACTAAGCACCACCATCACGCTTCCTCCCTTGTAATCCCTTTCCTCGGTCTCCTGACTTTTTAGATTGTGAGCCTGAGGGAAAGGACTATCTGATGGTTGGTTTTTGTAAATCACTCTGGGAGTCAAATGCTTTGAATACAAACTGGATAAATAAATGTACTTATCTTAATCACTAATAATAAACACATTCTCCCAGGTGTGGATGCTTCTATAGGCAAAGCAGCACCATCCATGAAAAAGAGGCAGGTATCAGAGGCTCATGGAAATTCCAAGGTTTGCAGGAGCACAAAAAGTATTCTGGATGGAAAAACCCTAAGGGTGGGGGAAATCCAGTGCTCAGTACCACAAAACACCACTGGGAATGGAATGGAGTATCCCAGAAAAGGGTATGGCCAGCTAGAACCCTGAACAGGAATGGAGTATCCCAGAAAAGGGTATGGCCGGCTGGAACCCTGAACAGGAAGAGGATATCCAAGAAAAGGGTATGGCTGGCTGGAACCCTGAACAGGAAGGGGGTATCCCAGAAAAGGGTATGGCTAGCTGGAACTCTGAACAGGAATGGAGTATCCCAGAAAAGGGGCATGGCCGGCTAGAACCCTGAACAGGAATGGAGTATCCCAGAAAAGCATATGGCCAGCTGAAACCTTGAACAGGAATGGAGTATCAGTATCCTGGAAAAGGGTATGGCCAGCTGGAACCCTGAACAGGAGCATTCCACACTGTGAGATATCAGCATTTTTAACCCGACCTTTCTGCAACAAGTATGCTCAAGTTTACAAGCACAAAACAGCACACCATAAAACAAGCTAATCTACAGTCATAACCATAAAAAAACCCACAACCCTAATAGCAACAGCAGTGCTATAAAACAACTCAGTGCACAACTAAAACATTATAGGATCCAAGTTAAAAAAAAAAAAAAAGCCCACCTGAATGAAATGGTCTTAAGAGTCTATTTAAAGACAGATAAACTGCGGGGGATGGGGGGAGGCAGACTGTTCCATGGTGTTGGGCACCATAACTCAAAAGGTCCCCTAAGTACAGACCCGGAGGTTTCCTTGTTTATTTATTTCCACACAGCAGAAAAGAAAAACCCTGAAATTAGAAGAATGGCCTGTCAGGGAGACATGAGACTGAGCCCTGCACCTGACATGCTGGTTTTCTACTTGCAGCGAAGCTGATTTTCTTCTGGAGGATCATTCAGACCTGCAGACATGGCCACCTTCAGCCTACAGTACTGCAGTCCAGATAGAGACCTTCACCACTTGATTTTGCCAGTTCCAGAAATTCCAAACTGAGGCCTTTGTGCCAAGTCTGGTTTCTATCCCTGCCTTTCAAATTCCAGTGACAATGATGGGGTGATGGGGAGGAAGCCCACTGCGTGTTTTATTTCATTTTTCATTGTGCCATGGAAGAGAGATTATTAAAGAGAAAACCTGCTCATTATAGCCAGAAGTGAAATATTGCTTCCCACTTTTTTTTTTTTTGTTGACAAAATGACCGACAGAATATGGCGAGTGACGGCATGCATGCAGATTTGGAACCCATCTTGCCAAGCAGACAAAAGGCTATTAGAACCACATAATATGATGGACTTTCTCTCTCTCCCTCCCTTGGATTCGATTTACCTTGCTCACCTGCCTCTGGAAGGCAGGTTTCATGTTGCTGCAACAAGGGATAAACAGAACTGGCACGTTTTCATTCTGCAATGTACATTTTATGGACTGCCACATTTTTCTTGTGTCCCCCCCCCCCCCCAAAAAAAAAATTTGATGTGGGCAGGGGTGGAGGATATACAGTCTATGTTGATGGCAATTATTATTTACACCATAACAGAATGTCTGAAAATTTAACTGTTATTTACAGGGGACTTTAGAGAATACTTCAGCCTTCTCAGTATCCATTGTCTGCTTAACCAAGAGACTATCTAAAAAAAAAGGTATGATTTACCCCCTTGTGTGTGTGGATGGCTGACAGCTCAGCAGGGGAAGCAGACAAACAAAACTTGTGTATTTCTCTTGCTGCAGTTGAATAGAATATTTAAAATCTCACAGTTCCAGGATTGCCTACTGGTGGGAACTTCATTATTTCCAGTATACTGTTTGCTAAAGTTTGCATTTGTTTCTTCAAACGATTTTGGGGTGTGAGTTAGGCTTTGTGGGCGGGGGGGGGGGGAGTTGAAGCATTCCTCTCTTCGCCAATATTTTGCAGCTAAGCAAGCCAATCTGTGCTGGCCTAAAAGAATTTGTGAAGTTGAAAGATAGAGGTCTAGACTAGAGCTGATCTGGGATGTTCTGGTTAATTTTTTGATCGATTTATTGATTTCATTTCTATACCACCCAATAGCCGAAGCTCTCTGGGTGGTTCACAAAAAACAAAACCACAAAGTACAGCATAAAATGATATAAAATATGGAAGAGTAAAACTACAATATAAAAGTACAACCAGAAGAAAACCTAGCAGCAATGCAGAGATTTAAAATATAGATTTAAAACAGCAGAGCTAGAAGACTAGAGTGTTAAAATGCTGGGAAAATTAAGAGGTCTTCACCTGGTGCCGAAAGGAGTACAACATAGGTGGCAGGAGAACCTCTCAAGGGAGCTCATTCGGAAGCCGGGGTGCCACAGCAGAAAAGGCCCTCTTCCTGGTAGCCACCTGCCTCACTTCCTTTGGCAGGGGCTCCCGGAGAAGGATCCCTGAAGATGATCTTAGGGTCTGGGCAGGTACGTATGGGAGGTTGCAATCCTTCAAATAACCTGGCCCCAAGCCATTTAGGGCTTTGAATGTTAGTACCAGCAGTTTGAATCAGGCCAGGACATGGACTGGCAGCCAGTGCAGCTGGAAAAGTACTGGCGTAATGTGATCTCGTTGGTTTCCTGAAACTCCACTGGACCTCTGTCTCAACCCTGCTTGTGCAGATAACAGAGTGCCACCGATTGGGGCAGAGAAGCTGTCTGGCATAGCTAGAAATGTAGTTGGCATGGTACAAGGTTCGCAGGCCAGAGTGCTAAGCCCCCCAAGGCTCATTCTAGGCACATATCTAAAGCGTGAGCAAGGAAAATGTTGGACCAGCCACGTCTCGGATGCTACTGAGAACTTAGATACCTGGTTACTAGCAATGGTACCATGGTACAGAAAAGGGCCTTCAGTCATGGTGAACTTATGAGTCAACCCACCCAGCGAAAAACCCTGATTATAAGGCAAGCCCGCACTCCAATGAAATTCAGACACAACTCATAACCACTTCACCAGGACCATCGTGCATTTCCACCACTGCTGCCAACCCCTTCCATTCTTATTCACCTGGTGGCAGCAGAAGCAATGGGAAAACCATATTAGATGCCTCTCTGGAAGGGTCCCCTCTCTCCTGGCTGCCTTGAATGCTACCAAGGCAGCAGCCCAGGTACCAGGGGAACTGGGGAATGCAGTTCTCCAAGGCACCCAAGTCCTAAGTAATGGACAGCAAGCATCCTGGCAATCACATGCCCCGGTGCTCCTTGCATCTGAGATACTGCTGGCCCTTCAGTGCACAGATCTTTATAAAGGAGCAGGATTCAGGTGAGAGAAGGCTCAAAGGTGCCTGCATTGTCCTCTGGCTGCAAGTTCCAGCCAGGAGATTTGGTGCCTCCATTCCTGGGGTGGAGGGAGCTGTGTGGAAGGGCACACAAATATGAGTGACAGTTGGGTCCCCAACTTCAGCCTGTTCTATCAGTGGGGCTCAGAGTCCCCCTTCCATAGCTGGAGTCAGTATCTAGATGCGAGGGCCCTGGTGACCTTCAAATTTTGATGCTGGATGATCGTGACAACCACACCAACACTAGGATCTCAATAAGAAGACACATTATCTGCTCTTTTGGTTACACCATGCCTACTAAGTTATCATGCTGTCCACACCCCCTGTTCCAGTTGCCTTATCCATCATGTGACACTACTTTGCTCCAAATGCCTTGTAGGATTCACCTACCATGCCCCCAGCTCAACACACAGCAGGAGCAGCATCTGGAAGGTACGAGACTGACAAATACAAATTTGTCATTTCCCATCATTTTTTTTTTTCTCAGAGCAACCAACTGGAGCTTCTTATGTCCAGCGTGGGCCACTAGGAACTGAGATGTAAAGTGAAGGGGATGAAAGGTGGGCATTGTTTGGACCAAAAGCAGCAGTTGCCAAGGATAAAGGGGGGAAAACACTGTGGAGAATTAGCCAGCCAGCCCTAACTGTCATACAATAAAATTTACCTGTACCACCACTGCCTGTGAGCAGAATTCCTGGGTTCCCTCAAGCCTGCCGATACCTCCCTCTTGTGTGCAGATGGTGCTGTTTTGGTTACATAAAGTTCCACGCTCATAGAATAAGTTCTCTACTAGTATATATGATAGCTCAATGGAAGCTTCATGGTCACAGTTAGTAAGGCCGGCTCTACCACTAGGCAGTGTGAGGCAGTTGCTTCAGGCAGCATATGCTGGGAGGCGGCAGGAGGAGGCAGTGCTGGAGGAGAGAGCTGTGGGCCAACAGTCCTGCCCTGTGCCCCCAAAGCTAGTCTGCTGTCTTCAGGTGTGGGGAGGATGCGGTACCACTGCCCATCTTGAAGAACGACTTAACTACCAGTCCAGGTAGCTTTTGTGCATGGAATGGGAGGGGCGCCATCTTGCTTTGCCTCAGGCAGCAAAATGCCTGGGGCTGGCCCTGCCTCAGAGTACCAGACGTTGGGGACAATGAATATGGGAAGGACATCTCCTGCTGCCCTGCTTGTGGGCTTCCAAAAAGCATCTGGCTGGCCACTGTTGGAGAACGACTGTTGGAGAATGACTGTTTGGCTAAATGGACCTTTGCTCTGGTCCACCAGGGCTCTTATGTTCTTATGCTTACTGTTCATTGTTCCCACATGCATGTTAGCCAAAACCAAAAAACCCAAATCTTCCTAACCCAGATGCTGTGGACAGACATAGGTGGCCACTTTCATGTTGCCAAAACATGAGGAAATGCATCACTAAAAAAAAAAAGGAAAAAAGAGGATCCATATTTGCAGAAAAATTGCATATGCTAATATTTATATCGGTGCATAGTTAGAAATTATTTAAATGGAAACACAATATATCTCACCTGAGTGGGGCAGACTGTGACCAGGTAACCGGTGTGCCTGTTCAGTCTATTCTCCAGGAGTTTGCTCTGGGTGAGCAACTTCAAGGCCCCTGCTCTCCTGGCTTGTTACGGTCATCTTTAAACCAGACTTGGACCAGGCAACCTTCAAATAAAGGACTATCCTCGGTGAAGTGGGACACATGGCCACCCTACCTTTACTTACTCAGAGCCCACCCTTGGGGCTCAGGGTCATAATCTCCATTCACAAACTAGGGATGGGTGAGAAATTCGTTCATTTCTGATTTAAATGCAAACTTACCAAATGTGTACATCCCAAACCTAGACACGACCCGAATGCAGTTTGTCTCCTAAATCTGTACATTTCCAAAGTTTGTGATGAAGTCTGAGGAAACAATGCATCCCCCAAAAGAAGCAATTAAAAAAAATGCACACAAAATGTGTACGTTTCAAAAAATTGTGTACAAGAATGCTTTATTCAGTGGGGGAAATGCGTACATTTGCAAAAGTGTACAGAAAAATGCAAACGTTTGGAAAAAATGCATACGAAAATGCAGATTGTTAAAAAAAAAAAAAACAAGCATGAAATGTGCGTGGACTCAAAAAAGAAGTTGCAGCCTGATGCGGAACTGGGAAGGAACGAACTTAGCATTGAAAAAATGAGCACCTAAGTGAGATCAAGCCTGACCGATTCGCCCAGCCACAGTGAGCACCTGGGCAGCAGGCTGAAGGGGCAGGAAGGCAGACAGAGACAGGTCACCTGGTCACCGTCTTCCACACCATGGGGAGATGCACAGTATTTCTATTTAAAGTATAATTATTTCACAATTTGCATTTATACATATAAATGAGCCTATGCACATTTTATGTAAATTGTTGTCCTCTCTTGTCCTCTTTTTTGGTGATGCATTTCTTCTTTTTTGGTGATGCGTAAGTGGCTTACCAGGGAGATCAAGGAAGCCTTGCCAAACATCAGGGAGCCTTGCCAAAACATCTGCATTGCCCACAAAAAAACTAGAACTGGGGCCCTGATTACAGGAAGACAGTTTTCCAGTGCATGTTTGTTTCCAGAAATAGCACGCCACTTCTCTACCAGTCCTCCCCCTCACATCATTGAGGTACAGTTCCAAACCCTTCTATAAATTCCCTCCTTTTGCCATCTGTGGGTGTCACACTCACAACCATCCCCCACACCAGTGGGGGTTTTGTTCCCATAGTTACTAGTGCAACTTGCTTCCACGTGAAATGCAAGAACTAAAAAAGTAACGGGCGAGAAAACAAAAAGCAAAAGAGGTACCAGCAAAACATGGAAGAAGAGGAGGAGAGGATGATCTGTAACTCTTCCATAGCAAGGACTTTATGTGGGAAGGTGGGGTGGGCTAATACATTTCCCCACTAGGATATATCTACACTTACAAACCTATATCACTTTGATACAAGTTTAACTGTCATGGCTTCCCCTAAAGAATTCTGGGGATTGTAGTTTAGTCAGGGCACTGAGAATTCTGGTTGGAGAGCTGTAATTCTCCCTCACAGAACTATTGTATCTAGGGTTCCAAGGCCATAGCCTGTAGCGAACACTGATTCATCCCACCTAAGAATGTTTTATTGTTTTTTAAATAGGCTGTCCAGTTTGTGATATGACAGCCTCTATTTAATTAATAAGAGCTACTTTTTAGGATAGGAAGGTCAATTGTGCACATCTTTGAAATGTACACATTCTCCCATCGATTAAAGCATGTTTGTGTGAAGTACACACTTTTTCATGTGCATTTTTCAAACGTTTGCATTAATTTATTAACAGATTTTATTTAGGGGGTCTGTAAATCACCCTGCAAGCTTGGAAACGTATGGATTTTCATCGCAGATTGCATTCCAGTCTGTGTTCTGTCCAGGAGGTATCAACTGGGAAAATCCTGATTAGAAGGAACTAAAATAAATTTCTCATACATCCCTACCCCAGCCTGCACAACAAATTCTTCCTGTCTCAGTGTAAGGGGTAACTTAAGGATGATAGTTTTTGTTATTAAATATATATCTCATTCTTCCTCCAAGGAGCTCAAGGCATAATACAAGGTTCTTCTCCACCTTTTATCCTCACAACAACCTTGTAAGGTTGGTTAGGCTGAAAGATGGTGACTGAACCAAGATTTGAACCAGTCCTACTCCGACACACTAACCCTTGCACTATTTTCATAATAAAGTTATTTATTGTTATTGTTTACTTAAGAAAGGTGTTCTTCACAAGTTCACAAATGCTTTCAAAATTTAAAATATCCATCTTCATTTCGCTCCTGAAGACATTGTTATTTTGGGAGGCCTTCCTTGAGTGACCAGCCGCGGTTTATCAAAACCTGGTTTTATCAGAACTCTGTTTTTAAAAATATTAATCATTTTAACATGGTGTTTATTTACTTTTATCCTATCTGCTGTTCACAGCCTCAAAACCTTTTTCACAGGTGTGTATAGAATTTCAACCTAAGCATATGTGGCGTAGCCTCTGTGTGTGTGTGTATAAAATCGGTGAAATACTTTTCATCATATTTCTGGACCAGGAACTTTTTCTTACAAATTCTTTCATGGTCTGCCTCCTCTGAATTTCCTGGTTTGCCTCCTCTTGACTTGCAGTAAGTCGCCAGGGAAACTATTCCTAATGATCTGCTAAGGTCTAAAAAAAAAAAAAAAAAGTTGTCTGCCTCAACCAAATTCTGATTTGGGAACTTTACACACTGCTGATCTTGCCACTCAGAAAGCAAAGGAGACTGATAAAGGATGTGTGCAAATAAATAAAATTGAGGTTCTCAGAGGGCAAAAAAAAATAGCTCAAGAGCAGGAGGCAATCCAATCCAAAACTCTAATATACAAAAATGCTGAGGGGAAAAAGACACTGAAAGCCAAGCCCTCCTAGAGCTACAAAGACCTCTCCAGGTGTTAAGATTCTATGATTGTTTTACTGTTGTATTTGTGTCTTATTGTTGAATGTTTCTTACTACTGTGAGCCACCCTTAGAATATTTATATGGAAGGGTCATATAAAAATGGACTAAATAAATAAAACCTGTACCAGTACTAAAACTGATAAGCAACCAACTGATGCCTAGTTTATCTGGACACAGGATTTGTCTTTTGAAGAGGAAACTTAGTTAATAAAACCTTGTCAAGGCTGGAGGTCTTCTCGTTAACTAGAGTTAAGAAAGATAATTATCACCTTCGACAAAAATACAAGCAATTACTTGTTGTTTTACTTAAGACCGCTGAAAATGACTTAAAAGTACACTTTCAGAAATGATTGCTCAGTTTAATTACGTAAATGAAGAATGATGAGGATATTTATCTTGCCAGGAAAGAGAACTCAATTCATTACGTGCCAAATGAACACATTCGTCTTTAATTGCTCTCAGTTACAAACTCTGAGAACCAATGCTGTGTGCAGTGGACCAATGCTTTTATGACCATGAAGAAGACCAGATGCTGATTCCTTGTAATTGTCAATGATGGGTTTTCTCTCTTGTGCATTCTAATCTCTTGAAGGATGACCACAGAGTGATCCAAAGGGTCTCCTTTGGGAACACCAAGTGATTTGCAACAACAAGGTAGAGCTAGATGAAGAGAGGAAGCAGCTTGAACGAACATCCATCCAGTCTCCTCCTTGTCTTCACCAGCTTTATTGCATAACCATAAATCAGTACAGAGATTTTTAAAAAATCACAACAGCCAATGCTAAAAAGATTGAAGATACAGAAATCATAAAAATCAAACCATACTCCAAGACTCCAATCAGAAAAACACACAAACCTATACCATCAGACGTGTCATTGGCCATGCAAAGTGTGGTCTTTGCTTTAGCTTGGTGGTTTGTGATTCCATTAGAAACATGGTCAATTTAATGAACACTGAGATAGTGGGATGAAATATGGTATGTGTGTTCAGATCATCATTCTACATGTTCAAGATGAAATATCAGCTCACCCTTCACACCTGTTCTCAAATAAGAAGAGAATACATTGCAATGCCCTCCTCTGTGTCCCACTAATGTGAGACATACACTATGGTGCGACATGGGAGAGGGCCTTCTCTGCTGAGGCACCCCAGTTGTGGAATGCCCTCCCCTTGGAGGCCCGATTGGCACAGACACTGATTTCATTTTGGCACCAAGTTAAAATATGTCTTTTTATCAAAGCCTTTGAGGGCTAAATGCATTCCCTAAAGTAGCGTACTGTTTTAACTGTTTTAATGTTTTAGATTTTAAATTGGTATTAGCTTGCTTATTTGATATGTTTTTAGCTGTTTAAATTATTTATTGTTTCATACTGTCTAAATTGATTTTATCTGTATGCCACCCTGAGATCCTAATGATACAGGATGGGAATATATATATATGCGATAGCTCCGTGTGACATGGGAAGGAAAGTTAGTGCATATATTCCCGACAACATACTGGGTTGGATTCAGACTTAGTCAAAGTAGACCAATTAAAATCAGTGGACTTAGTCATGACCCATTTGATTCAACGGGTCCTTTCTAAGCATGATTAAATCTGGGTCCAGCTACAAACCCCAGCTCAACTTCTGCATCCATCCTAATGGAAGGCAGGAAAAATATAGCACACTGCAATGAGATACCTGACTTGAAGACTAGGAGATCACAGTAGAACAGGGTCTGTAAAATTATGGCATATGTCCGCTTGAAGTCCAAAAGTCTGCTTGATCCCCATCCCCCATATGCAAAGGGAGGAAGAAAATGCAAAATATAGTGCAATGAAATACCTGCCTTGAAGCTCTCAGAAATGAAAGTTGTGAATATTTAGGCTGCAATTGTGTGTTTCAAGTGAACACTCTTAGTCTGAAGAAGTAAATAAGGCCTCTTGAAACTTGTGCTCACAGCAGCTAACAATGGCAAAAATATGTAGCACAGATTATTTTATGCCATTATTCTCCAGACTCAACCTTGAACATTAAAAGACCAGCCCCAAAGGGTCGGTCTTACAATGCTCCTGCAAGGTGCTAAGGCTGTGGTGCACTCTGGTGAGGTCATAGTGGAAAAAAATTCCATAATTGGGAGGCCGCCAATAATGCTTCTATATGTGTCCTTCCTGACCAAACCTGGCACATGAATGTGGAGGCCATTGTCAGTCCATCTCAGTAATGGGACACCTGGGGAAGAGATAGTCCCTAGGGTATGTTGGAGTGTCTGGGGCTTTGTAAATTCTAACCAGCACCTGAATTGTGCCTGGAAGGGGAGGGGAGGGGAGGGGAAGAGAGCTAGTGCCGAAGATGGGATACAGCTCATCCCCCGCTTCAGAATGGACTGCAGCACTGGATCCCAGTGTTCAAGGGATGAACCGCTCAGAGAGCTTCAGCTATTGGGCGGTATAGAAATGAATGAATAAATGAATGTGAATGGCAACGTAGACTACAGAAATCTAGTCCTGAGATGATAAAGACAAAGATGATTGTCCCCTAGCAGTCACATCTGAAAGAAAAGGTTGCTGCCCTCTTGGCAAGATGTAACACAAGTTTTAACAACAATGTCATCCTCACTTGGCCCCAGGCTTTTTAGGACTTTGCTGCTTTGGGCATAGCCAAACTACCCATGATTAAATTTCCTTTAAGAGCTAAGGTATAGGTTTCAACAAGTCATGTCGAAACAAGGCCTACGCAGAGATTTGGACAGAGCTGTACTTCTACCTTCGCTGCGAGGCACAAAGGCTCGGAGAGAACCTATCCACCCAAACTTCCTGTTCCCTTGAAACTGCCTTTCAGAGCTGCAGCAGCTCAGAAGCCTCGGTGCCTTTGCTCTTTTCAACCAAGGAGGAGGTAAAAACACTCTGACACCTTACGCTGAGAGGAGACACGCTCCCAATAGCAACGCTACATCAGGGGCTCATCTGTGTTGTTGTTCACTGCGTTATTCTTGTAAAGAAAAACAGCGCTATAATGCTTTTTCGTGTGCCCTTTTCCTCAGGGTTACGCACAGAATATCAATGCAGGGCCTAGAGGATGGGCATAGCTTCTAGAACATTTCTCCCTGGTACCTGTCCTGTTTATCTCTGGGCACATTATTTAGGCTAGCCAGACCAGGCCCCATCCCTAGCAACGGTGTCTGCTGTGCAAGTTTGGGACACACAAGTGAAGGGTGATGTAAATTGGCAGGTACATTTCTTTTTGTGTGCAGTCCCCTATCTCTGCCCATTCCCCCTTCCTTCTTGTGCTTACTCCCCTCCCATATACATACACACACACACACACACACACACTTCACACAATTCACCCGCACAGTAATGGCATCACAGAACACCATCTATTGGGAAGGGGCTGGAGAGCATTTGGGGGGGGGGGGAAGCTTTGTTAAGCATAGATTTCTGAAAGCAAATGCTATATATCACATTAATGCTCCCATCTGAAACATGTTATTTCTCTGAAGGAAGTCCGATTGATTTTGATGGAAGTTAACTTTCAAGCAAGCATGCTTCGGATGGCAGCCATCTTTTAATTTCCAGCTTGTGATTGAGTTATAATTTGCAATGCACAAATCTACTGCAGGGCGCGCAATGTGGGGCTGCCCTTAAGGCTGCTCTGGAAGCCAGAGCTAGAGCGGAACGCAGCAGCTCAGCTGTTGTCGGGAGCTTCTCCTTTTCAGCATGCAACTCCTTTGCTGAGGGAACTGCACTGGCTGCCTATTCGCTACCGGGCCAGGTTTAAGGTTTTGGTACTAGTGTACAAAGCCCTGAACCACTTGGGATCAGGATACCTGAAAGAGCACCTTCTCCCTTATCAACCTGCCCGGTCACTGAGATCATCAGAGGGCATGCTCCTGGTGGTTCTGCATGGACCTATGGCCCAATTGGAGTCCATCTGGAGAAGAGCCTTCAGTGTGGTGGCCCCCTTTCTTTGGAACTCCGTGCCCTTGGAGGTCAGGCAGGCACCAACACTGTTGCTTCCGGCGCCTCCTGAAAACAGTTCTGTTCCAGGAAGCATTCCTTAAATTACCAGACATGGTTTTTATTGGCATTCTGTTTTTAATAATATAAATTTGGTGTTTTAGTCTTTTCTCTTCTTTTACTATTGTACTTCTTGTGTTCACTGCTCCGGAATCTGTTTTGGATGGCGAGTGGTATAAAAATGGTGTAAATGAAATAAATAAATCAATAAAAATGATATGTAAGAAGCAATCCAGGGGTCGGATACTTGTTGGGAGAGAAAATTCCCCCCTCGCCTGCCCTCCGGCACCAGTGTTCATGTGCATACATTACCCTCAACACCATTTACAAACCATTCTCATTGTCAACCACAGCTCCTGTGAAGTTAAAGGAAGTTCAAAAGGGGAGCCAGGCAAAATCTTCCATTTTTCCTAGCAGTTCCTTCCTTTGGCAAGTACGAGGTGAAGGCTAAGAGTATGTTAACTTCACTTTCTTCCAGTTCAAACTGTTTTTGATCTTTCTCTCCCTTTTATGAAGAAATATGCAAATCCTCACAAGTTCTTACTTCTTATTAAAGAAAAACCCAAACTAAATTCTCAGCCATCTGCACTGGCCAAATTCAGCACGTACCATGATTCCCAAAATGGAGAGGAAAGTGTTATGCCTTCCTGTTAGGCAGCCGTTATGAAGTTGAAAATCCTGTCAGAAATAAGAGGTAGTAACCCTAATTCAGCGCTACAAACATGGTTGGACGACAAACCGAGGGATTCCAACCCATATTTTAAGAGCAAAGCCTGCTGCCTTGACAGACGAATCTGTCTGTTTTACTTTCTCCCACTTCTTTCTGTCCCGTTTATGAAGACGTGTGCAACTTTGGGTAAGTTCTTAACAAAAACTGAACTGAACAAAATTCTCACCTATTCTTAGCAATGGGACAAGCATCAGGTTCCCTACATACCATATAGCGGTTGGTGACAAACACCACAATCGAATTGACTTCTCCAGGGGTGGACAACTTGCCGGCTCTCCAGATGTTGGTGGACTGCAACTCCCATCAGCTCTAGCCAGGGATTATGGGAGATCAACAACATATAGAGGGTGACAAGGTCTCCACCCCTGGCCTACTTTCTCTGTTGAATCGACTTCCCACCAACGACACACCAATGTTATCCATCCTTTTGTGGTGGCATTTTCCCCCGAGAAACTTTCTGAGCAGTTGGAATGTTCAAACACATTCCACGACACCTCTACAGCTGAGCCAATGGCTAGGGAGGGCTCATTCCAGTAAGAGCTCTTCTAGCCAAAGGCAACAGATTTTTCAGAAAAGGGTTTGATGAAGATGTTAGGATAAGCAGTTGCAGAAAGGAGGTATAGACTATGTTTAGCCTCCTTCAAAATTAAGGAGTGTGGATTAGAGGGGGGAAACTAATGAGTAAGACTTTGGGAATGTGCAAAGTGTCAGGGTGGACACTGAGCCCATAGAACCTCAGAGCAGTTCTGATTCTGAGGAGGAACAGCCGTCCATGGGAGAGGAGCGCGCTCATCCCTCCCAGGCTCTGCAGCTGGCAGAGATTCCTCCTGCCGGCATTCCAGACATAGATAGCGGTCCTGGGAGTGAAAGAGCGTGGGAGGAGGGCTGGCTGGATGCTCGACGCAGACGCAAAGAGCGATGAGCTATGGAGGGCGCGGAAAGGAGGCGTAGCACCCGTTTGGCACGCAAGCAACAGTCGCATCCAGAGGAACCAAGGGAAAAGGGGAGGGACTCTCCCTAGCCCATAAGTTCAGGGTCTGCAAGTGATTCTCGTTCAAATGGGGACCAACTGTTTTCAACCCAGGGGCATAGGTTACTCTGCTGTTCATAGCTTAGTCACTGGTGATAGAGTTATTAAGTTGTAAAAGGAATAAAGCCTTGAAAAGAATCCTTTGTCTGTGTCTGGAGTTGACTACTGGAGTAGACTGAAAGAGGCCAGCTAGGGCCCCCTGACACAAAGATGGTAGCAGCTCTGAGTAGTGCAGAGTGCTTTCGCCATAAAAAAAGGTAAAAGTGTCCCCAGCCAGTCGTGTCCGACTCTAGGGTGTCCATAGAAATCTCCATTTCTACGCCGAAGAGCCAGCGCTGTCCGAAGACGCTTCCGTGGTCATGTGGCCAGCATGACTGAACACCGAGGTGCACGTTACGCTGTTACCATTCCCGCCGAAGTGGTACCTATTTATCTACTTGCAATTTCTTGCTTTTGAACTGCTAGGTTGGCAGGAGCTGGGACTGAAGACGGGAGCTCAGTCCATCACATGGCACTCGGGTCTCGAACTGGATAACAAACACCTGCCCTCCTCATACAGTAGGGGTTGGCTTTCAGGTCAGAGGGAGCCACTTTTCAGGATCGTCTCAGTCCTGGAGCCACTCTTCTTTTTAAGACACCTACTGTTATTTAATGCCCTTCCGCCTTTCCTCTTTGTTGTCAGTTTAACAGAGGCGAGAACAGCCGCTGCCAAATTGGACCTTTGCTGCAGAGATTATCTACCTGGAGAAAACAACCCTTGTTTTGAAAGCACTCTCCTGAGCACTTCTCACTGCAGAGCCGTACATGCGTGTGTGTGTTCTGGGATCAGCCTTCTCTGCCCACCTCCAGTGTTCCGGTGTGCTATTATTTATCTGGTTCATGCAGGCCTCAGAAATATCGAGCCAACAGCAAGCCTTCCGTGTATCCTGTCTATGGCATATGTTTCAGTGTGCCTTTGAAGAAGTAGGTCACATCCTTCCTGCACCCCCTCCCCCTCTCTCCTTCTTCCTCTTCATAGGCAGCGGAGTTTACTCCCCACCTTGGGATAGGCCCCTCCTGCAACAGACCTGCTGTGTGTTTTTCAGGTTTGCCACCCACCTCTAACACTCCGTTGCTCTTTTCCTTGCAGCAGCAGCAGTACAGTTGGGAGAGCAGAGATGCAGAGGAACTCAGAAAGATGCCTTATTCTGAATTAGACCATAAGTCCATCTAGCCCAGTATTGTCGACACTGACTGGCAGCGGCTCTCCAGGGTTTTGGGCAGGAGTTTCTTCCAGCCCTACCTGGAGACACCAAGGGCCTTCTGCATGCGAAGCAGGAATGTGCCTGCAAAAGAAAGGAAATCCTTCCTTTTACAGACAGCATTGACATGGGTGGTGACATGTGGGACTCTGTGCCATTACCTTGGTTATTAAGATTAAGAAACATTGTAAGAGACAATATAGAGCGAGTGCCCCAGTTTGCATGATGACCGCAGCCCACCATGGCTTATTTAAGCTACGGTGGGTGGTGGTGTGTGCCAGCAGCCATTTTGAATATTCAGGAGGTCGTCATGGCCCACTGTAATATCTGAAGTTGGTGAGGGTGGGTTGTTGGCGTGGTTAACAAGCCACCTACAACCCTAAAACAGCCCAAGGGTTATGAGTGGTTTGTTAACCACATCAGCACCCCACCTTGGCCAAGTTCAGATGTCATGATAAGCCACGGCACCCACCCACCATGGCTTGAATATTCAAAATGGCCACTTACATGTGCCTCAACCCACTGTGGCTTCAATAAGCCCTGGTGGGCTGTGGTGACCATGCAACCCAGGGCAGTGCAGCCTAGTGCTTAAAGTGGTGACTTTAGTCCATTCACCACCTCTCCACCAAACCTACCTTACAGGGTTGTTGTGAGGATAAAATAGGGAGGGAACTAGGTACACCACCCTGAACTCCTTGAAGGAAAGGCAGAATATAAATGTAATAAATATTATAGGACATTTTCAAAGGAAGGATCCAACTGGATTAGAAAAATCAGAACATGGACCAAAAGAAATTATGTAGGAACACTTTTTGTCAGTGCCAGCCAACTCCAGTGCCATTCCCTCTTACCCCATTCCATGGCAAGGTTCTTATGATGGGGCTGGAAGGCCATGGGGGCATCCTTGACAGGTCATGGGCTGACTTTGCTCCCCATGCCAGAGTATGTTAATTTCTTAACCTTCTCTCTTTTCCAAGCCATCTGTTGAGAGCATGACATGCTCCAAGGCTTAATAGATTCAGGAAAAGGACTTAGTGAAAATAAAAATGAAATAAAAATATTATTGAAAAAACGACACACAGTTGTTGGCATTCTGCCTGAATGGAACTGCAGGGAGGAGGAGAGAAACAGACATAGTAGAAGAAGCCCATAGATTCTATTTCAAATGGACAATTAAAATGTTGCATAAAGTCTGTTGTGTTTTTGATTTATTCTGAGCGGATACATATTAGCAGACTGAATGAACCAATTCCCCAAGCTTGGAGGGATGGGACTCCCTTCTGTAATTTGGGATTGAACTCTCCTCTGATAGATTCAGCCACCCTTATACTGAGGTATTAACAACACGAGACAAGAAGGAAGTGAGTTCTATGCTTTGACTTCAGCTCTTATTACTTACAAAAACAGAACATCTGTTATAAAAAAATAAAGAAATATTAAAGAAATAAAAACCACACAGTTAAATCCCTTCTCTATTAAGTCTCACTGGCTTCAGATCTAATGGTCAATGCAGTCTGTACCAAACAGGCAGGCAAAGCTTAGCCAGTTTTAAATCTTTCCTCCTCTTAGGGTGCAATCCTATGGCCACTAGACAGTGGCTAGATGGCCATAGGATTGGTCAGTTCCTGGAGAACCTCCTCCCCACCCCCTCCCCCACTGCCTCATAGGCAGCATGGATTTGTCAGGAGCGCACTAGCTGCCTCTTAGAGTCCCCTCCAGTAGCCAAAACAAGACACAGACAAAAGGGATTCTTTCCAAGGTTTTATTCCTTTTCCTTCACAACTTAATGACTCTTTCAGATGCTAATTGCCAGCAACTAAGCAAGGAACTGCAAAGGGTATCTTAGCAGGGTAACCTAAGCTCCATGTACGCAGTTGGTCCCCGTTTGGAGGAGAAGGGCGGGAAAGCTCTGAAACTTAAGGGCTAGGAGGGGAGGCTCCCCTCCGTATCCATGGGGCCTTGGGGCACAGCCGTTGCCGTAGCGCCAGGCAGGCTGAGCGCCTCCTCTCATGCCCTCCACCTCGCACCTCTCTCTGCGCCGGTGCCTTGCGTCTAGCAAGAACTGATCTTCCGCTCTTTCACTACCAGCGTCACTATCTCTCTCAGGAATGTGAGCGGGGGGGGGGGCCTCCCTGCAGCTGCACCTCTGAGAGACGAGCAGGCTCCTCTCCCACAGGTTGTAGCTCTTCCTCAGAATCAGAGCTGCTTTGGGGCTCTATGGGCTCAGTTCCAACCCTGACAGGATTGTCCCCACACTCCAGGCTCATAAGATCAGTTCCTGGGGGCGGGGCAGGGAGTCATAAGTGCTGGTACGACACTTCCTATGTGTCATCTGGCCTCCCCACCTCGCACTCCGCTGTCCCGCAAATAGACAGCCAAAATCGGCAGTCTAGCCACGAATGCAAGGCAGCTGGAGCATGGAGGAGATGATCCCCTCCGTGCTTCTCCCGCTGTGCACTGGATAGGCGGTCACCTCCACATTCAGAGGTGGCCAACGATCTCCATGGGATTGCTCCCTCCAAGACTCTTCTTCTCTTTTATCAAGAGTTTACACCAACCAGCCTTATCTCTCATCTGCAGTGTGGATTCATGTTGTCTCTATATCTGAGATGCTCAGCCTCCAATTAGCACAACATGTCCTTGCCATCTTAGCTGCCTCCAGCATGTTTTGGAAACACAGTAGAATGAAGGTCAGACACAACGATGAACAATTCTTGGTTCATCATGGCATCCCACATAGGGCCAGGTTTTGTGGGCATGAACATAATTATCAGTCGTATTACATGAAATTGGCATTGAAGGCTAGGAAGCTGAAACATATAGCAGTTTCCAATCCATGTATCCCAAGCAAAATAACACTTCTGTGACCCTAAAGGCCAGGACTTTTCTCTTGACCTGAAGAGAAAAGCCTTTTGAGTAGACCAGGATTCACCCAGAATAAGAAGTCCCATTTTTTGCCCTGCTTGGATAGAGATAACACCCAAGTAGGAAGGAACAAGGCTCAGTGATTGAGCACCTGCTTTGCACGCCAATCATCTCAGGTTCGATTCACATATGACAACATATGGATATTGCTTTTATACACTGGTGTTATCCCTGCCTAAGTGGAGCACAAAAGAGGGCTTTTTATTCTGGGTGAATCCCAGCATATTCAAATTCAAAATTACATCTTCAGATCAAAAGGAACGTTCCCACCTTTAGGATCTCAGGCCATAAATCTTCCCTGTTAAAATCCCGTAGGAGGAGGACAGAAATGGCTGGTATTGGAGACGCCTCCTCACTATGCATCTCATCCAGCTATTTGCAGCGTTTCTGTCCCCCAGGATAGGGGCTAGTTTGTAACAGACAAAGCAGTTTTCTAATACTTGCATTGATTCAACTCTTCTAAATGTCAACCATGTTTGCAGAGCCCGGCGTTTAGGGAAACAATGGGAATGCTGACAAGGGGATGGATTGCTTCACCCAGTTTCCTTGCTGCTTAGTCAAAACAAAGAGCGCTCATATACAATTGGGTGCAGCTCTTCTAAGGAGTTTGAGTATGGCAGTTCTTTAAGAACATGTTAACCCTGCACATGGGACTCTATTCTCTCATATTCACAGCATTTTACTGTACATCTGCAGAAAACCAATCAAAATTTGTTCCAGCTCCACGTGAGTTCCAATAGTTCACCGCTTTCCCAAATGTGACTGAGATCACATACAAATATGTACTGCTTACAGTCACATTGCATCAAAGGTTTTGTAGTCTTTAAGCTGTGTAAATACTGACCTGTTCTCATTCATGTGCGTTCTACTCAGTGTTGCACTGCATCATAAGTCTTAAAGCTATTATTTGATTTATACCCTGAGTTTCTACCAAAAAATGGAACTCAAGGTGATGTCCTCTGAGTCACCCTCAGTCATGCCTATTTGGCACAAAAGATTATTATCCTGGAATGTGTTAAGATTCCAGGAGATGCTTTGGCACAGCATGGTTAAAATACAACTCTGCAGATATCACAAGAGCACAGAATATGTGCTGATGTCAGCATTCCTGGCCTGGACCTCACATGTGGCAGATTAATCAGAAGTGTGGTGGATTTTGGAACTGCAACCAGCATTTTTGAAACAAAAATTGGAATTTCAAAAACCACAGTATTTGACCTGAAGCTTCTTTTCCCCTCTATGAATTCCAGAAGTATGTTGGGTATATTTGGTACGAGCTTTCTAAATCATCATCTTAATGCCGACAGGAGATCTGTGGGCTGTCTCTCTGAAGGAGTTTGAATGGAGGTATATAAACATGAATTCCAGTTAAGTTGCTCTTAAGCCTTATACCAAGAACATAGCCAAATGTACAGCTTATACCTACTGAAACAAAGTGGAAGCAGAGTTTCTGCTGAGGAATTTGACCCTCCTAAACTTCCTGGATTAATGTGAGGATCAGAACAGAGTTCTCTACTGGCTTTTGCACTTCCTAAATTTTTTGACACAGTTTTTGGCTGGAAAATGTATCTATATATTTCTAACATACATTTGAAACAAAATACATTTAAAATACATATAAAGGTGCACATTTGCATGTGGTTTGTTTGTGGGAAAGGGTTGCAGATTAATGTAGAAGCGAGATGGAACATTCTTATGAGTGAACACGTGCAAAAATGACACAGACACCATCTTCCAAATGGTGTAATTTTCGGTTCATCAGGAGGTGATGGGATGAAGCTCTAAAGCTTCCACAACCATGGATAGTTCCACCAGCCAAAGAATCACAACAGAAGGCATCCAATCCATTGCTGATAATACCATTGACCCATTAGCAAAGGAGATTAAAATCAGGAAATGTGCTAAGGCTTTTGGCTTAGATATATCAATCTTTGTTAAGTTTCTTCAATTCTTATGGTATTTAAGAGTACTGGGGCTAGGGATGTATGAAACCCCCCTTACCTGGCTCCGCCGGGTTCCGCTGGGGGGGGATGTGCTCCGTCCCTCCCCCCAGAATCCTGGCTGGCCGGCTCCACTCCACAGGGATTCCGCGGAGCCGCCGGCTGGCTCCGCCAGCAGCCGGACATCCGGCCGCTGGCTAGCAGAGACGCAAATGGCGGCGGCCATAGCTGCCACCGTTTGCGTCCCTGTATTAAGCCATGATAGGCTACGTAAAGATTTACGTAGCCTATCACATCTGGGTTAAAAAAAAAATGCATATGCAAATGGCGGTGGCTACGGCTGCCACCATTTGCGTTCCCTATTTTTGGTTGTCTTAGTCTATGTAAATATTTACGTAGACTAAGATGGCGAAACTAAGGGGGGACACAAATAGCGTAGCGGATGCTATTTGCGTTCCCCTTTATTTTCACTGTCTTAGCATCCGCTACGCTATTTGCATTCCCCCTTAGTTTTGCCGTCTTAGTCTACGTAAATATTTATGTAGACTAAGACAACCACAATTAGGGAACGCAAATGGCGGCAGCCGTAGCCACCGCCATTTGCATATGCGTTTTTTTTTAACCCAGACATGATAGGCTACATAAGTCTTTACGTAGCCTATCATGAATGGGGGGGGGGAAGACTGCAAATGGTGGTGGCGGCGGCGGCAGCCAGTCAGAAGACCAGCCACCACTGCCGCCTCCGCTGAAGCTGCCACTGGAGCCGCCGCCGTCCAGAACATCCGCCCCAGGTAAGTCTCATCCCTAGGGATGGTGGAGAATTTCTCCCCGAATCTCAGGGAGGCCGAATGCCAATGCATTCGGCCCCCCGAAATTGGCAGTGAAATTCTCCGCCCCCCCGGGATGGGACTTACCTCCTGCAAATGTACCTCCCGACGGCGGGTCCTGGTGGCATTTCGGTGGCGTTTCTGCGGCCGGTCTTCCGACCGGCCGCTGCCGCCACCATTACAAAATAAAATAAAAAAAACACAACACCCGTGATAGGCTACGTAACGATTAACGTAGCCTATCACGGCCAGATTTCCGAAGTCAGCCGTGATAGCATACGTTAATCGTTACGTAGCCTATCACGGGTGACTTTGAAAAAAAAAAGCGCATACGCAAATAGCGTTGCCCTTATTTTCACCGTAGTCTACGTAAATCTTTACGTAGACTACTGAGCCCAAATAAGGAACACAAATGGCAGCGCCCATGGGCGCCGCCATTTGCGTACGTGTTTTTTTTTTCCAAAGTCACCCGTGAGAGGCTATGTAACAATTTACGTAGCCTATCACGGCTGACTTTGGAAATCTAGCCGTGATAGGCTGCGTAAATCGTTACGTAGCCTATCACGGGTGTTTGGTTTTTTTCCACTTTGTATTTCGCAGCCGGGGAGATGGGGCGCTTCTCCCCGGCCTGAATTTCAGCTGGGCGAGGCGGGGCGCCTCCCCCCCGGCCTGAATTTCGGGGGGAGAACCGAAGCGCCTCCCCCCCACCGCAAAGCAAGCTGCGGGACCAGGTAAGTGACTTTCATACATCACTACTCTTCCCGGGGGGGATCCGCAGGGGGCGGGGGGTGGCAGGCACTGGCATTCGGCCTCACTGAGATCCATGGCGGAATTCTCTTACATCCCTAACTGGGGTAAGGGGGATATCGCAGGAAAACTCATGATTGCAAAAATGTGATTGAAGAGCTTTACAAAGGGTCCTGTGACATCCCCATCTATCAGTACATCATTAGAAAATATTGCATCATTGGTAGTTAATCCTGCCTAAATTAAGCAAAATATTTAAGACTACAGATGGTAGATGCTGGAAATGTTGTTTTCATAAACCTGATTTTATTTATATATAGTGAAAGTGCTTTTTTTTAAGATCCTTTGGAAGATGATTAATTCAGAAATAATTTATTCTTTCTATTCACATTGCTTTCAGTCCTATTTGTGTTTTATTAAGGCAGTTATGTGACATATTAAATAAAGCACCGTTTGAATTGAGCTGGGAACTTTTAACAGCTGCCATGATTTTAGCAGCCAGTAACTGGAATAGGTATAATGCACTGCCTAGAGTAAAACGCACTCCAACAGAATGGCAAAAGGGCAAAGCTTACTGAGGATATAAGAATAAAGGGTAGTGAAACATACAGGATGCTTTGAAATGTTACGGTGCCCTTTTATTAATTACTGGCATTCTACAGAATAATTCAGTAGGTAGAGGCTCTAGGAATGGACAAATCTGTCAATTTTGATTTTTCTTGGTTTCTCATTTTTTGCATTTTCAGTAAATATGAAACTTTGATAATTTCAGGAGAATGGCAAAAGGGCAAAGCTTACTGAGAATATAAGAATTAAGGGAAGTTAAACATAGAGGATGCTTTGAAATGGTATATTGCCCTTTTATTAATTACTGGCATTCTACAGAATAATTCAGTGGGTAGGGGCTCTAGGAATGGACAAATCTATCAATTTTGATTTTTCTTGGTTTCTCATTTTTCGCATTTTCAGGAAGTATCAAACTTTGATAATTTCATGACTCTTAAATTCAGTTTGTCCCGAACACTGAATTTTTTTTTAAAGGTTCTTATGAGAATTCATAAACATTTTGTGCACATTTCTCATAAAATATGTATTTCTGTATGCATCGTTGCCGAATACACATATTGTGCAAGACGTTTTCCTAATATATTGTGTTTTGAACATTACTTCCCTAATATATGCATTTTGGTGTGCATTTTTTGATTGGAGAACTCCACTGCAAAATTTGGAGCAGCGTGAATTTCGAAGGTTTGCCTGAGTTTTGGTTTGCATTGTGGTTCAAAAGTGCGAGATTAGGTAAGTTCACATTTAAATGTGAACCAAATGAATTTCTCCCCCATCGCCAGGTAGTGCCCACCATACATACAGAAGGCACTAGGCCCAATCTCCGGCAGCTCCAGTTAAAAAGGAACAGGTAGGAGGTGGTTGGAAAGCTCTCTCGTTCTCTGCTGGCAACTCTGGAGAGCCATTGGCAGTCACGGTAGACCATGCTACCGTGCTGGGCTACAAAGACAAATTATCTGACCTGCGATAAGGCACCTTCTGTTTCTAATAAGAGCCAGTGACTGCATCCGAGACCTTCTGCCTACAGAACATTTAGTCTACCACTGCTCTTAGTCCATACTAAGAACAGGAACCATGAGAACATATCCTCAGAAGCAGTCCTTTGCACCACTAGAGGAGGCTGAGGCCACTGCCCTCATAACTGAATCAGACGTTTGGAGGGTGGCCATGAGAGGGAGAGGGGGAGGGGGAGACTCTCTCCTAGGGATGTGCGAACACACCCCTGTGTGGGTTCTCCGGGCACCCGCCCAGCCCCTCCCGTGCTCGGCGAACAGCCCACGCTCACCCCACTCCACGGTCGCCATGTTTTGAGAAATAAAATGGCGATCAAAAAATGTGCATGTTTGCAAATGCGTATAATCACATATGCATGAAAATGTGAATGCTTGCAAAATTGTGCATTTTCACGCATAGGCAAATATGCACATTTTTGCAAGTGCCGTTTTATTTTTTTCAGAAAATGGTGATTACAGAGCTTGGCAAGGCCACCAGGGTGAGTGCGGGCCACTTGCCGAGTGCAGGCAGGGAGCGAGCGGGGGCAGGCGCTCAGCAAGCGGGTCCAGGGGTGTGCGCGGGGGCGTGCGCGGGGGCGTGCGCGGGGGCGTGCGCGGGGGCGTGCGCGGGGGCGGTTCCACCAGATTCCAGGATGGAATCGGGCATCTGCACCATCCCCACTCTCTTCCTGGTGCCCCCTAACTTTGGAATGCGCCCCCTAAGGAAGCCTACCTGGTGCCTACCTTACTTTTTTTTCCGCACCAGGCCAAGTCCTTTCAGTTCCCCTAGGCTTTTTAAGATCTGCATTTTAATCCCTGTAGCTTGATTTTATATTTCATGTCCTAGCAGCTGCTTTAGCTTTTGCATTCTGTGGGGTATGTTTATGTGAAGCATTTAAGAAAGTTAATAAATCTATAATAATAAAAGCGGCTGTGTGTCTGTCCATCCGTCCGTCCATCTACGAGCACCATAGCACCAAACCCATGAAACCTAGATACTTGAAATTCGGCATGCATACTCAGATGACCTGAAGGATGTGCACCTCTGTGTGATTCTGTTCTGAAAATGTATTAAGTAATTTTAGGAAGCAATCCTATGGCTGCTACTCAGCGGCTAGACGGCCACAGGATATGTGGGTTTCTGGGAACCGACCTCAGAGGCTGTACTCCAACATTGGTTCACAGGGAACCGACCTTCCCCACTTCCACGCTGCCTGCAGACTTGCACTCTGCACTCAGAAGAGGAGCGCACAGCAGCCAAAATGGGGCGTTCCAGGCCGGGGAAGGCGGAAATGCTGGTACAACACATCCTATGTGTTGTCCGGCAGACACTTCCCCCACTCCACCTTCCCACGGCTAGACAGCCAAAATTGGCTGTCTTGCTGCAAATGCAGGGCAGGCGAAGCACAGAGGGAATGATTCCCTCCATGCTCCTCCTGCCTTGCGTTGGATAGGCGTTAGCCTCCAAGTTCAGAGGCGGCCACCCATCCCCATAGGATCGCGTCCTTAATGTGTCAGTGCAGTTGATGCCTATAATAACATCCTCAGTCAGTAGGGGGAGACTTCTTTAACTACTACATAGATCTGCAGTTGATACAGTGCGAAGCCAGGAGAGATCACTAGCCTGAGAGACAGAGTGATGGAGCTTCTCCCTCCCCCCTATATCAGGGGGCAGCCCCCCTCTGGGGAAGAATGGACAGACACCTCCCTCAGGGGTCTATAAGGGGGCCCAATGGCAGGGGCTGTGCCTAGGGGTGTCAGCAGGCATGGTTTGACTCAGACAGGGCAGACAGAATTTATCTAATTTGACAGCTGTGTGAGTCTGCTTGAAGGCTTCACTGTATCAAACCAAGGCCTATTCCAACCTGTGCGAAGCCAGGTCCATTCACTAGCAAATAAATAAAACTGGAGGAGGCTCATTTTGATAAATGCGAGAAACCTGGGCTACGCGAACATTGGTACAGACCCGGATCTGATTGCTCATTCAGTCCTAGTCAGTTCGATCCAAGTCACTCATTCATTTAAAGCACACAGAATGCCAGAACAGCCAGCAAGCTGGATAAAAGAAAACAACTGATGGGAGAAGGAAAGACTGTCAAACTTTAGCCTCCCCAGTGGAATCATAGGAGTAACCAAGGGCAGATGGATGCAAAGTGATGGATGTACATCACACCAGCTGCTACTGAAGCCACGGGCTGATTGACTTCTGCTACTTCTCTCTTATTGATCGGCTTTATTCTTTGTTTCTTGTTTCAATACAGATCTATTGCTGTAGAAGTAGAAGGTTATGTTCAAGGCAAACCGTCAGAGCTGACCGCATCAGCCTTTGCAATTTCTTTCTTTATTAGATCTTCCCATGACAGCAAAAAAGGGAAGAGGTTGGATCAACAGGCTTGTGAGAGTACAGGCACAGGCTGAAGCTGTGCCGGAATTTCTCAGCATACACTTTTCTCAGAAAACGTTGAGATTTTCTTCTTTGTCTTGCCCCTAGAAAACTAAGGCCACTTTGAAAATTTTTCCCCCAGAATACTCACCACCATTTTCTTTATGTTAGCTGCCATTTTATCCCCAGAGTATCCTGAAGTAATGCCACATCCGGAGCATTGTGAAAGATGCCAGGTTGCACACGCAACTGCTGCTGTTGTCACTCGCGGTAGCAGCAAGACAAAAACCTCAGGGAAAAAAGAGGAAGCTACGCGGCTGCTAATGCCGATCCCCACCTTTGAATAATTGTTGGAGAATTTCTCCTCCCACTGGAGAAATTTGGTGAAATGGTTCCTCCAATTTCTCTGTGCGCAAATAAGGTGGAGAATTCCTGACTGAAACTTCCTGACTGTTAGAGCAAGACGACAATGGAACCAATTACCCAGGGAGGTGGTGGGCTCTCCCACACTGGAGGCGTTCAAGACGAGGCCGGACAGCCATCTGTCAGGGATGCTCTGACTTGGATTCCTGCCTTGAGCAGGGAGTTGGACTCGATGGCCTTGTAGGCCCCTTTCAACCCTACTATCCTATGATTCTATGAATTTCGAGAGGCACATAACCCCAGCATACGCCTGACCTGAGTTGTGAGGCTGGACTAACAGAGCAGCTATAAATTACACATGGTTGTTGTCACAGATTGTTTTCTTTTCCCCGAGAAGACACAGGATACCTTTATTTATTTATTTTTAAAACTGCTTATTTACAAAGGGATCGCTTGGGAAGTAACTATAGGAATGTGACAGGACAAGTGGTAATGGAAGTGCCTTCCATATCACCTCAACATACATCCCCACCATGCTAATTTGCTTGTATCCAGTACTGATCTGCAGAAAAGAGCGCAGATGATTGTAAGTTGTGTAAGAAGAACCTAGGATGCATGTTAATTTCTGCATCTCCTCCTGTATGGGCCTACGACCATACAAATAAAGTTGTTGATTGGGCAGGAACTGTAGTACTTACGCTAGATAAAACTGAGTTACAGCCATTTCCTCCAAACTGCCCACAGACAGCACTGGCTGTTTGCATGCCAAATGCCAATTCACACAACCCAACAGGGAATACAAGGATATGGGGTGCATGGATCCATTCAAATTTTGTGGGACAAAGCTGCTTCGCAATTTTCCCCCCACTATGCCCAACTTTTATAACTCAATCTATAGTGCCCTGATGCCACCACAAAAGTTGCCAGAATTGGGTACAGATGGTCACATTAGTTTTAACTGAGTAGTCCAGGGATCTGTGACCCTCAGTTTCATTTCATTAGGGATGTTGGAGAAATCCACCACGGACTCCAGTGAGGCCAGATTCTTTGGAGTCGGAGTCTGTGGCGGAACGGACTACCCGTTCACTACCCCACCACCACCACCCCCTGAAATCCCCCAGAGATGGACCTGCCTGGTGGCGGATGCGGCGGTGGCTCCGGATCATCTTCTGGCCACTACCGGGCTGCTGTGGCTGAAATGGCGGCCGTCGTAGCGACCGCCATTTGCGTGCCTGCACTAGGCCACGATAGGCTACATAAATACTTACATAGCCTATCACGGCCTAATGCAAGGACGCAAATGGCGGCCACTACGACGGCCACCATTTGCAGCCGCAGCAGCCTGGCAGCGGCTTGAAGTCAGGCTCCAGCCGGCTCCGGCCAGTGGCTCCGCGGCCTTGCCACGGAGCGGAGCCGGCTGGGGAGGATTCCAGGGGGAGGGACGGGTCACCTCCTCCCCAACCACAGATGCCCCGGACCAGAACAAGGTAAGGGATTCATACATCCCTACATGTAGCCCTTGGCAAAAGCCCTCTGCAAAGGATCGACCCAGATCTCTGGCAAGAGCAATCTATCCCTCCCCAAGCAGCTTGCTGTGCAGGGAGAAGGAGGGTGAAAGGAAAAGAGAGGGAGGGAGGAGGTGGCAGAGAGAGAAAAGGGAGTGGCAGAGAGAGAGAGGAAAGGGAGTATCAAAGTGAGAGAAAGGGGCAGCCACCCCCACTGCTGGCCTCTGGCCTCCCCATTGCCAGTATGCAGCCAAAACCAACAGATGGCCTTAAGGGAATGCGGCCCTTGATAGAAAAAAGGTTCCCTTGGTCTGGTCCAGTTAAAGCAACTATCACACGTGATCTTACATACTTGAGTTGTTACCATCTGTCCACCAGCCCAACACACAGGTTTACAACACCACATGAAAGGCACCCAAGGCCATGTAAGAGGACACTAGTGTAACCTATTGGTATATTTTTCTTTAAGAATTTTGAGTGGGAATATGGCTGTGCATGCTCAGTAAAGGAGTGAGATAGAGAGTGGCCGCCATTTTAGGCAGTGACCACAATGCAGTGTGGAAGAAGCTTGCTTTCTCCTCTCTGTAAGGCCTTGAACCTTTGAGACAGGTTAGTAGGGAGGTTTCCTTTTGAATTTTTTTAAAGAGTCACGTTTGTTTGTTTTTTTACAAACACTATGAATTCCTTGTTGTTTATGTTCTATATTATATAAAGGCTATTTACAAAGTTGTTCTTGAGTTGCTGGATCCTGATCCATTTTTGAGAAAATTTATTGCGGAGCTGGAGTGAACTGAGTGGAAACTGTTTTCTGCCTTCGGACAGCAGAAAAATCAAACTTCAGAGACAAGTTTTATTTATATTTTTGTTGTGGACTCAAGTTAAAAGACAGAACTTTGGGAGGGCTGTGCTCTGTTTTATTGTTTTTGGTGATAAGTGTATTGTTATGCATGTAAAATTATTACATGCACATTATTATTGTTTTTAATTAAGAAATTAAAATGGTATACGTTAATTGTTCCTGTACAACGCCTTTGCTGTGAGTCCCTTTAGAGACCCTGAAGAAAAGTGTTACACTACCATGGCTTTATTTTTAATGGTTGGCAAAACAAACCAAAAAGCAAGAGGGAAACCTATCCCTATTACCACATAAAGAATAGCACTTTCACAATCGTTCCTATGATGTTCTCGGGCACTCTGGCTGCCTGCCATTCCGGCAAAGTGCTAATGGAATCAGCCCAAGCAATCCAATTCCTTTCGACTGGGGTGTAATAGGCTGCCATGCTTGCGGCGAACGCTAAGTGAAAGCTTCCTTTCTTCCGCCGTTCGCAATTTATACCAAAAGAGAGGGGTGGCCTCTCTACGGGGTTGGAAAACACATCCAGAAGTAATTTGCTGTTTGTTGATTACACGAAGACAGGCTGTCTTCACGCTGTCAGCTACGTGAGCAGGGATGGGGAGAAGAGGAAAAGAGGGCGAAATGTTTCGTTTGGAGGAGATACGCAGGCAGATGCACACATATGAAGATTAAAATGCCTCCAATTCCCCAAGCCATGTAATGAGATTAGGAATGGGGGAGTTGTTGTTCAGTCATTAAGTCGTGTCCAACTCTTCGTGACCCCATGGACGACAGCATGCCAGGCCTTCCTGTCCTCCGCTCTCTCCCGGAGTGTGCTCAAGTTCATATTCATTGCATCGGTGATGCTATCTAGCCATCTCATCCTCTGCTGTCCCCTTCTCCTTTTGCCTTCAATCCTTTCCAGCATCAGGGTCTTTTCCAGGGAGTTTTCTCTTCGCATTAGGTGGCCAAAATATTTGAGCTTCAGCTTCAGTATCTGTCCTTCCAATGAGCACTCAGGGTTGATTTCCTTTAGGATGGACTGATTGGACCTCCTTGCAGTCCAGGGCACTCGTAAGAGTCTTCTCCAGCACCACAGTTCGAAAGCATCAATTCTTCGGTGCTCAGCCTTCCTTATAGTCCAGCTCTCACAGCCATACGTTGCTACTGGGAAAACCATAGGTTTGATTATACGAATCTTTGTCAGCGAGGTGATGTCTCTGCTTCTTACTATGCTGTCTAGGTTTGCCATAGCTTTCCTCCCAAGGAGCAAGCACCTTTTAATTTCATGGCTAGAGTCACCGTCTGTGGTGATCTTGGAGCCCAAGAAAATAAAATCTGTCATTGCTTCCATTTCTTCCCCTTCTATATGCCAGTGAGTGATGGGGCCAGATACCATGATCTTAGTTTGTTTAATGTTGAGTTTCAAACCAGCTTTTGCACTCTCCACTTTCACCCTCAACAAGAGGCTCTTTAGATCCTCTTCGCTTTCTGCCGTTACGGTGGTATCGTCTGTGTATCTGAGGCTGTTGAAAATTCTCCTGGCAATCTTAATTCCAACCTGTGATTCATCCAACCTGGTGTTTCTCATGATGTACTCTGAATTTACCTAATTGTGTAGTTTTGAACCACAAAACGCAGTTATCGTTGAAAATTCACACTTCTCCAAATGTTGCAATATGGTTCTCCAATCAAAAAATGCATACAAAAATCCATATATTGGGGAAATACTGTTAAAAATGCATTATATTAGGAAAACTGCTTGCAAAACTGTGCATATTAGGCAAAAATGCATACCAAAATGCATTAGGAGAAATGTTCACAACAATGTTAATGAAGTTTCATGCAAGCTGTTTTTTAAAAAAAAAAAATCTCAAAATTCAGGATGAAGAAAAATGCAAAACTGAGAGATACTAAAATTGACAGATTTGTCCATCGCGAGACGAGATCAGACTTAAATAGGTCATGCTATGCTTGCAAGCCCAGAAAAAGTCATATGTGGTTTCCTACACTTGACACAAGCCCACACACACAACTGGACACAAGCCCATAGCAAACTGGCATCGACATGTAGAGCTTCCATATATAGTCTAGTAGTACTGTTTCATGCCCCTTCATGGATCACTGCCTTGTTGTGGTGAAGGGGCTTGCGTAACTCAGTGAAGCCATAAGCTATGCCGTGCAGGGCCACATTCAGGAGGCAGCAACTAAATCCATCCCAAAGAAAAAGAAATGCAAGAAAGCAAAGTGGCTGTCTGATGAGGCTTTACAAGTAGCTGAGGAAAGAAGGGAAGCGAAAAGCAAGGGAGAAAGGGGAATATATATCCAACTGAATGCAGAGTTCCAGAGAATAGCAAGGAGAGACAAGAAGGCCTTCTTAAATGAACAATGCAAAGAAATTGAGGAAAACAATAGAATGGGAAAGACTAGAGATTTTTTCAAGAAAATCGGAGATATCAAGGGAACGTTTTGTGCAAAGACAGGCATGATAAAGGACAAAGAAGGCAGGGACCTAACAGAAGCAGATGAGATTAAGAAGAGGTGGAAAGAATACACAGAAGAACTATATAGGAAAGACTGTTCATTGGAAGGACAGATACTGAAGCTGAAGCTCAAATATTTTGGCCACCTAATGCGAAGAGAAAAGTCACTGGAAAAGACCTTGATGCTGGGAAAGATTGAAGGCAAAAGGAGAAGGGGACGGCAGAGGATGAGATGGCTAGATAGCATACCGATGCAATGAATATGAACTTGAGCACACTCCAGGAGAGAGCGGAGGACAGGAAGGCCTGGCGTGCTATGGTCCATGGGGTCACGAAGAGTCGGACACAACTTAACGACTGAACAACAACCATCAGCGATCATGACTAGTACCCATTGGCTGGGTTCAGACAACATGCTAACCCACACTAAGCAGGTGAATGTGGGTTGTGGTTGAGTTTGGGTTGTTGTTGAATCGTGGTTGTTGGTTGAACCATGGATTATTGTGTTGTTTGAACTAGGGATGTTGGAGAATTCCACCACGGACTCCAGTGAGGCCAGATTCTTTAGAATCCAGCCCCCCAGAGTCCATGGCTGAATGGACTGCCCCCTGCCACCCCCCAAAATCCCCCCCGGAACGGACCTACCTGGCAATGGCGGCTCCAGGTCGTCTTCCGGCTGCTGCCGGGCTGCTGCGGCCACCATTTGCATCCCTGCATTAGGCCATGATAAGCTACGTAAATACTTACGTATCCTATCACAGCAAAGAGCAGGGGCGCAAATGGCAGCCGCTACACCATTTGCGTCCCTGCTCTTTGCCGTGATAGGCTACGTAGGTATTTACGTAGTCTATCATGGCCTAATGCAAGGATGCAAATGGCGGCCTCTATGACGGCCACCATTTGCAGCCACAGCAGCCCGGCAGCGGCTGGAAGTCCAGCTGCAGCCAGCCCCAGCTGGCGGCCCTGCGGCCTTGCCGCAGAGCGGAGCTGGCTAGGGAGGATTCCGGGGGGGGGGACGGATCTCCTCCCCCCCCCCCCCCCCAGCAGACCTAGACAGCGGACTGGTAAGTGGGATTCGTACATCCCTAGTCTGAACGCAGGACGTTTTCCGCAGGGTGGCTTCTTAACCATGCACTGTGGCTTGTTAACCTGAACAACCCAACAACAAACCATGGGTTCTCAAGGTGGCTTGTTCGAGAAAAATAAACCACACTGCATGGTTAACATGCCACCCTGCAGAAAATGTCCCGGTTTCAGACAACACGCTAACCCATGGTTCAATAAACAACCCATTGCTCAATAACAACCCACACTCAGCAACTGAGTGTGCATTAGCCTGTTGTCTGAACCCAGCCAATGAGAGCTTTATCTTCTATTAATACATCTAATCCCCTTTTAAATCCATCTGAACTGGTGGCCATCGCCACCTCTTGTGGCAAAGAATTCCATAGCTGAATTATGTGCCAGGTGAAGAACTACCTCTTTCTGTCTGTCTCGAATCTCCCACCCAACAAGGGTGAGATTTGAACCAAGAACCACATGTTTTAGGCCTCAAGCCCATGTCCACTTACCTGGGAGCATAGTTACCACTGAACTCAGTGGGATTTACTTCTGAGTAGACATTCACCGGACTGTACTTGACAGCCACTACACTAGACCAGCTAACCCCTGAAACAGTGTGTAGCATTCATTCCCTAGAAAGATATTGAACAGAAATGCCAAGGCCAGCTTGGGTGCCCCCCCCCCCCGATTTAGGAAAGGCTCTCTGTACAGCACGGCCACATTTCCTCGTGGCAAATACCAACGACACAGCAATACCAATGGCAGCGAGCAGGTCCGGAAGTCAACCACCCCTTTTTTTTCACAGATGGACATTAGCCTTGAGAGCCAGAACGGTCCTTTCAATCTACGGGAGAAAAAGGAAGAATCTAATTAAGCTGAGAATGTCTATAGGGCCCCCTGGTGTTGTTAACCATCAGCTTTATTCCCTTTAACTGGCATGATGCTTCATTGAGGATATGACCAGGAAAGGGGAACGTGCTAATTTTGCAAAAAGAGCCACAAATCTTACCAAGCAAGGGGGGTAGGGGTGGAGAAAGACTAAAGTCTTAATTCTACAAGAGGTAAATCATGTCAGCCAAGGGAATTTGAGCACACACAGTCCATTTATGTTGTTCTGGCTAGGGATGTATGAGATTCTCATTTCAGTTTGCAGATCATCCAAACTGGCCCCGTCCACAACCAGCAGAACTCAAATGTGAACGGGAGTACACTTTTTTGGAAAAGTCTTCGCACATTCCAGAACTTGTGATCACCCTTGAAATAGGCATTTTATTTCATTAAAAAAACTTCCCCCTTTTGAGCAAACCAAAAGACAGGTTGCAAATGAAAATGGGAGTGAGCTAAACCGAGCTTTGAAGTGAAGTTAGGAGAATTTCAGCATATTCGGACATCCTTGCTTCCCCCGTCCCTTGCTTTGGGCAAACACATTCATTTCTATTCATATATTTGGAGTTTCAGCCCAGGCCTGGCATCAGTGCATGGCTTCCTCAGGCAGATGACAGGGCCCACTGCTGACACACCTGCCCTTGGTTCCCCCTTTTTAAAAGCATCTGGGTCTGGGATCTACCATTTTAATGTCCCACAATGCTCTTAAGTGACATTACATTGGGGGATTATGGGATATTTAAATGGTGGCTCCCATCTAGGGATGGATGGATCAGTCCATTTCTAGTCCGTGTAAGTTTCACAAGTGTTCATTCATAAATCTGTCCATTTCCACATCGATCTGCCATTTTTTCTTAATCCACATGAACATTCATATTTAAGTACACATTTTGAAATGTTTTCTCACAAAATAAACAGACCTATTTGCTCTGAAATTACACAGGGGTCTGTACTGGGACCAGTGCTTTTCAACTTGTTTATAAATGATCTGGAATTAGGCGTGAGCAGTGTAGTGGCCTAATTTGCCGATGACACCAAATTATTTGGCGTGATAAAAACAAAAAGGGATTGTGAGGAGCTCCAAAAGTATCTCTCTAAACTGGGAGAACGGGCATCTAAATGGCAAATGTGGTTCAATGTCAGCAAGTGTAAAGTGATGCACGCTGGGGTAAAAAATCCTGGCTTCAAGTATAAGCTGATGGAATCTGAGCTAGCAGTGACCGACCAAGAAAGAGATCTTGGGGTTGTGGTGGACAGCTCAATGAAACCATTGACCTGGTGTGCAGCTGCTGTAAAAAAGCCAAACTCCATGTTAGACATAAACATATTTATCCTAAAATACACACATTTCGGTACTGTTTTTAAGTTGAAAAGTGTATTGCAAAAGTCAGAGGAGTGCAAAATCTGAAGGATAGCTGTGTTCCAAGCCGGACATTAATGAGATGTTCCTTTGTTCCTCAAGAGGATAGAGTTTGAACCCAGGGGTTCAAATCACAAGAAAAGGGATTTAGACTGAACATTAACAAGAACTTGATAACAGTATGAGCTGTTTGACTGTGGAACAGACTTCTTCTGAAGGTGATGGACTCTCCTTCATTAGAGGTTTTTAAGAAGAGGATGGATGGTCACCTATCAGGGATGCCACAGTGGCATATTACCTGCAGTGGCAGGAGGGTGGACTAGATGAGCTTCGTGGTCCCTTCCAACTCTCTAATTCTAGGACTTCCTTACAGCCAGGGACTAATGTGGCAACTTTGCTGAAGATCCACTCTTTTCTGACTTTGAATTATGCCTATTCACTATAATCCTGTGCATTAAGTCCTTATACACACAAAGAGAGAGAATTACACATAATAGGAAAATTATACAAATTTACTTGATATGCATACCGATTATAGGTGGGGGAAATCAGTTTTTCTGGGTGCTTAGTTTGAATTCCCTGGGCACAGATACTTTTTAGCATGGGATACACTCAGCCATGCATGTATACTATACAAATGTATCAATAAACAAGGACTATACACTTCATGCTGCAATCCTATACATACATTTACCAGGGAACAACCCTCACTTAAAATATGGATAGGATCGCACTAATTGGTAAATTAATCAGGAGTTTGCCTGTCAAAATCCCCTAAGTGGGCATCTGCCGGCACCTATTTATGGCATTTTCCATTTATCCTGTAGTATCTGGAGCGTGACTCGTGTCTGAGTGAATAACTCACAAATCAACCCAATGTCAGTGATCCATAGCCTGAAAGTTAAATGAATCCTAACAGGTCAGTGGGCCTACAGATTTTAAGGAAGCTTAACAAGGTTGCAGGGGAATCTAAATTCTCATTAAAAGACAAAAAGAAAAGAAACTCACAGTGCAATGCTGTGTTTTATGCAAAAGTCCCACAGAGAGTTCAATTAGACTTACTCCCTAGTAACTGCTATTTGAATTGCAGTGACGGAAACTAACAAAGAGAAATGCAACTTACTAACGCAGGAAGGTATCAGCTTCCCTCATCTGAACTTAATTTCTGTTCTATTTATGCATTTAAAAATGTCCACCCCGCCTTTCCACCTCACTGGGCCTTCAAAGCAGCTGACAACTCAATTTATAAATGATCTAAAACGCCACAGCAAACAAACTAAAGAGAATAGACCTTAAAAACCCAATGACTTAAGGCAGCCAAGAGAAGCAACTGTTAAGTAAGAAGATCAAATAATAATGTTATTATTATTTGACATTTTATCAGTGTTATTTGATTTGACTATTTCTCATCAGAGGCCGTCACGAGGGACAGTTTTCACCTGGCATCTGAAGGACAGAAGTGAAGAGCTAGACAAATGTGTCTGGGAAGGGGGCGCCACAGAGCACCACTACAGAGAAGGCCCTGCCTCCTGTAACTGCCCAACGTCTGAAGGCAGGGGCATCTGGAGATTTGTATGATGATCTCAACAGACTGACAGGATTGTATAGGAGACATTGGTTGTTCCATCTCCAGTGCAGCTTCAATGTAACTGCAGAGAAGCCTCAGTTTCGTTACAAGTCCAGAAAATCTGTTGTTGTTGTTGCAAGGGCTGTTTTGGGATGTCAAGGCTGGGCTGTGGGACAAGGTGAGCCAGGAGCCATGGCACCAGTCAGGACTGAAAAGCGTGCCCCTGGAGGGGGGGGAACCTTTCCTTTGAGAACAAATGATTCACTGGCTTATGTAATGATGCCAGAAAGCCGGGCCTTCAGATCCCTGCAGAGGTGTGAAAGATTGGGATAGAGGTGTGCCTTCATTTCAGAATAAATGGAAATGAATCGGGCCTGTAAAGAATGCTCAAAGGTACAAATGAGATTCTAATTCATTCTGTTTGGGGTGAAGGACCTTATCTGTCATCAGTTGCAGTTCCTGGTGGCCTCTATCTCCCCCACCCCAAATACTGGCATGCATGGCATTGGGGTGGAGGACGCAAAATTGAGCAATGCAAATGTCCAGGGTATGGGGGAGGGGGGGAGGCAAAGATGGGCAAACTAAAATGAACAAAATGAATGTTCACTGAACTGAATGAGATTTTAATAAATGAGTCATGAAACAAATGAGGCCTTAAACTGTGAAAATTAATTTAATTACAAAACGGGGGGGGCGGTATCTTTACACAACTGTCAGTCCTGCACACGTCACTCTTTTTCCTGTGAGACTGCTACAGGGGTAAAGAATGCTTGAGAAGTGTTGACAAGTCGCGGCGGAGAGGATGATCAATCTCACAGCGGTTCAAACTGCTTGCTGAACATCTTTTTTGCTGTGAAAAATCAGCCTAGGAGTGACTGATGTGATGTGTCACTTCTAAAATGGGTTATTGTCTTCTTTGGGAGTCAAACGCATGTCTCAAGCGCTACTTAGGTCTAGCTGTAAATGTCCCAGCCATGGGGACGTTACGTTCGCTAAGCCAGGCTCCACCATGCTGGTGCTCTCCAGATGTGCTGAACTGCAACTCCCATCATTCCCAGTTAGTAGTCCAACACATCCGAAAGCCCTACACACATCTGGAGGCCACTCTTGCCATATCTGTTTTCATCACAAAATTCCATTCCACCCCCTGCAAGGGCTTAAAAAAGTAAAACGTTCCCACTGGAGTAAATGGCGCCTTTTTTTTTTTCTTTTCACACACACACCTACCTGCAGGGGGATGTAGAATTTCAGAACAAAAATGAACGGATGGAAGGCTTAATCTCTTCCTCCCATAGCACTGCAGTGCCAATCGAAATCAGGCTACACACACTTACACTGGAGTGAAGAAACTTATATGTAGCTTCACTGTGCAAGATTAAAAGCATGTTTAGTTTGGGCCTCAGAGGCCAACATGCAGTAAAGGAGGTCAGCTCTTTCATACTTAAAATATAGGCACCTAAACATTTGCTAAAGAGATTGTCCATGCTCATGATTAAAACTATACCAAATGGACTACCTGATCAGCCTCCCCGTGCGTTGTTTTGTATACTAAGCTTGTGGACTTGAATTGAACTGAAACTCTTCAGAAGTAGGAGCTGTGACAAAATGTTGCAGCATGGAGTGCTCCTGTTCAGAATTGCCAGGTGTCCTGCTACGGCTGCATCAGACTCAGCATTACAGCAAATTATGGGGCAATCTAATAAGCAAGTCAAGAAGGCAGGCAAATGGACAAGCACAAAGATTTCAGTCCTGTATGGGATCAGACTAAGGCAGGAGTGGTCAAGATACAGGCAACGGTCAAAGCACATCACTACCAGGCAAGTAGGTGGTTTCCAGAAGAGAGGTCAGAGGCACAGCCAAGGTCAAAGAGAGATAAGCAATCAGGTCCAATATACAAGCTGAGATGCAAGCAGGAGTTCAAGGGTTACTAACATGGAGATCCAGCCAGGAAAACAAGGCACTGGAGCTAGTAGGACAATGCTGTCCCAGCAACCGCTACTTTGAAACTAAAGGCTTATATAGCCAGAGCTTCCTGAGCCCCACCCAGGGATCAGCTGCAGTGTATTATGGGCCCTCTGGCAAAAGTCCTACACAGGAGGAGAGCCTTACTCCTGAGGAGTCCATTCCTCCTGAGGAGTCCTCCTTCATAATCGAGCGCTTCTTCTCACAGGAGGCCTACTGGCCTACCTCTTGAGGCAACAACATAGTCAGTGGTGAGGTGGTCACCCAGCCTCTGCCTCAGAGGCAGAACTCCCCTCCTCCTGAGGGGATGGAACTACAGACATCTCCCCTGTGGGCCCAGGCTCCCCCAGGTCTCCTTGGTGTTGTTCGTCTCTGGGAGCTCTAGCTTCTCTCAGAAGCAGATGTCCCCCCAGGGGGTCATGGCACCAGGGCGATCCATTCCATTCCTCACCCACACCCCAGTTTTCCATCCCCCCCCCACCACCTGTCAGCATTAATCTGATGTTTGTTTATTTAAATAATTTAATGTATGTCTTGCCTTTCTGCCAAAAAATGGCTAAGCACTCAAAGCCCTCTCCTGGAATGGATGAATCCATCACTTCCGCTTCCTCCCACATTTGAATTGTTTTCTTTCCATCCAGTTCATGAAGAAACTTGCACTTTTTGATAAGTTCTTATTTAAAAACAAACTGAACAAAATGTTCACCCAACCTTAGCTCTGGCTAAATACAAACTTTCCCCAACACATCTTGGTTTCAGGATGTCCAGATCTGTGCCCAAGGAGCCTTATAAACCCAATAATTTTATATCAAGTTAAGTGTCAGGAAGCAAGCCCTCCGGGCATGTAGTCACCAAACAAAGACTCGATCTTCAAGTCAATAGGCTTTATTGTGCAGAAACAGGCAGTCTTTCAGCAGTTCAGATTCTAGTTCTTTGACTAAGCTGCCCTGACCCTAACTAGCTTACTTTAATCCCTCTTTGAGAGATGCACTACAGTAGGATAAAAAGTTGCTGCAAATCTAACGTTACACTTCAGCCCAGAACCTGAAAGGCTTTCTCAGTCCCACCCTCAGGGCGGATCTTCCCCTAAAGACCTCCTGTGATGGGCCAACCTGGTAGACCACCTTGTCAAGTTCCTTGGTCGTCTCGGTTCACAATCACACACTCCAAGGCACCAGGCTTCAAGCTCACTTAGTCAGCTACCAGGTTCTTTACAAATGCAAATCCTCGGAGACTCTCAGGCTACAAAGGAAAACAGCTACTCCACATGATTATGAATATCAATAGAGGAGCCAAGTGGGAATCAGAGACATTGCCAGCAGTTTGAACAAGAACTTTCTGGCCAGAATAACTTGGGGGGATGCCCCTCCCTTACAGTTGTGCCCTCTTACATAGGCTATCACGCATAGCCAACCGGGTGGAACGTCTAAGCTCTGCCTCTAACTTTTCCCACTTCACTCTGTGCCAGACTGTAGTATCCTTCAGGTCACACCCTGCACTCTCCTCCTCCTCTGAGACCTGGGTTCTCACAGGGGAGGAAAGGGGGGCCTTCAGGTTGTGCCATCTGTGAGCAAAGTTCCTGAGAAGAATACCTATCCATATCCGAGCTCAGTAGGGAGGAAACCTCCCCCAGTTCTAGCTGTTCCCATTCTGCGTCTGAGCTGCTAATGATCTCCACGTGCTCAGAATCATTCCTGACACCTTAATTCCTTCATTTGCTCTGCCCCTTTAATTCTCCATCTGATCTGTGCATCTGCCATGCTCACCCCCTGCCCTTCTGTAAGTTGCTGAGTTCCCATGGAAGGAGAAGTGATGTTTGTGCCTTGCTCTAACTGCTTAGGTCACCCTTGAGAAGATTCTTCTCTGACTCCTGAAGCCCTTTGAGGAATTTTCTCCCCAGCCCCATCTCATCTTCTGACTGTGATTCGACAGTCTCTACAGGGAGTCTGAGCCCAATCCTGACATCAAGTATGATTTTGTGAGCAGTTCCCCTTTTATACTAATTTCCCCCCCACCCACCCTTTCTAAAATAACTAAATAGATGCAGCTCCATCTCTCCTCAGAATGGCAGGATGCCATTGCTGGCTGCTGTGGAACATTCTCTATGAACGCCTAGACAGCTGGTAACATCCTAGCTCATCGACCAGTTTCTCAAGGGAGAAGGCGCCTGTATGGTAAATAAGTGGTTAGCTGTCAGCTGGCTGGCAGCTTCTCCCACAGTGCTGGCAAGGGAAAAGGCGAGAAGCATCTTCAGAGTGGAATCAGTCTATCCAGCAGTGCAGGGTGGAAGAGTGGCCAGGTGCAAAGCAGATTGAAGGTGAGCCAAGAAGGCAGGAGGTAGAGAGGTGATGCAGTTAAAGGAAAAAAAAAAAAAAAAAAAAACCTAACCAATACAGAGCCCATCTTTCCAGAAGGTCTTAATTTTGATGGAACAGAATTCCTAAAACTGTCCCAACATTTCATTCAAAGATCAATCATTTTGAAACCTGGCACACATGCTATTTTATTTTTAAGCTCAAAGCAAGAGAGCAAGCAGGCTGGGGACTTGGATGGATGGGAGGATGAATGAGAAAGATTGGATCCCTGGCGGATAAAAGGCAGTTTATACATTTTAAAGACAAATAAATACCCTGGTAAGTTTGAGAAGAGGTGGTTGGCACTTTTGCAAAAGAAAAAAGAAAAGAAACCCACACCTTGGTGTTTTCCAAAAGTAGTTTTGTTTAGGAACATCTCTGTGTGTCAGAAGAAATGCCCAGTGTTGAGATTCAGTGCCTTTATTTGTACATATATTTTTTTCCCCCTGGCAAAATTAGGGATGTCAGAGAATTCCGCCACAGACTCCGCCGGAATCTGTGTCGGAACGGCCCCCCCCCCGCCACCCCACGAATCCCCGCAGGACGGAACATACCTGGCAGCGGATCCTGCGGCTCCGGCTGGTCTCCCAGCCACTGCCGGGCTGCTGCGGCTGCAAATGGCAGCCGTCATAGCGGCCGCCATTTGCGTCCTTGCAGTAAGCCATGATAGGCTACGTAAATACTTACGTAGCCTATCACGGCTTACTGCAAGGAAGCAAATGGCGGCTACTATGGCGGCCGCCATTTGCAGCCGCAGCAGCCCGGCAGCGGCCTGAACTCTGGCTGTGGCCAGCCCTGGCCGGCGGCTCCGCGGAACCGCCACGGAGCAGAGCCGGCCGGGGAGGATTCTGGGGGGAGGAACGGAGCGCCTCCCCCCCACCGTGGATTTACTGGCATGGAGCCAGGTAGGGATTTCATACATTCCTAGGCAAAAATGGCATTTTTGAAAGAAAAGTAAATGATAATTCTGATATCACACAATAAGAACCAAGAAATGTTTCACTTTAGGAATAAGTCATCACTATGTGGGGCTGCCCTTGAAGACTGTTCAGAAGCTGCAGCTAGTGCAGAATGCAGCAGCCTGACTGATAACAAGGACAAAAAGGTCTGAATATATAACACTGATTCTGCTCACTTGCACTGGCTGCCTGTATGTTTCCAAGCTCGATTCAAAGTGCTGGTTTTGACCTATAAAGCCTTACATGGCTCAGGACCACAATATTTGACGGAGTGCCTTTCCCACCATGAACCTACCCATACATTATGTTCATTATCTAAGCCTCTCCTCCAAGTGCCTCCTCCAAGAGTGGCTCAAAAGGTGGCAACAAGGGAGAAGACCCTCTTAGTGGTGGCCCCCCAATTATGGAATGAACTCCCAAGCAAGGCCTGCCACTGGTGCCAATGTTATATTTTCGGCACCAGGTTAAGATCTTCCTGTATTCCCATGCATTTGGCAGCATATTATAGGTTTTTAATCAGGTCATGGGATATTGTTTGGATGTGTGTGTGTCTCGTGTGTGTGTCTGTGTGTGTGTGTGTGTGTGTGTGTGCACGCGCGTGCTCTTTTTATATGTTTGTAGCTAAACTGCTTTTATATTATGCATAATACTGTATTTCTTAGGTTTTTAATCCTTGCAAACTGCCCAGAGAGCTTTGGCTATTGGGTGGTATAGAAATGTAATAAATGAAAATGAAATGAAAAATCACTGCCCACCTCGTCAGGTCCTCATAACTAGACTCTCCTTTCTTTTCATACCTAGAAAGATCGTGTGATTTCCACATACCCCCCATCAATGGTACCCAGGTCTCCTTCCCCATTCATCTCATTGGTGATCTAAACCCACAGGAGAATATTTTGAGGCGCCTCCTCCAACTTGTCTCCTTGGCTACCATTAGGGATGGCGGAGAATTTCTCCCCGAAACTTCGGGGGGCCGAGCGCCAACGTGTTCGGCCACCCGAACAAGTTTCGGGGAGAAATCCTCCGCCCCCCCCTGCCCCCCGCCCCCCCCCAGGACGGGACTTACCTTCCCTGAATGTCCCTCCCGGCGGCGGGTCCGGCTGGCGGTTCGTCGGGTGTTCGAGCGGGGCGGGAGCGGCAGCTGGTCTTTCGACCGGCTGCCGCCGCCACCATTGCAATAAAAGAAAGAAAAAAAAAACGCCCCCTGATAGGCTACGTGACGATTCACGTAGCCTATCACGGCTAGATTTGCAAAGTCAGCCGTGATAGGCTACGTCAATCATCACGTAGCCTATCACGGGTGACTTTAAAAAAAAAAAAGTGTGTACGGATAATGGCGGCCCCCATAGGGAGCCGCCATTCCCATTCCTTATTTGGTCGCTGTAGTCTACGTAAATGTTTACGTAGACTACGGTGAAAATAAGGGCAACGCTATTTGCGTTGCCCTTATTTTCGCCGTAGTCTACGTAAACATTTACGTAGACTACAGCAACTACATAAGGAACGCGAATGGCGGCTCCCTATGGGGGCCGCCATTCGCGTACGCGTTTTTTTTTTTTTAAAGTCACCCGTGATAGGCTACGTGACGATTGACGTAGCCTATCACAGCTGACTTTGCAGATCTAGCCGTGATAGGCTACGTGAATCGTCATGTAGCCTATCAGGGGGCGTTTTTTGTTTTGTTTTTAACTTTTGCGTTCGCGGCCGGGCGAGGCGGCAAGCCTCCTCCCCGGCCTGAATTTCGGCCGGGCGAGGCGGGAAGCCTCCCCCCCCGGCCTGAACTTCGCGGGGGGAGCAGCGAAGCGCTCCCCCCCACCGCGAACAAGCTGCGAGAAAAGGTAAGTGACTTTCGTCCACCCCTAGCTACCATTGGTCATATAAACACCCAGGATAATATGTGTTGGTTTTGAGTCTCCTCTAGATGCAGCAAACCTTTTCCCAGAGGTTCATGGTTCATCAGCCATCTCTCAAGCAGGTCTGTTCTTGACAGAGAAAAATCAATCTGCGAGAACCACAGAGAGGAGGTGAAGAATATGGAGATATTGTGTTAAATGTCTGTCTGTCTGTCTGTCTCTCTCTCTCTCTCTCTCACACACACACACACACACACACACGCAAAGATGCACTTTGCCAAGCTAGGGATCCTTTGCACCTCTCTACTTTAAGGTTAATTAGAACTTTGCGGAGGGGACAAACTAATAGTCTGATATTTCTAATGTGCGTATTCAATAGGGATGCTGGAGAAATTCGAGACAGACTAAAATTAGCTCGTATTTCTAAGAATCCAACCTGCGGAATCTGCTGCAGAGCGACCCCCTCAGGTCGTGTGGAGTCCATGGACTTCTGGATGATTTTTTCTTACTTTCCCGAAATGTACACATATACATTCGTAGGAAAATACATAAGTTTCTTGTGCAGAAAAGCTGAATGGAATGGGGGACAATATGCTAAATATTATGCACGAAGATAAATTATGTAAATACTTACGTAAATACTGATGTAATTATTTGTGTATTTTTCCGCACAATGAAAAAAAATATTAGCATCCGTCTGTGGGTGGACCATGAAACAAAAGGCACCTGACAATCCATGGAACACCGACGGAGCGGATTTTACACAGTCTGTACATCCCTAGTATTCAAAGGCAGTGTCCAGAGTCGGCATTACTGGGCACTTGCCAAGGACCATGCTATACAAAGGGGGCCCTCTGGCATCCTCAGGAGCCCCCTGGCCCTGCTGCTGCTTCTCCTTGCTGTCTCCATTAGTTCACCTGCCCTCTCTGAGCATGCAAACAGCAACAGGAGCAAAGAGACAGAAGAGCAGCTTCCACTCCCCTTGCCCTCTTCCTCTTTGCAGCCATGTGGGTTGGCTGACCCACTAAAGAAGGGGGCACACTGACGGCAGCTTGTCCAAGGACTCCCCAAAAGTGGAAGCCAGTACTGTGTATATTTACCTAGACCCCCAAAAGGGGTTTGTTTTATTTTGGTGATTATTATAAAGAATAATACTTTTTATAAAGTAACAGAATTCAAGCATGAGATATATTACTGTTCCCAAATAGTTTACAAACTAAATTTAGTCGAGACAGAAGGAGTGAGGGAGGCAAAAGTACCAACTTTTCCTCTGGTACCAACTTTTTTAGTTAGGCCAAAAATTACATCTGCTGGCTCACGCCTCCATGTATTTTCTTTGATAGTACCTCATCCTTGGAAGTCATCGCCTGCAGATATTCATACGATCCAGTCCCTCAATTACTGATGATATATTGGAATTAACTGTAAATGGAGAAGGCAGCATGGTTGTTCTAGTGAGCAACTGATATGCCTTAAGGGCTTCAATATTTGTACTGTTTGATTGAGTTGCTCATGGATAAGATGATGTTAGAAATGGATCCAATTGGACCAGCCATCTCTGAGTGCTCATTGGAAGGACAGAGACTGAAGCTGAAGCTCAAATATTTTGGCCACCTAATGCGAAGAGAAAACTCCCTGGAAAAGACCCTGATGCTGGGAAAGACTGAAGGCAAAAGGAGAAGGGGACGGCAGAGGATGAGATGGCTAGATAGCATCACCGATGCAATGAATATGAACTTGAGCACGCTCCGAGAGAGAGCGGAGGACAGGAAGGCCTGGCGTGCTATGGTCCATGGGGTCATGAAGAGTCGGACACGACTGAACAACAACAATTCTACTGAATTTTCTTTTTAATTTATAAACATAACACACATGACCACCAGCAGGGATGCTTGAGAAATTTGAGACAGACTAAAATGAGCTCGGATTTCTAAGAATCCAACCTGCAGAATCCGCTGTGGAGCAACCCCTTCAGGCCATGTGGAGTCTGTGGACTTTCAATTTGTTTTTTTAATTTTCCTGAAATTTTCACATACTTATTCGTAGGAAAATACACAAGTTTCTGTTGAGGAAACGACTGGAATGGGGGACAATATGCTACATGTTATGTACTAAGCTAAATTATGTAAATACTTATGTAAATACTTACATCATTATTTGCATACTTTTCTGCATTATGAAAAAAATATTCGCATCCATCTGTGGGTGGATGATGGAACAAAAGGCACCTGACAATCCACTAAACACAGACAGAGCGAATTTTACACAGTCTGTACATCCCTAACCACCACCACAAGGAAAATGAACTAAAGAGGAACAAGGAAGATGGTAGGGAGGCAAAGAGCAAAGAAGGGGCAGTGTCAAGTTCCTTCGTCCTCCCCCTTCGCAATCAACACACTCCAAGATACCAGGCTTCAGGCTCACTACTTTATTAGTTAACGACCAGGTTCTTCACAAATGCAAATTCTATGAGGCTCTCAGGCTACAAAGGAAACAGCTGCTCCACACAATTATGAATACCAATAGAGCAGCCTAAGTGGAAGTCAGAGAAGTTGCCAGCAGTTCGAACAAGAACTTCCTGGCCAGACTAGCTTAGGGGGGATGCCCCTCCCTTACGGTGGCTCCCTCCTACGTAGGCTATCACGCATAGCCCACCTGGTGGAGCGTCTGAGCTCCGCCTCTAACTTTTCCCACTTTGCTCTGCGACGGACCGTAGCATCCCTCAAGTCACACCCCTCACTCTCCTCCTCACCTGAGACCTGGGTTCTCATGGAGGAGGAAAGGGGGGGGGGGTCCTTCAGGTTGAGCCATCTGTGTGCCAAGACCATATCTGAGCTCACTAGGGAGGGAGCCTCACCTGGTTCTGGTTGTTCCCATTCTGAGTCTGAGCTGAGTCTGAACTATCCCCACATGCTCAGATTCATTCCTGACAGGTAGGGAGAAAGAGAATAGATAAGTGTCAGCATTCATGGATTCTACTCATTCCCAGTGTTCTCAAGACAGTGGTGAGCACTATACACAGAACATCAGTATAGCAGCCTTCCTGGTGCCCTCCAGCTGTTTTCAACTACAACTCCCAGAATTCTTGACCATAGGCCATCCTGTCTGGGCTGTTGGGCGTTGAAGTCTAAAACATTTGGCAGGCACTAGGGTGGGGAAGTCGACCTTATAGCTACCTAAAAGTGAGAATGGATAGACTGCTGTATTTCCTTTCTATGTCAGTTTCTCATGTGTTTGTTCATTCATGAGTCCATTCCATCCAGGTTCCAGAGGAATTTGTTTTTGTTTTAAAAAATCCAAACAAAAATGTGTATTTAATGTATTTTCTCTAAAAGCATGAACTTCTAAATATATTTTATTCTAAAACACACATTTTATATGCCAAATCCAAAGGATAGTATTCTTCTGATCTACACATAGGTGCCGTCCATGCACTTCCAAATGCACACCAAATGAAATTTGCAAGCATCCCTACTTAAACATAGAGTTTGGTGTAGGCTTGAGATATGGCTTGGCAGAGATCTAGTTTCAACAGTCTGTGCAATATATATGAGTCATGTACAGCAAATGAGAATAGGTCTTCTATCTACCAATGGATTGATGGGCAGTGTTTACTTTTCCAGTGCTGCAGGATGATGTGTTTGGGGACCACTAGCAAATTGATCAATTTTTACTGCTGTGGTGTGAATTTCCACATGATTGGGAAATATTCTGTCAAAACTATGTTCCCTTGAGTTTGTACAGTTACAGTTGAGGTTGGAAACTTGTATTATATCAGGAGCATCTTACAGCATCTCATTTCAACCCAGCTAAGGCTCTGAAGATGTGTGGAATGCAGAAGTGCATTATGAGAGCTTGAGTAGTACTAACTTTGAGCCAGCTGTGGTCCAAAAGAGTCTGTACTTTACTCATCAGTAGGAATTTTTATCTTTTCAGGATGTCATTAGTACCACATGGGATGATATAATGGGTGAAATGTTCCATTGTTCTTTATGCATTTTGTATTGCTTTAATCGTTTTCAATTACATCTATTCTACATCACATATGGTCTGTTCATGAATCTACTTGAGAAGGTAACTTTTGTATCCCATTTAGCAGAGCTGTGCACATTCTTCCCCTCACTTTTTCTCCAGGAGAGAATAAAGTGCATGTTGATAGGATTCTGGATCCATAAGCGTCCTGGCTAGGCTAGATGCTCAAGGGAAGGAGCATGTACCTGCTGGGACATGTTCAGGGGCAGGTAGAGAGGGGTCAAGCTCAGTGAAGCAGGGTCAGGTCCAGGAGAACAAAGTCACAGCAAGGTATGGAATGGTTAGGTCCCTGGACAACATCCTGTGGTGGCTGCTGACTGGCGTCTTTCCTCACAGGGAAAGCTGTTGTCCCAGCAGGAGGCTGCAAGCAGTTGAGGCATTTAAGGATGTAGGCAGGCCCAGAACTTTCAAAGATTTCACCTCCCATTGAATGCTGGTTGTAGCCCCTTAAAGGGCCCACTGTTATTTCTGTAGGCACATGTCCTACATGGCCGAGGGACAGGACAAGCTGTGGAGCAGTTATCCTCAGAGTATGAGCTCGAGGGGAGGGCGACGTCCTCTGGTCCGAAAGGTATACAAGGGGGTGCCAAGCAGTGGAGGCTGGTGGCTGCGATTTCGGTGGGGCTGCGAATGTGCCCCAGGTTTTGGTCAGAACCAGCCAAAACTCTAAAGGAGCTCTCCAAGGTGCTGAACCTATTTTGGGAAAGCACTTTGTGTGTTCTTAGAGGCACTCCCATCTCTTATTTCTCACACCCACAGCCTTCCGTTTGGAAAGGGGTTGCTCTGTACAAAACTTTGGTGACCGCAGACTTGGACTGAGTTTTGTAATTCACTGAAGTCATGTGTTTCTTCCAGACTCGTGTTTTGTACAGACACCTTGGCTTGAAGGATGACTTGCCCTGATAATTCGTTGCCATCGTAGTTTGCATGAACTGTTGGGATTTCTTTGGTCTGTTTATTAAGATCACAAGCGCTGTGTAAAGGCATTTTACAAAGACTGAGAGGACGGGTCCCTGTCCCAAGGGGCATACAGTCTAGACATAGACACAAAGAAAACTGCAGAGGGAAATCGAGGCAGGAGCAGTGAGGCTGGTGGCTCCGATTTCGTTGGGGCTGTGCATCCATTCTGGGCTTCAGTCAGAAGCAGCCAGAACTCTAAAGGAGCTATCCAAGGTGCTGAACCCTATCCCCACAATAGGTCCAGAACCTTGAATAGTTCCTTTAGAGTTCTGGCTGGTTCTGACTGAAATCCAGAATGGATTCACAGCCCCTCTGAAATTGGAGCCACCTCGGGCCAAAGATTCTCTCAGAAGTTGAGGCAACCAGTGGCTCATCAGCTACAGAAATCTCCTCAGGTGCTGCCAAACCTCCGAGCCTGTGGCCCTGACAATGAGGAACAATACCTCCATGCTTTTTTGCACTTTCCCAAATGCTAGAGATAGAGATTTTGTAGATCACAAGATGAATATGAGCCAACCATGTGATGTGGCTGCAAAACAGGCAAATGCTATTTTGGGCTGCATTCATAGAAGTATAGCTTCCAAATCCCGGGAAGTACTAGTTACCCTCTACTCAGCACTACGTAGGCCTCATCTGGAGTACTGTGTCCAGTTCTGGGCACCACACTTGAAGAAGGATGCAGACAAACTGGAGAGGGTTCAGAGGAGGGCAATGAAGATGATCAGGGGACTGGAAAGAAAGCCCTACAAAGAGAGACTGATAGAACTGAGCATGTTTAGCCTTAAGAAGAGAAGACTGAGGGGAGATAGGATAGCGCTCTTCACGTACTTGGAAGGTTGTCACAGAGAGGAAGGCCAGGATCTCTTCTCAATCATCCCAGAGGGCAGGACATGGAATAATGGGCTCAAGTTACAGGAAGCCAGATTCCGGCTGAACATCAGGAAAAACTCCCTGACTGTTAGAGCAATATGACAATGGAACCAATGACCTAAAGAGGTGGTGGGCAATCCCACACTGGAGGCATTCAAGATTTATTTACTTATTTACTTATTTCATTTCTATACTGCCATTCATTTCGATACCGCCAAGATGAAGCTGGACAGCCATCTGTCAGGGATGCTTTGACTTACATTCCGGCATAGAACACGGGCTTGGACTCAATGGTCTTACAGGCCCCTTCCAACCCTACTATTCTATGATTCTATGTAAAATTTCTGGAAATTTTGAAGCCAGGGGGGCTGTTTTTTTCTCCAGAAAAAAAATGTAAATTTGGGGGGAAATTGAAAAAGAAACAATATTTATTTTTTAGCACTCTTTACAGATCAAAAGTCACTTTGTTGCTTTTGGACACCATTCCCCAACCTGGAGCTCTCCAGATATTTTGGACTTCAGCTCCTATCAGCCTCAGGAGGATGGCGATTGGTTGGAAATGCTGGGCATTGTAGGCCAAAACATCTGTAGGCCGCCAAGATGAGGAAAGTTGCTTTAGGAATTTTATGAGCAAACCCAGTTATACATAATAGAACTTTAGAAACATAAAGGCCTTTTATGTTTCTAAAGTTGTATTATGTATAACTTGGTTTGCTCATAAAATTATCATTTTATTTGAAAACTTTAAAAAGAGTATATTTGTAATTACTGTCTGAATAAACTATATTTTATAATTTTAATATACCGAACATGCTTACTTTTATGAGCAAACCAAGTTATACATAATATACTTTAGGTTCCTAGTTTATGTCTGATCAGAGAGAACTTCAGCAAATAGTCCCTGAAATATATGAGTCATCCTAGAAGCCAGAAGAAGCAGGAAGAACTGGAGGCAGAGGAAGACAAGTCCAGAAACACCTGACTCTGTAGAACAAAACTGAGACTGTCAAGAATGTACATTTTCTTCCATATTATGACATGGTGACTCTCACTTTGGGAAACTGAGCATGACTTCGAGCATGCCAGAAATGTTTATCAGGAAAAGATACACTATATCAATAATTTTAATAAGAAATGGAAGAATTAACTATGTTGAGAAACTTACAGGGAGGATTAAAATATTTTTTTCCCCATGGCTTCATTATTTCCAGGCATTTTACATCTCTAGTCTTTCTATACAAGTCTTCTTATTACATCGATTTTAGAAATCATTTGGCAGGGAGTAAAGGCTTGGTAACAATATATAAACACCTTGTCTTAAATTCTAAAATTCCAAAATCTGGGTTTTAGTTCAGAACCAGTCAGAACTCTAAGGAGCTCTCCAAGGTTTTGAACCAATTCTGGGGGTAGGGTTCAGCACCTTGGATAGCTCCTTTAGAATTCTGGCTGGCTCCGACTAAAACCCAGAATGGAATTACCCTATCCCCCGAAATTGGAGCCACCAAGCTCCATTGATGGGTAGGGATATATGGATTGTATATAAAATACATTCTGTCTGTGTTTTACAAATTGTTGGGAGCCTTTCATTCTGTCATCTGCGCATTGACGGAATCAGATTTTGTCTTCTGAATCTGCACAAATTTGAATTTATGCAAATTCGTGCATGCAAAAATGCATAATGCCCCCCAAATGCACATTTTCATGCTTTAGCACAGGGGTCCCCAACCCCCGGGCTGCGGACTAGGACCGGTCCTTGGCCTGTTAGGGACCGGGCTGCAGTAGGGGTGTGGGAACCCCCCCTTACCTTGAGTCCATGGGGGGGAGGCGATCCGCCCCTCCCCCCGCCCCGGAATCCTCGCCGGCCCTGGCCAGTGTCAGGGTGGAAACTGAGCCAATAGGGCCCCAGAGCAGTTCTGATTCTGAGGAGGAACAGCAATCCGTGGAAGAGGAGCTCGCTCATCTCTCACAAGCACAGCAGCTGGCAGAGATTCCTTCTGCCAGCATTCCTGGGAGAGATAGTGACCCTGGCAGTGAGAGAGCGCTGGAGGGGGGCTTGCTGGATGCTCGGCACCGACGCAGGGAGCGACAACAGATGGAGGGCGCAGAAAGGAGGCGTAGCGCTTGTTTGGTGCACAAGCAACAGTCGCGTCCCGAGGACCCAAGGGAAAGGGGGAGGATCTCTCCCTAGCCCATAAGTTGGTCTTCCCGTGATTCTCCTTCAAACGGAGACCAACTGCCTTACCTGGAGCTTCGGCTACTCTGCTATCTTTCCCCAGGGCTGTTCCTTGCTTAGTCGCTGGTGATTAGCATCTGAAAGAGTCATTAAGTTGTAAACAGAATAAAGCCTTGAAAGTAATCCTTTTCGTCTGTGTTTTGAGTTGGCTATTGGAGTTGACTGTAAGAGGCAGCTAGGGCGCTCCTGCCAGCCGGTTCTACTCCACGGCAAGTCCACAGAGCTGCCAGCTGGCTCTGGCCCTGTTCTTTGCAGTAATAGCCTATTACTGCAAAGAACAGGGACTCAGATGGCATCCGCTATGCGGACGCCATTTGCATCCCAGCGCTGGAAGTCCTCCCTTGGCCGGAGCCAGCCAGCAGGTCCGTGGCAAGTATAGGGCCGACAAGGATTCTGGGGGGGGAGGGACAGATTGCCCTCCCATGCAGACCCAAGGTAAGGGGGGTTCCCACATCCCTAATGCGGCCCGGTCCCATCCCCCCCGGTCCGTGGAAAAATTGTCTTCCACGGACCGGTCCCTGGTCCCAAAAAGGTTGGGGACTGCTGCTTTAGAGTATAGGGGAAATGAATATTTTTAGATGGGTGGAGGGGGGGATATTTTTCTACACTGAAATTTGCACAGAAGTTGGAAGGCCAGTCCAGAAGTCCGCAGAATCTGCCCGATAGGGGGAAAGCCAGTCCGCTGCAGAATCTGTGGGTCGGATTCATGAAAATCTGAAGTCATTTGGTTCCATGGTGGATTTCTCCGACATCCCTACTGATGGGGAGCCTGAACAAGTAGAGAAGAGCAAAAGCTCACCTTCCTAACATATGGAGGGCTGTGTGGACAGGCATGGAGACGGAACAGGGAACAGACCGCTCTCTCTCTCTCTCTCTCTCTCTCTCTCTCTCTCTCTCACACACACACACACACACACTATATATAGAGAGGGGGGGGTGGGAGAGGGAAAGGGAAAGGGAGAGGGAGAGACTTGACTGTGCCTGTACACTGGATGTGTAATGAACAGAACACTTGGTTGCGTTTCATTTCTTCCGTCAGAGGAAAGGAAAATTAATAAAGTTGTTCCTTGCCAGAAGATGAATGTGCCTCTTGATTAGTGGCGTATATATTTCAGATTCAATTTAGAGAGTCCCAAGGGAGGAGCAAAAGCTCCTTCGATAATGCACTTGCTCCAACACAGCTGGCAATCTCACCTAAATTTCCAGAATACATGTCTTGTGGCACTGCAAGGTCAAAAGTGGCATGTTGGTTAACACAAGCCCAGCCACAAAGCACTGGACGTGGTGAGTCGTAACGTTTACCATTGGCTGCTGGCGCATTGGCTGGGGGTTAGGAAATGTGCATACGCTCTGGCGCCGCTCCGGGTGCTCCAGCAAACTTGCTCTCACCTGACACTGGGACCACGGGCTATACTTTCTGGAAGATGGGCTGTTGGCTAGGGACGGGTTGCACCTCACAAAGGATGGGAAGAATGTGTTTGGCCACAGCATGAAGAACTTCATCAGGAGGGCTTTAAACTGAATCCTACGGGGAAGGGAGATGTAAAGTTGGGGGTAACAATGGACGTAGGCGCATGCACTGCAACGGAGAGAACAGCTCTGATAGCGCCCAATCATAGTCTTCAGACACATGTAGGAAGACAGCCAGACCATAAAGCACATGGTCTTCGATGTCTATATACTAATGCCCAGAGTATGGGAAACAAACAGAACGAACTTGAACTCTTAATTCAGGAGGGAAATTATGACTTGATAGGTATAACTGAGACTTGGTGGGATGACTCTCATGACTGGAATACAGCAATTGAAGGATATAACTTGTTCAAAAAGAACAGAGGAACAAAAAGGGAGGTGGGGTTGCACTGTATGTGAAAAAAACATATCTCTTCACAGAAATACAGGAGGATGAGCTTGGTAGCCCCATCGAGAGCATCTGGATCAAAATAAATGGAGCAAAGAATAAAAGGAACCTGGTGGTCGGAGTCTGCTACCGGCCACCCAACCAAGGAGAAGACGAGGATGAAACTTTTGAAAAGCAAATAGCCAATGTTTTAAGGAAGCATGATGTAGTAGTAATGGGGGACTTCAATTTCCCCAATAATTGTTGGGAGACAAATTCTGCAAAACATGGCCCCTCCAGGAAATTCCTGACTTGTGTGGCGGATAACTTCCTCCTACAGAAAGTAGAGGAAGGAACTAGAGGATCGGCTATCCTTGACTTGATCCTAACCAACAGAGATGACTTAGTGGATAAAGTAGCAGTTACAGGAACTCTGGGGGAAAGCAACCATGTTGCACTTGAGTTCTTGGTTCTAAGGGAAGCAAAAGCCAAGTGTAGTCAAACGCGTACCATGGATTTTAGGAAAGCTGATTTTAATAAACTCAGAACAATGATCAGTAAGGTCCCATGGCAAGCAATGCTAACGAGAAAAGGAGTCCAAGATGGGTGGGAGCTTTTAAAAAAGGAAATCCTCAAGGCACAATCACAAACAATTCCAACAAGAAGAAAAGGTGGAAGACAACAGAAGAAGCCAATGTGGCTTCACAAAAAGCTTAGGGATGACCTGAAAACAAAAAAGGACACATATAGGAAGTGGAAAGAAGGCCAAGTAACAAAGGAAGAGTACAGGCAGGTAGCAGAGAATTGCAGGGATGGCGTCAGGAAGGCTAAAGCTGAGAACGAGCTGAGGTTAGCGAGGGATGCTAAAAACAACAAAAAGGCTTTCTTCAGCTACGTGCATAGTAAAAGGCAGAGGAAAAAAATGGTTGTTCAGCTATTAAATAAGGATGACAAAATGATAACAGATGACAAAGAAAAGGCAGAGATGCTCAATTCCTACTTTGGCTCAGTCTTCTCCCAAAAGAGGGTCTATGACCCCCCTGGCAAAGGTGAATTGCAGGCTGAAGGGGCAGGATTGCAGCTTGAGATCAATAGGCATATGGTCAAGGAACACCTTATTACTTTGAATGAGTTCAGATCTCCAGGGCCAGATGAACTGCATCCTAGAATAATAAAGGAACTGGCAGAAGAACTCTCAGAACCGCTGTCTATTCTCTTTGAGAAATCATGGAGGACGGGGGAAGTGCCAGATGACTAGAGGAGGGCTAATGTTGTCCCTATCTTCAAAAAGGGTAAAAAGGAAGAACCTGGGAACTACAGACCAGTCAGTCTGACATCAATCCCTGGGAAAATTCTGGAGCAGATGATTGAGCAATCCATCTGGAAGCACCTTGACAACAATGCCGTGATTACTCGAAGCCAACATGGATTTGTCAAAAACAAGTCCTGCCAGACAAATCTGATCTCATTTTTTGATCAAGTAACCTCCCTTGTAGACCATGGGAATGCTGTAGACATCATATACCTCGACTTCAGCAAAGCTTTCGACAAAGTGCCCCATGATATCCTGATGAGCAAACTAGCTCAAAGTGGGCTAGATGAAACAATGATCCGGTGGATCCACACTTGGCTACAGAATCGGACTCAAAGACTGCTTATCAATGGGACCTTCTCAAACTGGGGAGAGGTAACAAGCTGGGTACCGCAGGGCTCAGTCCTGGGCCCAGTGCTCTTCCACATTTTTATTAATGACTTGGAGGAGGAGGTGCAGGGAATGCTGATCAAATTTGCAGATGACACAAAATTGGGCAGGATAGCTAATACTTTGGAAGACAGAAACAAAATTCAAAGTGATCTGGATAGACTGGAGTGCAGGGCAGAAAACAACAGAATGACATTTAATAGGGATAAATGCCAAGTTCTGCACCTAGGAAAAAGAAACCAAATGAACAGTTACAAGATGGGGGATAGGTGGCTCAACAACACTACAAGCGAGAAAGATCTTGGAATTGTTGTCAATCACAAGCTGAATATGAGCCAACAATGTGATGTGGCTGCAAAAAAGGCAAATGCTCTTTTGGGCTGCATTAATAGAAGCATCGCTTCCAAATCCCGGGAAGTACTCGTTCCCCTCTACTCAGCACTGGTTAGGCCTCATCTGGAGTACTGTGTCCAGTTCCGGGCACCACGCTTTATGAAGGATGCAGACAAGCTGGAGAGGGTTCAGAGGAGGGCAAGGAGGATGATCAGGGGACTGGAAACAAAGCCCTGTGAGGAGAGACTGAAAGAACTGGGCATGTTTAGCCTTGAGAAGAGAAGGCTGAGGGGAGATAGGATAGCGCTCTTCAAGTCCTTGAAAGGTTGTCACAGAGAAGAAGGCCAGGATCTCTTCTTGATCATCCCAGAGTGCAGGACACGGAATCATGGGCTCAAGTTACAGGAAGCCAGATTCCGGCTGAACATCAGGAAAAACCTCCTGACTGTTAGAGCAATACGACAATGGAACCAATGACCTAGGGAGATGGTGGGCTCTCCCATACTGGAGGCGTTCAAGACGAGGCTGGACAGCCATCTGTCAGGGATACTCTGACTTGGATTCCTGGGTTGAGCAGGGGGTTGGATTTGATGGCCTTGTGTAGGCCCCTTCCAACCCTACTCTTCTATGATTCTATGACACCAGCCCTCGGAAGTCAATACATGGCAGCTGTGGTGCCGTGTCAAAAGCCAATCTGTACTGGATGCATCATGGGGGAGGCAGCATTAGGGATGTCAGAGAATTTTGCCACGAATCTCGGGGAGGCCGAATGCCAGCGCATTCAGCCCCCCGAAATCAGTGGCTAAACGGTCTGCCACACCCCCCCCCCGACACGGGACTTACCTTCAGCGAATCTTCCTGGCGGCGGTGGCTATGCTATTTGCATTCCCCTTATTTTTGCCGTCTTAGTCTACATAAATGTTTACATAGACTAAGACGTGTCAAAATAAGGAACACAAATGGCGGCGCCCATGGGCGCCACCATTTGCGTACACGCGTGTGTTTTTTTTCTTTTAAATCAGCCATGATAGGCTACATAAACATTTACGTAGCCTATCACGGCTGACTGCAGGGACGCAAACGGCGGCGGCTACAGCCACCGCCATTTGCGGACCCGGCCGGCCAGGATTCGGGGGGGGAGGGACAGAGCGCCTCCCCCCCCCGGCCAGAATTTCAGGGTGAGGGATGGAGCACCTCCCCCCCACCACGAATCAATTTCGTTAAAAGGTAAGTGACTTTTGTACATCCCTAGGCAGCATGGATATGACTGGCTGAATATCAGTATAGGGTGCCTGAATTGGGTAGCAGGTGAGGTGAAAGCCCCTCAGCCTGAGACGGAGAGCTGGAACGTTGATCCCAACGCTGAATGAACAGTAATGCTCTGACTCAGCACCAAAGACATTCCCATGAGATGTATTCAAACATCTGTTTTGGCAGGTGGTCTCTTTATTGTTTCAGAGGCAGGGAAGAGCCAGTTAAGGCATTTTATTTCCTGCTGCTTTGAACAAGAGAAAACATCTATTCCACACCTTCTTCCGAGTCTTAAAGTTACTAGGGTCAGTTGGAGGGGTGCAGCAAATACCATTTTTTAAAAAATTCCTGAAGCCAAAGATTGCACATTTGCAGCTACAGGTAAGTGTCCCGAAGAAAGTGAGGGATTAATGAACAGTTATCACAAATCTATGGAAAACAACAACAGAAGAAGAAGCTGCAGAATTAAACCCAACCACACAAAATAGGGAAGAGAAGCCATAGCTCAGCCTTTAGAGCCGCTTTCCCCCAGCCTGGTGCCCTCCCAACGATTTGGACGACAACTCCCAGCATTCCTGACCATTTCCTGTGCAGGCTGGGGCTGATGAGAGTTGACATCCAAAAGATCTGGAGGGAACCAGGCTGGGGAAGGCTGCTTTAGAGACACATCACCTGGCGATTTCTACGGGTGCACGCCAGTCAGGAAACAGATGGGTATCCAGAATACACACTCTGATACGGAACAATGAGAAGCAATAGCAAACCAGTCAGCATGGAGAGGTGCACTTATGGCTGAACACAAACCAGGGCTGACATCAAAGTTTGGCATAGATGTGCACCTATGGAAACCCACACCTCAGGAAGGGGGGCACTGCTGACTCCCCCCCCCCGAGTCCTCGAGCCTTGCTCCACCTCCTCCATGTTGTCTTTGCTTGTTTACCTGCCCTCTCCAAGCATGCAAACAGTGACAGGAGCAAAGGTAAGAAGCAGAAACCTCCACTCTCCTTGCCCTCTCCTCCTGGGTAGTGCAGCAGACTGGGCCCAGAGGAAGAGGACAAGTGAACGGGGAGCAATGACAGTGGCAAAGAGGTGGGCCCCCTCTGAGAGTTGGAGGGGGGGATGACTGAAAGCATCGCACCCAAGTGCCAGCCAGTGTCAAGGGCTCCTTGGTGGCCTCTCTCAGTCTAATCCAGTAGCCACGTCCAGACACAGACAAAGGGATTCCTTTCAAAGCTTTATTCTTCTTTTACAACTTAACAACTCTACTGTTTGCAACTAGATATGAGTAGGGATGGCGGAGAATTTCTCCCCGAAACTTCGGGGGGCCGAGCGCCAACGTGTTCGGCCCCCCGAACAAGTTTCGGGGAGAAATTCTCCGCACCCCCCCGCACCCCGCACCCCCCCCCGGGACGGGACTTACCTTTGCCGAATGTCCCTCCCGGCGGCGGGTCCAGCCGGCGGTTCAGCGGGTGTTCATGCAGGGCGGGAACGGCAGCCGGTCTTTCGACCGGCTGCCACCGCCGCCATTGCAATAATAATAATTTTTAAAAAACGCCCCCGTGATATCACGGCTAGATCTGCAAAGTCAGCCGTGATAGGCTACGTAAATCGTCACGTAGCCTATCACGGGTGACTTTAAAAAAAAAAAAAAAGCTCGTACGCAAATGGCGGCCCCCATAGGGAGCCGCCATTCGTGTTCCTTATTTGGTCGCTGTAGTCTACGTAAATCTTTACGTAGACTACGGCGAAAATAAGGGCAACGCAAATAGCGTTGCCCTTATTTTCGCCGTAGTCTACGTAAAGATTTACGTAGACTACAGCGACCAAATAAGGAACGGGAATGGCGGCTCCCTATGGGGGCCGCCATTTGCGTACGCGCTTTTTTTTTTTAAAGTCACCCGTGATAGGCTACGTGACGATTAACGTAGCCTATCACGGCTGACTTTGCAGATCTAGCCGTGATAGGCTACGTTAATCGTCACGTAGCCTATCACGGGGGCGTTTTTAAAAAAAAAAAAAAAACTTTGGAGTTCACGGCCGGGCGAGGGGGGAAGCCTCCCCCCCGGCCTGAATTTCGGCCGGGCGAGGCGGGAAGCCTCCCCCCCCCGGCCTGAACTTCGCGGGGGGAGCAGCGAAGCGCCTCCCCCCCCCACCGCGAACAAGCTTCGAGGACAGGTAAGTGACTTTTGTCCACCCCTAGATATGAGCAGCACAGTACCTATGCCCTACGTTGGAACAGTTGGTCCCCATTTGAAAGGGAATCACTGGCAGACCCCTGAACTTAAGGGATAGGGAGAGTCCCTCCCCTTTTCCCTTGGATCCTCTGGGTGCAGCCATTGTTTGCGCGCCAACCGGGCACTACGCCTCCTTTCTGCGCCCTCCATTTGGCGCTGCTCTCTGTGTCGGCGTCGCACGTCCACCAAGTCTGCTTCCTGCGCTCTGTCACTCCCTGGACTGCTATCTAAGCTAGGAATGCCGGTGGGAGGAATCTCCGTCAGCTGTTGGCCCTGGGAAAGAGAAGTGGGCTCCTCTCCCAGGAGCGACTGCTCTTCCTCAGCATCAGAACTACTCTGGGATTCTATGGGCTCAGTGTCCACCCTGACAGCCAGGACCTGGAGCCAACACAATAACCATTCAGAACATCTGATGCAGGCAATAACTGAACAAAACGACAAATCCACTTTTGCAGATAAAAGTCCGGAACATTTAATGCTCTTTTCCAGTGAGATGGAAACACCCACAGAAATAATGCAGAAGGCTTTGCACGTCCCTAACCTGTGGTCTCTCCAGCAGTGGGAAGCCAGAAATACACTGAACAGCAGCAGCAGGGATCCTTCTGAAAGGAGGTGGCAAAATTATATATATATTACAAAGCATTCCAGGTGTTTAAAAATTCAGCAATTCCTTTTTCATGCCATACTGGAAACTAATTGCACAGAAACCCTGGAGATTAGACAAAAGGAAGAGGCCGGGATATTCACGCTGTTTACGGAACTCTGCCAAGATAGGGTTTAGGCACAACTGTGAATGCTGTAGTGATGGATATCAAACTACAGCAAATGTTACTTTGCCATATTAAAGAAATTAGACATGGAAGGCAGACATCCTCTCTACAACCAATTAAGCTGCTGGGCTTGGATTTAAACTTCTTCCAAGTCCCTCTGAAGTACTGAGAGATTCCTGTTGCAGAATCCTAATGCTCAACTCACAAGTACCTTAGGGGGGAAAAAAATGTGGATGAACACCTTCCAATGAGCTCACAGTAGAGCTGGAATAAAAATATTGGAGGGTAGGGGGATATTCTCCAGGAAATGTTTGTCCTCACCCAAATTACTACAGATAATGTTGTGGAGGACAGGTCTGTCACCAGCCAGAAGAACAAAGCAGAGCCTCCATTTCCAGAAGCAGTCTATCCCTGAATAGTGGGGGACAAACAACAGGCACAGTCTGTTGCTTTGTGTCCTGCTTGTGGGCTTCCCAGGAATATCTGGCTGAACTAAATGTTAAGCTGTTAAGCAGATGTTAATTTCTAAGAAGAAAAGCAGGGGCGGGGAGATGAGCCTGCCTCAAGATTGGCTCCTCTGGTGTGGAGCCTGTAAGCTGCCTCTAGAACATTATCATAGGGTGACCAATAAATACAGAAAATTAATTATGCTGTAAACCTCCCTGTTCAGATGCAGTCTACCTCTGAATACCAGACTCTTGTATGCCGTTGTTTATCAACCTTCCCAGGGCATCTGAATGGCAGCAGCTGAAACAGAATGCTAAACACAATGGATCTTGGCTCTAATCCATCAGAGCAGTTGTTTCCTAACTCCAGTGTATGGGACAGGCCACGGCCGCTTTGTGGAAAGGGCGAAAAGGCATCCCCATCTGTCTTGCTTTATTCTTTTCTCTCTATTCAAGCCCTGGAATCCAGAAACAGAGCTGGAACATAAGCCCTGCCTGCCAGAAAGAAAATTAAGGTAAGAAATTAGAAAGGAAACACACAGGCCAAGAAGTGTTTCTTTAAAAAATAATCATAATAAAGGCATTAAGTGAACATTTCTCTGAAATCATTTCCGGTCTAAATTGCCTGCTGAGATTGCAATAGGCTTCATATCTAACAGGATTATATTTAAGCCTTTTGCAGCCTGTGCTCTCTATTACAAACTTGCCTCTCTTTTTTTCTTTCTTTAAGTAAAACTTCACAGAGTTTGTAGACAGGGATGCACAGCCATCCACATCTGCACTCACCACGGCGAGTGTGATGCAGCCTTCTGGCGAACATGACAGGTGACCCTTCCCTCCCCACCGCCCCGCCAGCTTGAAGCTTCAATTAGCCATGACTACAAGAGTCGTCTTTGTGGTCTGATCATCCCTTGGAGACCCGGCCATCTTATGGAGGTTCTCTTCCCCTCTACCCCCCTCTTCTTGGGTCTCTGCCTGCAAGAAACGGTGGCAAGGGGATTCCTTGGCTGCTGCAAGGCTGAGGTGCCCGGAGTGCCTTGGCTGCTGGACCAGCCAAGACGTGCAGGACAAGGATGTCAATATCCATGCAGGATTTCTAGTGCCAACTTCAGTGGAGGCTGGTGGCTCCCATTTCAGTGGGGCAATAGATCCGCTCTGCGTTTCAGTCGGAACCAGTCAGAACTCTAAAGGAGCCATCCAATGTCCTGAATCCATTTTGAGGCTAGAGGTCAGCACTTTGGATAGCTCCTTTAGAGCTCTGACTGGTTCTGACTGCAACCCAGAGTGGATTTGCCACTGAAATAGGAACCAGACTCCACTGGCCAGATTAGAAGCCCGGTCTCTCCCACTTGGTAAAGCATCCGATACAGCAGCCTTCCCCAGATGTGTTGGATGGCATTCCCATAATTCTCAGCAAGCATAATTCCCAGCCAACATTCTAGGACCCACTGGCCATGTTGGCTGGGAAATGTGGGTTTTGCAATCCAACACATCTAGAGGTAGCGGGGGGCAGGGAGGGGGGAGAAGCAGTGCAGCAATTGAACATCTTGGCTTTCATTGTAGACAGTGTGTGCTTCCAGGGATCTTATAGTGGTAGTGGGAGGCTTGAAAGTGCGCGAGCAAAGCCTGAAGAATTGTGCCACTATCTGGGACAAGAGCTTCAGTGCCCTGGATAGCTATACACACACACACACACACACACACACACAGCCATGACTAACAAAACAGAACAAATCACAGAAATTGGGGGAAATGGCAGAATCAATCGGGAAAATGAGGAAATACGTACATTTGCTAAATGTGCGTAATTTATACAAGGTGCAGAAATCTGCTTTCCTTGGTGCAGATTTTTTTTCAAAGAAGGAAGAAGTGCAAACACATCCTGCCACGAAAGAGACCTGAAATATCATTAAATGCAAAATTTGTTGCCTCGGAGTGCTGCTTACCTATCTTTGTTGTTGTTGTTGTTGTTCAGTCGTGTCCGACTCTTCGTGACCCCATGGACCATAGCACGCCAGGCCTTCCTGTCCCGCGCTCTCTCCCGGAGCGTGTTACCTATCTTGCTGACTCATAATAAGCAGGGATGTCAGAACGTTGCCATTGTCTCTCTAGCGCATATTTAAAAAGGTAAAGGTAAAGGTGTCCCCAACCAGTCGTGTCCGACTCTAGGGTGTGGTGCTCATCGCCGTTTCTAAGCCGAAGAGCCAGCGCTGTCCGAAGATGCTTCCATGGTCATGTGGCCGGCATGACTGAAGGTGCACGGAACGCTGTTACCTTTCCCGCCGAGGCGGCACCTATTTATCTACTTGCAATTTCTTGCTTTCGAACTGCTAGGTTGGCAGGAGCTGGGACTGAAGACGGGAGCTCACTCCGTCACGCAGCACTCGGGTCTCGAACTGCTGACCTGCCAACCTTCCAGTCTGCAGTTCAGCGTCTTAACCACTACGCCACCGCGGTCCCAGTGCATATTTACAGATTAAAATTTGGATTCTATGCTGCAATCGTAAGAGACGCCACAGAATTAGTCTGTGATGAATTTGGGGGGAGGTTTAATTTTTCATTGTGAAAGCTGCCGTCGCAGGGGGTGCCAGAACATTCTCACGCACCTTCCCTTGTTTCACACATTTTTCACACCCATTTTGCAACCATGGTTTTGCTGCTGCTGGCCTGGAAGGGAAGAAATCTTCTGCGTTGCTGCCATGACTATCCAGCTCTTCTCAACAAAGTCCCACTGAGTCTATCAACGGCTCTCCTTCCTTTTCCTTAATAGGCCTGAGGGAGGCCTCACACCACCACTAACGTCGGCTTCGATTGCATTTTTTCTCCCTCTTAACTAAGTTTCAGCCTGCAATGAGCTGCTGAGGCAGCAGTAGCAGCCTGTTCCCCTGCTATTAGTCTATATTGCAGAATGTTCACAGTCGCTGCCAAGTGGGGCACATTACATGGCAAAGGCAGCACAGTGGAGAGTGGCTCATCCATCACCAAGGGGCATTTGTGTCACTTAGGACTTTCCTTCCTGCTGGAACATTGCAGGTCCTAGCTCAGTATGACCCCAGAGACACATCACAGTTCCTGTAATGGACAAGTGCTGTGCCTATAGGGACATCATTATCTGCCCCTGGGTTTGTGTGACTGGAACATAACATAAGAACGTCAGACGAGCCCTCCTGGATCAGACGAAGGGTCCATCTAGTCCAGCATTCCATTCACACAGTGGCCAACCAGCTGTCGACCAGGAACCCACAGGCAGGACACGAGTGCAACAGCACCCTCCTGCCCATGTTCCCCAGCAACTAGCTTTCTAGGTTAAAAAACAAAATATTTCTTAAGGGTAAACTCTTAACTTTTGTGCTCACAGTTACAGGGTTCCTGAAAACAGAAACAGGGAAACTGCTAGCACTCGGTTTCAGTTTGTGCAAAAGGAAAGAAAGCCTGATGGGATTCAAACTTCTGCCTGCTAAACAAAAGGGTGAAATCCATGTTGTTCCCAGTGGGTAAAAAAAGTGCAGACTGGGGTGTTTTCCAGAGCTTTGTTTCCAGAATGATTTTTTCTCCTTATTAGAACAGGTATTTTCCTATTATACTTGATACCTTTAAAGGCCTTCCTTTGCTTAAAACCTTTTGGGATCCAACCTTTTTTTTATTAAAGATCAGAACCCAACACATTTTGAGCAAAGGAGGTCATTTTTCATCATGGATAATAAAAACAGCAGAAAGAGGAAATCTTGCATTCTCAGAACCAAGGCTTGGAAGAAGCCCGATCAGGCGTGTGCATTTATCCGGACCTTTTAAAAAGGTAGTTAACTAGGAAACAGTTTTATCAGATACGTGCACTTCTGGTTTACAATGAAAGATCGCTTCTGAAATAGTTTTAGTATTTCTTAAAGAGATTTCTTATACAGCAGTTTCTGCCAGCAAGGAGATGAACCCACCTCAGATTTCACAGGCTGAAGGCAAACTGCCCCAATCATGTATAAAAATTGGTTGGATTTTTAGATCAAATAGGGTGTGAGGATGAAGAGAAATGAACAAGCCCTTCATGTTCACCAGTTATTTGGGTGTAGTGCCCTCTCCCAACATTTTCCCAGCTTGGATGAAGGTGAAATTACTAAGCAAACTTGGCCTTCTTCATGTGTGTGTGTGTGTGTGTGTGTATGTCAAATCAGTCCATCCTAAAGGAAATCAACCCTGAGTGCTCATTGGAAGGACAGATACTGAAGCTGAAGCTGAAATATTTTGGCCACCTAATGCGAAGAGAAAACTCCCTGGAAAAGACCCTGATGCTGGGAAAGACTGAAGGCAACGGGAGAAGGGGACGGCAGAGGATGAGATGGCTAGATAGCATCACCGATGCAATGAATATGGACTTGAGCATGCTCTGGGAGAGAGCGCAGGACAGGAAGGCCTGGCGTGCTCTGGTCCATGGGGTCATGAAGAGTCGGACACGACTGAACGACTGAACAGCAACAAATATATATGTATATGTGTGTGTGTGTATATGTGTATATGTGTGTATATATATATATATATATATATATATGTGTGTGTGTGTGTGTGTGTGTATGTGTATGTATATATGTGTGTGTGTGTGTATGTATGTATGTGAAAGATGATAGATAGATAGATAGATAGATAGATAGATAGATAGATAGATAGATAGATAGATATTGCATTTTGCTCCTTGGTGAAGTTAAATTCAGAGCCCTCTTATGCCAGCATGAATATCTAACTACTCTGCCTTCTTCCACAGGGCTATTTAGAGTCACGCCTTTGTACGAGAGATCTGATCTCAGCACCAACAGGCCCCTGAGCACAGCTCAGCACAGATGCCACCAAGAAGGTTGACTGGTTGCCCTCTCCGCTAGAGGAACAGGGTCTTCTGAGAAATGAGGAAGGCTTCTGCCCTTGGCGTCTACTACTTGCCCTTTACCTCATGGAGTCTGTCTTGACTGTCACGTTGCAATGTTTTATAAATGAGCAGAGCCTGCAAGTGTTGATCACGTGAAGAAAAGTGATCAGTCACATCTATATGTATTTCCTCTGCAGGTTTGGGGTTTGTCCTTCGTTATTGTCAGGTTTGATGTGGGGAGGGTAAGCAGAACTCACCTAAGAAATTTTTACAAGGACTCTCAAAAAATGTTCCTTCAATCAGAGTTTTGCTCCTGTTTATCTTAGGGAGGTTTCTGACATTCTCCTTGTATGAAATTCTCCCCTGATTTTGGAGGCCTAAGTGTCTGTTGTACTGGTTAGAGCAGCCTTCTCCAAGCAGGGGCCCTCCAGATATTGTGGACTTCAACTCCCATCAGCCCCAATCAGCATGGCCAATGGTTGGGAATCAGTGGAGGCTGCACCTTGGATAGCTATGGTCAGGAATGCTGGGAGTTGCAGTCTAAAACATCTGGAAGGTGGTAAGCATAGCTTCCAAATCTCGTGAAGTACTAGTTCCCCTCTACTCAGCACTGGTTAGGTCTCATCTGGAGTAATGTGTCCAGTTCTGGGCACCACACTTGAAGAAGGATGCAGAGAAACTGGAAAAGTCTGGGTTAGAGTGTCCAACAAGGCCTAGGGGTGGGATCCTTATTCAGATCCCTGCTCAGTCACTGAAGTTCACTGAGCCATCTGGACCCAATCACAATCTCTCAGCCTAATTGATCTCATAGGGGTGTTATGAGCCTGACATAGGATCATAGAATAGTAGGGCTGGAAGGAGCCTACAAGGCCATCGAGTCCAACCCCCTGCTCAATGCAGGAATCCAAGTCAGAGCATCCCTGACAGGTGGCTGCCCAGCCTTGTCTTGAATGCCTCCAGCGTGGGAGAGCCCACTACCTCCCTAGGTCATTGGTTCCATTGTCGTATTGCTCTAACACTCAGGACGTTTTTCCTGATGTTCAGCCGGAATCTGGCTTCCTGCCACTTGAGCCCATTATTCCGTGTCCTGCACTCTGGGATGATCGAGAAGAGATCCTGGCCTTCCTCTCTGTGGCAACCTTCCAAGTACATGAAGAGCGCTATCCTATCTCCTCTCAGCCTTCTCTTCTCAAGGCTAAACATGCCCAGTTCTTTCAGTCTCTCCTCATAGGGCTTTTTTTCCAGTCCCCTGATCATCTTTGTTACCCTCCTCTGAACCCTCTTCAGTTTGTCTGCATCCTTCTTCAAGTGTGGTGCCCAGAACTGGACACAGTACTCCAGGTGAGGCCTAACCAGTGCTGAGTAGAGGGGAACTAGTACTTCCCAGGATTTGGAAGCGATGCTTCTATTAATGCAGCCCAAAATAGCATTTGCCTTTTTTGCAGCCACATCACATGGTTGGCTCATATTCAGCTTGTGATTGACAACAATTCCAAGATCTTTCTCGCTTGTAGTGTTGTTGAGCCACCTATCCCCCATCTTGTAACTGTTCATTTGGTTTCTTTTTCCTAGGTGCAGAACTTGGCATTTATACCTATTAAATGTCATTCTGTTGTTTTCTGCCCAGCACTCCAGTCTATCCAGATCACTTTGAATTTTGTTTCTGTCTTCCAAAGTATTAGCTATCCTGCCCAATTTTGTGTCATCTGCAAATTTGATCAGCATTCCCTGCACCGCCTCCTCCAAGTCATTAATAAAAATGTTGACTAGGGAGAGCCCTGAAGCCACCTTGATATCCTTGGACAAAAGGCAGGTTGTAGATGTGATAAAGAAATACATCTACTGAACTATCTGTAAAGCTAAAGAAGTTTCTTTAGCCCTCATGCTCCAAAAACATGTGGATGAAACATGTGGAAGTCAAGGAACCGAACCTGAGGGTCACTGGTAGGCAGTGGAGGGGGTCCAGGGTTCTGCATACCTCTGTGGTCCTCCTTCTGGCCAGGAAAATAAATCTTTAGTATTTATTTGTGCTATTTATATATCGCTGAATATCATAACATCTCTCAGTGGTTCACAATATTAAAACTCAATTGTAAAAACAACATTAAAACACAGCATTAGAAATGCTCCCAACTGCAGTAAATATTCAAGGAGCAGTAAAGTGGAGTAGCGTAATTAATTTACAGCCCAGGGAAAGCCTGGGTGAAAAGGTGTGTTTTCAGGAGGTGTTTAAAAGATGTCATATTTTCTGCCTCCTGAACTACACAAGGGAGGGTTTTCCAGAGGGTGGGTGCCGCTACAGAGAAGACCCACCATCGGGGTTCTTTATGGTGACATTCTGTTCGTTTTGAAATGATCAGCAAGGCCTCCTCTGCTATCTTCAAGGTTGCCTGCGCATGGATAAGGGAAACCGGTCTGCTAGGTATCCTGGTATCCTGCTAGGTATCCTGCTAGGTATCCTGGTCCCAGGTTGTTCAGGGCTTTCTATGCCAAAAACATAACCATGTACGGCTCAATCATACAAAAGAACCAAATATGGGCTAATGAGGCATATTTGAACACATTATTCAGGGTGCAGTTTTTAGCTTTCCCTGGTGGGTGTCCTCCCACAAACATGGTGGGATATATCTTTTAAAAGTAATATTAGTAATAACTTCATCACCACCACCACAACTGCTACCACTACCAACACCGTGACACAAAATTTGATCTGGTAGCACTAAAGAGACGGCGCATGAGAAACGGTAAAGTCCCTCTTTTGCAAGCTCTCCCATTTTTCACTTTTTGTGGCTTGTCTGGCTACACATGTTTAACAGCACATGGGGCGGGAGGGAGGGAGAAATCCACCACAAACACTCAGCCACGTGTTTCTAAAATTAGCATCTCCGGCCACCACAAAGCCTTGTTAAGCCTGCGCAAGCCGGATGTATGTGAGAAAGAGCTGGGCAGAAGCAGGAAAAGCTCTGGAGGGGTATTCAGCTAAAATGTGGAGCTCTGCTTCATACTAAACAATGGTAGAGTGGAATCGCCCAGCTCTTTCCCTTCAGGCACCAAACACAGAGCTATTTCCTAAAGGGGTTTATATTACAAATCCTTGCAGAGATGCGAACTTCTCCCCAAAGTGTGTCTGTGCCTTCTTCCAGGCAGGATTTGTCAGCCCCCAGAGCTGGAACTTGATTAAACATCCTTGTCAGAAGTGGACTCTGCTGTGGCCTCAGCACAAACCAGGACCAGGGGAAAACAGGGTACATGGAGGGAACACCTGAGACCACACCCCAGGGTAATATCCCACCCAGAGAATCTGCAGAACTGGGACACCTAATGTACCGCAACTGGACCCACTCCCCAACTGTACAATCTCTACTGCATCTTCAAGAATGGAGAGACAACAAACCCAAACCAAACTTGGTTCCTGGTGGCACAGCACTCACATGGCAGGATGAGGCATCCCATATCAGAGTCCTACCCAGAAGGAGAAAGCCTGACCATATCTGAACAGTCAGATATGATCAAGGTCCCACTTGCCTACCAGGAAGGATAGGGCAGCCAGGCTGAATAATAAAGCCTTCAGTTGCTTCCTAGAAGCTGCTGCTGAAAGATCCTACACAGATGTCCTCCGACTTTAGTTACCTTCTGGACAGCCCCTTCCCTGCTCAGCACTCTGACTGCTGACATTGCTGTACAGCTCCCTTGCCTTGCTTGGAAAGCTGGAACAGGATCTGAACCCATCAACCTACTCCGGAGACTCAAAGCAGGGGAGAAAGTTTCTAGTCCTCAAGGAGTTGAAGACAGCACACTTACCAACATTTCACAGATGAAAGCAGGGACATATCTGTCTGTAACACCTCCTCTTATACCAAGGATCACTGCCCAAGCCACAACCCTAATTGCACTTGGCTAAAGAATCTTCTGTGCCTAATGAATTCCTTTATTTTACACTCTCTTATGAACTAGCAAGTATTGGTAAACTGACCATAGCAATTCTTTTTTTATATAAAAACCCTGTTTAGTATTTATTTATTGAAGTATTATATCCCACCCTTCATCCACAAACCCCAAAGTAGTTAATAACATCAGTTGAACTATACAATTCATAAAGCAGTAGCAGGAACAAAAACAAGGCAGATATTAAAATCAGAAAAGGGTATGTGTGAGAATTAAACTAAATCAAACCAAAGGGAGACATAACGAAAAGGGTTTTGGCAGCATACTGAAATGCCAATGAATAGGGGGCCAGCTGGGGTAGGGAGTTCCACAAACTGGGTGCCACAACTGAAAAGGCCCTGCAAAACTAGCTCTCCAACAGCATCAGGCAGAACAGGGCCTCTCATGATGATCACAGCGGGCAGACAGGCTCATGTGGGAGACGTCACTCCTTCAAATCCCCCTACATCTATCCTATTTAGCTGCATAATATATTCCACCTCCTTCTGGTTGTTGATTCAGTGACTTTTATTGATTGAATATATCTTTTTCTTTTTCATTTCTACTGTTAGCCACCCTGAGATCACTTCTGTGCTGAAGGTTTGCAGGATACAAATTTAAGAGCTGAATGAATATTGAACAGCGGTGCCATGCCTCCAAATGCCACATTCTGGACCCCTGATCTGATCAAGCAGGATAGTTCTGATGTTCTGACACACAGCCTGCTCTCCTACAATAGGGAAGCCTATAAAGAGATAGCAAAGTGTCATGTTTATTGGGCCAACTACTGTTTAAGATGCTGGAAGTGAGCTTTCGAGTTCCACAGAAAGAAGAGAAAGCAAGGAGAGAGAGAGAGAGAGAGAGAGTTAGCAGGGAGATAAATGAGCTAGTTTGGAGTGCTGAGATAAATCCTGTCTCTAGCAGCAGTTTCACTACAGAGGAAGGGAAGGGAAATGAAGCCTAATTTGCAAGGTAGCAAACTTTACTGTGCGGCCAACGACCCTGTACAAGACCAATCATTTGGTCTGGCAGAGTTCTGATTACAGCTGCACAGCACGGACCGAGACACGCTTCCTTCTACAATCTGACACCCAGGTGTTATGCTGGGAAGAACATCCTTATGTAACCAGCCCTGGAAAACAAAACTGCAGTCAGCTCAAAATGCAGCAGCTGTTGTAGCCTCCCGGGGGGGGGGGGGTGACATGCCATGCCAGGCACAAAGGGACAGCGCGCAAGCTACACCTGACACATCAGCGTGGCTCGGAGGTGTCGTTCTCAGCCACTGATCCACTGGCCAATATCAGTCCACAGGCTGTCCCGTTGTGCCAGCCCCAGACAAAAAAAAAATGACTCGAGAGTAGTTCCGTGTTCATTTGCTGAAAGTCACAATACTCCCCAGATGTTCAACCTAAATAGTGTCCAACTACATCAAAAAGGGCTTTAGCCACTAGATTAACATCTATGGTTGCCAAGGGTCCAGCTTCAGCCCTGACACTCAGCTTTGGGGGTCCATGTTCAAGGGCAGGTACGTTTAAATCTCACAGCCATCACCAAGTCTCAAATTATTACCTTTGAATTTTTTGGTCTAAGATGTTTGCAGCACCGGAGCTCTCTGTAACAATAACACTACTTTTGAAAGAAATCACCCATCCTGAAATAAATGGCTTGGGTCCAGGTTTCCTAAAGGAAACCCTGCTTATTTAACTTATATGCAGAGTACATCATGAGAAACGCCGGGTTGGATGAATCACAGGTTGGAATTAAGATTGCCAGGAGAATTATCAACAACCTCCGATATGCAGACGATACCACCCTAATGGCAGAAAGCGAAGAGGATCTCAAGAGCCTCTTGTTGAGGGTGAAAGAGGAGAGTGCAAAAGCTGGTTTGAAACTCAACATTAAAAAAACGAAGATCATGGCATCTGGCCCTATCACTTCCTGGCATATAGAAGGGGAAGAAATGGAAGCAGTGACAGATTTTATTTTCTTGGGCTCCAAGATCACCGCAGACAGTGACTGTAGCCATGAAATTAAAAGATGCTTGCTCCTTGGGAGGAAAGCTATGGCACACCTAGACAGCATAGTAAGAAGCAGAGACATCACCTTGCCAACAAAGATTCGTATAATCAAACCTATGGTTTTCCCAGTAGCAACATATGGCTGTGAGAGCTGGACTATAAGGAAGGCTGAGTGCCGAAGAATTGACGCTTTTGAACTGTGGTGCTGGAGAAGACTCTTACGAGTCCCCTGGACTGCAAGGAGGTCAAATCAGTCCATCCTAAAGGAAATCAACCCCGAGTACTCATTGGAAGGACAGAGACTGAAGCTGAAGCTGAAATATTTTGGCCACCTAATGCGAAGAGAAAACTCTCTGGAAAAGACCCTGATGCTGGGAAAGATTGACAGCAAAAGGAGAAGGGGACGGCAGAGGATGAGATGGCTAGATAGCATCACCGATGCAATGAATATGGACTTGAGCACACTCCGGGAGAAAGTGCAGGACAGGAAGGCCTGGCGTGCTATGGTCCATGGGGTCACAAAGAGTCGGACACGACTGAACGACTGAACAACAAATGTACCTGCTCAGACCCTAAGAGTGTCTTTAGGGGTCCTTCTCCAGGAGCCCCTGCCAAAGGAAGTGAGGGAGGTGACTACCAGGAAGAGGGCCTTTCCTGCTGTGGCACCCCGGTTCTGGAATGAGCTCCCTTGAGAGGTTCGGCTGGTGCCTCCATTGTACTCTTTCCAGCACCAGGTGAAGCCCTTTTTATTTTCCCAGGAATTTTAGCATTCTAGTCTTTTAGCTTTGCTTTTTTAAATTTGTTACTATATTTTAAATCTCTGCATTGCTGCTAGGCTTTACTCTGATTGTACTTTTGTATGGTCATTTTAATGTTTTTATATTTTATATAGTTTTTATGCTGTGCTTGTGGTTTTAATTTTTTGTGAACCACCCAGAAAGCTTCAGCTAGTGGGTGGTATAGAAATTTATTTATTTAATAATTAATTAATTAATTAATTAAATCTTGCATAAGAGTAGGTTCTATGTTTTTTTTAATTGTTCTCCAAATTTCCAATTGAGGAAAATCGGTGCAGTCCGGCTCAGAACTGCAATTTTCAGTCCATGGGGGGAAATCCACCCCGTCCCAACAAATGGGGGAAGAAGCCTTTTCCACCCATCCCCTGAATGTTTCCCTTTTCCGGGGCCTTCACATCTCTACCACCACCCCTTGTCTTCTAGGCCACATCTTTGGCCCCATCTTTGGAGCTGGCAGCCCTATGACATCATGAAAACCCACCCCATGTTTTGGGATGCTAGACCTAGCAACAATAAGTACAGCAGGGCTGAGAGCTGATGAAGTCTGATACTCCATCAGCACCGGGCCATAGAAGAAAAGGAAATGTTAGTTCTCCTGAAGCCTATCAGTGTCAGGACTGGGCCAAGTCTCTCAACCAAAACTGTGGGAACGGACTCAGATGCGGAACAGTGTGAAGTTCCTCATTTGGGGAAGCAGCCTGAGCTTCAGGGAGACAGAGACAGGGAAGAATCTGTCCAGGTGAAGGCTAATCACCTGGGCAGGTGGAGGTGAAGGCTAATCACTTGGAGAGGTGGTGTGGTATAGTGGTGAGAGTGTTGGACTGGGAGCCAGGAGATCCGGGTTCTGGTCCCCACTCAGCCGTGGAAGCTCTCTGGGTGGCTTTGGGCCTGTCACAGACTCTCAGCCCAACCTACCTCACAGGCTTGTCATTGGGAGGATAATGTAAGCTGCCTTGGGTTCCTTGCAAGAGGAAAAAAGGTGGGATATAAATGCAATCAATCAATCAGTCAATCTGAGAGAGGGTCCCTTTTTCAGCTGAAGTTAAGCAGGCCTGGCTCTACCTGAATGGCAAACCACTTGGGAGCTTCTCTGAGCAATTCCAGGGCAGGAGTGAGTGAGTGAGTGAGAGAGAGAGAGAGAGAGAGAGAGAGAGATGTTGAGGAGTTCTTCCTGTCATTCTCATGCAAGAGATGCTGCTTTATTGACCACTCCAGGCAATGGATAAACCAAAGCCAGGGGTGCAGGTAGCAGCGATGCCCAATGAGCTGAATCCACAATATGGCGGGAAGGGGAGAGAAAGGAGGATGTACGACAAGGACCAGCATTTGCATCAGCCTAATTATCCATGACTTGCAGTATTCCCACCATCAGATGAGATTGAAAAACTGACAAGTGGGAAAGGGGCGGGGGGAGAACAGCAAAGCATTTTCTTCACTTAGTCTGTAATTAGTCATTAAACATCCTCAGCTGTGAACTGATCTCCCGCAGATGCAGCTTGGATACCACTGGCTAAGTTTCCATTTTCAGGATAGCGGCTCCTTTTCTCCCTTCTTTTATTATCCCCAGTGATGTTGTTACTGCCCTGGACCTTGAAACTACTTTACATATGGATGCAAGACCTGAAATTTCTGGGTCTTCATTTCACACATAAATTAAGACCACCCCCCAACCCCCCAAAAGTCATTACAAGGCGCTATGAAATTCATCTTGATAAGATTTGGCCACACTCGGGCTCTGCTTCAGGGCACAATTAGAATGTTTCAATAAAACTACAGCATCTGACACTTATTAACACTCTTGCATCCCACTGCTTCAATCTAACTCGAAACCGCACCAGATAATAACAACTTTTCAACAGTATCTAGCTTGATTTATCACCCAACCACTGGAACTCTCTTACGGATTGAAAAATACAATAATTCTCAATTCCTCTGTGTCCAAGCGAACACTCATAATGTTCCAACCACAGGGGCCCAAAGGCAACGCTGACTGCAACGAAGATTTCTAGACGTTTCTTGAAAAATACTTGACTGACTGTGTGGTTTGGCAGTGAAACTGAGATAATATTTAGCAGGGTGGTTTTAGTGCTGGGGGCGGGGGGGGGGAATGGGTTTTTACTCTCCCACAAAACAAAAACAAAACACACATTTGTCTCTGGCTGACAAATGGTTTTAAATGGTTTAGATATATGTTGTTGCTGTGTGTGCCCTTTGTTCTGTGTCATTACGTGAATGGTTTTATACTTTATATAATGTATTTTAATGATTTTTTTTTTAAATTTCTGTGAACCATCCAGAGAGCTTGGGCTATGGGGAAGTATAGATATATAATAAATAAAAATGAAATTTGGATGGTTTTCACGCTGCTATTTGTCCATTGTGTATACCACACCTGAAATTTGACAACAGAAACTACGTTAGTTAGAACGTTCATTGGGTTTCAAAGTAGCTCTTTCCTGCTCTCAGACCCACATCAACTATTTTTGCATGCAGTGCTTTGCAACCTAAAAGACAATCTTAATTTCATCTACTAAAAAACACCCTTAGGCCCAGGGTATGACTGGGCCTTCTCAAAGATGGTTTAATGAACACACAGCAAACTATAAAGGATTACTAAAGGTTTCATTAAATATGCAAATTATAATTATCTTCAGAGTAGGTTCAGATATTACATTCCAGTTATGGGGGGGGGGAGTAATAGTACATTCAATAGGTAATTGTCAAGGGGTGCATATCTCTGATGCTGCACTCATCCTGTTCACTCTGAGCTATTGAAGGAGACCAACAGTGGTGCAGTTAATTTTAGACTCTGGATGTCATCATCTTAAGGACCTCTTTAGGTGGTGAAGGGTTGGATCCAGACTTAATCATGCTTAGAGTCAACACAATGAAATCAAAGAGACGTTAACTAAGTCTGGGTTCAGCCCCATGTGATTCAGCCCAATCACTTCAGCTACTTCAACATGTGGTAAGCCAGCCCGGCTGCATTTGGGAGGCCTTCCTGCTCATTCTCCCTAGACTTCTGCCCAGAGTCCTGTCCTGACTGTACCACTGCAGAGAGAAGATGAACACAGAACTCTGTAGGACTTTCTTCCCAGAATAGCACCCTCCAGTCCTGTTCCAGGCAGAGTTTGTGGGCAGGTCTAGGAGAGCCGAGCAGGAGTTCAAACCAAGGAGCAGGACCTTGGACAGTATCCTGTTGCTAGCAGAGCTTGTAGGCAGGACCAGAACAGAGCAAGGAATTGGGGCAAGAAGCAGGACCTCGGTGTCATGCCCTACCTGGAGGAGGGTTCATCTGAGGAAGAAGAGGAGGAGGAGAGCCAGCAAAAGAGGCCCCGGACAGAGCCAAGCAAGGAACAGGAGGCCTGGGTTGACAGTCCTCCCCTGGAAACATTACAAGAGCAACCTGGCCCCTCTCAAACAGTTCCTGAATTCCCCCAAATGCTGGAAGCAGAGCCTGAGATAATCCATCCCTCTGAATGGCGTAGAATCAGACGTGAGCAGCAAATGAACGCAAGGAAGTCACCGCGTGGGGCCTCCCGTAAAAGCAACATGCTCGCCTAATTAGCCAGCTGTGCTGATTAACAACCAGCTCTAAATCAGCCCCAATGCCAGCTCTCTGCTGTGAACAACAGCGCCTTAACCTCAGCATTGCATCCCAAGATGCCAGACCTGACAGGCTCCCAGAACCTCAGCTACCCACCTGCATGACGCTTTCGGGCACCCCCTGATCGGCCTTGTCGCTTGATAAAACTGATGCTTGTGAACTGACCTTTTGGACTGCTTTGACCTCATCTCTGCCTGAGCCTGCAAAACCTCCTTTGAATTCCTGTGCATAACCCTGGACTGAACTGGTTGCTCTCTCACTGCTACTCCTGGGACTATCTAAGCCTTACCCAAGGCCCTTGCCAGTGTTGAAACAGGACACTCGGAGCGTTCCAGGCAGAGCCAAGCAACGTGCCCCGCTGGACACAAGCATCTATACCAGGGAGGGGAGCAAAACCTGTGGCCATTCAGATACCATTGGACTCTGACTCCCATCAGCCCCAGAGAGCATGGCCAATGGTCCAGGGTTGTGGGAGTTGGAGTCCAGCAACATCTGCAGGGCCAGAGTCAACCCCTCTTTTGGACAACTTTGTAAGAGCGGGCTGATCAATTGTGAGTTGACTCTGTCAGCCTGGCTGAAATATTCCCCAGCCTTCCCCTCCCTTCCCAACAATTCACAAGCTATTTACTCTATGATCACCATACAATGGCAGCATCTGCTCAAGCTTTCCTCCACAGCCATGAGGACTAGAAGCATAACTTTAAAAAACAGCACATGAAAGCTGTGCACACTGTGATTTAGACAAACCCACTGGACTAAAAAAAAAGCCTAATTCCACACTTTGTCACATGAAAGCTAGTGTGAAGTAGTGGTTAGTATTCAAATTCCCACTCAGCCATGAAGCTCATTGGTTGACCTTGGCCTAGGCACCATCTCCAGTCCTTACCAATGTCACAAGATTGTTGTGAGCATACAGTTAGGAGTGGGAGAACTATATATGCCGCTGTGATATGGAGAAAGGGCGAGAGCCAAATGTAATAAAGGAATCTACATTCCCCAGGCATCATCAGGGAAGTCATTCTCTTCTGATTGCCGTGAGCTCTTTCTCCACCCTGTTGCAACCTGTCTAGCCCGAGAAGTGACATGTTGTCCTTTGGAAATAGGTGACAATGAGGCAGTGACAGTGTACTGTGTGCTGGGGCTGACAATGACATGCCGCTATGTTCTCCCATCATCTCAGCATCACGATGCAGCTTTTGGCTTAAAGTCAATTAAGGGGCTGAAATAAACCACAAGATGACAGCCAATCAGCGTAGGGCAGGTGGAACAAGCAAGGGCCATGTGGTGACTGAGGCCTGATGTGATGGACGGGGCTAACAAGGCGTGACTCTCAGCATGCTCCTTCTCTCAACAAGCACCCAAGTCATGAGAACAACGTTCTCTTTCTCCAGGAGGGCTGCAGCAGCAGCACTGACTGGATGCCTTTCCAGCTGCCATCTCATCCCCCAAAGAACTCTGGCGCACAGCCCTGATGGGCAGGAAGCTGGAGGCACTGAGGACGGTGGTCTGGAGAGGCACACAACCACAGATGAGTCAAGCAGGCAGAAGACGAGTAGCCATCACCTGCTAAGACAGTCTGGGGGAGTCAAATCAAGGCAGGCACTGAGCAGACAATCAGCAATGACTAGCAATGACTAGACAATGATCTAGCAGTGGATCCTGATATTCTGCCAGCAAGTAGAAACGGGTAGTTTGATACCAGCCTGCTCTCTGTCCTCAAGACTACCGGGCCAGGTCAGAGTCTGAGGCTCTATAGGGCCAGGCTTTGGCCCCTCATGGGACCTGACAAGCACTGAGCAACTGCCGCCTGGCTGGTAGCACCAGGGCCGGCCCTACCATTAGCCAGAGTGAAGCAGTCACCTCAGGTGGCAGATGTGGGGAGGCGGCAGCAAGGTGGTGAGAGCTGTGGGCCTTCGGCCTGCTCTGCACCCCCTAAGTTAGCCTGCAGCCTTCAGGGGCAATGGAGGATACTGTCCCATTATCAGTGTTGGGAGACAGATCCATCAGTTGGCCTTTGTTCATGGAATGGGTGTTGTTGTTCAGTCGTTCAGTCGTGTCCGACTCTTCGTGACCCCATGGACCAGAGCACGCCAGGCCTTCCTGTCCTCCGCTCTCTCCCGGAGCGTGCTCAAGTCCATATTCATTGCTCATGGAATGGGAGGGGGCACCAACTTGTCCTTCGCCTCAGGCAGCAAAGGGTCTTGGGCCACCACTAGGTAGCACTCAAGAGCAAGGGATAGTGGGCTTATTGCCCGGATCACAAAATGAAGGAAATGCTCAGTAAGAATTGTTCTCATACACGCTACAGGCTTTTCAACCCCTCCCTCATTCGTTGTGAGCCAGTGTGGCTGCTGCTGATGTGGGACAGAAAGCTGAAAACGAGCCAGCTTTAAACCAAATCCATTCAACTGAATCAATTCTAGGAAAGGGTGAGCATGTCAGTTCAGTTTGTTTTTGATAAGAATTTACCCAAATCTGCAAATTTCTTCCTATTTGGGATGGAAAGAACTTGAGATTGAATTTTTTTTTTTTTTTTTTTTTAAATCTGAATGTGGGAGAAAGCAAAACTGATAAACTTTCGATCCAGGCAGAGGGCTTTGAGTGCTTAGCTGTTCAAAGCCTGGTCTTTAATCCCTGCATATTTAACCATGTTTGCAGTGCTGAATTAGGGTTTCTATCTCTCTTTTTCTGACAGGCTCATCTTTAACAGCTACATGATAGGCAGGTAGAACAGCAGCCTCTCCATGCTAGGAATAAGCTGTATCTATTGAATTTGGCAGGTGCAGATGGGTGAGAAATTCATCTTGGTTCAGTTTTATAAGAATTTGTCAAAATTAGGAACATAAGGAGAGCCCTGCTGGACCAGACCAAGGGTCCATCTAGTCTACCATCTAGTCCTTATCCATCTAGTCCAGCATTCTGTTAAGCACCTAAGAAGAGCCCTGCTGGACCAGACCAAGGGTCCATCTAGTCTACCATCTAGTCCTTATCCATCTAGTCCAGCATTCTGTTAAGAACATGAGAAGAGCCCTGCTGGATCAGACCAAGGGTCCATCTAGTCCAGCATTCTGTTCACACAGTGGCCAACCAGCTGTCCACCAGGAACCCACTAGGAGGACACTAGCAGGAATTCACAAATTCCTTCCTTCATATTTGGGATGGAAAGAATTTGAGATTTTAAAAAATCAAATGTGAAATTGACATGCATCAATCCTGTGTCCCTTGACATGTCAGATACAGGGGGATGGAAGGAAGCATTTTTATCATGCCACAATACCCTACTGCAGTCTTCCCCAACCTGGTGCCTTCCAGATGTGTTGGACCAACATATCTGGGGATCACCAGGCTGGGGAAACCTATCCTACTGCAATTAAGTCTAACTTCATGGATCTGGAAGAATGGCTTGTTCTTGTGTAGTCCTGCCCAGTGGAGGCTGGTGGCTCCGATTTCAGTGAGGCTGTGAATCCATTCCAGATTTCGGTCAGAACCAGACAGAACTCTAAAGTAGCTATCCAAGGTGCTGAGCCCTATCCCCAAAATAAGGCTCAGCACCTTGGATAGCTCCTTTAGAGTTCTGGCTGCTTCTGACTGAAGCCCAGAATGGATCCACAGCCCCACCGAAATTGGAGCCACCAGCCTCCACTGCTCCTGCCTCCATTTCCCTCTGCAGTTTCCTTTGTGTCTGTGTCTAGACTGTATGCCCCTTGGGACAGGGACCCGTCCTCTCAGTCTTTGTAAAATGCCTTTACACAGCGCTTGTGATCTTAATAAACAGACCAAAGAAATCCCAACAATTCATGCAAACTAAGATGGCGACGGATTATCAGGGCAAGTCATCCTTCAAGTCAGGGTGTCCGTACAAAGTATGAATTTGGAAGAAATGCATGACTTTGGTTAATTGCAAAGCTCAGTCCATGCCTGTGACCCCCAGGGGTTAGTACAGAGCTACCCCTTTCTAAATGGAGGGCTCTGGGTGCAAAAAATAAGAGATGGGAGTGCCTCTAAGAACACACACGGTGCTTTCCCTTCACCATTCCATTGAATGGACTGTAACCATCTCCACGGATCTAGAAAGGGGGTTGGGGAGACAGTTCTGCATGACAGAGTGCAATTCTAACACAGGCATGAGTTCCTAACAGCACAATCCTCTACTCTGTCAGAAGTTAGCCCCGCTGACTTTAATTCAGCTTACTCCCAGGTAAGCATGTATACGATTGCAGCCCAAACTCTTCCCCCTGCCCTGAACATTTCCTAACCGAAGCCTCCTAGAAGTCCCCTCCTTCCCTCTGCCACTTCCTCTTCTCAAATAATATCAGTTCACATCCGCACCTTCTCCTTGCTGCTTGAGCTGGGATGATGGGGAGACACTGACTGACCGCAGAGAGCGTTGACAATCTTTTTTCTCCCTGGCAGACACAAAAGTCAAAGACGGCACAGTTTGAATCTTCCACATGACAGACCCAGTCTCATTCTGATTTCCAAACAGTTCTGCTTGCGGCGACAGGGTTTCCAGGGAACTAGTCAGGGGCAGGGCCCATAAACCTGAGGAGGGTCGAGCCCATAAACCTGAGGAGGGTCGAGCCCATAAACCTGAGGAGGGTCGATGCTACAGTGAGTCTGATCTCACTAGAAACTGGCTAGGGAGCGAACACGAGATCCCCCATTTTCAGACGATCATCTTGCTGCTCCGATGGGAACACCAGATGCAGAGTGTAATCTGCCGCATGGGTTGGGCTGATGACATTTGGGGACAGTCTCATTGTTTTAAAAAGGCAAGGTCAGTAGGTGGCCCACACAGGGAGGCCTGGAGCCGAACACGGTTGGCGGGGGAAAGACCAGGCAGAGCTGGCGCGGAGACACTGTTCTAGCATTCTGTGCTTGGAACTGCAGACTTGTATGCCTGAGCCTTCAGAGCCCCACTGAGAGCACAGCTGCAGGCCATCAGGGCCGGCTCAGGAATGGCCTACTCACGAGTAGAGCCTTGCTCGCAAGTATGCCTTTACTCATAAGGAGTCCTTATTCCTCAAGCAGGCAATTCTTCATCGGGCAACTGGTCGAGCCTGACGCTTTAGACACTGTGCTCCCTGGGGCTATTGTCTGAGGCAGAGGGTCGACTGACATCTCCCCCCAGGGCCCAGGGCCTCCCCTGATTTGTTTCAAGGTCCCCCGAAACAGGCAGCCAGCTCCTCTGCGATGTTTGGCTCAGAGGGTTCCAACTCATCCTCTGGGTGTCCAGAGGAGGCGTGGCACAAACAGATTCTGATACAGAAACCATTCAGGCCAGACAACATGAACGAGATGTGGTTAGATCAACCCAATGCTCCTACTGAAATGTTGAAAAAGATGCTGTGAAAAAGGCAGAACTTTCACACACAGGAGGACCCGGATGAATCAGACCATTCCCTGTCTGCCATTTTCTCATGTGTCCATGAGTCCATTCCATCCCATTTCCCCAATGATCTGCTTTAAAAACTTCCATGCCAAAGAATATGTATCTCTTTGAAATGTCTTCTGTTTGAAGTACACATTTCTAAATGTATTTTGACACATTTCCTCAGGGCCAGCCCTCCCATTAGGCAGAGTGAAGCAGTCCCCTCAGGCAGCAGATGCTGGGAGGGGGCAGCAAGATGTTGGAGGAGAGACGGTGTGCTGGGTGGCCTGTTCAGCATCCCCTAAGTTAGCCTGCTGCCTTCAGGGGCAGTGGAGGATGCTGTCCCATCAATAATATCATTGACAAATTCATCTGGCAGCCCCACTGGCTTTTGTACTGGGGGGGGCACCATCTTGTTCTTTGCCTCAGGCAGCAAAAGGCCTCGGGGCAGCCCTGCATTTTCTGAACTGAGGAATATATTAAAGCATTTAGGAAGCCTGAAAGCCAGGGATTATCTAAATTCCAATCCGCACGTTAGTCCTGAAGGTTGAGATCCAGTCAGTCCATTTTGCAGGGGGGCACAATCTTTTTGGTCCTGAGGACCACATCAGACAGCGCCAGGGGGCCCCCCACACACACACACACAAATACACACCTCAGCATTCCCTTGCTAACACTAGTCCTAGCAAGGGAATCCCTAGGGTTTCTCTTGCTAGCACAGGAAACCCCAGGCAGTGCTGCCATGATGGCAGATGCAGGAAGGTATGGCAGGCCACCAGCAATGACCCCTGCCATATCAAAATTCACAAAGATCAAAATCTCCAAGCATCCCTAATGCACAGCCTCTGTTTACTTACAGCTCTATTGTTTGGCCGGAGACTAGAATTTTTTTTCTAAATGTTTGATGGTAGCATATTGGCTAAGAGGGTGAGCTGTCAACCAGAATTTCCCCAGTTCAAATCTTCTCATTCAGTGGCCTTGGGCAAGCTATTCTCATTCAGCCCTCCCACCTGCAATATGGAAATAATAATATTGGCAAAGAAACGAAAACATAGAAAGACAGCTGCAAGGATTGGAAAGCTCCCAGCACTTTTCAAATCTATCTTATTCAAAATTATCCTTCATTAAAAAAAAAAAAAAACAAATAAGACACTACGAAGAATTATATACCATATACAATCAATTATCCTAACACCATGCATGAATTACATAACACCAATACTTGAAAAACTCTGAAGCTATTTTAACATATTCTAAAATATGCTCTTATGGGGCAGGGCAGGGGGGGGAGTAAATACTCTTCAGTGGGAGAGGGTGCATGGTCAAGAACATGCCTACAGCCCTGGTTATCTCTTTTACACAGATCAACAGGAATACCAGCTATGGCAACAGGGACCTCCCCAGAAACCATTGCAATCCATCAGGATCCATCAGCCATTAGAGGCAGGACATTGTAAACTGGTCCATAACCCTGAGGAGGGTTGATGCTACAGTGAGTCTCATCTCACTAGAAACTGACAAGGAAGTGAACACTAGATCCCCCATTCTCAGATCACCATCTTGCTGCTCCAATGAGAACACCAGATGCAGGGTGTAATCTGCCACATGGGTTGGGCTGATGACATTTTGGGATGGTCTCACTGTTGTCATGGGAGCCATGAAGTCCTGAGCCACACCTGACAAAGCACCCTCAGCACCCTTAATGAGACCCACAAGCCTGGGCCTCATCAACACCATATAACTATTTATTATTTTATCTTACTGAAATATCTCTAACTCACCCCATATTGATGGATCTCAGGGTAGGATAAATAAATGAAAAACAACTCAACAAAAACCATAAAATGGTCATCCACAATAATAAAGCCTATATAAAATCAGCAATGGTAAATCAGAATCAAGCTGTGGTCAAGGAGACCCCAAAGCTTGGGTCATTTGGTCTTAATTTGCTACTAAGATGAAGCTAACATGAGCATCAGGTTGGCCGCCAGATAAGGACATTCCATAAACAAGGGGCACAGCTCCCAATGGTGGGATGCTGAGGAGACCCCCCTCAACAGATCTTAAAACCTGAGCATATATATATAGGGAGAGGTGGTTATAGAATCATAGAAGCATAGAATAGTAGGGTTGGAAGTGTCAAGGGCTCCTTGGAGGTCTCTCTCTGTCTAAACCAGTAGCCAAGTCCAGACAAAGGAATTCCTTTTAAAGCTTTATTCTTCTTTTACAACTTAACAACTATACCAATTGCAACTAGATCTGAGCAGCACAGTACCTATGCCCTACGTTGGAACAGTTGGTCCCCGTTTGAAAGGGAATTACTGGCAGACCCCTGAACTTAAGGACTAGGGAGAGTCCCTCCCCTTTTCCCTTGGAGCCTCTGGGCGCAGCCGTTGTTTGCGCGCCAACCTGGCACTTCACCTCCTTTCCGCGCCCTCCATCTGGCGCCGCTCTCTGTGTCTGCATCGCGCATCCACCAAGTCTGCTATCTGTGCTTGGTCATTCCCTGGACTGCTAACTAAACTAGGAATGCTGGTGGGAGGAATCTCCGTCAGCTGTTGGTCCTGGGAAAGAGGAGCGCGCTCCTCTCCCAGGAGCGACTGCTCTTCCTCAGCATCAGAACTACTCTGGGATTCTATGGGCTCAGTGTCCACCCTGACAGGAAGGTGCCTACAAGGCCATCGAGTCCAACCCCCTGCTCAATACAGGAATCCAAGTCAGAGCATCTGCAACAGATGGCTGTCCAGCCTCATCTTGAATGCCTCCAGTGTGGGAGAGCCCACCACCTCCCTAGGTCATGGGTTCCATTGTCGCATTGCTCTAACACTCAGGAAGTTTTTCCTGATGTTCAGCCAGAATCCAGCTTCCTGTCACTTGAGCCCATTATTCCATGTCCTGCACCATGGGATGATCGAGAAGAGATCCTGGCCTTCCTCTCTGTGGCAACCTTTCAGGCACTTGAAGAGCACTATCCTATCTCCCCTCTTCTCAAGGCTAAACATGCCCAGTTCTTTCAGTCCCTCCTCATAGGGCTTTGTTTCCAGTCCCCTGATCATCTTCGTTGCCCTCCTCTGAACCCTCTTCAGTTTGTCTGCATACTTCTTCAAGTGTGATGCCCAGAACTGGACACAGTACTCCAGGTGAGGCCTACCTAATGCTGAGTAGAGGGGAACTAGTACTCCCCGGGATTTGGAAGCGATGCTTCTATGAATGCAGCCCAAAATAGCATTTGCCTTTTTTGCAGCCACATCACATGGTTGGCTCATATTCAGCTTGTGATCTACCACAATTCCAAGATCCTTCTTGCTTGTAGTGTTGTTGAGCCACGTATCCCCAATCTTGTAACTGTGCATTTGGTTCCTTTTTCCTAGGTGCAGAACTTGGCACTTATCCCTATGAAATGTCATTCTGTTGTTTTCTGCCCAGCGCTCCAGTCTATCAAGATCACTTTGAATTTTGTTTCTGTCTTCCAAGGTATTAGCTATCCCGCCCAATTTTGTGTCATCTGCAAATTTGATCAGCATTCCCTGCACCTCCTCCTTCAAGTCATTCATAAAAATGTTGAAGAGCACTGGGCCCAGGACTGAGCCCTGTGGTACCCAGCTCATTACCTCTCCCCAGTTTGAGAAGATCCCATTGACAAGCAGTCTTGCAGTTCGATTCTGTAGCCAACTGTGGTTCATTGAATATTGAGGTCTCAAGCCAATTAGGGCTTTAATAGTCATAACCATTGTCTTGATCTTCAACCAGAAGCATATTGGCAGCCATATCTTAAACCAACATCTTAGAGTAGCTCAGGCAAGGTGATGGTTAGGCAGTTGGAGGAGCTTGCACACTAATAGAATCCCTCAACTGTCCCAATTGCCAAATATCTGGTACAACACATCTGTTTGTAGGAGCTTCTTTTTCTCTGGCTGCATCTCAAATTAGGTCACAATTTCTAAATGCTTGCATAGTTTAATCATGAAATGATTCCTATAATATTAGTTGAAACATCGTTGAAAAAAAATCTTGTGATCATAGGCAGGATTGCTTCTATGCAAATATTATAAGTGGGTAGAATTATTGCATTTATCTTAAATGATTACTTTGTGCCATTTATTACTATTCATCTGCTAGGATTGCTCTGGCCTGTGGCTAAAGCAATTAATAAAAACTCAGTGACTTTGATGAAGCTATTGCCACTTCTGTTGATGTTCAACACAGTCTGTGTCTAATAAATTAAATTCAGTTGATTTATTAAGGAAACAACCAAACGATGCTTGCATAATATGCATAATTTGAATCGTATATTTTGTTCGTAATACACTTGCAAAGTTTTGCTTCCTTGATAGTGTAACCTTGGATTCTGATATGCAGTAAACTAAGGCTCATGTGCGTGACTTTGAGAACTTAGAACTGCAACCCAAAGTTTTGGGAAGCTTGCCTCCTAATGTCCGCCTATCTCATTCTCACATATCACAAAACCTGCTCAAATGAGCTATTCTGCCACTAAACCCCAAGCTGTTCAGGTTCCATGTTATTGTATTATGGCATAAACTTTCATGGACCAGGGTCAACTTCTCTGGCATCTCCTCATGCTATAACAAATTTGTTAGTCTTTAAATTTCTACAGGACTCTTTCTTGTTAGTGTTGTACAAGGACACATTTGTTGTGTGCAAAGGTACACCCCCTAGGATGTGTTACATCCCTTGCTACACCCCTTCAATTCTGTTCAAAACAGTATTTAAGGGGGAAAATATAGCTTCCACTATGGTGGAATCATGTGTTGAACTTGGAGTGAAGGCAGGGTGGAGGCTTTTCACAGGGTATATGGCTCACCTGTGTGCTCCCATTCTTCCTGCTTTAATACCATATATGCTTTGGATGTTTCTACACATGCACAATTCCATGACAGTCACAGCATACTATGAGTTTCGTAGTCTATAAGGTATGGCAAAACCCATGATGCAGTGCAACTGATCTAATTGCACATTCACAAAAACATCCAAGACAGAAAAAGACAATATTGTAAGACAGGATGAAGGGGACGTCAATAATATGATGCAGGTGCCTAGCTCCCACAAGTGCTCTAGCTGCTACATTCTGCACCGGTGCAGTTTCTGAATTGTCTCCAAGGGCAGCCCCATGTAGAGTGCATTACAGTAATCTAACGTGGCCATAACCAAACCATGTATCACTGTGGCCAAGTTAGCTTTTTCTTGATAGGGTCGCAGCTGCCAATCTAGCTAGCCTAAGCTGGTAAAAAGTACCCCATAGGAACTGCTGAGTCCAGGAGCACCCCTAGACTGTGTACCTGACCCTTCGGGGGGGGACTGTGACCCCATCCAGGGTCATATCTGAACCTCCATCCAGATTAGTGGATTTCCCAACCCACAGGACTTCCCTCTTATCTGGATTAAGTTTCAGCTTGTTTGCCCTCATCCATTTCAGTGATGCCCCCAGACACCCATCCAGGGTTTCAACGGCCTGCCTGGGATTAGGTGGTGGAAAAGAGAAGTAGAGCTGTGAGTCATTTGCATATTGATAACACCTCAATAGGGACGGCCGAACTTACCCCTACCCACGCCATGCACCACGCAATGGCCCCCTTGCCAGCCGCCTGACCCTGGCGAGCGGCGCGTGGCATCCTGCTACTCCACTGAGCTGCCATTTTGCGGGAAATGGTGGCTCATCCTTTTATGTAAAGGGTCCTTTTGCGCAAATGGCAGCTGTAAATAGGCCCATTTATGCAAAATTGCAGGCATAAATGGTCTATTTATGGCCGCCATTTGCGCAAAACGGCCCTTTACATAAAATAATAAGCCGCCATTTCTTGCAAAATGGTGGCTCAGTGGAACAACAGGGACCGCTGCATTTGCCCGACTTGGCACACACTGAGTCAGGTGAGTGTGGGGGTCCGCAGACTGGCATCTGGGGGGCTGAGCCAGCGGGAAATCACCAAGCCTCCAGCCCCAACTGGGGCACCTGCAACATCCCTAAATGCAAACTGATCATAACGGGGCATCAAAGGTGCTACCTGCTGACCCACTGAGCCTGGTCCAAGCAGAGTACAGTATATACACTCTATATCCAACAACCTGAGCTTGCGGGGGGGGGGGTGTTTGCAAAGCATCATATTCAGGCACAAGCTGACTCTATTCAGTGGAGATGGCTCTGATGTCAGCGGAGGGGTGAATCCGCTCCAGATTTCCGTAAGAACCAGTGAGAACTCTAAAGAAGCTATCCAGTGTGCGGGGTATCAGCCTCCACTGCTCCATTCTGAAACCAGTTCCCAGGCAACTCCTAAACTAACACCAAGGAAATTCCAATAACAGAAAAAGCATCTTCTCCCATCCCTTTCTTTCTGTGCACTGGAGGACACAGTTTAAACAGTGCTGTCGTAGCAGCCTGTAATCGTGCTGTCTCCTTTAATCCAATCACTGTTGCTGTTTCCTTCTGCTTAGAAACATTCAAGCAATTCAGCCACATGCCCCAGTGCCCACATATTTCCAAAAATAAGGCAGCATTGTTATTTTTCGCATAATGAACGTGATACTGAAAAATTACTATTTCAATTAAAGAGGGAGGTATGCCTCCAGGTATTAAGCAGATGATGCATTGTTCTGCACAAAAACTGTTTTAAACTGTTTTGTTGTACACTGTACATCGCCCAGAGTGGCTGGGTGACCAGCCAGATGGGCGATTAATAAATTTAATAATAAATAAAATAAATTAAAAAAGAGCTCAGCTGACATGCTTAGAAATTATACTAGTCTGCTTTAAAGGGTGATAACCCAGGCACTATTATCTGCCATTGTTTCGGACAGATTTGTACTAATGCCATTGCACCGTCACTTTGATTTAATATTATTATTATTATTATTATTATTATTATTATTATTATTATTGCTGCTGCTGCTGCTATTTAGAAAACAGCTCTGAGCTTTACACATAGAATGGTGCAGCACCCTATTAAAACATTGGTTCGCCGTGCCAGGAGATTCAGTCAAGCATGGCACATGCATTGGTATGGGTCTCTGGACTGTGGCATGTGTATGGAAGGCCATTTCTCTTTTAGATGCCAATCTGAGGATTTTTTAGTAGGCGGCTGGTAGAAATCCACAGATGGAGTGCAAGACTGAAGAAACACATACATACAGAGTCCTTAAAGCCATCGAATTACTTGCAACCCAACAGGCAAATTCAGCTTTGGGCTGTGCAGGATGGAGGCGCATGCATATAAATGTTACACAATTATTTGTATTACTTTTACAGCACCATCAACATACAGGTTAGGCAGAGTTCCATAAGCACATAATATAGATCTCCTTCGTCCCACAGAGCTTACAATTTAAGAGTCAACTGGGGTTTTTTTGAGTATGCAGTTCTGTTATACCAACTATGTAGGCGCGGGGCACTCAGATGTGGTGGGCACCGAGCTGAGCTGAGGGTGGTGCTGAGCCAAGCTGAAGGGGGTGCCTACCTGATTTCAGTGGCTGTTTGTTTTTTGTTTTTAATGTACTGTCTGTGGTGAGCTAGGGTGACAAAAAGCAAGTGTTTGTAACCTTTTTTCAAGGCTCTACAGGTTATTCGGGTGCTAACTACAAAAATGATCTCCCTTCAATTAGCTTGAAAGTATGTTTCTTTTCCATTTCCGTTTTGATGTCATTCGTGCTGGGTAAGAACCAGTGGAACACAGCTTTACTTTGAGGCAACCTTACCAAGCGCTTAGCACTTTGTGCGCTTACGCGTGGGTCCTTGTAGGAGGCAGCAGCAGGGCCCCCAAGATCACACCTCCACCAGGCCCTATAAACCCTCTCCGTGGTTCTGCAAAGCTGACGGGGGGCGGGGGGACACCAAAGGCATTCCTCAACCAGGGCATTATTTATCCTAGGGCCAGCCCTGCATAGGCTCCCAATCCATTTCAAGATGCTGGTTGTTCCCTTAAAAGCCCTATATGGCCTATGCCTGGGATACTTGATGGAACCCTCCTCTCACATGAAGCTGCCCGGCCAAACAGATCATCAAGGGAGGCTCTTCTCCATATTCCGCCTCCATCAGAGACTCAACTTCATCGCCTTTCCCTGCCTGCTGCTTCTCTGTCACCTTATCTACCAGCCAGAAAGGGAGCTGCTGCAGGGAGCTCATTTCACCCCTCCCTGTCAGACAGAACATCCCACTCCAGCTGACAGTTCCCTGGGATTTCCGCGTCTGGCCTCATCCATAAGCCAGAGAACCAAGGGCCACTGGGAAGCTGTACCCCCTGCCTCTTAGCACCCCCCGGTCCAATACATCAGCCAGTGCTGTGTTTGCTTTTTTCCTCCTCCCTCCCTCCTTCCCTCCCTTTTCCTTTCATGTTGTGTCTTTCAGATTGTAAACCTCGAGGGCTGGATTACCTTTATAGTAATCATTGTACGCTGCTCTGAGAGCCTTTTTCAGCTGAAAAGCGGGGTAAAAATGCTGTAAACCGACAAGCAAACAAACCCAGCTGGCGCTGACACAAGAGGGGAGAAACTGCAATAGCTGCTTTGGAAGACCCAGTGCAGGGCTCTTCTGTCTGCTTACATTTGTCTCCAGTATGCTCTGCTTGTCGAACTGTAAATAAAGCAAATATTACAAAGGCACTCTAAACATACAGCTATCCAATGGAAACTAAGCCCTGTAGCGTTGTCCCTGGAATGTCTTCCTGCTTGAGGAAATGGGGAGCAGATTACAAAATAAGAAAATGGGTAGTGGCTATGGAGAAGGTCCCCCATTGGGCATAGGGATGTTGCAGAATTCCGCCACGGACTCCAGTTCCACCCCAGAGTCCGTGGTGGAACGGACTACCCCCCCCCCGCCACCCCCTGAAATCCCCGGAATGGACCTACCTGGCGGCAGCTCCGACGGCGGCTCCAGGTCGTCTTCCGGACTGCTGCGGCTGCAAATAGCAGCCGCTGTAGCGGCCGCCATTTGCGTCCCCGCTTTAGCCGTGATAGGCTACGTAAATATTTACAAAGCCTACCACAGCCTAGCGTAGGGATGCAAATGGTGTCCCCTACACAGGACGCCATTTGCGTCTGCAGCAGCCCAGCAGCCGATGGAGGCCCCACTGCGGATTGGCCCAGCTGGTGGTTCTGCAGACTGGCTGCGGAGTGGAGCCAGCCGGGCAGGATTCTGGGGGGGAGGACCGGATCAACTCCCCCGCATTGAGGATTCCAGGAGGAGGACTGGATCGCCTCCCCCCCCACTGCGGAACCCAGCGGAGCCAGGTAAGTGGGGTTTCATACACCCCTAATTTGGGCATAGAGACAAACCTGCATACTCCCTCCTCTGGAGGGTTGTGGGAAGGACCCAGTCCCAAAACACTCTGCTTAAAACAATAAGAAAATAGTCGTCAAAGGGTCATCCCTTTCCCCAGAGGGATGGAATGATTTGTGTTTACTTTTTTGCTTCAGGGAGAAACACAAAAAGCCATTCATCTGTATCTCTTCTGGGAGGTTTTCCTTGCAACATCTCTCCAACTGGATTTTTGTAACATTGGAGCTCAGTGGTGTCAAAAGCAATAAAATGCGGATTTTCCGCCTTGCAGCAACAGTTTCTTCCCAGTGGTACCCATAACCTGGAACATACACAAAACTCTTTTCTACACTGACAAGACAACATGTTGGGGAAACAGGATAACTTCCTCTCTCTCTCTCTCTCTCTCTCTTTCACACACTCACACTCCTCTGAATACATGCCATTCAACATTCTTTCTGCAAAATGTCTCTACGAGATATTTAAATCAAAATCAAAGACCACCAAAATAAGGCATCAGTCAGCTAAGAGAAACGGATCAAGCAATCTTGTCGCATGACAATTCAGATAAAATGTACTTGGAATCCTAATATGTAAACAGCTATATTGCTACTAGGAATGTATGGATTCCGTAGAATCCATTCCATCTGTGTTTCATGGATTGTCAGGCGCCCACTGACAGAATTGTTTTTTTAGTTGTTGAATTTGCACAGACGCACATTTGTGCATGTGCAAATTTGCGCAGATTTGCATGTGCAAACATGCACGATTTCCTCCCGAATGCGCAAATTCCCTCCCTCAAATGTGCCCCTAACTGCTACCAACATTGTCCACTTTCCAACTTCATCCTCATAAATCAAGCGCTATCAAAATTGGTTGGTAACGTCCAATTAAAATGGATGCAGATATCACTTATTATGTACAGATAGGCTTTCATTTTAAACTTGGCCCTTTGTGAAGATTCCAGTGTGGTTGAGGCCAAGCCCAGTCAAAGCTGGTCTCCAATTCCAGCAGCAGATGTTAGAGTGATAGCAACTGCCTGAGAAGACACAAGGGGGCAACAGGAACCCATCACAAGGACACTTGACACCCAACTGCCCAATATTTTGGCACTTCCACTGCCCCTAACCTTTGCTTTATTCAGAGAGTTTTGTTTTGGCTGTTGATAACATCAGTGAGCAATCTGAACTCTTGCAGTAACTCCGCTATTAAGCCTTTTTTATTAGACCCACTGGCAAAAACATGCAGTTAAGGTCAAGTATAGAGGACCGGTACAGAGCTGGCATTATCACGCACTAGGGATGGAGAGATCAGCCTATATCTGGTCCACATCAGTGTTCCATGTGCTCATTCATAAGTCTATTCTGTCACATCCATCTGCCAACCCCGCTCCCCCCCCAGCACTGATTTGCTTAGTGTCGTTGCCTGTTCAGCTGCCTCTTAACTTGCAAGCACTGATAAGAACAAGGGGAAGGAAAAGCAACCCGTTTTTGCATTAATCCGTATTTTTTAAAATTCCACACACCAATGTATGTTTAATTCACACAAAAGGTGCATTTTTTAGGGCTGTGGACTGGCTTAGGACAAACCCTGAATCCTGAGGTCGATCAGGGTGCCTTGGACTGAAGCGGCACAGTTCCGGAACTGGTCAAGATCAGGCCGAAGCACTCCGAAGTTGGATCGCTCCGAAGTGTTTTGGAGCGCTTCGGCCCTATCGGGACAGCTGCTGCACAAGGCCACCACTCCTCACCTGGACCCCTGGGGAGTGTGCACAGCCACTGCCATCTTGCAGGGAGTTGCAATTTTGAAAGAAGGTGGTGACTCTTCTTCTTCTGGTAAGGGGTGTCACCTCTTTTTAAAATGGCGACACCCTTGCAGAGGCCAATGGCTGCATGTGCTCCCGACAGGTCCAGCTAAGGAGCAGGGGGTCTTGTGTGCAGCTCAGTGGCAGCGGCAGCGGCGACTCGCTCGGTGGCAGCAGCAGTGGCCCTGCTGTGGGTCTCCAGATCTTGCTTTGGCTCTGCAGCCCAAAGCAGGTTGGCCCAGCTCCAAAGCAGGCCAAGGCGGGTCAGGGCAGATTCAGGACCTCTGAATCAGCCTCCAAAGTAGGGGGGTGGGGGCTGTGCACAGCCCTACATTTGTTGAGAAACACAATATCTCTCAAAATATGCATTCCTAAATTTATTTGGGGATTTTTTTAAAGCCAAGACCTGTGCCAGAATATTTGGGAAGAGCAAAGTCTGGTGGACAGCTAAGTTCTGATCCACACATTCACTTGGGAGCTGCATATCAGGTCAATCCATATTGGAATTCATGAAGAACATGTCCTTCAACACCTTTACCTTCTACTTTCTGGTTTTGTTTTCTAGAGTGTAAGCTAAGCTTGCAGGCAAGCTCTGTTCCTTTTAAATAATATACCATACACCATCTAGTATTGAGTCTAATAATAATAATAATAATAAGGCTGTGGCTAGACTAGTCGATTAATAACTTTTTTGCTGATGAAAATGTTACCCCTAATCAGCGTGGCAGTATATTTCTTTAAAATATATGTTTAATACAAGCACTTAAAAGAACCATAAAACTAGTCAAGCACCCTCATACAAAAGATATAATCCCTTTGCCTAAGATGTTGCCTGAAACACATCTACAAACTAAAGCATGCTTATTTTCCTTCCTAAAAATTATTGCCATTCAAATGCAAATGCATGCAGAAACAAAAATCACTTTAAATTCACACCATCATTCAGTCAAGATTTCTTTAACTGGGTGACATTTGAAGGCAACTCAGTAAGGGTTCATCCAACCTAGCTCCTTATTTTCAATATGATCTTTAAGCTCTTGTGGTCTTGAAGGTCTCCAAAAAGGCCAGTGAAACAGCCCAGGTATCTGCAGAAGGTGTTGCTGCTCCTAAAATGGCCAAAGCCAAGCTCCTGGGTGAATTTTGTCCTCTCTCGCTAGTCACAGAACCTTGTGCACTCATCCTCCAGGATAAATTATGAATGTTATGTTTCTCCCTCTCCCACCCTTCATGCGCTACTCAAATCTCAGTCTAAATAATATATGAATAAACAAAGGCTCCAGTATCTGTGAAGGGCTGAACTTTGTGCCACTGCTACAGAGGCTGAGATCAAAGCTATTCTACCAAGTCTGACCCCAGCTGGTTTCCTTTGGGCGGTGGGTGAGTTGGGGGATAAAACTGCAATGAAGAGTCGGGAGGTGGAGTTAACCTTTCTTGGAGTCTAATGCCAAGGCAGCAGGCACTCAGTAGGATGACAGCTGCCTCAGGAACCCAACAAGAACAGATGGGGGGGGGGACACCTGAGGAAGGAGAGAACTGAAGAAGTCACACAGCGATCAAAAGTCTCTGGTATCCTGTGCTGGAGTAGAAAAGCCGTCACAGAAGGTCCCTAATAAGAGCTAATAACTTGTGCCATGGATCGTGCCACGAAGGGCTAATTTGGGCTGTTGGCTCCTAGTGACACGCACCACATATTGATGTGGGGATCAGGCCCAAGAAGGAGCAACCATACCCAAATCTGGGGTGGCTCTGGACTTCTGCTCAGCTGCAGAAGATCTCAGGTTCAATCCCCAGCAGGTACCCTAGGAAAGAGACCTGTCTGAAACCCTGGAGAGTTGCCACCAAGTCAGCGTAGACAATACAGAGCTCAGTGAACCAGTGGTCTCACTCTGTGTAGGACAGCTTCCTACATCCCATGGGGATGTGTGTGTCATTGGCCTGATTCACAATGCCAGTCACACTCTAGATTTCATGTTCTCAGTTTAGGCTCTGGTTGCGAATTATTTCTCCACCACTCCCTTGTCTTGGTCAAACCACTTCTGGCTGAGGTTTAGTCCATGAGTGGTTACTCTACTGGTCAGGGATGCGGGGTGGTGGACCTATTTGGATGGTCTTCCCTATGAGGCTGATGGATCCAAATATTTATAGCGAAGGCCAGCATACACATTTATTAAATGATAAAAATACATCTTGTGGAGTGAATGTTCCCCAAAACAGAGTTCTTCGGGTCTGCTGGGAGCTTGAGCCAAAGCAGAAGTAGCTGAACCTTCATCCTTGGAGGACCCCGAACCCTCATCCTCAGAGGAACAGGCTCCTGAGTTAATGGTTCAGGAAAAGGATTTGGTTGCAGAAAGGCATCAGCACAACGTTTCCATCTTCTTAGGACCTAGTTCCTCAGGAAGACCACAGGAAACTGCTCCCTTGCTTCCGGAGGAGGTCACGTTGCCTTCCCCAGAGCTGAGGGCTCCAACCATGGAGACACCAGAATGCCACAGCCATCCCCACATCGTAGCAGCCTGAGACGGCTAAAACAGACTAGTTAAGAGAGGAGGCTTTAGTCAGTGTGGAGGTGGGGCTACCAGCCTAAACCATACTTAAGGCTCAGTCGCAATCTGCTGCTTGTTTAAGCAACATACAGGAAGGTTCTCTGGGTTCCAGCCCCAGCCCCACTTAGGACTCTCCAGGCCTAGAATAAATGCTAGGAGCCTGGCCTTCTGATCTGGATGGGTCAACAGAGCAGTAACTGACCTCCTGGAGAATAGTCCAACCCTGCATCAAATATGGCTGCCAGCCAGGTCACAAAGCAGCAGGCCTGTCTCCCTTTATGAAGCACGACATTGCTTGTGACCCTTTTTGCAGAAGCAAAGTGGTGGCAAATCCATGCACGCACAGCCTTTCCCCCATCAAGCTAACCTCCCACTGCCGCCACGATGCAGTTGGAGCTCTAGCAGACTTGTCTCTGCAGGAGCCCCTGACGGAGTAAATACAAACAGGCAAGGTAAACATCACTCAGTATCTCCATCTGGGGATCGGGGAGGGAAAAGGATAAAGCTCACTACATCTATTTGCCTGTCGCTGACAGTCACTTAGGCGGCAGGTGGCTCTCCTGAATGATAGTACCAAAATGATAGATGCTGGAAATGTTTTTGACTTGAAAAGAGATGTTGAGCCAGAGTTGATGCTGTTACAATTAAGCTGGAGATGTGGAAACATTAATTCACGGTGCCACATCCTCCCGCATGGTATGCTGATTACGCCAGCATTTTGGAAGGCAGCTCCAAGAACTTTCTCTTGGGGCACAATATCATTCCCCACTGTAACTTGCACACAAGAATGCAGTAAGAAGCCGAACTGCTGCGTGCCACAAAGAAACTTACCTCGATGTTTGCTCTGAGCAACAACAACAAGAAATCTGTGCCAAGTTCTGCACCAACCTCCCCCCCCCCCCAATTCTGTACCTTAGGGCTGAGCTACATGTGACATTAAGAGCACAATCCTACAGGACCGACGCTCAGCAGATGGAGGCCTCCGCCCTGATGCAAAGAGCTAGGCAGGGCAGGAGGAGCGACAGAAGCTTTTATGGCCTCTCCGTCCTCCATTTTAACATTTTGCTCTAGAGGAGCCTGTGAGCCTGTCTAGCTTGCTGACTTTGCTGCAGGCAAGGATGGGAACAGAGACACAGGCAGATCCATGTCCTCTCCCCTCCCCACTCTCTGGCAAACCCCCTCTCCTCCCTCCCCATCCTCTTCTGAGGGTCACGACGCTGACCTTGGAAGACAAGCCCCTGTGGAGGGTTCCATCACAGCTGGGAGGGGTGGAAAGGGTAGTCCCCCCCCGAGGTTGTAGCTCTGTCTACGGCCTTAGCGGGAGGAACCCACTATATCCTCTGGTCCCATGGGCACCCTCCCAGGGCCTGCAGGATTGCTCTCCCAGTGTATCTTTGCATCTGATGTGCAAGGTCCTTTTTTAACGTAAATAACATCATCTGAAGGGGATGCTGATAATCATTGGGAATGCAGCTGAGTACTTTTAGACCCTGATCTTAGGTGTGGAGCATTTAGATGACCATTTGGTCTGACTTCAGGTGTGAAGCACACAACTACCGTTTCTTCCCTCCTCCCCCCCCCCCGCTATAACTGCTTCTACATTCCTGAAATGTTAGAACAAAACTCTTTGCCAGAAAAATACTCTTGAGCCTGTGCAGTTTTGCATTTTAAGCTCACTTAAATCACAGCACCAGCATGATTATAGGAATAAAATGGCGTGACCTTCCAAGCCTGCTGCTCTCTGGGTGGTCAGCTGGCCAACCCCAGCCTCTCTGAAGAGGCCACACTGGGCCCGTGCTCAGAGGAGGTCCTGGACAGACCCCAGGGGATTCTCAGCTTTCCTCCAGACGTGTGGGGTGAGAGGGCGAGTTTGAGTCACCTCCCAGCCCCAGAGAAGACCGCTGCCAGACGGTGCAGGCTGCCACTCAGAGGTGAAGTGTACGCCTCATGGCCCAAAGCAACTGGTCTCCTCAAGAGTAAGGGATGCCACAGGAGTAGGGAGGCCTGAAGACAGGATTCACTGCTTGCAGCTGGACCTGGGTGTGAATGGGGGAGGGAACAATATAAGCTCTCACTCGAGAGCTTATATAGTCCTGCTGCTTGCTGGAACAGCACCTTTCGCTCAGCTCCCATTCTGCCTCCCGTGTCTCCCCAAATTTCAGCCAGAAGTTCTCATCTAGGCATAAAGATCCAGAAACTAAACTCTGTGTGTGTCTTGTGCAGCACAATCATTGCACGGACATCTAACAGTTGTGCAAAGCAGAGAAAATTGTTATCTCACATTTGGGAGCAAGGTTTGGAGAACTCCTCTTCTACATTTATTATGCGTTAAGGATGCGTATGCGTTATGCTGTCACATCATAGACTCTTCCAGGTCGGTGCCTGGATGGGTGACGGACCGGGTGCCCTATGTAACGCTACCCTGAGCCCCTGAAGTGTAACAACTAAATAGCATCAGGGGAGGAAAAAATAGTAAGTTGGCAGATAACCTGCTGTCACCGAGAAGCCTTCACAAGCGAGCTGCTTCTTTTTTCCTCTAGCAAAGATGCACATCATAACAATAGTCGATTTGCACAGATTAGGTGCGTTGCTGTTTCGGTCCAGTCGCTGGCAGTACAAAATACTCAGATAACCTGCTGCCTTGCGATGGAGCCCAGCTGAGGTCATTATTTGGCAACGCAGAGAGAGAGAGAGAGGAGTTGACGGCAATATCCCAAATTCCATAATGAAAGGAACTGACTCCCGGAACGTCTCTGCGACGCCACTAGTCTTCTTTCCTTCCTCCTCAAAACCCACATTTTCCACGAAGCCTTTAGGAACAGCCCGTCGACTCAATGCCGTACTGCAACTACACCAAAATACGTGTAAGTGAATCACCGAATATTCATCCTGTGCTTATCCCTGCCTTCGTTTCTCTCAACTTCCCCTGTCAGCCCTCCTTCCTCTCGTAGACTCATAGAATCATAGGGTTGGAAGGGGCCTACAAGACCATTGAGTCCAAACCCCTGCTCAGTGCAGGAAGCCTAATTCCCAGGCAGTCTCCCATCCAAGTACTAACCAGGGGTGACCCTGCTTAGCTTACGAGATCAGACAAGATCAGGTGCATCCAGCCCTTTGCTCATCCACTGTTCCTATTTCCTTTGGGTCAGGACTGGTCCAGTCATTCTATGTAAAGGACTATGTACATAGATGGCACTGTAAGATAGGATAAAAATAAGAAGATGAAAAATTTCCTCCCGTTATATGCAAAGGACGTTTTAGCAGCTATTTGTAAATTAATTGCCACTTTCATATCAGCCCTTTCAACCACCATCATTTGGCAAAGTGGAGAGCATCTTTTAAGTTATTTTATATCCAGTGATCTGTGATGTGGCCCAGCACAATTCAGTTGGTAGAAAGTTGAACTGAGACCAAGCACACATTTGTTTAGTCAGAATTAAAATGGCATTTGGACACTGGCCATACACTTGTTTTCAGGGACAGGAGTCAGGACAGAGCCCACAAGCATAATTATATTACAGGATCAGAAAGCAAACCCCTTTGGTATAAGATAAGAATTATGGTGGTTGTAGATTTACTCATGCACCCAAAAGCACAGAAACTGTATTAAGGCATCCGCCATAACATCCATGCCGTGTAAGCAGTAAATGCATTCTGCAGTCTCACATAATGACCTGGTTTGCAGAACATGACAAGCCACCGTGGCTGATCACCCATGGTGGGGTATTGTGTTGTGCGAACCCAGCACGGTTTCTACAGGGCAGCTTATGGGCTCTCAGGGTGGCACAAACAAGCCACCCTGAGAACCCATGGCTTGTTTTAGGGTTGTTGATACCCATGGTGGCTGGTCATGTTGTCCAAATCTGGCAGGGCAATTTTGTTGCGCGTTGTTGGGAACAGCTACAGAGCCACAGCAGCAAAAACTGAGGTAGGAACAGAGGAAATGATGAGTTCTGCTGCAAAGGCACCCAGAATACATGCTGGAGCTGGCAGGAGGACTGAGGGGGAATGAAAGGCGGGGGACAAGCCACAGCAAGCCCAATCTTCTGCCCGGTTAGCAAGCAAACAACCAACCCATTGTGGCTTATTTGCAGAGTGGCTTAGCGTGACGTGTGAACTCTCCCATTGTCCTTGCTTACAACTTAGCCACCTCCATGCACCATCTTTTCACTTGCCCTTTGCACACATGCAAGGCAGCACGTCACATACACACGCAAACAGAAGATGCCCCCATACTGCCCATTGCTGGAAGCCTACTCACTCCAGCAGTAGATAGTTTTCTTTAGGGAAGAGGCTCCACCCGGAGAAGCCTCAATTTGCCAATGAGACATGCTTATAACTTGCATTTAGCTAAGTGGATGACCAAAGTGAGAACACTGTCACCTTATATCTTTGGGAACACGTGCATGATTTTCACCAAAGCAGTGAAGGGCACACACACAGGCGATACTTGTGAATTTGGGACATCTAAAGAAGCAAAAGGAGAAACTGAAATTCAGTTTTGGTGGGAACAAACGCAAGCACAACTGTAGAGCCCTGCAATGACAAGCAAAGTTTTAAACTGCTATAACGTGACCATTATTTATCATTAATTTTCCAGATAATACCATTCACCAGACAGATTCTTTATGCCAGATTTCATACTGGAGACAAATGGTCTTAGAAGATTTCACAACGAACAGAACGTTTAAGTGTTATGATGGAAGAGTATTGAGAAGCCAACCTCCTTAACTACACAGCCATTCTTGTTGCTATATCATACCACTATTCATATACATGGTGCTTTGGAATATCAGCAAAAAGATCCCTGCCCAGAGAAGCTTACAAGCTAAATTGTAACAATGAGGAAGGAGAGACAAAAGGTTGTTTAAAAAAAAAGGTACAGGCTCTCAGCCATGCGACACCCAGTGTGGTCTGGAGGTGGAATATCAGACTAGGTCAGGGGAGACCCAGGTCTAAATCCGCACTCAGCCATGTGACAGTCACTGACTCAGCTAAGCCTAATAAAATTGAGGCAGGAGGAGCTATGTATGCCGCCAAGAGCTCCTTGGAGGAAAGGCGGGATATAAATGCAGTAAATTAAATCCAGTCAGGATGCTGATTGACATCAAATCTCACTTCTGGTGAAATACTATAATTTACTAGCTCTCCTTGTCCCCCTTCAGTTCAGAGTCTCATGTCCATGTCTACCCAATTTTCTTCAACTTCCCCAAAGGCTAATTATTTTCAATTGTCATGCTAGGAATGACAAAACCTTTCTGAAGCTTGATACATCTCCAAATTATTCTCAGTTATCTTCTTCTTCCAAAACCCATGTCTGGCAATACTTCTGCAGAACCCACTGGGAGTTCCAGCTAGCCACTTTACCGCTAAATCCCTCTTCTGCTAAAAGTACTTCTGTAAGATTTCCAGCCTATCCTGCTTCTATTTCAGTGGTGGGGAACCTATGACCCTCAAGATATTGCTGCACTACAACTCCCATCATCCCTGACCATTTACCATGATGGCTAAGGCTGATGGGAGTTGAACAAACATCTAGAGGGCCAAAGGTTCACCACCCCTTGAAGAAGACATCGGCTATCTCAGTCGTCCAGATGTGGTATGGCACACCACTGCAGCTGTTCAGATTGACTCCACCCACCCATGGAAAATGTTCCAGTGCTTTATTTTTCTGAGGGGGAAAAATCCATCTTGTCAGTAACAATCAATGGATGACAATTACAAATCCAGTATTAGGGACACTTGGCTGTTTCAAAGTAGTAGATAAGTGCTTGTCAGCATATCATGCACAGTTCTTTGGGCCGCTAGCATTTGCTAACATGTCAACAGTTTTCAGCACTATTGTTTGCTTTTTTCCTTAAATTTAAACAATGTTAAGGGAAGTACGTGCTAGTGTCTTGAAATTTTTACAAGGATTCCAATAAAAATATCTACATAATATAGCAGTTAGGTCACATTAAGAACACAATCCTATTGTGATGATTGTGAACCCAGAGGCTTACAGTCATCCTATGCAGGGTGAGAGAAACAGTGGAGGGGATCTTCAACCCCCTGTCCTCCCGCCCTGCATGTTCACTAGACAGGCTTTTTTTGCCCATCTAGTGAAAGTGTCCCGGAGGGGGAAGGAAGGAGAGTGGAGAGGCCTCAAGATAGCTCGTATCCTGGCCTATCCAGTCTCTTCCTCTCTGGGCCCACCAAAACACCCCCTTTTCACCCTCTCCAAGGTTGCATTCCCGGCCTCATAGAGGCAGCCGGTGAGGTTCTTTCTGCGCCGGCTGGGAGGGGGAGGGGGACCGTAGCCCTGTCTCCGACCTTGGGTCTGGAAATCCAAACTATCCTATGGACCCTCTAGGGGTCACAGGATCATTCGCTAAGTGTGCTTTAATTTTGCCTCTCAGATATTTCAGGTCAGATACTTGTGGGGTATTGGGACAAAAAAATAGTATTGGGGAACTTCACACATCGAGAAATGTGGAGACCAAACTTTGTTTCAGCTGTACTGTTTTCGTGCCTGCATGGCTGGTGGCCTTTACATTCACACCCATTGGAACCAGCTTTTGTTCTGCGTGCATGAAAATCAACAGCCTATAGAATGAGTGAGATCTACTTATTGCCCTGAATAATTTAGGGAAGTCTGCAGTTTATGGGTGATAGTGTGTACTTTAGATGTAATTCTGTCGCCTATCTAAGGAGGGATGAGACATTTCACACTCTTTTCTATACATAATTTACACTGCCTCCCAAATATGTGAATATGTAATTGCGCCGGTAGGTCTGTGTCATCCTCCTGAGCCCAGCTGCATTGAACTGATTTCTCTTAGTGCTTCTCCCATTTCATTCTGCATATTTCCCCTATAAACAATGACTTGCATTAATTCCACCCCCAACATGGGGATCCTGATAAGGAGCCTTTAAAAAATGCATATCAGACTTTGAGGGAAAAGGGAGAGTTCCAGGTGTTTTGACTCTTTAATATGCACAGAAGATCCATTGGCAAACGATGGTGAGACGCCACCGAATTGGTTAACAGAAATGAATGCATAAAATATTTGTAACAGGAACAGATGCTGATGTCTGTGATCAGGAATGCTTTCTAACCCCGTGACAGGGTGATTCAAAATAAGCACCACGTCAATTCTGGCTGTAAGAGGCTAAAGAGGGTCTTGAACTGAGGCTCCCGGTGGCCGGGCCTCAAGGCCTCCTTCCTTCACTACCAGAGGCACATTTCTCCCGCGAGCCTTGCAGACCGAACTGTGGGTGCCATCTAGGCCGCAAGACAAGCTGGCTGTCGAGGCTGAGCCATGAGCAGCAGTCAGAGATGGGAGCTGGGAGTCATGTCAGGGAGTCAATCCTAAGGGGCACATGGGAATCCACCACGGGCAGGAAGACAATTGTTGCCTAACCCAAGCAGGAAGCCTCTTATAGTTCTTCTTGTCCAAGTTCTTCTTGTCCCTCTTCTTGGGACCAGGATACCTAGCGGACCGCCTTCTCTTATTTATTTATTTATTTATTTAATTATTATTATTATTATTATTATTATTATTATTATTATTATTATTTCTTACATTTATATCCCGCCTCTTTTCCTCCTTAAGGAACCCAAGGCAGTGTACATAATCCTTCTCCTCTCCATTTTATCCTCACAACAACAACCCTGTGCGGTGGGTTGGGCTGAGAGTCTGTGACTGGCCCAAAGTCACCCAGTGAGCTTCCATGGCCGAGTGGGGACTAGAACCCGGATCTCCCGGCTCCCAGTCCGTCACTCTCACCACTACACCACACTGTTATATATACCCAGACGACATTTAAGATCTTCAGAGGAGGTCCTGCTGGTCATTCCAAAATGGACAGAGTGACACCATGAAGAACCTCGATGGCGGGCCTTCTCTGTAACAGCGCTCATCCTCTGGACAACCCTCCCCCATGCCGTGCAGCAGGCAGAAAATGTGGCATCTTTAAAACGCCTCCTGAAAACACACCTTTTCACTCAGGCTTTCCCCGGGGTATGACTGCTGTTGTGTTTTACCTTGCTTTTACCTGGTATTTTTAAACTTCTTAAAGTTTTATAGGTTTTTTTCAAGTCGTATTTTATGGTTTTGACTGTGAACTGCCCAGAAAGCCTTGGCTCTTGGGCAATATAAACATGTTTTTATTTATTTGTTTATATATATATATAAAAGGTAAAGGTGTCCCCAACCAGTCGTGTCCGACTCTAGGGTGCGGTGCTCATCCCCGTTTCTAAGCCGAAGAGCCAGCGCTGTCCAAAGACGCTTCCGTGGTCATGTGGCCGGCATGACTGAACACCAAAATGCACGGAACACTGTTACCTTTCCCACCGAGGCGGTACCTATTTATCTACTTGCAATTTCTTGCTTTCGAACTGCTAGGTTGGCAGAAGCTGGGACTGAAGACGGGAGCTCACTCCGTCACGCAGCACTCGGGTCTCGAACTGCTGACCTGCCGACCTTCCAGTCTGCAGTTCAGCATCTTAACCACTAAGCCACCGCGGCCCATATACATATATATATATATATATATATATATATAAAAACAAGACTGCCCACTGTCCAGCGTGGATGGGCTAGTCCAGAGCCCAAGGACCCATTACTGCTCAAAAAGATGCTTCATATCCCAGTTCTGTGGCTCACCAACCATACAGGCAGTGTCATTCTGTCCTGCTCAGTTACTTCTCTGTCCTGGCCAGGAGAGAGAATGCCAGGACAGTCAGAGGAAGGGGAGGTCAATGATCTGAGTTTTGACAGCCACCCTAAAAATGCTGTTTTCCAGTAGAAGCTACAGAGGAGAAAAACACAAGTAATGATGCCTGCATATGCAAATTGCAGTGCTTTCATGGTTTCACCCGCCCATTATGCACATCGCTGCATGATTCCCACACGTGTGTGGAACAGAAGCTACAGAGGAGAAAAACACAAGTAATGATGCCTGCATATGCAAATTGCAGTGCTTTCATGGTTTCACCCGCCCATTATGCACATCTCTGCATGATTCCCACACGTGTGTGGAACATTACAACTGCGGACATTAAGAGACAAACAGCTGCTGGGCATTCCATGTTCCTAAGTCAAAAGGTTGCCAAGTGACCAACTGGTCCTCCTCTGGGGAGAAGCTATTAATGTGTCCTGCAACACTTGAGGAAATGTGCTGTATACTATAGCTAAACAGGGGAATAGGGAAGGAGTGGGAACATCAATAATTCATTGATAATAGTAAAAGATATTGCTATTCAATATCCTGAAAGGGAAAGGAAATGGAGGGGAAAGTGGCCATGTCCTGGGCAAGGAGACATGATTGTCACGCATAACTGGCAGTCTGGGGTGAGTCAGGAGCCCCGGAACTGGGAGTCCAGCCCAAAGCACAATCTGGATCAGAGGGCAAACCAGAAGGCAGGACCAAGAACTACCAAGGATATGAAAAGACACCAGAGCTCGGAAGACCATATTGCTCGAACAAGGCTCAGCTGGAAAAGGAAGCCCTTTATCCACCTTCCTCCCTGGAAGGATCCAGGGGCCAGACTAGGTAGTAGACTGGTAGTGATGGAAGTTTTCTGGAAAATTAGCAAATTATGCTATGTTCCAAAGGATAAATTTGCTCTGGAAATCTTTCAGTTTACTTTAGAAAATTTTCTGATTTCTGTATGGATTTGGGGAAAATAGAATAGTGGCCATCAGGCATGAGCGGCTGGGAAAAACTCTTGTTTCTTCTGGTAAACGCCGCACATTTTGTGTCTCCCACACACAAACGCACATGGCTCACCGATTTCACCACTCATGAACGGCACAACAAACGGGGGGTGCAGTTTTGGCTCAGCCATAGCTCCAAACACCCACTGCCCTTCTGGTAGAGCAGCAGCAGTGCCAAGGAGATCCAACCTGGAGAAGAACTCAATGGATGCAACTGAATTGCTGAGGTTTGGATTCAAGGAATTACGAAGCACAGTGACATCTCTGGTAATGGCCCCCTCGCTCCCACAAAAGTCAGTTTCTCACATTATGATGGTGGCATGGGAACATCTGAAGCATCTCTCTTTCCCATGCCACTGGGGTAACGTTGGAAGCCGCAGACCCCATGGGAGAATGCTGGATTGTGGTTTCTCTTCACACTAACATCTCACCTTCAGAAATGGAGGTAATGCTGGTAAGGAGAGGAGCTACAGCACAAGTTTCTCCCACACGTGCCTGACTCCCAGCAGCATGGGAAAGGATAGCACAGCAGAGATCTCGATGCCACAATTAGAGCATCAGAACCCAGTCCCATTGCTCTAGGGAGGACGTTACAGAATTGTGGCATCTATAATAACTAGACAGAGAAGACAACGAGGGCAGACGCTCTTTTCCAACAAACAACTGATGAGGAATTAACAAATTAGCTCTTGACTCTTTTTTTAAGGAAAAGAAGCTGAATACTCACAACTGAGCTGAACCAAATGCAATAATACGCTGTCTTTGCCAGTACGGTCCTGGGGGAGCCGTAGCGGCTGTGCGAGCAAACCCACGTCCCTCACTAATGCCGAGCGATGACATGGCGTTTCTTAATTAACAAAATGTTTCTTTTATGCCCTCATGAAAGCAAAAAAACACAGAACATGCCCCAGAGGACATCTTAGTGCCAAAGTCAAATGTGGTTACGTAGATCTTTTCTAATTCCTGACAAAATTGTATTAATGATGGGAAATACAATGCATACTTCAAGAAGCAACAAAAAAAGTCGATTCAGCAAAAGAGCTATGCACCATTATTAAGGGACTTACAGCTGAGTTACACATTTAGTGAAATCATGTGGTTCAGCCGTTCCAGACTGGTACCATTCCAGCTCTGGACTTTTTTGGTTGGAGCGGAGGGTTGGATTAAGTCATAGCTCACTTGAATAGCACCTGTTTTGCATGCAGGAGGTCTTCGGTTCAGTCCCCAGCATCCCCAAGTATAGTTGGGAAAAGACTCCTCTCTGAATCCCTGGAGAGCCGCTGCCAGTCAGTGCTGTCGATACTGAGCTAGGTGGGCCGACACTCTTGACTCAGTATAAGACAGCTTCTTGTGTACCTTCAGGCTAAGGGCCTTTGCTCAGTAGTACATTAGGGATAGGTAAGAATTTCATTTTAGTTCTTTTTTTGATGAGAATTTACTAAAATTCACAAATTTCTACATAGGTGGACAGAAAGAACTTGAGATTTTTAAAAAGCTGAATGTGGGAGAAAGCAAAACTGACAGAGTCATCTATCCAGTGCTTAGCTCTTAAAATCACAGAATCATAGAACACAGAATAGTAGGGTTGGAAGGGGTCTACAAGACCATCAAGTCTGACCCCCTGCTCAATGCAGGAATCCAAGTCAAAGCATCCCTGACAGGCAGCTGTCCAGCCTCATCTTGAATGCCTCCAGTGTGGGAGAGCCCACCCTCTCCCTGGGTAATTGGTTCCATTGGCATATTGCTCTAACACTCAGGAAGTTTTTCCTGATGTTCAGCCAGAATCTGGCTTCCTGTCACTTGAGCCCATTATTCCGTCTCCTGCACTCTGGGATGATTGAGAAGAGATCCTGGCCTTCCTCTCTGTGACAACCTTGCAAGTACTTGAAGAGCGCTATCCTATCTCCCCTCAGTCTTCTCTTCTCAAGGCTAAACATGCCCAGTTCTTTCAGTCTCTCTTCATAGGGCTTTGTTTCCAGTCCCTTGATCATCTTCGTTGCCCTCCTCTGAACCCCCTCCAGTTTGTCTGCATCCTTCTTAAACTGTGGTGAGGGTGCCCAGAACCGGACACAGTACTCAAGATGAAGCCTAACCTGTGTTGAGTAGAGGGGAACTAGTCTGGCTTTGTCTGGCTTTGAATCCCTATGACTTCAAATGCATTTGTGGTACTGAATTAGGGTTGCCATGCCTTTTTTTCTGACAGGCTCCTTTCTCCAAGAAGCTCAGGGAGGTGTAAACAGGGCCAGCCTGTTCTGTCCTCACAACAACCTTGAAAGGTAGGTGAGGCTGGGGGATAACAAGAAGCACAAGAACTACATCCATGACAGGATTCAAACCTACAATGGATCTTGAAAATGTGAACTTAAGGGATGCTGGGTGGCAGATTCTGTTTAATCTGTCCATTTCAGTTTCTCTCAGTTTCTCATTCTTCCAATCTTAAATTCAGTTCACCTTGAACTTTGAGAAGTTCTCCAGTCTGAAGATTGAGGGGGGGGGGGATTAAAGTTCGCACAAATGCCAGTAAGCATTTTTCTGTACATTTCTCCTAACACATGCAGTCTAATGCATTTTTACTACTATACACATGTTAGGCAATTTTCATAATATAATGCATTTTTTAAAGTTATTCCCCCTAATATACACATTGTTGTACCCATATTTTGACTGGAAAATGCAATTGCAAAATTCAGAGAAGTGTGAATTTCAAAGAATAACTCAGTTCCAGTTCATACAGTGGTTCAAAAATGTGAAATTAGGTACACTTGCACTAAAATATGAAGTGAACAAATTTGTCCCCCATCCCTAGCATTTGTGACTTCACTCCACTCATATTGGCCAAAGGAGGGAATTGCAACAGAACCAGTAAACATCCAAGGAAACCTCTTTGTACCAACAGGCAATAGCACATCAGGTGGTACTCCCAAACCCTCAGCTAGGAACTCTGTCCTTTCTGATTAATGACTGCCTTCACCTCTCACTCCCAATCTGCCTCATGCCACTCATAGCTTCCCATTTACACAGTCACTGTCATGGCTGAGCAGGGATTCAAAGCCCAAGTGTGGCCAGTCCAAGGCCAACATTTTATCCATGAGGGATGCTTGAAGTATTCAGTCTCTGCAAATTCCAATACATATTGTCCTGATCGGTACTGCCTGGATTAAGCTGAAGATCAGAACTTAGTTACCCACTCGTTTATGTACTTCACAAGTGTTCCAGCACAGTCCTTGGCTCAAAAAACTATCAAAAGATATTAAAAAAAATACTTTGACAGAAAATACATATATAAAATATTATTTAAATGCAAATCTTTGTGTGAACTTTTTTAAAATTGCAGAGTGGTATGTAAATAGGATGGAAAGGACCTATGGTGAACACAGGTGAAAGTGACAAGGATCAGAAATAGATTGGTATGCCCATCCCTGTCACACGCTGCCCCACACTGTCCCTATGCATGGGAAATAAATGTGACACACTTTGTACTAAGCTTATGTTCTAGGGAGCAGAGATTAAACAAAAGTAAAGAGAAGGGACTAGTAGAATCATAGAATGTAAGAGTTGGAAGCTGGTTCTGCTTAAATATCTCCAGCAAAGGGGAGCCCACCACCTCCTGAGGAAATTTATTCCGCTGTCAAACACCTCTTACTATCAGGATGCTTCTTCTAATGCTTAGCTAAAATCTGCTTTCCCTGCATTTTTCCGTCTGTTGGTTCTAGTTCTCCCTGCTGGAGCAACAGAGAACACGTCTTCTCCATCTTCTGCATGACAGCACAGAAGACTCCCCTTAATCTTCTCTTCTCCAGACTAAACATTCCCAGCTTTTTCAACCATTTCACATAGGACCAGGTTTCCTGATCCCTAACCATCTTGGTCACCCCCCTCCGGATGCACTCTGTTTTGTCAGTGACCAAGGTCTGAAAGGTTTTCAAGATTTATTTCTGTAAGTTTCCTGTCCCTTTAAACAGCTTCTGATCGGAATAGCAGGCGAAGTTTCTTTCCAGGGTGGAGTTGAGATGAGGGTGGTGGGGAAGCTCCACTTGTTAATCTCCTGCCTTGGATGGCTTTAAAAGGGGGTTGCACAAATTCCTGGAGGAGAAGGCTATCAATGGTACTAGTCCTGATGGCTCTGTGCTACCTCCAGTACCAGAGGCAGCGAGCTGGGGAACACCAGTTTCTGGGAAACATGGGTGGGAGGGCGCTGTTGCGCTCATGCCCTGCTTGTGGGTTCCTGGTCGACAGCTGGTTGGCCACTGTGTGAACAGAATGCTGGACTAGATGGACCCTTGGTCTGATCCAGCAGGGTTCTTCTTATGTTCTTATGTTCTAACAGGAACCTGAGGCCCAGGAAAAAATAGAGATGGGAACATGAGAGAGAATGAAGCTCAATAAATTGGCATGAAGGCTCAGATTAATCACCAGGATAGAGACAGAAGGCGCTCCATATATAGATGACAAAACTACCCCAGATGAGCAGTCTCACTTGAGGTCACCAGTATCATCTTGCCAAGTGATTGTGAGTGGTGGCTTAGTGCTTAAGACGCTGAACTGCAGACAGGAAGGTCGGCTGCCAGGACAGCAGTTCGAGACCCGTGTGCCACGTGACGGAGTGAGCTCCCGTCTTCAGTCCCAGCTCCTGCCAACCTAGCAGTTCGAAAGCAAGAAATTGCAAGTAGATAAATA